>NW_026442084.1:0-725000 GCF_026898425.1 Galleria mellonella | reverse complement strand
TTCTCTGATATTTCGGTCATATTCCTCATCGGTAGTCCGACAATCTGGACAAGCTGAAGGGTGTCTTAGTCGATGGTCGGACCAAGTAGCCGCCGTTACGGGACTGGCTGCAGCTGCCCTGCAAGAAGCTGAAGATCGTACGAATTGGAGAAATATCATAAGAGAGGCAACAGACACCTTTCAAGGACACAACTTTCAGTAATGAAGTGGAGCAAGAGAGAGAAAGAGTATGTATATATATATACATACATACTATATATATGGCATAGTATATATGGCAGTACTAACTGTCAGCAGTGGACAGTTAGTAGTTAACATAGGCCTCCCCTATAAGGAGAGGTTTGCCAGTATTTGCCTTACCTGGCAGGTGGACCGGTTAGGCTTTGATGACGTTTTAAGAGGGACGCTGTTGCCTATCTCTCGACCACTAAGTTCCCTTAGTCGCCTCTTACGATACCCACGGAAAAGGAAGGGATGGCCTATTCTATGTCAGCCCACATGGCGATTTCAAATAATAATTCTTATTTTTTATTTTTATTTAAATGTATATTTATATATATTATAATAATTATTAAAATGAGTACCACTGTAATTACTCTGAATATTTTTTTTTAATAATTTCTTAATTAGTGTAAGTATTTATAATTACATTACAGTATTTATAATAACAGTAGGTACTTATAAAGTATTATTATAAATAAGGTGAGAACCTCGTTCATTTGTATTTTTTTTTATATTTGTTACCTCATAATGCTAAATTTATAAATTTATTTGGATTTTTTTTATCTGAAAAGATTATATTTTTAGATGAGTTTTTTAGAAAACTGTGGCAAAATAAAAGTTGTGGCAAATCTAAATGTCACGATTTTTTTTTAATTGAAGTCGGTTTTTTTTTGGATCACAACATTAAATTATGAACACAAAATTTATTACTTGATTATTATATTAATTTATGCAACTTAGAATGGCAAACAAGCTGACGGCTTATTTGTTGGAAAGTGGTAACCGTCGTCTATAGACATGAACAGCACAGTGGATAATACCACATATACTGTGATGCCCGTGCTACTTCTCGGTGACCATTCTTGAGGACTATAATGTTATCCCTCCGCACCCGGGGGGAAAAGGAATTGTTAGTAACAGAGATTAGCAATCCAATTGCTAGCAATATATACTATCAAGTCGACCTCCGCGCGGTTCCCATGGAAACCATCGCGATTGATTTATTGTTGAAATCGTCACGATGGACCAATTGACCTGTTTCATCATCATCTATCATACCTCATTGGTGCCCCGCCAGTGTATACCGACAGGGGCAGGGTAACTGCCCCATTTTCATCCATAAAAATGATCCCTTCGTACGTAATTGTTTAATTGATACTGTTGAATGATTTGCAAATATAATGAACTATAGGCAATGATTTTCCATCCGGAGGGTCATCAGCTTAATTTTAAATTTTCCCATTACTGATCTATATTTTAAATACACTACCGGTACTTAACGCGATGCGATTGCAGGTAAATAGTATGTATATACCCGATTTTTATTGGCGACAAGTTTTAACGTGCCGCGCGACTGCACTACGTCGTAGTCACGGCAGGAATGAAGTGAGCGGCGCATTTTTCTGGTAGTACCTGTAGTTTCTTCGGCTACCCTCACATTATAACTACTTTTTTTCAATATCCATCCTGTTCACCGTACAGGATACGTACAGGATGGATACGGTAAATCCACTATGTGTATTTGTAAGAATGGATATTTGTTAATTTTTCACGCAAAAACTACTCAACGGATTTAAATGAAATTTGGTACACGGGTAGGTATATCCTTACTTAGGACACAGGACTTTATGTACTAATTTACGTGAACAAAGCCGCAGGATATTGTTAGTTATTAAGTATATCGATATGTAATTAAAAAGGTTATATACAATCTCATATCATTATCTCGGTCCTTTATCACAAAAGTCTTATAAGTGCGAATAATAATTAGAAGTGGGGGGCGTCTGAGGGCACAAGGGGGCGTGGGGGCGACGGGGCGCGGGGCCGCGAGGGGGTTCGTTAGCGAGCCCTAATGCCGGCAGACATTAATCATTCCTTTCATAAAGAGTGGGGCCCGTAGATAAATAAGTGTAGTATGTGTTTTCTTAGGGTACCCTTCTTGAGAAGTCGATGGATTTGTGTGGATAAGATTTGTTTTTATTCACGACAATTAAAATTAATATTATTTATTACTATGTATATACTGTGGCTTTGCTTGCACGAATCAATACCTAACGTATCCTACCCGTGTACCCAAATTTAATTTCAAATTCGTTCACAAATTTGTGCATTAAAGAGTAATAAATATGCACCTATGCATTTCTACAAACTTTCGAATTTAATAGGATTATTGAGGAGTCGACTTGGTCAGATAGGAAAATCACAGCGACCTCTGAGATCAGTTTTGCCCACTCTTTTTCAGAGTTATCTATCATTTCATCATAATCATATCATTATGAATATAATCTGTTATGCCCATGGTGTTGCTCATGTCTATAGGCGACGGTTACCACTTTCCATAAGGTGGGCCGTCAGCTTGTTTGCCATTCTAAGTTGTTTAAAAAAAAAGTTCACTTTTTTTTTATACAACTTAGAATAGCAACAAGCTGACGGCCCGCCTGATGGAAAGTGGTAACCGTCGCCTATAGTAGTATCACTGCTAAATTCTTTATAACATGTTAACATCGCATCTAAAAATATTATGAAGTTCAGGAACTTCTTTGTTTTTAGATGCAATGTTCTTTATTCCAAATGTGATATATCGTAGTTATATGTATGAATGGCTGCGACCACAAATTATGTGTTATGGCTTTTCTTCCTTATCATGATAGAATCTGCAAATATTTTTCAGACATAGGATCAGCTAAGCATTAATTCCATCTGCTTGTTAAGTTTGTAGTGTCAAAATCATTTTTTTTAATGGATGATAATGGAATGGTAACCCCACCCGCGCTATCGGTATACACCGGCGGGGCACCAGTGAAGGATGGTAGGTGAGGATGAATTAAGTCAGTTAGTCCATCGTGACGAATTCAACAAGAATTGTTCACGATGGTTTTCAGGGGGAACCACGTGGAGGTCGACCTAATAGGGCATATTGCTGGCATGACAGCATTGGGGCTGTCAAACTCCACTGATAACAATCCCTTTCCCCCCTCAAAATCATTATTAATGTTTTTATATGAAAATGTGCTTCTCTTTCTTCACATCTTAGCGTCTTACCGGCTCATTCAATCCTCATACAATTACTATACTTACTATGGCTTACGGGTTTTGACTACAATTATTGATATATTCATTTTGAACGGGCCAATATTACAGCGCGAGACAAGCAAGCTACGATATCCTGTGTTAAGAAGTACCAGGTAACCAACATTTATAGGTACCACTCAGAACATCTAGACCAGAGCGAATTCAGAAAATTTCCTTTCCCAGAGGTTTCGTTTTTGACTGAGATTTATTTATTTTTAACCGACTGTAAAAAAGGAGTTTCTCAATTTAGTTATATATTTGTTATCTCAAAACTCCGTCAGTTATACATAAATCAATAAATTCATTTATTTTTATCTAAGTTATATCTTTAGATCGATTCTATTTAATTGTATCAAAATCAGACCAGTAGCTTAATTCTTATATAAAAATAACTGATTTTGCCACAACTTGAGTAAATTTTATTTAGTGGAACGCAATCTCAAATTATGTTGTTCACAGACATTTTGTTGTTTATTTTTTCCTGAAAACCGTTATTGGTTTAGTCTACGACGTGACTTTGCTTTTTTTATGAAGTATTAATAAATCATTTGTTTTTGTTTTTCTTTCTTTTTTCAATGTCCTCTACCCAAAGGTTGTCTGGAAGAGACTGCTTAGCGATAAGGGCGCCTTTTTTATCATTTCTCATTACAGTTAAATGTATTTACTATTCTGTAAACGGTGAAATAGTGTTAATAAATAAATAAATAAATTCTTTTTATTAATAAATATTTTTCCGCTTTAAAAAAAGTCGTCTTGTCCATACAAATACAACTGCGTTTCCTCAGCGTACCAAGGCGGCGCTGCCACATAATTATTCATCTTAAATTGCACGTGTATGTATGTGTGTATGTGTCGGGCGTAGCTCGGGAACTGTGTGCCGAAATTACGGGCGTTAAGAAAGCCCTCGCAAGGAAAATTTATAAAATTAAGACTTGAGTTTTACTCCGTATTTAATTACGACTCGGAGGCGTGCATATTGGATTAGTTATATATATATATATATATATATATATATATATATATATATATATATATATATATATATATATATATTTATACATATATATTATTTATATATACATGTAGCTGGGGGAAAATACAGGGAGTTATTATATTGATTTCGTCATTATAATCATCAGACATTATCTGTCCTCTGCTGGACATAGGCCTGCCCCATAGATTGCCATAAGGAACGGTCTTAAGCCACCTGCATTCACTCACTCCTTGCAATGCATTTGAGGTTGTCATTCCATCTAGCGGGGGGTCGTTCTATACTACGTTTGCCCGTACGGGGTCGCTACACAAGAACTTTTCTTTCCCATCGGTTATCGGTTCTTCGAGCTATGTGGCCAGCCCATTTTCACTTATGGATTATGCTGGTCAATTTGGAGCGTTCGGAGAACTAAGCCACAGGGAGGGAAAGGATGATTAGTAATGGGGATTACCAGTCTCATTGCTACCAATGTACCCTGTCAGATCGACCTCCTCGTGGTCCCCCCTGGAAACCGTCGTGCTGAAGGCAGGTCAGTTAAGCCTTTTCATTCTCACCTACGAGTATCATCCATCACTAGTGCTCCACCAACGTATACCATTAGCGAAGATGGGATTACCGTTCCATTATCATCTACTAAAATAAAAACTACGCCACATCTTATCTAAAATACCTAAAAGCTTGAAGACGAAGGTCTTGAACCAGTGCTTGTGCTCAGAGGAATTATTCAATATGATGCCTACGGCCACTTTCTATCATCGTACGGCTCGCCATCGACAGGGAGTTCACCCTCATACCTTACAGCCTAAATGGTCGCGTACAACGCGATTTCAGAGATGCTTTCTCCCACGAACACTCAGGTTATGGAATGAGCTCCCTGCCGAGGTTTTCCCAAGAGACTACAGCATGGGATTCTTCAAAAGGGGGGTAAAGAGGTTTCTTCAGGGTCGGCAACGCGCGCGTAATATCTCTGGTATTGCAGGCGTTCATAGGCTACGGTAACCGCTTACCATCAGGTGGGCCGTATGCTTGTTTGCCACCTCAGTGGTATAAAAAAAAAAAAAGTGCGTGTTGCCAGTAATGACTTATGGATCCGAAACACGGCTCTACAAGGTTGCCCGTATGCAAAAGCTTCATATTATTCAGCGAGCTATGGAGAGGACTATGCTCGGAGTTTCTTTGCATGACAAATTTCAAAATTATAATTACATCGTTTGAGATCTGACACCAAAAAAACCTAGACGCGTTCAATAAAGAAACATAACCATTCTTTCTCTTTTCCATGAGAACTTTGGGAAAATTTCCTTTTTATTTATATAATACTCAGAACGGTAAATAGGCTTACCACTCCATGGATAGTGGTATCCTTGTGGAAGTAGTCTTCCACACGTGTGAAGGTGGCGCCCTCTTATATGAAGAGTTTCTCGGGCGATATGGAATCTTTCAGAATGCTCTGTAATGAGGAATCAAGAAAGACGAAGTATTAAGAAGCATCCACATAATGTTTTTTTTTATACAACTTAGAATGGCAAACGCCCTCGGTTCTCTCTGCCTATACTGCAAGAGATTTGACGTGAAAATAGATGGAGAGACTGGGATTCAATCTTGGAATCTTCAGACAGGTAGTCTGATTGACTTATCAATACTAAAGGCAGATTTATGGTAAATTTATTAAATTTTATATAAATTTATAAATGGATAGACTGGGATTCCATCTTGGAATATTCGGACAAGCAGTTTCAACCGTGAAGCAGTCGTGTTTGCATGGCTGTGTTTTGGTTTGAAGGGTGGGATATGGCGTGAATTTACAGGGTACAGAGGAATAACATATAAGTCCTCAGGAATGGCACGCATGGGGGGTATCATGGGCGAAACAGTATACTCTGTTATGTCCATGGTACTGCTCATGTCTATAGGCGACGGTTACCACTTTCCATCAGGTGGGCCGTCAGCTTGTTTGCCATTCTAAGTTGTATAAAAAAGCAGTCTGAAAGGCAGTCGTAAATTAATATTATAAAGAGGAAAGATTTGATTTTTTGTTCGTAAGTAATATACTTACTACTATATCAATAAACATTATTATTATTTGAACTTAGAACTCGAAAATATTATGTTACACTCACATGATTATTATATTATTTCCATAATTATATAATTAGTGCTTTTTTTTTAATTAAAAAATAATAAACTGACATTGAATCGAATCTAATTTATTTTTATTCATTAATTTTTTAACTACTATGGTTTTATTATTGTTAACCTAATGAATAATTGACTAATGTCAAAATAGTTACTCGTAAGTGTACTAACTACACCAGAGGGAGACTTTGTACAAAAGTCGATTGCTTGGATACCTCTGTCCCATTAGTGTTTCAACCGTGAAGCAGTTGTATTTGCACCTGTGTTTCGGTTTGAAGGATAAAAAGGGTACAGAGGAATAACACCTGAGTCCTCAGGAATGGCAACATTTCATGGGCGAAACAGTATACTTATGTCTATAGGCGACGGTTATCACTTTCTATCAGGTGGGCCGTCAGCTTGTTTGCCACTCTAAGTTGTAAAAAAAAAACAGCAAGATTATGCTGCATATACACTTTCAAGAAACCCGTGTAAAGTCGGGCCGGGTCGCTAGTAACCATTATATTTCTTTACCTACACCGCACAAGCAATATATAACTGCGACATATAAAGGGTGTTCTATTATAACGCTAATGAGATACGGCGTGTTCATTAAACTTCGTTTGATGTTATTCAAATGAGTATAGTTTAATTAATAGTTATTTATTCACACATTTATTGAAGATAAATCATATTTATTTGATGTCGTATGAAATTTGGCAAGTTTTCGCCCCAATATTTTAGATGGGATTTTGTTATCACGAAATTGTAATTTAAATTAAGTTGTACAAGGTGAAAATAGAAATCGTGAGCACCATTTTAAGCTAGTGTTCCCACATTTTTTTTTTTATAAAGGTACATTGATTGGTAAAAGATAAAAAACTTTGAACAATTCATACTATTATGTATATACTCACATGTTATTATATTTTTTTTTTATAACTTAACGGTAAGTGACTACCTCCGCTTATGAGTTTCCACAACACCAGAGGAATTGCAGGTGTGCTGTTGACTACATTATATATATACATATATATTCATGAGTTAGGTATATGGACATACAGCTTAAAGAACCGACAAGCGATGGGGAAGAAAGGTTCTTGAGGTACGGGCAAACGCAGTGTATTACAACTGTCCACTAGATGGAGTGACGACTTCAAATGCATTGCAGGGAGTCAGTAGAAGCAGGTGGCTTAGTACAAAAGTCGATTGCTTGGGTACCTCTGTCCCATTCGTGTTTCTACCGTGAAGCAGTTGTGTTTGCATGGCTGTGTTTCGGTTGAAGGGTGAGATATGGCGTGATTTTACTGGGTACAGAGGAATAACACCTGAATCCTCAGGAATGGCAACGCATGGGAGTATCATGGGTGAAACGGTATACTCTGTTATGTCCATGGTACAGCTCATGTCTATAGGCGACGGTTACCACTTTCCATCAGGTGGGCCGTCAGCTTGTTTGCCATTCTAAGTTGCATAAAAAAAAAATTACCAGCAGGCAGTGTGCGTACAATAAGAAGAGGAAACAGTATGTTTGTTTCTACTAAGAAATAATAAATATAAACTAATAATTTGTATATTTACATTCAAAATACACACACATTTTTATATAATAATACATACATATATAACATATTATCTCTACATATACAAAATAATTATACATATTTTAAAATATTTATACATATTTTAGTAGTAAATGCACCGCCTACTTAATTTTTTGCTTGTCTCATGGTTGACTGGTAGAGAACGCCATTAGGCGTGGAGTCCACCATTTATTATAAAATTGTGCTTTAAAGTTTTAATAAATGAATAAAATTGTAATTGTTTATATTTATAATAAGTTTACTATTGTAATTTTTTGGAGGAAACAATAAAGAGTATCTATCTATCTAAAATACGTACATACAAATACATACATAATAAGTACGTGAAGACAGAAGATGCTCTCTTAATCTGCTCTTGAAAATATTCATCGTTTATTTATCACGAACTTAATGTTCAGGTAGTCAACAAAGAAAATAGCAAGGCACGTTTCACACCAATCGAGATTTAATTAAAATGTGAACCGCCCGCGGTGGGGGATGAAGAAATATAGTTGGGGGGCGGCGTATCCCAAGTTTTTGGGGGCAACGCAAACATTGTATTAACATATTATTTAAATTTCTCGCACACTCGATGTATGTGTGCGTTGTATGTTTGTTTGTGTGAGTTTTCTTCGGGGAATATTGTGTATTGTTTTCATTGCAATTTGTATAGATTCAGTCATTGTTTAATATAACCTATTAGGGTTGGTTCACACTATAACGTAGATCGTGAATTCTCATAAATTTGGAAAATTATTAGGAAATAAAAGAATAAAATATAAAATGATAAATTATCATCGTCATCACCATATCAGCCGTTAACTGTCCACTGCTGGACACAGGCCTCCTCCACAGTAGGGGAGTGTTTTGAATAGTTACTACGCCTGGCAGGTGGATTGGCAACCGCAATTAGGCTTTTAGAGATCTTTGATGGTATTTTAAGAGGGACGCTGCTGCCTATTGCTCGACAATTAAGTCCCTTTAGTCGCCTCTTACGACTTCCACGAGAAAGGAATGGATGGCCAATTCTGTGCCGGGACTACACAGTAACTTGACATAGTTATCGGAAAAAATTATATGTATCAAACGTGTACAACCCCCTTAATTGTTAGTCACTTTTCACACCGAGCGCGACCGCAAAAAAGTAATCGATGAGTCCGGCGGGCCGCACCAACAAGCGTTAAATTAACTTAGCGCGGTTTAAAAAACAAAAACGGCGATTAACAGATTTACCGAGGGCAATCAGTGGCCGTTAGTCTGCCCCGGGCGAGAAAAAACCATGCGACCAGTACAATGTGGAGATGGAATATATACTTATGAATGTTGACTAAAAAATTCATACTTTAGATGGGAAAGAATGCAGATATCGGTAACATTGACGTATGTCGATCAAATAGGTCATGTGTTGAAGAAGAGCCAAATTAAAAGTACCCGTAACCAGAGAGCGTAGTGGGTCTTATGGTAACGATGCCGCAGACGAACTAGCTAGAAGAGGTTCAGGAACGAGGGTGGTAGGCCCGCATCCACTTCTTCTTCTTCCGTTCTCGCATTTCGAATATGGATTCGTCAAAGATCCGTTGACATACAAAACCAAAGATGGATACAGGCTACTGATTGCAGACAATCAAAATTAGCTGTGTCTACGTTGAATCAACGACTATCAAAACGTTTATTACATCTAGATAGGAAAAATCTCAAAAAAATTATAGGGACAATAACGGGCCATTGTCCATTAAACAAACATTTTTACACAATAGGAGCCACAGACAGCCCTCTATGTCGAGGCTGTTTCGACGCCGAAGAAACGGCTGCTCACGTAATCCTGGAATGTGAAGCTGTGGCCCATCAACGTTTAGAAATCCTCGGAACGGTGAGGTCGCTCCGTGAGGCCTGTGAAGAACCCAGGATGCTTCTGTGCTTCTGGGCGGAGCTGGGCTGGCTGTACTAGTCACGACTCATACGCACAACGGCCCAAATGAGAGGCTAAGTGCGGAAAATAGAGTCCTATTTACATTACATTACAACCAGCGAGCGTGTATGAATAGATTGATGAATGTTGATGAAGCGAAAGAGATCTGTTTGAATCAGAACATTTAGTATTTAGTTTCTTATCGATAGTTACTAGTGTTGTTTCCAAATTTGCTGTCCATCTTTGTAAACAACAATACGTGGTAATACATAAAAGTTCATGCGTCAAATATTAATCATGGCCGTAAATGCATGAATATTCAGTATGCTCGTAATAGTCTCTTAATTTTTTATCACTTTTCGATCCATGGGTCAAGAAAATTGATTTTTTTTTAATGAAAATGTTCAATTTAGCGAATAGAATAAGTACTTTTACATTATGCTATGTCTTTGCCAATTCTAAATTGAATTTGATGATTCTTTCCGCAATGAATACAATTTACTTTTGTATTGTGCCCACAAAAAATGTTGTAACAGCTTTTTTATGACAGTAAGACAAACTAACGGCCCACCTGATAGCATGAACCGCTACGACAACATAACCTTCAAGAAAAGAGCATATTCCTTTTTAAAAGGCCGGCAGCACACCTGCAATGCCGTTGGTGTTGTGGGTGACCATGGGCGGCGATAGTCACTTACCATCAGGTGAGCCGCAAGCTCGTTTGCCCCCTGTGTTGTAAAAAAAAATGATAACTGTCGCCTATAGGGATTAACCGCACCATGGATACCACAAATACCCACTATAAGGCCCATAATGTTCTTTATACATTACTGTTCCTGAAATATATGGTGTTATTACTCTGTAATTTCACCGCCAAATTTTGTTTTTCAAACTGAAACATAGCTATGTAAGCAGAGTCGTTTTAAGGTAAAACACAGCTGGGACAGAGGACTAATTAACCCATCATCATATCTGCCGTCAACTACCCAATACTAAACCTAGGCTTCCCTTTATTGAGGGCTTTATTTTTTATACGACTTAGTACGGCAAACAAGCTGACGGCCCACCTGATGGAAAGTGGTAACCGTCGCCTATACACATGAGCAGTACCATGGACATAACAGAGTATACTGTTTCGCCCATGATACCCCCCATGCGTTGCCATTCCTGAGGACTCAGATGTTATTTCTCTGTACCCTGTAAATTCACACCATATCCCACAACCATGCAAATATAACTGCTTCACGGTAGAAACACGAATGAGACAGAGGTATCCAAGCAATCGACTTTTGTACAAAATCTCCCTCTGCTAGTAGTTGCTACGATTGGTAAGCGGATAGGCAACCGTAGCAGACGCGACTATCGAAGAAAGTGTGGTAAAATTTCTGCTAAAATATGCTATTGACGTAATTGTTTTAAGTTAATCTTAAATTAATTTTTATTTCAACGGAAGTCGACTCCATATGATGCTAGCCCAGCGTCCAGCCCTATGCATCTTACAATAAATCACCGGGCGGACACAGGCGCCACTTAAAAAACCATTTTCCTGCCCATCCCCGTGTGGCGTGGCGTAATGAAGACTTCGCCCTGGAAACACAACGTTTATGGACTTTTTTTTACAGTGGGCTGCTTTTAATTTTCAGTCTTTGGGGGAAAAGTGATTAAGTTACGGTTAAATTGTATGAGAATTAGAATTGTTAATAAAATTAACTGCAAATTAAAACCTAATTTGAACTTATTCAAAATATTTTAATCTTGGGTCTGAACGTCCCAAGTGTCACGAGTGTTTGTCCTGAAAAATATTAAAAAAAAATTATGAGGAGTTTTAAAAACATCAATCACTATTGGTTTGTTATTTTAAAATTAAAACGAGTGTTTTAGTTCTTTAAAACAATAATTTTAAGAAATTTTGTCTACTCGCCTATTTGTGTTTGTTCTGGTATTACAAAAAAAAAAAACTATTGTACCGATTTTGATGCGAGTTTTTCACAGTTGTATTCCTAAAGGTCTTAAAAACTGGTGTATTTTTAATCTTGATACGCTATCTAGAAGTGATTTTTGGGTTTTATTGCTTCAGAAATCCATTTGTATGAAGTAAAGGGTACAGAGTTAGTATTATTCGTATATACTCGTATATATTATAAGAGGGAGACTTTGTACAAAAGTCGATTGCTTGGGTACCTCTGTCTCATTCGTGTTTCTACCGTGAAGCAGTTATATTTGCATGGTTGTGGGATATGGTGTGAATTTACCGGGTACAGAGAAATAACATCTGAGTCCTCAGGAATGGCAACGCATGGGGGGTATCATGGGCGAAACAGTATACTCTGTTATGTCCATGGTACTGCTCATGTGTATAGGCGACGGTTACCACTTTCCATCAGGTGAGCCGTCAGCTTGTTTACCATTCTAAGTTGTATATAAAAAAAAGTAATTATTTAATAATGGAGAGTTAATAATTAGTAATACTATATTCTCTCAAACTTCTAAACTAGCAAATACCAAATATTTGATCTTTAACAAAATTTAGTAAGGTTTTTATTTTTATTATTTTGTTTGTGTCCTCCGCGATATATTTGTTATTGTTTTTTTTTTTTTCATTTTAAAGGGGTATCTTTCAAAATAATGCTATGGTATTATTCTGAAAATGAATGAAAAAAAAAAAACAATATGTTGCTCTCATTTTGTTAAGTTATTATTTTTTCTTTTTAAAAATCTATTTTTTGTTTGAAAGGATCTATTTGTTGATAAAGTTTACTTCTTACGTCCTAATGTTATTCTGGGTGAGTGCGTTCCATTAATTTATTTTTTTTCTAAGAAGAAAGAAAGAAAGAATTGTCTTAGCAAAACAGATTTTACAACTTCTGTCGTCAATTTTAGTAGCAATAAAATTTAATGTTTAATTAAAAAAAAAAAATTAAACTGATACGTAATATACAAATAGTTATTTGTATAGGTCATCCTTAAATAATTTGTTAAGCGTGATTAAAAAATACATAACAGCTAAAGCTTACATATTTTCTCACTTACAGGCACTGGAATAAAGTACTTAAATTGAAATCTTTTTCAGTAACACTGTAATATTTCATGTTTTAATTCATCAAAGAAAAAACTATTAAAATGTAGCTCTAAACGAAATAAATTAGAACTCACATCTTACAAAGTTATCTACTACACAGAAGATGTCACTAGTATAAAATTAAATTATAATTTAATAAATTTATAATTTATTTTAAATATAAACATTTAATAACGTGTAATTAACAATATATTAAAAAGTACACATCTACACATACAAAAATAAAATTAAAATATATAGTTATTGCTATCTGACACCAGAGGTCACTATCTAAACTATTAGTTCACTAAAACACCGCTCGTTGTCATGTCGCTAGCTGCAAACAAGTCGAAATCAAAATAAATTCCCTGACCTAAATCCAATAGCTCAAAGAGAAAAGCCCGTTAAACAAAAGAGGAAAAAAACATTCACCCTCCAACCCATCTCACTTACAAGCCAATGAAGCGTGCAAATAAGCGAAAAATCCTCTCTGTGGAAAAAAAGATAAATTGAAAAAAAGAGGTAGGGAACGCAAAAAAATGCGTCAACCGCTGATGTCCAGTCGCGCGAATCGTAATTGCAAAAGGTCGGGAAAAAATACGTGCTCGTTGCTACAGAGGGCGTCCTGGGTTCTGCATGATATTATTTGGGTATTAGGTTTAATCATTAGATTTAATAATGATCCAATTGTAACAATAATTAGTCATGAAGTAAGAATTAGTTCTACCTCACCTGTATGAATTTTGTACATTTTCATTGTTTTTAATGTATCAAAAATAAAAAAACAAAGTCCGTTTTATATATATTATGATGCTTACAACCTAGACAGATAGTAAGCTAACAAATACAATCTTTAAAAATAAACTACTCTATTTTTATAAGAAATAATTAACTATAACTTAGTAATTAGCCAAAAAAGTATTTTTCATATGTAGTTTTTTTTTAATAGTAAATTAAGTTTCTATAGTCTCTGGCTACCCCATCCATTGCGACAGAGGCGTAAGTTTACGACTGTAACAAGACAATATTAGTATAATATTATAATATAATTAAAAGAGTATATATTTTTTGTATCTAAACCCATATATTAAGGTACAGACTGTAATAATAATGTCGTTGTCTGTCTGTGGTCGTATATAATTTTTTTAATGGATGAAAATGCAATGGTAACCCCACTCGCGCTATCGGTATACACCGGCGGGGCACCAGTGAAGGATGATAGGTGAGGATGAAGTAGGTCAGTTAGCCCATTGTGACGAATTCAACAAGAATTGTTCATGATGGTTTCCAGGGGGAACCACGTGAAGGTCGACCTAATAGGGCATATTGCTAGCAATGGGGCTGTCAAACTCCATTGCTAGCAATCCCTTTCCCCCCAAGGTCGCATATAATTTAAATTATTACATATGTTAAACCATAAAGTTACTAAATTTGTAATATGTCTTGTAATACGAATAAATAAATAGTAACTATCCTAGTAAATATTCTGTTTTGGTTTACATATATGTTCCACTGAACCCCGAAACTGTAAAAAAGCCTCCAGAGGGAAATGAAAACGGTATTGAATTCGTTATGAAAGCGTTCAAACATTGGCGTCGAGTTGACGCGCTGTACGTACAGACGGACAGAACGATTGAGGGATTAGATTCGATACTGTTTACTTTTTTAAATGGTGATTTCTATTTTTGTTCATTTTCATTTCATATGTTTACAAAGTGTAGTGGAGAGGGTGTATGTAGCTGTTATAATTGGTAAAACTTTTGCTGATTACAAACGCAATGGGTTTAAAAATAAAAAAAATATATTTTAGTTTTTAAAAAATATAACGTATTATTTAAATAATTAAAATTTAATTCTATATAATATAAAAGTCATACCAAAAACGATAATAATCTGATTATTGTTTTACGTAATTCCATTATTGCCATCTAATTAAACAATTCTTTTGTCGTATCTCCTCACTTTCAGGGCACTTCCCTTGATAAAAAGTCGAGTCTAGGAATTCTAGGCGTTGATATATCTTGCGACGTCCAGTTTTGCGGTCATCTGGAGGAGAAGGCTAAGATAGCTTCCAAAAAGTTAGGAGTGCTCAATAGGGTGAGACGGTATTTCATGCCGGAACATCGCCTGAAATTATATAAAGCTCAAGTCAGGCCGCATATGGAATACTGTTCTCACCTGTGGGCAGGAGCGCCACAGTACCAACTCCTTCCGTTAGACCGCATTCAACGTCGGGCGGCTCGAATTATTGATAGTCAACGCCTTACTGTCCGACTTGACCTACAGCTGGTGTTATGGGTGATAATGGGCGGCGGTAGTCACTTTCCATCAGGTGAGCCGCATGCTCGTTTGCCCCCAGTGTTGTAAAAAAAATTCTCTTTGGAAATGTCAAAATTTTGATTAAAGTACTCTAAGATCCAATTTCTTTTTAAAATTAATTTTATATCAGATATTAAGATTTAGGTTCTAATAAGACTTCTATTAACAGTTACATTTATTCCAATAAGATTTATTATTAAACAATGGGGAATATTAGTGCTCCTATTCGATTATAGATGGCAATGTATTCTTTTTAACAAAACGAAAATGTTGTGCGGATACAACGTGCTTGATTATAAAGTATATAATTAGAATATTAACCAATGAAGTCAATTAACTAATGCTATCAAATAATCATGATTAATGACATTACTAAGTTCTTTCAAATACGCACCTTAGTTTTGCTATTGCACGATAGATGGCCATCTCTTACAAATGAAAGTGTAATTTTTACTATTAGAAAAAAAAACAGTTTATCACATTGTCAAATAAAGATTATTGAATATTGAAATGGATATGAAGCGTGACAAGAATGGATAAGAAGAAGAAAAACTTAGAATTGCAAACAAGCTGACGGCCCATCTGATGGAAAGTAGTAACCGTCACTTAAAGTATTGGAAAAAGTTTTAAAGTAGTATCACTGATAAAGTTTAAAAGTAATCATTTGTGTTGGTATGGAAACATGTTTTTTATAACATAGGGGGCACGAGATTGCGCCTCACCTGATGGTAATTGACTACCATCGCCCATGATCACCCACAACACCAGCGGCATTGCAGGTGTGCTGCCGGCCTTACAAAAACGAATATGCTCTTTTCTTGAAGGTTATGTTGTCGTAGCGGTTCATGCTATCAGGTGGGCCGTTAGTTTGTCTTACTATCATAAAAAAGCTGTTACAACATTTTTTGTTTTTTGTATTCATTGCGGAAAGAATCATCAAATTCAATTTAGAATAATGTAATATGATCACCCACAACACCAGCGGCATTGCAGGTGTGCTGCCGGCCTTACAAAAACGTATTCTTTTCTTGAAAGTTACGATGTCCGTATTCTTTAATGCGCAGGAGAGAAAAGAATGCGATATGAAAGATGTTAAATAAGAACGAGGGTGAACATAAGTATAGAGAGAGAACAAAAAAGATGTATGGGCTGTATGATGAGATGCCCAGAAAGGGTTTGAATACTAAAATGGCTGAAAATATAGATAAATATGGAAGGGGAAAATGTAAATGCAATAGAGTCAGGAGGGTGATGATAGAAAACTGACGTAGTTTTTTTAGAAATGAATGATAATTGAATGACACTGAGCTATCGGTTTATGCTGATGGGATTCCATAGAGGGATGATAGGTGTGGATGAAGTTAGGTCAGTTGGCCCATCGTGACATCGTGATTCTCCTGGAATTATCAAATTCAAATTCAAATAAAATCATTTTTATTTAAAAAGACTTGTTTACGAGCACTTTTAAATCGTTTTTTTTTTTTAATCTAATTTACTGCAGGGTTTGGAAAGTTGTTGTTGAGAAGAACCCGTAAGTAACTAAACAGTTACTTTTTTAAATGTTTGTTAACATTATGTGTATTTATTTAAATGTACTATATCTAAAATTACATGGTCATTAAAAAACCTATGCATTATCGATTAACACCATGCACATTTGTCATACAGGTAATCGTTTAGAGTGTAATAAGCTTTGTTCAATAAGTTTTTTTTAATAACAGTTTTAAATTTGTTAGAAGGCAGATCCAAAATTTCCTTCAGTATTTTATTATAACATTTAATGCCCATCGAAGACTAATTCTTTAGGGAACCGTGAGGAGCCCGACTTAATAGGTTATATTAGTAATATTACTAGACCAATTGACCTGACTCCATTCTCATCGTTCCATCTTCCATGCAAACTCCACCTTTGTATAAGGTTAGCACCTTTCCGTCTTTTCCATAAAAGACGGTATTGATCTACATAATGCTGGTCGAAGCAGGAAATGCTATTGTAAAAAATATTCTTAAATGACGCCTATTTCATTAGCAGTTGCCGTGTGGTCCCAGCATAGAATGGGCTACCGTTTCCTTTCCTTTTGGAGTCATAATAAGTGATTAAGGGAACTTAAAGGTCGAGAGAAATTTATCACGATCGTTTCCAACGGGAACCGCGTGGAAGTCGACCTTATAAGGCACATTATCCAGCAATGGAGTCGCTAAACCTAACTACTAACTATCCCTTCTCCCCCAATCATGGAAAATCATGGAATTCGTTACGATAGCCTAACTGATTTGCTTTCATCCACACCTACCATCTCCCACTGGTGACCTGCCAGCGTATACCGATAACACAGGCGGGGTTGTCATTCCATTAGACCTGTCAAAAAAAATTCATTAACAAATCATTGGATATAAATTCATTTTAATAACAACAATGTATTTTATCTGCGTCGTACACTCGCAAAAGCTTTGCGATCGAATCGAACCGAAAACCCGTGAGCACTGAGACGTGATTAATTCTTAGCACTCGTCGGCGGGCAGTTCATAAAAACAGTTTCATTTTTACACACACACACACACCTGACTTTTTTATATACACACACACACACAACTTAGACACACACACACCATGAGCAGTACCATGGACATAACAGAGTATACTGTTTCGCCCATGATACCCCCATGCGTTACCGTCTGATGGTAAACGGTTACTGGAGCTTATGGACGCCTGCAACACTCTAGTGGTGTCACGTGCGCATTGTCGACCCTGAAGAAACCTTTACACACTCTTTTTGAAGAACTCCAAACTGTAGTCTCTAGGGAAAACCTAGGCACGGAGTTTTGCAGTTTCAGTAGAGAATTCCTTTAAAACTTAGAATGGTAAACAAGCTGACAGCTCTTTTTTTTTTTACAACGCAGAGGGCAAACGAGTATGCGGCACCTGGTGGTAAGTGACTAGCCGCCCATGATCACCCACAACACCAGCGGCCAGGTGTGCTTTTTATGCTCTTTTCTTGAAGGTTATGTTGTCTTATCGGTTCGAAAATACTGCTGCTGGAAGTTGATTCCAAAGAATGGTTGTGCGTGGAAGACAGTGCCTTGAAAAACGCACGGTGGAGGACCGCCACTCGTCCAGATGATTGGGATGAAATTTTAGTTTATGGCGGGTAGTACGATGGTGAAAATCAGCAGAAGGTATCAATCCGAATAATTTCTCAGAGCACTCCCCATGATAAATTCGGTAGAAGATGCACAGAGATACAACATCTCTACGCAGTTTCAGTGGGTCGAGTCGGACAGTAAGGCACCAACGCTCACCCGATGGAAAGTGGTAACCGTCGCTCATAGATTTGAACAGCACCATGAACGTTACAGAATGCACAATCATGCCCATGGAACCCTTCATACGTTGCCATTCCTGAGGACTACCATGTTACGTTCCTTATAATGTCACTGACATATCCTATCGTTCAAATTGTACCACAGCTATGTAAGCGTAGCTGCTTCACGGCAGAAACACGAGTGGGACAGAGGCACCCAAGCAGACGGCTTTCCTACATTTTCCCTCTGATAAGAGCAACACTGCATACATTTCCAAAATTAAAATTTCAGATTTTTGTTTCAGTCAAACACCAATTTCAATTGTGGTGAAACCAGTTATTTTCATTTAAAAACTAAATAACTTAACTTATTTTGATAAAATTTCTATGGAACTATAAGTATATCCTTTCAGATAAAGAAAGAATTTTCTAAATAGGTTTATAAATGACGGAGATATGATGTAACAAACAGAAAATATGCTACTGAAACGAGAACGCCCTCCTTTTGTGAAGTCGGTTGATGATATAAAAAATTTACTATTTTTGAAAAGTTGAAAAAGACGGCATTTCGATCTTCGAATCTATTTCAAATTAAATTGAAGTTATTTTTTTACTTTGTATTAATATTGTAAATGTTACCTCTTAGCGCCTTAACCGATCACTATCAAATTTACTATATGGGATGGAAATAAGTATCCACGTCAATGAATAAAAGTCGGTCCCGCGAACGAAGTCGTGGACAAACGCTTGTTAATATAATAATTATCAGGTACACATATATACTACAATGTGACAGACAAGATGTCCGTCCTTCGTCAAAATAGAAATTGTCATTTATGTAAGCGATACAAACAAACAGAATTTACATTATAATTTTTATGAAGTGCTTTTTAAATACTTATATATGTATATAAAAACGTTCCACTTGTCGGTCGGGGCGAGCCGCGCGGAAAATGGGAAAGTCCAAAAAATAATTAGGGCCACAGCCGTAACTCCGATACGTTTCCATTAATATTAAAAACTTTAATGAAAAAAATATTAAAAGGATCCCTAAAATTTTATCCTTTTTTCCATTAGACGGATTCTCGGGAACATGGGCGGTGTGGAGCGGCTGCATATAAATAAATTATTTATTCATTTATTTATATCTACATTTTATTGCACCTTTAATAAAAAAAATAAAAATAAAAACAGTATATTTTAATGTGAAGTGATATAAAAAGTGACCTTATTGCTAAACACTCTTTTTTTATACAACTTAGAATGGCAAACAAGCTGACGGCCCACCTGATGGAAAGTAGTAACCGTCGCCTATAGACATGAGCGGTTCCATGGACATAACAGAGTATATTGTTTCGCCCATGATACCTCCCATGCGTTACCATTCCTGAGGTCTCAGGTGTTATTCCTCTGTACTCAGTAAATTCACGCCATATCTCACCCTTCAAACCGAAACACAGCCATGCAAACACAACTGCTTCACGGTAGAAACACAAATAGGACACAAGTGCCTAAGCAAACGACTTTTGTACAAAGTCATCCTCTGGTAGTTCTCTTCCAGATAACCTTTGGGTAGAGGACATTGAGAAAAATGACAAATGGCAATTAGATGGTGCAACATTACACGCCGTATTATAGATACTAATATATACATATCTGGGGGGGAAAGGGATTGTTAGTAATGGAGACTGAGAATCCCATTTCTAGCAATATACCCAACCAGGTCGACGTCCTCGCGGTTTATCCTGGAAACTATCATGGTTAATTCCTGATGAATTCATCATGATGGGCTATCTGACCTGTTTTCATTCTCATCTATCACCCTTCACTGGTGCTCCGCCAGCGTATCCCGTTGGCGCAGGCGGGGTTACCATACCATTTTTACCCATCGAAAAAAAAATATATACATATCATCACATCAGCTATAAACTGTTTATTGCTGAACATAGGTCTCCCCCATAAGGAGGGGGGGGGGTTGCCAATAGTTTTGGTGGCAATTATGTTTTGGTGTTGTTTGAAGAAGGACGTTGCTGCCCATTTGAACCATTATGTTCTCTTAGTCGCCTCTTACGACACTTACAAGAAAGAAAGGGCCATCCATTCAATACCGGGACCATTTTTCAATCGAAAAAGAATGAGATTTTCAATATGCTTGTATATTTTTTATATTTGTTACTTCGTAACTCCGTCAGTTATAAACTGATTTAATTTTTTTTTTATTTGAAAGGATATACTTACAGATTAGTTTCACAGAAATTTTATCGAAATCGTTTCAGTAGTTTAGGTAATAAATCAAAATAACTGATTTTACAGTTGTTTTGTAGAACACAATCTTGAATTACGCATTATTTATTTTTGCGTAGGAAGAAAAGTGCCGGTGGTAGCGTCAGCAAGTTAGTCGTAATTTTATTTGTTTCTTTCATTCATCATCATCACCATTCATTATGTTGATCTTTGGTCTTCAATCCTCCGCGATGAACCGCCAATACATCAAATAGCATACAATATTTTTTTAATAAAGTAGGGGTCGAAAAATCTAAAAAAATGCAAAGACTCTTTTACTTATGGTGCTTCCAGATTCCAGGATTATATAGGAGGCTTAAGTTTTTTTACTGCTTTTCAATCCATATTTCTCTGGGGAACATTTTTGATCTTACAACAAAAATAACTTAAGGCTCTCTACTTAAACAGACTTTAATAAAATTTCGTTTAAGTGAACAAATTATGTTTAATTAAATAAAAACTCTCAAAAATTGTTTTGTAACTGTGGTTAAAGTGTATTTAAATTTAAACTATTACTTTAAATATATTTTAAATTTTTAATAAGGCAGACTTTTTTGTTTAGACACAAACAAATGTTAGATAAGTTTTTGTAAATAGATGTCTAACCATGTGTTTAATACCTGTCTATCGCAAGTATAAGGTTTTTGTGGTGTTAGTTTTACAAATAAAATACTATCTTAATTACGGAATATTTAAACTTCAGTCTGTTAATATTGTACTTAATTCTTTAGATTATATCTTAGGTAAGATAATATCTTGGCTAGAATTTATTTTACATACATACATACATATCTGTCACGCCTGTCTCCCATTAGGGTAGGCAGAAATAATGGAATGCCAAATGCTTCGATTCAAACAAACCTCTTTCGCTTCTTCCACATTCATCAATCTTTTCATACACGCTCGCCGGTTATGGGTACTTTTAATTTGGCCCTTCTTCAGCACGTCGCCTATTTGGTCAACAGACGTCCGTCTAGGGCGACCCCTACCGACATTCTATTTAGAATTTATTTTAAATTAGATAATAAAATATATAAACAAACACATCTTCACATTTAATATGTCAGTAAGGATGAGGGTATAATATCTTCAACGATGTTCGTAACATCTGAAATCATAATAAAAAATTATTCAACGCAATTTTTTTTTATGAAATTTTAAATTTTAGTATACAAAAAAGAAAACGTCAATTATTACGAAATTCGTAATATACATACTAATTATAATTTTAAAATTATTTATGTAACATATAAATCAAATAATTTATTAGAATATAAGTGGGTATTAGTGGGTATTACCGCAGACTACGTAATAACAAAAAAAAAAAAAAAAAAAATTATCAAAAATATATGCAATCCATTCCATATCTTTTACTGCGACAAAGAAGTACGGTCAACAGGAAAAGAAAAATTTATTTTTAATTCTTAACTAATATTATAAATGCGAATGTGAGTTTGTTTGTTTTTTTACGACACTACGTGTAAACCGCTGAATCGATTATGATGAAGTTTGGTGTAGAGATAGACGGGGCCCTGGAGACGGTAGACTATTTTTTCTCGATCAGTGAATATAACTCGGTCACAAGGCCAAAGTCGCAGTTAAAAGCTAGTCTTTATAAAAATAAATATTTTGAACTAGATATATCATAGAGGGGTATATGGGTTATAGATTTAATATATAATATAATAATTTACATCACTTATATATTATTATTTGTTTTATTAAACTTATAATATTGAAATTATATTGCATGATTGTATAAATAAATAAATGTTAAATATATTTATAGTCTAGTATAGTTAAGAAAAACTCAATATAATACTATGCCAACCCGCCTGGCCAGCGTAGTAAAAGCAGGCTAATGCTCGTTTCTTATATCCTTCGTCGTTTAGACTTATGTCCAATAGTAATATGTACTGTTTGCTCTGATTTGAATCACAGTGCAATTTTTATCCCGATATGAAAAAATGGACCCGGTAGGTGGCGGTAGAGGGCGAAACAACGTTTACCGGGTGTATATTTTTTTTTTACACAACTTAGAATGGCAACTCTTCAAACCGAAACACAGCTATGCAAATACAACTGCTTCACGGTTAAAACACGAATGGGACAGAGGTACCCAAGAAATCGACTTTTGTACAAAGTCTTCCTCTGGTAATAATTCCCGGGTAAACTAGAATGAAAATAAAACTAGAATGGAACACGAATGGGACAGAGGTACCCAAGCAATCGACTTTTGTACAATTTATTTGCTCAAATAATAATGATGATATTGGCGGTGATGATAATGATGAAATATATGAAAAATAAATAAAATAATGATTTACTTGCTGTCGCTACCGCCGGTACTTTTTCTTCCATCGCAAAAATAAATATTTTAATCCGGTGGGGGGGACTTGGGATCCTCTCCTCCAATTATAAGGGAGGGTCTCGCCCCCAACCCTCCGGCTAAGGCTTCGGTTCTGAAGTCGGTTTGTATTTTTGTTTTTTACATCTAATGTACTTAATAAGCGTATCAACTCATGCGTTTTATATTAAACCTTCGCTTTGGCAAATGTACCTGTGACGTTTTAAATATACATTACTGCACTGTTTATAATATATATATATATATATATATATATATATATATATATTTTAAGCGTCTTTAAATCCACTTTTTTTTTAATATGTTCGTTAGAGTATATTGCTTACGATCATCCATAACAGGAGTGTAATGTGTTAAGGATTCGTGTATGTATGTGTCTCTTTATTTTTCATTTTTTATTTTCCATAACTTCTAAATACCTGAATAGATTTGCATGTATATGGTACCATTAGAATCCTTATACCTTATATCAGGTGCCGTCAGCTTGCTTGCCATTCTAAGTTGTATATAAAAAAAAAAAGATTCGAAATGAGGTGTGCAGTTGGACCAAAAGCTTTTTGAGTTGCACCGAGGAAGGAATACTATCAGTTATTTTGTTTTACAACACAGGGGGCAACCGAGCATGCGGCTCACCTGATAGTAAGTGATTCAGTTTCTTGCGGGCTTTTCTTAACAGATAACAACTTTCCGAACGCTGCAATAGATTAAAAAAAAAAGATTTAAAAATGATTGTAAACAAGTCCATTTTAATAAAGATAATTTAAATTTGAATTTCGAATCCAAGTTCGCTTACTAGGAATAGATAGAAATAACGTATTGCTAAAGACTTCAACCTTACATACATCTCTGTTTCATCAATTTTACGCTCCCATGCATAAGTACACGCCGCCTCCATAGAATATAAAATCCATTTAAAAACTTCAAATAATAATCTTATAATAAACACACGAACCCGTCCCTTAATCAGCAAAAGGGAAGCGAAATTATCTGCAAAATTCACTTACGGGAATCCTTTATAAAAAGTTGAAACAATACACCCCCTGTAACGGGAGAAAAATGCTCTTACGACCCCCCCCCCCCCTCCAGAGCCCTTTGTAACCCCACCCCCATCTGGGGCTAATTTTTGCATGTTCTCGATTTTCTTTACACCTATATATCCTTTGAAGATGGGTTGAAAGTTTACACTCGAGAAAATTTACAGAGTCGTTTCAAGTGCTAAATAAAGGTATTGAATAAATTTGGTCTATTTATATAAATGTTATAAGGAATATTAACAAAAATAATCATATTTTGTTTATTTATAACACGCTGTGCCTTCGGGTGATCTGGGTCATCACCATATCATCATAGCCATTAACTGTCCACTGAACATAGATCTCCCCTATAAGGAGGGGTTTTACCAGTAGTTGCCATGCTTGGCAGGCAGGTATTTTTTTTTGACTTTGTATTTCATTACGACACCCATGAAAAAGGAAGGGGTAGCCCATTCTATTCTATTCTATACACGGATATCACATGGTGATCTGCGGGTCTATCATGAAATTCCGAAATTTCGGACTGAATTTTGGTGTTTTTGTTTATACCAAAATTGGACCAATAAATGGAGTTTAACATTTCGTTCGTCGTACATCCTATCATAAAAGTCCAAAGGAACAATATTTTAACATTTTTGATATTTCCAAGCGGCATGTATTATGTAATTGTAACATCAAATTTCTGTTTCGTTTGGCTCCGAAATTTCGGAAAACATTTCATGGTAGGCCCTCAGCATAAAAATAGCTAATAAACTTCTAAATAAAATAATAAAGAGACTAGATCTTATTATGGACATCCATTCATCCTAAAGAATAGTCACTTATTTATAAAAACGAAAATTTACTGTCTACAACTAGATTTCTTTTTATGCAACTTAGAATGGCAAACAAGCTGACGGCCCACCTGATGTAAAGTGGTAACCGTCGCCTATAGACATGAGCAGTACCATGGACATAACAGAGTATACTGTTTCGCCCATGACATAAAAGGAAAATGATGACGTAGCTACTACCGTTTGAATGAATTTATAACGTAAACATGGACTCTAGAACTTATGAACATGTGAGAAATGGTAATTACATCAGATTATATTAGCCGGCTACTGCCCACTGCTGAACATAGGCTTCCCCAAAAGAGTGTATTGCCAGTAGTTGCCACGCTTGGCAAGCGGATTGGCAACCGCAGTTAGGCTTTGGCGATGTTCCAAGAGGGATACTGCTGTCCATAAACCGTTAAGTTCCCTTAGATACATCTTACGACACCTACTAGAAAGGAAGGAATAATATTGTATATTAGGTACCATAATATTTCTGTTTCGATACTGATATATTTTTTTTAATTTATATTTGTGTTTGTGTAGTCCCATATTGTGTATGGGACTATATGGAATAGCTATGGATAGATTAACAGTTAAAATGACGATTTCCTCTACCTATAAATGTGTTTGTAAATCAAACATGGCTTTCTCGTTTGAAATACAATTACATTTTTTATGAGAGAGTAATTCTCTAAATGCATGTATGAAGCGATCCACTGTTAGATACAAGGAAGGGCGGTATATTTTTGTGATAAGGTAGATTTATAGAAACGAGTCTTCGGTGCCGGAGGCCCGCGGCGTCTGCTCCCGCCCACCCGGCCGGCGCCGCCACAATATGGAGGTGCACTTCGATTTTATTTTCAAAAAATTTCAAAAATAAGTAGCTCTTAAATTTTTTTTATGCGACATAGATTAGCAAGCTGACGGCTCACCTGTTGGAAAGTGGTAACCGTCGCCTAAAGACATGAGCAGTGCTATGGACATAACAGAGTATACTGTTTCGCCCATGCGTTGCCATTCCTGAGGACGCAGGTGTTATTTCTTTGTACCCAGTAAATTCACGCCATATTTCACCCTTCAAACCGAAACACAGCCATGCAAACAACTGCTTCACGGTTGAAACACGTGTGGGACAGAGGTACCCAAGCAATCGACTTTTGTACAAAGTCTCCCTCTTATTAGTAGTAGAATTAATGTTAATACGAAAAACTTCCATTTTTACATTAAGTGTATATATATTTTTTATTTAAATGCAATGTGTAAACTGTGATAACGCCAAATGACGATAAAGAGTTAAATATTCATTTATACATGTCAGCCTTTAACTATCCACTGCTGAACGTAACCCTTAGGAGGTTTTGCCAGTAGTTGCCATGCTTGGTAGGCGGATTGGCAACCGCAGTTAGGCTTTGGAGATACTTTAAGAAGGAAGCTGCTGCCCATCCCTAGCCGTCCCTTAATCGCTTCTTACGACACCTATGGTAAACAAAGGTATAGCCTATTATATGCCTGGACCACATGATTGACAGTTAGATATTCATTATTTGTAAATTTGTACCTAGCTATATGGAAATTTATGAGTACTATACGTTTTTTTTTGATGGGTGGAAATGGCATGGAAAACCCGCCCGCGCTAACGGGATACACCAGTGAAGGGTGATAGATGAGAATGAAAACAGGTCAGTTAGCCCATCATGATGAATACATCAGGAATTAACCATGATAGCTTCCAGGGAGAACCGCGAGGAGGTCGACCAGGTTGGGTATATTGCTAGCAATGGGATTCTCAGTCTCCATTACTAACAATCCCTTTCCCCCTAGTACTATACGTTTGGATCGAGCACAGAAATGGTTACCGTGGTTACCAAGTCGTAAGTTGTTATTTTAATAAAAAAATATATGCAACAATACAGTAGTAGAAAGTACACGTTTATTCTATCTTTTATGATTAATATACAGTATTTTTTTTTAAATACATAAATTGTGTTTGATAACTTTGAAGATATAAAGAGTCCATCTCCACACAATATCTCACCAACCCGTCCCTTTGTCTTGCCGCGCGCTCTCCGTATTTTTTCCCCATTACATTTTCATTTTATTTCATATTTCTCCTTTAGGGGGTGGGCAGGGATAATAAAATTTTTCCCTCTTCGCTCCCGTCGCCTTTATTTATGGGGGTGGTTAAGGCAACGAATATGTTTTTCGTAGGCTCTCGTAATGAGCCGAATTATTGGGGTTGCTTTTTCGAGATTGCCAAGGATATTTCTTTTTTCACCAACCCTCCCATCGGGCTTTTTTGTTTCTGTTCTCAACAGATAAGTGTGGTGTCTCATTGACAATATAATTTATTTCTTTTTCTGTTTTTTTTTTTTTATGTCTTGTCATAAAATATTGTTTTGTTTATGGTGTTGTCCCTTATATTTTAATAATTAATCATTTCGTATTGCTGTTTTCTTTCATTTAGTGATGTAATAATATGTTTAATATTTATTAATGTAGCTGCAAATAAGATAGATAGATACTCTTTATTGTTTTCTCCATAAGATTACAATAGTAAACTTATTATAAATATAAATAATTACAAGAAAAAGTTACACAAAGAAAACAATGGGCGGTCTTATCGCTAAGAGCGATCTCTTCCAGGCATAAGCATATATATATATATATATATATATATATATATATATATATATATAACTTTTCAATAATTAGTCTAGCTATTAGAAATTTAAAAAAAAAAAATTAAAATTATGCAGAACAATGTCTGTTGACGCAGACTATTATTGTCGTATATTTTACCAAATTTAAAAATAAGAAGTGAAAGTATATGTATAAAATTTTATATATTGTTTAGATGTTTGTTACTTAATCATGCTTAAACGACTGAACGGATTTGAATGAAATTTGGTACACAGGTAAGCCAATATTACAAATGAACACATAGGATATTTTATATGCTGAAATACTCGGGCAAAGCCGCAATTAACGACTAGTCTATACACTGAATAGAGCGTAAATAACATTATATCTTTACTTCAAGAATACAGTCTACGATTCAAATGTTTGAGAACGTTAATCACGTCAATAAGGAATTTGTTCGTGGAAACAACGACACGGGTTCGATTTCAGTTTGGTTAATTTATTAATAAAAATAAAATTTTCTTATCAACTTGGTTAGAAGTGTCAAAATATCATAATTTTGGATATATAAAAGTTAATTCTTGTTAATTCTCATCACTTACAATTCAATTATAGGACATACATACATACATACATATCTGTCACGCCCGTCTCCCATTAGGGTAGGCAGAAACAATGGAACGCCAAATGCTTCGATTCAAACAAACCTCTTTCGCTTCCTCCACATTCATCAATCTTTTCATACACGCTCGCCGGTTACGGGTACTTTTAATTTGGCCCTTCTTCAGCACGTCGCCTATTTGGTCAACATAAATTACAGTACAATTATAGGACTACTAAATATATTTATAATTATTATATTTATATAATATATTTATATGTATACTAGCTGTATACCGCGGCTTCGTTCGCGTGAAATAAAGTAATGTACATAAAGTATCCTATGTGCTAAGTAAGGATATTATCTATCCGTGTACCAAATTTCGTTCAAATCCGTTCAGTGGTTTTTGCGTGAAAGAGTAACAAACATCTATCTATCTATCCTTACAACCTTGTGCATTTATAAAATTAATAGGATTTTTTAATTAAATACAGTCAATTTTTTTTTGATGGGTGAAAATGATATGGTAACCCCGCCTGCGCTAACGGGATATGCTGGCGGAGCACCAGTGAAGGGTGATAGATGAGAATGAAAACAGGTCAGTTAGCCCATCATGATAAATTCATCAGGAATTAACCATGATAGTTTCCAGGGGGAACCGCGAGGAGGTCGACCTGGTTGGGTATATTGCTAGCGATGGGATTCTCAGTCTCCATTACTAACAATCCCTTTTCCCCCTAATACAGTCAATTGACGTGATTTCTTTATTTCGTTGTTCACTTATTTTACAAACTTTCTTATAAAAAAAAACATATATACACAAAAAAAAGTTTATTTGTTAGTTGGTTTGTACAGTAAAGTCTTATAATAGAGTTCTTAAGAAAAGAATGATGATTGGTGGACTTATCCCATAAAAGAGATTTCTTCCAGTCAACCTTGGAATGTTTTGAGACATTATAAACTTGCTTTGTACATAATAAACCAGTCAACGCATCTTAGTGTTATAAATTATCCCAAAATTGTTCGATCAACATGAGTAATAAATCTTATCGACTGCAAAATTAAATAATTAAAATCGGTAAAATAATTGAAGATATTGCGTAACATATACACAAAAGTAGGGGTAAATGAAGCGACTTCTACTTCTGTTTAAAAAATAATATCATTGACAATATAATAATAAACAAGTAAAGTCGTCATCCTCGCTGTCATCCCAATCTATTTGCCCTTATCCCATATTATGGTATGAAGCTAAATAACTATGACTGTGTTTCATAAAAAAAAAAAAACAAAATGACTTTTTAATTGTGGCAATATCGGTCATTTTAATTTAAAAATTAAATTACTGAAGCAATTCCGATATAATTTCTACAGTACCAACCTAAAGTAAACATAAGTATTCCTTTAAGACAAAAAAAAAATCCAAATCAGTTTACAACTGACGGAGTTATTAGTTGACAAACATAAACAAAAAATACAACCTCTTTCTATTCGAAGTCGGTGAAAACGGTTGGTTTCTAAAATAAAATTTAAACTACAATACAAGTACAAACACAATAAAGTGCAATGTTAAAAATAAAAGTCTCTTTTAAAATTTCAAATTTTAAATTTAGAAAACATTTTATAAAATTGACGGTCATAACAATTATAATGTACTGTGATAATTTTAAAATTTAAAGGAATTCTTCTACTTACACTTCACAATAAACACCCACAAAAAAACCCGCCTTATGCCCCAAAATTACTTTGCTTAAAAAGCATTAATAACATTTTCTACCCCAAACTCCTTCTGCGCCATTTTGAGAGACCTTCGTTCATTAAAACTGTAGAAAAACACCTCCGGGGGCCTCTCCCCCCGTGGGAGGTAGGGGGTACCCCCCGGCCAGTCTAAAGAAGAAGAAATATGGATCAATAAAGAAATTGCTCCGTGCCCAATGGAGGCAGCGGCTAGCACTCACACAGGCGGCACTTTTGTGTACAATTCACGAGGCGGATGTAAAAAACGTTTGTGTGGGTAAATGCGATCGCGGGACCGCAAGGAGGAATTTTTCTCTATTCGCTTTTTGAATTTTTGTATAATACTTTTTTTGCGTATTATGTTTTTAATTTCTTTTTTAAATTGCAATGTTAGATAAAGAATGTAATGGAAATTGTGAGTAAACTGTTTTATATATTACATTTATGTTTTATTTTCACGCAACGTTAGACAAAGAACAGATTGAAATTTATAAGAAAAAAGTTTGTATTAAAATTTATGCTTTTTTTAACTTATTCTTTAATTGCATTATTAGTTAAAAAATGAAAATAAAGTTATAAGAAAGTATCTAATAATCGTTAGTATCGTTTTGTAGATTTTTTTCTTATTAAAGTTACAAGTAAGTTTTTATGTGTCTAGTAATCTTTCATATGTAAGTAAGTTTGTATATTGTACAGCGCTTTAATCGCTTAATTGATTACTTTGAAATTTAGTATATTATTATACCTACGTACTTTATGAGATTGTAAAGGGTAAAGGTTACTTTTTAACCGGTAAGTAAGGTCCCGAATCCCATATCCCGAAGATGGACAAAGGCGCGGGTAAAAGCTAGCAGTATCTAGTTTTGTAGATTTTTTTATTCCAATGTTAGGTAAAAAACAAACTGAAGATTACAAGGAAGTTATTTTTTGTAATTTTTAAGAAATATTTCGAGACAGAATATTTATAATATATCAGTCCTTTATACTTTTTTATGCAACTTAGAACGTCAAACAAGCTGACGGCCAATCTAATGGAAAGTGGTGACCGTCGCCTATAGACAAGAGCAGTACCATAGACAAAACAATGTACTGTGTATCACATGATACCCTTCACGCGTTGTTATTTCTGATAAAATAATCACTGGTAAATATTTTAGAACATTATCACAGTGACATCTGGTGAATTTTATTAAAATTTACGAGTACTTCGGTTTAAAGATTTATTTTTTAATCAAATTTTTGTTGAGGCTTTAGTACACCGGAGTGACTATGCCAGCCTCATAGGGATTGTCTGAAAGTCAGTCTGTCAGTCCGTCAGGGACACCTTTACCCACAGATATAGCCGTCTTGCATTGCAACTGCCAGGTTGACTCAGTATTAAATTGACATTACCGTTATATAATGGCATATCGCCCAGAATCCGTTTAGATTCAAATTAGATCCGCTCAGGTTTAAAGATGTCTTTGCCTTTATAATATTTTCTGTCAACGTTTTAAAGACAATTATTAATTTTATTAACGTATGCGTTAATCGCGGGGAATATTTGCTTTAAGTTATTTTATTATTTAACTATTAACAGTACAAATATATACCAAAAAATCTTTGATAAGTGTCCTCCACTTTACATGAATTGTATGGTTGGGTGTTATTTAATAAGCTGCCTAAGGAATTAAAGTCACTGAATGATTTAAATATCTTTAGGACAAGATTGAAGTCATTACTGCTGGAACGGTGTCTGTACTCAATTGACGAATTCTAATTATAGTAAATTTGAATATATATATTGTTTATGTTAAGAGATGACTAAGTGACTGTAATATTTGTTTTATGCTTGATTTAATTTATATTTTATGTACTGTATGGTTTTATTGTGTCTAATATGACATTCAAATACAAATTTTTGTTTATGAATAAATAAAATAAAAAAAAAAAATTATGACATATTCCATCTGTAATACACAGCATACATGTAATAGCTAAATAAAAATTCGTTCAAATTCCTCCAGCCGTTTCTTAGTGATAGAGTAATAAACATTTAGACATGTTCATGTTTATAGGCGACGGTTACCACTTTCCATCAGGTGGGCCGTCAGCTTGTTTGCCATTCTAAGATACATAAAAAATAGGATATCCTTATAAACTACCATATTTATTTATTTATTATATTTACCAATTAAAAGAGTTAGAAGGTTTTCCAGTTCGTTCCCTTAACAGTCACAATACAATAAAAATAATAAAATTTAATTATTGAACACTTTCTAAATATTTGATTGCCATTCTGAGAAACTTGACAAGTTTATAAGTCAATATATCCAAGTTCGTATTATTATATGAAATAATAATCAATGTAAATATTACAATAGATCCATTAATGATATTATATTTTTTAATGATTTTTGTTTATCATCATCATCATCATCATTTCAGCCATTATCCGTCCACTGCTGGACATAGGCCTCCCGCATAGACTGCAATAAGGAACGATCCTGAGCTACCTACATCCACTGACATCCTGCAATGCATTTGAGGTCGTCACTCCATCTAGTGGGTGGTCGTGTGAGTGTAAAGTTTAACATCGATTCTTACACTAGGCTAAGCTTGTCCTGTAGGAAAACAGGATTCGTTCTAGTAGTACATATAAATATTTACCTATTACTTTATATTAATTATTTTAAAATGTAATATATACAGAAATAATATAATAAAATTATGTAAATAAAATTAGAACCAAGGTACCAATATTTACATACCTATGTATGGCGAAATAAGTACTTATGCTTTTTTTAATACCATAAATCTCATGTTTCAAGTGAATAATAAATAAATAAAGTAAATAAATATATTCATGATTATAATTACAAATAGGGTAGTCAGAGGTATATATTGATTGTTGCCTTAGAAACAAACGTAGCATTCGACATGCCCGTATTTCGCTGAGCTTGGTTAACATATCGTCATAGTGGTAGAATACTGACGGATCTATATATGTAATATTTGTCAGATCCGTCAGTATTCTACGACTATGACGAAATGAATATCCAAAATGGCAAGAGACGAGTCTACCGCCGTTGATCGAATTAATTTATCATGTTGTCGTTGTTTATTTTAATTTTAACAATATTATTTTGCTTTTGAAATTACATGCGAGTGAATACTTTCTATAAAAAAAGAATCATATGTTCTTATACTTAGTAATTAAATCCTTATGCGTTGTTTACACATGGTCCTGTTGTGGTCACGACGTTGTGTAATTCACGTCGAAACGTCGGCAATAAAAATCTGGTATGTAGGTACTATTTACCTGTAAAAGCTTTTACATCGCGTTAAGTCCCTATTGGGTATTTAAAAATATCTTTTATTAATTGTCTTGCTTATTTCCTATATTGTACAATGCAAGTAAATTATACTTATTTATTCATTCATTAAATCATGAAAATCTATTTGAAATTTGCAATCATATGGCTTATATTGTATGTGTGTATGTGTGTGTATGTGTATTGTGTATGTAAATTTACTAACATTAGTTTTTTAAAATATTGTTACTAATAAATATTTAATGGACCAAAAAGTCTGAAATAAAAATTATTAATATTATTATTATTTAAGTATATAAAAAAATAATAGTTGAAATGAGAGATACCTTATTTTTCAAATTAGTTAAAAATATTATATAACATAATTTTTTGAAGAAATTAAAATTTTTGTTTCACTTGATCCAAACGCAAAAGTTTGCATCGACCGGTCAACTAGTTGTCGAACTTGTAAATAGTTGACCAAGATAATGCGCAGTTGATCCCAAGACAACTGCGAGCAAACTTTCAAGGGAGACGAAACTTTGTTTCTTCAAGTAACCAATTTATAAGTGTGACTTTATGACAAGTAGTTATAATTAATGGCGAATTAACGAAACCATACATGTTCGTATTTTATTTTTAAAATAAATATTCGCTCGGTTTTATTTTTCATAAGAAATTGACGAGTAAATTGGACTAAAAAGTAAAAATCTAAATCGGTTCATAATTGGTAAAGATTTCGTCTAATATATTTATTTCTTTATTCTTTATTGATCACATTATAAAAAAAAATTATGGTACAAAAGATAGACTTCATTGTTATATAGCATTATCTCTCAGACGATCTTTGGAAAAACAGAAATATAATTATGTGGTGAATAAAAATTCAATATTGTTTTCCATAAATACTTTCAATCTTGACCGAAGTCAGATTTTTACAGTTACTTTTATTAACTGAACTACTCAACCGATTTTAATTACTATTCTATGGGCCCGTTTTGAAAGAAAAAAAAAGGTTAATAAATGATAAAGTTATGAGGTAAGAGACATAAAAAAATACAATCTAATCTAGAACCTCGCATCTTTTTTGAAGTTGGTTAAATATATAGTAAGTTAACTTAATAATAGAGATGAGTAATATCCGATATCTATATATTAGGTTCTTCTGAACTTTGATGAACACCCACTGTGATATCACCCATACCAGTCAGTCATATATATCATTTCGATATTATATATTGGATAACCGATATCTAATATATCTGTTATTGGGCCAATATATGTATAGAGAAGGGGGGGTAAGGGATTGTTAGTAATGGGGAGTTTAGTCCCCATTGCTATCAATATACTCTATCAGTATCTATCGTGACCAATTTATCATTGAATTCGTCACAATAGGCTAACTTACTTGCCTTTTCATCCTCACCTAGCACCGTTCACTGGTACCCCGCTAGTGTATACCGATAGCGCAGGCGGGGTAACCATGCCATTTTTACGCATAAAAAATATATATGTACAGATATTGTAGCAAAATTTTTTTTTATACAACTTAGAATGGCAAACAAGCTGACGGCCCACCTGATGGAAAGTGGTAAGTGTCGCCTATGGACATGAGCAGTGCCATGGACATAACAGAGTTTCGCCCATGATACCCCCCATGCGTTGCCATTCCTGAGGACTCAGGTATTATTCCTCTGTACCCAGTAAATTCACGCCATATCCCACCCTTCAAACTGAAATACAGCCATGCAAACACAACTGCTTCACGGTAGAAACACGAATGGGACAGAGGTATCCAAGCAATCGATTTTTATACAAAGTCTCCCTCTGGTAGATAGATTATAACATTATATAGATAAAGATACCCACCCTTAGTAATAATAGTACATACAAACGTATTTATGTATATATATAATAGATATAATAATAAAATATAGACGTAAAAATACAAATTGAAAACTCTTCAGTGACTAGCTTCAAAAATAACAGATAATCACAAGATATGTTGGAATATTCAATCCGCACAACACAGCGCCCTGCGAACCGGGCATAAAACTGTCTACCCTTTTATGTATATAAAGTCGAAATTATACAGTGCGGTGAATAAACTGCCTTCCATCCATCTTGCCCCGAGACAATACTCCCCCCCCCACCCCCTTTTATTCCGTCGTTATAATTTCTTAAAGCTTTTTGCGCCATTTACGCTGAACCTAACAAAACAGTTCTAATATTCACGTCTGACCATTTTGTTGTGAGCTGCGATATCTTTGCCTTACCTCTGGTTTCGTCGGTGTTTTCACAATGGAGGGGGGAGTGGGAGGCCAAGGTACACTGGTGATATATTTGCTGACACACTGATAAAAGTGTGACGTCATCGCATAAGGGAGTACCTAAGTTTGTTTTCGAGAAAACTGTGAATTGCGAAGTGGGAATTAGCAAGATGCGGTTTTTTAACAATAACTTTGTACTGTTCATTTTTCATTGTTACACTTATTTTAATTTTTTTTTTAAATTCGATCTTTCTGTAATCGGTTAATAACTTTATAAATGACGAGGTTCACTATTCGATTACATAATCGAATCGAACATTCACTTATTTTTTATTTATTTAGGTATTTATTCATTAGTACATATATGTGTACATGGTGGACTTAATGATAAAACCATTCTCTCCCAATCAACCATAGGGAAGTGTCAGAATACTCGAATGCGGTGCTAGTAATTATTAATATACATACATACTAAAATTACATATATAAACGAATAAATATATCTAAATAATAAATATACTTACACATATATGACATATACTATATTATACAAGAAATTGAGAATAATATAATGTACTTACTGCTCGGATAAAATAAAAAAATGAGCATGAACGTATATTTTGAAAGACGGTTTAGTTGATAGTCTCTTAATGGCATCAGGAAGCGCGTTCCAGAGCCGTAAAGAATGTAGGAGAAAACAGTTTGAAGCGAAACTAGTTTATTCACTTATGCGTTGGTTGCATAATAATTTCATTAAATTAAAGTGTGTGTTCCATAAAAAAATTGACTTCAATTGTAACGAAATCAGTAATTTTCATTTCAAAACTGAACTACTGTATCGATTTTGATAAAAATATCACTGGGGCCAATCTGTAAATATATCCTTTCAGATAAAGAAAGAATTTCCCAAATCGGTTTACAACTGACAGAGTTCTAAGGTAACAAACATAAAAGAAAAAGGTAAAATAGAACTCATTCGTTTTTGAAGTCGGTTGAAAATGCAAAGTGAACTGACGGTCCACTAACCGCGGTATAAACTCCATCTTCATCATCATCATCATCATTGCAGCCATTATCCGTCCACTGCTGGACGTAAGCCTCCCCCATAGACTGCCATGAAGAACGGTTCTGAGCCACCTGCATCCACTGACTCCCTGCAATGCATTTTATGTCGTCACTGCATCTAGGGGGTCGTCCTACACTGCCCGTTTGCCCGTACGCGGTCGCCACTCAAGAACCTTTCTTCCTCATCATAAACACCATCGCTTATAGATAAATAATAACACCATAGATATCACAGTATTAAATAAATTTAGTTACTTACCGTAAAACGGGGTTATTTTGGCACCAGGGGTAACTTTGGCACATAAGTCATTTGCTTTGTTTTTATTTTTATTTTTTTTCACAGATTTTCAGGTTCTTTTCCTTGTTACAGGTCTAAACTGTCAGTTTATTTTTAATTTTTTCTGTATATTTGCATGTTGTTATATTGTCGTATCGGTTTGGAAATACTGCTGCTGGAAGTTAAATCCAAAGAATGGTTGTGCGTGGAAGAAAGTGTCTTGAAAAACGCACGGTGGAAGACCGCCACTCGTCCAGAGGATTGTCCAGTTAAGGTCCGTATTCGCTATAGGAGGTAGTAGTAGGAGCCAAGCTCATCTATTTTTTTTTTAATGGGTGATAATGAAATGGTGTGCCTGTGCTATCGGTATACGCTGGCGAGACACCAGTGAGGGGTGATAGGTGACGATGAAAAAGCAGCTCAGTTAGCCCATAATGATGAATTCCATTTGAATAGAATCGATTACAATAAACCACGATAGTTTCCAGGGGCATCCGCGTGGAGGTCGACCTGTTAGAGTGTATTGGTAGTAATGGGGAAATAAGATCTCATTACTAACAATCCCTTTCCCTGTAACTCGTTACGACTTGAGATTGTATATAAATGCCTGCTAATGACTAGTAAACTTTTTAAATTTTGAGTCGTTCGTGTTACTAGGTTTTATTAATTGAGCGAAATAAGAGCTCTCTGTCACGTATGTATGTATCATGAATTTAATGACAATTTTATGAATAACTAGCTATATCCTGTGACACTGCTTACGTCAATTAGTACATAAAGTATCCTGTGTACTAAGATAGGATATGAGCTACCTGTCTACTAAATTTCATTCAAATCTGTTTTTTTTTATACAACTTAGAATGGCAAACAAGCTGACGGCCCACCTGATGGAAAGTGGTAACCGTCGCCTATAGACATGAGCAGTACCATGGACGTAACAGAGTATACTGTTTCGTCCATGATACCCCCCATGCGTTGCCATTCCTGAGGACTCAGGTGTTATTCCTCTGTACCCTGTAAATTCACGCCATATCCCACCCTTCAAACCGAAACACAGCCATGCAAACACAACTACTTCACGGTAGAAACACGAATGGGACAGAGGTACCCAAGCATTCGACTTTTGTACAAAGTCTCCCTCTGTTTAATAGTTTATGCGTGAAAAAGTTACAAACTTTCGTATTTCTTATATTATAATAATGGGATTGAGGGGATAAAAATTGAAAAATAAATACTTTGTCTGTTATAATATTAGTAAATAAATAATTAAAATATGAGGAGAGGAAGTAAGAGTGTAGTTTAGTTTTTAGAAATTTATCCCGTAACATTGATAAGTAGGAAATGGAAGTCTTATTATTGAAATTTGAAAAAACACAGTTTAACTAAGAAACTACTCTGTTTTGAAGTCGGTTAAAAAACTGTATATGTATATAAAATATATATATATATATATATATATATATATATATATATATATATATATATATATATATATATATATATATATATATATATATATATATATATATATATATCTTCTGGGCAACGTTCCATCATAAAGCATTGTCAGTGATAAACAAACAGACGAGACATATATACAACAATAGGTACGGTTGATCCGATACTGGGCGCCTCACAATGGGGGCGAGCTAAGAAATATGTAAAATGGTACGGAACCCGCGGCGACGGACAGGGCCGCACTCGGCTTCAGCTGATAAAAAAAAAATATAATTTTTCAAAAAAAAAAATATATAAAACTAAAATAAATTATATAAGCAAATAATAATAATTCAAATTGTGTTCCACTAAAAAAAAAAAAACCAACTTTAACTGTGACAAAAACAGTTATTTTTATTTAAAAACTAAATTATATAACAATAAGTTGATAACATTTCTATGCGGCCAATCTAAGTTAGTATAATATCGTTTCAGATAAAAAAATAATTTTCCAAATCGGTTCACAAATGACGGTGTTATGACGTAGCAAACATTAAAAAAAACACATCTGAATCGAGAACCTCCTCCTTTTTGAAGTCGGTTGAAATTTTTTTTGTTTTACAACACAGGGGCAAACGAGCATGCGGCTCACCTGATGGTAAGTGACTACCGCCGCCCATGGTCACACACAACACCAGCAGCATTGCAGGTGTGCTGCCGGCCTTTTGAAAAGGAATATGCTCTTTTCTTGAAGGTTATGTTGTCGTATGGGTTCGGAAATACTGCTGCTGGAAGTTGATTCCAAAGAGTGGTTGTGCGTGGGAGAAAATGCCTTGAAAAACGCACAATAATATTCCACGATATGGTATAATTATATAGATAGAAAACACTTTATTTTTAAATAAAAGAATTACATCTGACTATAATTGTTTATATTTATAATAAGTTTACTATTGTAATCTTTTGGAGGAAACAATAAAGAGTATCTATCTATAATTATTCGAGGAATGCAAGAAAATTTCAATGTGATTGTTTGAGCTGTTAAGACGCTAAAAGGTAACAAACAACCAGAGGGAGACTTTGTACAAAAGTCGATTGCTTGGGTACCTCTGTCCCATTCGTGTTTCCACCGTGAAGCAGTTGTTTGCATGGCTGTGTTTCAGTTTGAAGGGTGGGATATGGCGTGAATTTACTGGGTACAGAGGAATAACACCTGAGTCCTCAGGAATGGCAACGCATGGGGGGTATCATGGGCGAAACAGTATACTCTGTTATGTTCATGGTACTGCTCATGTCTATAGGCGACGGTTACCACTTTCCATCAGGTGGGCCGTCAGCTTGTTTGCTATTTTAAGTTGTAAAAAAAAACAAACTCAGACGTAAAAGGGATTGTTAGTAATAAGGTCTAATTGCCCCATTGCTTGCTAGCAATTGAGTATATTGCTATACCCTAGCAGGTGTACCTATACGCGGTTCTCCTTGGAAACCATCGTGGTTAATTCTTGTGGAATTCGTCAGAATAGGTTAATTGACCTGCTTCATCATCATCTATCATCATTCTTTAATGGTGCCCCGCCATCATGTACTTATAACACAGGCGAGTTTATTATTATTCAAAGATTGGAGTTTTCCAGGCAGAAAAACCTGTGACACAGCGACTTTCCCATGATCTTTCGTGCTCGCCCCTTTTTAAAGTTCACCGCTAATTCCTATCAACGATAGGAATTTTAAGATGTTTTTTGTAGCGATGTTCTGTATCTCCTCAGGATATAAAGTGTACTTTCCAAAGGAGATATATCGTTTATGTATGAGTGGGCTACAGCTACAAATTAAGTGCGGCGTTTCTTCCTCATTGTGAAAAAGGCGGGGTTACCAATCCATTATCATCCATTAAAAAAATCAAACAAACTCACTTTCGTATTTATAATATTAGTAAGAATGTAATTCCATATACTTCATCATCATCATCATCAGCCTTTAACTGTCCACTGCTAAACATAAACCGGGGAGGCTGGCTTGAGGGATTTTGCCAGTAGTTGCCACGCTTAGCAAATGGATTGGAAACCGTAGTCCGACTTTAGGATGTTTTAAGAGGGACGCTGCAGTTCTCCCTTAGTCGGCTTTTACGACACCCACGAGAAAGGAAGGGGTGGCTTATTCTATGCCGGAACCACACGGCAATCCATATATTCCATAATATAATAATTCCCTAATTATTGATTTGGAAACGAACTCTGTGTAAGAGACAATAAACAAACGAGTAGTAATAAAATAGCTATAAAATCGTCAATCGATAACATACAACTGGGTCAGAGACTAGTTTTGATTCATGCTAATAACATTGTAAATATGAATCATAATCAGTAATCATTTTGAATGATTTTCAACCCGAGGAGATTCTAAATTCAAATTGTTTTTATGTATATGAGTTATGAAATAATTTTTGGCATTTTTTTTGATATTTTACTTCTTAATTAAAATTTAAGTTCGATGGTAAAGGAATAAATATCTCATCGTTGCCTTGCCTTTCTCGTTTATTTGGAGTCGACGCTGTTATCTTCTTCTTCCACAAATCTCCGTCAATTGTCATTTCTTAGCTCACTCTTTTTCATATTAATAATCTTTTTTGAAGAATGATAGAGAAATAAAGAATAAATACATATAATAGAATAGATATCCACAGATCTAGTCATGTTTGTTAGCAGTTTTTGTAAACTTGTTTGTTATTTTGTTTAATAAAACCTTCATATTTAGACTAAAATATTTTAAATCATTAGTGACATAAAAAAAGTATTAAATGAAATATATGTTAAATTTATTCATAGTAACAATTTTGTATGGAACCATAAAGTTGACAGTTAACCTACATTCCCAAGGGGTAGTGATGTTCGGTTGGTAGGCATTAAAAACAATATCCATTTTTCATCTACTTTATTCAATATACGAATACTTATCATATAAAATTTCTCAGAGTTTGAATACGGAGGTATTTAACAAGTGCGTGTTGCTAGTGATGATTTGTAGAATTGAATCATGGTCCCACATGTTTTTTTTGCTGGGTGAAAATGGTATGGTAACCCCGTCTGCGCTAACGGGATACGCTGGCGGAGCACCAGTGAAGGGTGATAGATGAGAATGAAAACAGGCCAGTTAGCCCATCATGATGAATTCATCAGGAATTAACCATGATAGTTTCTAGGGAGAACCGCGAGGAGCTTGACCTGGTTGGGTATATTGCTAGCAATAGGATTCTCAGTCTCCATTACTAACAATCCCTTTCCCCCCGGTCCCCCACGGTTCCAAAGTTTCAAGTTGCTCAGAGAGCTATGGAGAGGGCTATGCTCGGAGTTTCTCTGCATGATAGAATTCGAAATAAGAATATTCTTAGAAGAACTAAAGCTGAAGTGGCAATAGGCTGGTCACATTGTCGGAATAAAAAACTGTCCTATCATTCAAGTTCAAACAAACAATAAAACAGTTGAGAAGTTTTGAAAATTAGCATGGACGAACGTCGTGACACGTGATTTTTATATATTAAGATATTTATATAAATATATATAAGTATATATATATATATATTTATATCAAATGTTTATCTATTCTGAGTCTGTACCCACGAAACGCTGGCCGCGGCCGTGGGAGGCGAGCGATGGGGCGCGCTGTGCAGGGGAGGGGGCCGGGAAGGCGTCCGACACAGCGCTCCTTTTTACGTTCCGCGCCGTAACAGGCGTCGTCAACATTTTCTTATAAATTTCTTTATAATTTATGAAAGAAAAATATTGTTGTTTAATAAATTTAAGTTCATTTAGGTTGCAAATAAATACACGTCTATATTCGAAAAATATAATTGAAATAAAAGATATTTTAATAATATCAATACTCTTAAATTCCTAGAGCGGCAAGACATTTGGTCATATAATTAAGTAGATATAATAAAGTTTACCATTATATCTATTTTTTAACATTAACCTATATTAACAGTTATTGAAATATGAAAATCATATTCAGATATTTTTTGTTTGATTTAAACTTTTGTTAATACCCTTTATTTTTGGTTTATTGTGAATCTGAGTAACATAATTTTTTTAAACAATTTTAAATATTTTTTTTTTTGTTTTACCGACTATTAAAAGATTAGAACATTTGTAGTCATTATTAATTGCAAATATACCTACTATCTCTTACTACAAAGCTTTGGTTTATTAATTTTAAATTATACATAAATATATGGTTTTTAAGTAAATCATAAAACGAAATTTATCTGCAAATGATTTGAGATCTTTGTGTATTGTACACGCTATAAAGGGCTAATAGTTGAAAAAAGATGTTTTGTTTTGAATGTCGTAGAAGTAATTAAAATGTGAAAGTTGTTTTCAGAATTTTAAAATTAGTTTTACAATAATTTAGCTAATTGTCTGATCCCATTAACTACAGACAAAGTTATGCCCAACAGGTATTTCGTATATAATTTTTATATAATCTCATTTCTTTGTTAAGGGTTTTTGTTTTACAAATATGAAATTATATTGTTTGAAACATAATATTAAATAATAAATGCAACATAGAATATAATACGTAAGATTTTTTCAGTCGTTTGGAAGATTATTATTTCATTACATAATAAATAATCAAATAAATTGTTGTCAAGAATTAAAATAAAACTTGACCTCGTTAAATAGGTATTTGATTGATCCTTTGACTATTTGACAATGTGATACACAAGAGATGTCTAAATAATGTTACTAATATATAAAAAAAAAAAACAGTTATTTTTAATATTATAATAAAGATCTAGTGAATTGAAAATGTTTTGTTTTTTTATATAACATAAAAAAATACAGTAAATTTTTTTTTTGGTTAAAATTATAATTTTGGTCCAAATGTTGACGATCTCACCCACAAGAAGGTGTGAGCGGCGCGTCGCCTCAAGAATGCTACAATTTTCCCGAGTTTTCCATTTCTCGGCGACCCTCTCCCCGGCCTCCCCCTCGGCACCACCCCAACGACGCCCCCTCGCGGTAGAAGGAGAAAAAAGAAATGGTCTCAGTGTTGCTAGGTAACGAGATCTTCAGATGCTGTTCGCGGCGTAATCATTCGAAATGAAAATATATTTTTGATTAATGTTGCTTTTTATTTGCACTTATGTTATACACATTTCTTATAACTTATTTATAAATTACTCGAAGTTGTTAAGGAAAAATGTACTCTATGGTCTTTCTACTAGACATGGATAATATCGATACCAATATATATATATTATGAGTTCCTGTGGACATAGATGGCGGAAAAATAGTCATTTTGCAATAGGTCGGTTATCTATATTCATTGAAATTGATTTCTTCATTTCGATATTGTATATTGGATAAAAGATATTTAAATTATTCGTTACTGTGCCAATATATAGATATAATATCTATATAATCAAAATATATAGATATTCTTATATATTACCAATCCCCTACCTATATGTTTAAAAACCTTTACGAACCGTCGCCAATCGTACAAATGTTTGTTTGTTTGTTACCACTCGGCGTTATGATGGATCAAACAATCATGATATTCTTTGTATTTTAGATGGAGAAATGTGTAGTATTTATATCTATATATATATATATATATATATATATATATATATATATATATATATATATATATATATATATATATATCTGTTCACGTGAATGCTGTTGTTTGTTACCAATATAAAATATTATGCTATATTTGAAATAGTTCGTAAGAGGCGTTTATGATGGCTCAAACAATCATGAAATTCTGCATTTGTATTTTAGATGGAGAAATATTATATTTTTAATGTATAAGTCTTACAAGAAAAAAGTTACTTATATATATATATATATATATATATATATATATATATATATATATATATATATATATATATATTTATTTATTATTATATTTATGAGTGTTGAAAATAAAACCTGCCTTTATGCCAAGTCAGTGCTTCTTATTTAATATTATTGTTTTAATCAATTTTAATAATATAATAATACTAACTAGACGACATAGTAGTATACGTAATTTGTACAGACATGTTACATGGGAGATATTTAAGAAAAAATAATATGGGAGGAATAAGACCGATAGATGTTATAACAATTTTTAGTAATTTATATATTTATTTGCCTGCTTGTTTGTCCCGGCATCACGTAAAAAGTACTGTATCAAATTGGATGCGATTTTCATAGTTTTATCTTGATACGCCAGCTAGAAATTTATTTCAATGTTTTTTTTTACTTCTAAAATACACGCAGAGGAAGTAGCGGACAAAAATCTAATAAAATCTTTCTTACTAGTCTGTGTGTGTGTGTGTAAAAATGAGTTTGTTTATTTGTTTTATACCTTTTCAATGCCTTAAGCAGTCACTATGAAATTAGTTATATACTATATGAGATAGAGAAGAATATAGGCTACATTTTATCCCGATCAGTAAACATATTCTGGTCATGCGGACAAAGTCGCGGTGAAAGCTAGTGTAAAATAATTAAAGCAAATATACGAGTATACTCGAAGTGGACGAATCACTCAACCGAATATAAAAAATAAAATAAATTAAATAATACAATTTTACAATATATTTATATATATGTATCTTGTCATCATATATACAGAAGGCTCCAAAAACATCCCGCTACATAATACAGGCGCAACAAAACAGCCAACTCGCCGCTCAGCTATGTAAGTGCAATTTAAAATGTAAATTAACACAGCAAAGAAGTGGGGGCGCCCACCAGCTCACTTGGGAATTTTCACCGACACTGTCTTCGTACATCCTGTATATAGTGCGAGCTTGTAGTATCTTAAATCTCTTTTGTGTTGAAATAAATTGCAGTTTTATCATACGTGAAGATACGGTTCATTTTACTATGCATATTGTACGTGAGAAATGACGTTTCGGCAAAATACATTAACGGAGGTGGACAAACTAATTTGTACCTTATTGCTAAATGTTTAAAGATGTTTTTATTATGTACCATGTGTATGTCAGTTGTGATGTCTCGCGATATTTTTTTATACTTCTTCCGAGCATAAGAGATTTGTTTTTATGGCGTAAGAAGCGGACTGCGGGATGCGAAGTAATTAATTATTAATGTTGCTACAAACTACTTTTTAATGTTGTTACGCTAGGGGAGATATGAATAAACAAAAGAGAGACATAATGAAATATTGTCTCACAAAAAAATATACTCCAATACCGGAGTAATTTTTTTTACAGTCTTGATAACTAAACTTATCAAGACCCTTATAATTTTTTTTCTTAAATATCTCCCATGTACAGACATAGTCTAGTTACAATTTTATTACATTAGTAAGATTTAAATTGCCCAATATAGTCCAAAAATAGGCTAGTTAAAGTCGCAGTGAGCCAACTACATAGATCTTATATACAACACATAGATAGATATTTTTTTTTCTTAAATATCTCCCATGTACAGACGTTGTCTAGTTACAATTTTATTACATTAGTAATATTTAAATTGACCAATATAGTCCAAAAATAGGCTAGTTGAAGTCGCAGTGAGCCAACTACATAGATCTCATATACAACACATAGATAGATAATTTTTTTTCTTAAATATCTCCCATGTACAGACGTTGTCTAGTTACAATTTTATTACATTAAAAAAAAAAAAAAAAAAAAAAAAAAAAAAAAAAAAAAAAAAAAAAAAAAAAATTAAATTGACCAATATAGTCCAAAAATAGGCTAGTTGAAGTCGCAGTGAGCCAACTACATAGATCTCATATACAACACATAGATAGATAATTTTTTTTCTTAAATATCTCCCATGTACAGACATAGTCTAGTTACAATTTTATTACATTAGTAAGATTTAAATTGCCCAATATAGTCCAAAAATAGGCTAGTTGAAGTCGCAGTGAGCCAACTACATAGATCTCACATACATCATATCTGTCTATGGACAGTCTTCGACTTGAACCCTGCAAGTACCTAAACTATTTTAATTAAAAAATAATCAGTTTAGAATTGATGAATGTATCTTGCACCTATAAATACAGTTGAATGTACTGAGATTTTTTTTTATATTGATAAATTAATTATAATGAAACCTAATCGCATAATTGATCGTCTCAAATTATTTAAAACGACAAGTCATGGTTTTTTTTTTTAGATAAAGGAAATCCAAACGATAACTTTCTCTCACGTCCTGTTCAAAAAATCTATACGCATTCTTGTATTGGAAATAAAAAAAAAGTTTCACTAAACCCTTTCTTATAATATCCACAAATCATTAAGAAATCGAGAGTCAAACAAAAACACAGCCAACCAAATTGAACCTTAAATATATAAACAATAAATTTTATTTTACAATCTGTATCTTTTTTTCTAACCCTATAGCGACATGTGACTAAAATTATTTGTATAACCTACCTACTTATTATTTTTAAAGGTTTTAATTCAACAGAATAAGGTTGAAGTTTGAACAAAACATTATGGAATTTCTATAAATATGTCAAAGTGAAGGAAGCAGAAGAATATTCAATACACCTTCAATAAATAAAACTTCGACACCTTGTTAGGGTTAAATCATAGATTATATGTAACAGATGGCTAACTGCTTATTTTTATTTACCTACGAAATATACCGTTTGTGTAGTATTCAATTTTTAAAAGGTTCGTGAGTTCAGTAACAACGTAGATGACAGGTCAAAATTTTTAATATTTGGAATGAATACAAATTATACTAATTATTATAATAATATTTGTTATTACTTATTTTTATAATTAAATGTATATTATTACATTAAGAAATTTATTTAAAGACGAAAATTATATATATTATGATTACAGATAAATATGAATATTCAGTAAACTTAATAATTAGTTTGTTTGTAAGAAAATAATTGCTGCGATTTAAATGAAATCTAATTTTTAGAACTCGACAGTTGGATGCACTAGAAATTTTAATTCTTAAATTGTTGGTTCAAATCCGGCTCGAAGGACCAAAATTATGTATGGTTTGTTGACCGTTCTACAAACTGCAGATATGCATAAACATAAATAGACAGTGCACTAATATATTTTTTTATAAATATTATAAAGGCATTTTAACGTTATTACAGTTTTGTAAATTTATTATTCGTAATTATATAAGTTAGTACATAAAGTATTTTATGTTACGTTAGGATATAAGGTATATCTGTGTACCAAATTTTATTCTATTTTGTTCAGTAGTTTTTGCGTGAAAAAGTAACAAATATGCATCCATCGTTACAAACTATCGCATTTATTATATTAATAATAAACAGAACATTTCATAATCTATGCCCCAAGGTAGAGTTCACACTGTAATAAGGCGAGTCGTCCGCGACATATGTCACACGTGTTTTCACTAGTCAACTGCCCATCACCTGTTGTGGCCTTATTTCTTAAACGTTTTGTGTTTTTATGTTGTGATCGTGTGTCGACAGCTTTATTGGTAGTCATTAAAGTGATTCAAAATTATATATGTTTAATGGAAGTACCAAATGTTGTTTAACGATTCGGTTTAGGAGGTTTTTTTTTGTATTGTTTTTTTACTGCAGATAAGTTTTTAAATCAGACGTAAAAGATCAATCATTTTACTTTCATATATGTAGATTATAGTAAGCCAATTAGTGTAGCTAGGCACTATTTTTTTTAATAATTTAGGTCTATGCTAAGCCAAGGAAGAGCTAAATAAATAATAAATAATTCTCACGTTGTATTAGAAAATTTAAATTTGAAATTAGCACTTATTCTAAATTTGATTTAGTTCCATGGTTTAATTTTATAGAATAGGTAAACAAACTAACACAGAAGCGACAAGCAATTTGTCACGTAACATGGAGCGAACTATTTTGTGAGGCAAATTTTTAGCGGGCCCGGGCACTGCACGGATATCCGCCGCGTCGCGAGCTAACTATTCCTCTCCGGATAACCGGTGTAAATCTTACATTAGGATCTATGTGTACACGCGCTGGTAATTCTGGCAAATCTTATATTATTATATATATTCTTCAACACAAGAATTTATTCAAGTAAGTAATAATTTGTAAATAATAATTATATAAAACTAAGTTAAAAGTGAAGCTTTTCTGCGATTATATTATTAAATGAGTATTTTTTAAATAACAATTAAATTCCGTACTCTTTAAAATTATAAATATTGTATGTATATACCTACACATGTAGCAGTGGTTATATATGTTTCAATACTCTCTTGCACTACTGACTGTATGCTAAGTTGACCGGAAGACATCGCTTTTTTTAGATAAGTTTATCTTTGTTTATATTTTTTATAATAATTGTTACTATTACTGTATTTCTAACTGCAGTAAAGAATGTATTAATAATTAATGGACAAAAAGTATCAGCTGTTTAACTGCATATGAAATTAAAAAAAAAAGTAATGTTATAATTATTTAATAGTGAGACTAAATCGCAAAAGTCCAAGTGAGCCAAGACCTAAAAAAATAAATAAATTTAAGTATATTGAAAAAAAAAAGTTCCTTAACTAAATAGTTTGTATATGCCAATAGTGTGGGCCAGTAATAGGCGTGATTTTACTGGGTACAGAGGAATAACACCTGAGTCCTCAGGAATGACAACGCATGGGGGGTATCATGGGCGAAACAGTATCATGTTATGTTACTGCTTATGTCTATGGTACTTTCCATCAGCGTCTGCTTGTTTGCCATTCTGAAACAGTATACTCTGTTATGTCCATGGTACAGTTCATGTTTATAGGCGACGGTTACCACTTTCCATCAGGTGGGCCGTCAGCTTGTTTGCCATTCTAAGTTGTATAAAAAAAAATAGTTATTTCAATTGCAGTAGACTTTTTAGTATTATATAAGTTTCTTTTTCTATTATATATTATTTCACGATCGAAATTAACCAGCGTGTGTGCACATATCTCGGAAAGGTGGCAATAATTCGTGGGTGTTTTCGCGAATTCTTACCACCGCACGCTACCGTCCCGCGCCGCACCGCGCCGGCAAAGCTTCCGGAGCCGTGTGGTGGTATGCCATCATTTCACCACCGAATTGAGACAGTCACGCGATATCATTTTTTTAATAATGTTTTAACAGACTTTAAAAAGGAGAAAGTTCTCAATTACATTGAAATTTGTGTCTGTATGTTTTTTTCATACAATTTAAAATAGCAAACAAGCTGACAGCCCACTTAATGGAAAGTAGTAACCGTCGCCTATAGACGTGAGCAGTACCATGGACATAATAGAGTATACTGTTTCGTCCATGATACCCCTCATGCGTTGCCATTTCTGAGGACTTAGGTGTTATTCCTCTGTACCCTGTAAATTCACGCCCACCCTTCAAATCGAAACACAGCCTTGCAAACACAACTGCTTCGCGGTAGAATCACGAATGGGATAGAGGTATCCAAGCAATCGACTTTTGTACAAAGTCTCCCTCTGGTATGTCAAGCGACATCTTCAGCTATTTTAAAAAATACGTTTTATAATCGATACATGAAGGAAAAAGTTATTTATTATACCAAATATTTGACAATCGAAAATAATCACTTGTATTTAAATGGTCACGAACAGTGAAAAGTTACAAAGGAATTTTCCCCCGCGAACGTTCAGTCTTTGGAGCGAGGTTTTCCCTCTACTACAGTATTGGGGTTTTTAAAAAATGGTATATTATGGTTTCTTCAGGGTCGGCGACGCGCACGTGTTGCAGGCGTCCATAGGCTACAGTAATCGTTTACCATCAGACCGGCTGTATGCGTTCGCCACATTCGTGGTACAAAAATAAACCAATGTATGTCCATATATATTTGGAAAGGCGGTATTAATTCACGGGTATTTTTGCAAATTCTTTTAAGAGGGACGCTGCTGTCGATTCCATCGACTTAATAGTCGCCCTTACAACAACCACGGGAAAGGAAGGGATGGCCCATTCTATGTCGGGACCACACGGCGTTGACCATACTTTATTAAACAGTTATTGTAACTTAGATCTACTACCTACAATGCCACGTGTCACATGTAGGTTTCTGACTTTTAAGAATTTTTTTAAAATTTTTTTTTATAATAATTAAAAAACAACGGAACCACAGAATATAAAGGTTTGATTAGTCAAAAACCTTTTTCTTGACAAATCAAAAAAAGGTTTTTGTGTTTGAACAATTATTTTCTATTGTCGAGTTTGTGTACAGTAATATATTTTCTTTAATCAAAATTCAACACATATACGGACAAATGCATCGAAATCTCTGATACAAACAATATTGGATAACATTGCAGTTGGCCAATCCTTACAATATGCAACTAGGAAACATCTGCCGGCTGACCTTTCAACCCTAGCGACAATACGACAAGAAAGGGTCACTCGCTGGTCAAAACCGGATCTTACCGGCTTGTTCCGCTTGCAACCGGTTTTGGGGATTATTGTGAACATATTGTTCTGGGGGATTCGGGACAATTTCTTATTACTTGCTAGTTTATTTTTTTTAATTGTTATGAAAAACTTATTAATGAATAAACAGTGTGTTTTTTATGAAAATATTATAATTTATACTATAGAAATTATAATATCGAGTGTTATTTTTGTAAAAAACAGTTTTTAGTTTAGAATAAAATACATAATATACATAAAACACGTGTATATTAAATAATATATATTTTTTTTTATTTTACTAAGTTTATATAACAATTAACAATGTAATTGTTAATATAATTACTATAATATAATATAATACGATTATACATAAATTTCCTATTTATTTATTTAAATTTCAGTGCATAATTATGTAATGTAAGTAAGTGTACATATGGCGGACTTAACACCTAATGGCGTTCTCTACCAGTCAACCACGAGTCAAGCAGAATATTAAAAAAGCAGTGTATTTACTATAAAAGTATAAGTAAGTAAAAGTAAGAGAATAAATATAATAATTATGATAAATATTTTAATTTAATATTTTTTATTCCCACAAATAATCAAAGCATGGCAACCCTACACAAATGACCGTGCGTTGTAACGAACGGTTATCTATCGATTATTATTAAAAAAAAAAACTAACAAAGCCAATGGACATATGGACAAAGGCCTATTCAGGTATGACCACGTTTTTTGGTTTCAAGCAAAAGTGTACGTGACCATTTCTGGCCATATGCCGCAGCGGAAGGGTTTAAAAAGCTCTACGGTCACGCCTTAGCTATTGATTGTCGAAACGGGTTGCGGTTAAAATATTTGATGAGAAATTGATAATAATAGTTTTTATCACAAGTTCACTCTTGGCATTTTTATAGAATGTTATTTACTCAATAAATTTTATACTGTAACATCATTTGTATAAAAATAAAAAAATACTAAATTTTTTAATTATATATATATATATATATATATATATATATATATATATATATATATATATATATATATAAAATTGTTAATTGTATTTAATGAAAAAAAAATACATATTACATACTTATATATTAGTGTTGCTACAAAAAAAAAAACTTTATCCAGAATTTATTTTTTAAGCTGGTAACAGTTGGCTGACTTTTTTATGTCGTTACTATAAGAACAACTAGGAAAATAATGTAATTTTTTGGAGCAAACAATAAAGAGTATCTATATATCTAGATAGATATCTATCTATCTATAAATAGGTTCTTGTATTGAGAGAGGAATGAAAATTGTTACTTCTGAGTACTAAAATGTTATGCTCAGTGCTTTTGCCAACATGTATGCTTTATACCGTATGGCAGTTGTGTTCGCATGGTGTTACGATTTGAAAGCTGGGATTTGGCAGTGAAAATATAAAGGATAGAGGTACATCTACTACTTTAGTTCTCAGGAATGGCAACGCATGAAGGATATCATGAGCGATCCACCAAATTATTTGCCACATTCTAACTTGCATATAAACGATTTTGTTTATAAATAAGGGAGACTTCATACAAAAGTTGATTGCTTGTGTACCTCTGTCCCATTCGTGTTTCAACCGTGAAGTAGTTGTGTTAGCATGGCTGTGTTTCGGTTTGAAGGGTGGGATAGGACGTGAATTTACTGAGTACAGAGGAATATCACCTAAGTCCTCAGGAATGGTAACGCATGGGGGGTATCATGGGCGAAACAGTATACTCTGTTATGTTCATGGTACTGCTCATGTCTATAGGCAACGGTTACCACTTTCCATCAGGTGGGCGTTAGCCTGTTTGCCATTAAAAGTTGTATAAAAAAAAAAACGCGAAAAGAACAACGGTGCCCAAGCAGATGACTTTTGTACAAAGGCTGTCTCTAGTAGGTAATAATAAAATCAATTATTTTTTTATTATTAAATACACAGAAAATAAAACGTTTACGTAGTGAAACGAAGTAGACGGTAGTTTACGACGACGGTAAATGCGAAGGCCCGTACCAGCCGAGACACGTTGAATATATAAAATAATCAATAAAAACCCGCCATCTTTCGTTCTATTGAAATTTTATCGAGTGATCGCGTGATTGTTGCCGGTACTTGGATATTACGGGGACGTATTTGATTTTTATTTTTTTTTTAATAGTTTTATTTTACAATCGATTTAATAATCGATTAATAATTTATTTTTTGATAAACTTCTTAAATTAATTTCGAATATCCATAAACCATTAACCACTTTTAAAATTCTTTTCGCTGTTGACAGAATATTTTTCCACCATTGAATTTTTTCTAAAAAAGGAGATGATACTCAATTTGACTGTATTTTTTATGTTTGTTATCTCACAACACCGTCAGTTAAATGATTTGGATTCATTTTCTCGGCTTCACCCACGTGAATTAACAAGTACATAAAGTATTCTATGTGCATGAGGTACCCTAACTGTGTACCAAATTTCATTCAAAACCAATCAGTAGTTTTTGCGTAAAAAAGTGACAGATAAACATCCATTTATCCATCCATCCTTTCCTTAAAAATTCTTACTAATATTAATAGGTTATAAAAAGATTTAAATTGGAACTATATAATTTTTTTTACAACTTATAATAAAAACCCTCACTAATATTAATAGGTTATAAAAAGATTTAAAATTAAAAAGAATAAAAATTTATAATCTTTTTTTTTTAGCTTCAATTGTTCAAGTCCATCTCTGTCAGCATTTTAAAGTATATAATAGGTAATGATAGTGTACTGTACTGTAGATTGTAGGCTGTTTCTTTATAAATGTTTTAAAATGTGCGACTATGAAGGTATTGTGACAACTGTGATATACAAACTAAAACAATGTCAGTATTATATTACCCATATAATACTAGCGATCTGACCAAGCTTCATACAAGTAGACAGAATTTTCGAAAATGAATACCCAAATTAAAAAAAAATTTTAGCCAATTCAACAGATCGGTTATTTTATAGCATTTTATATGCGATTGTTTAAATTGATATAACTTTGCGTCCCTCTTAATACATTTTTAAAGCCTGACTGCGGTTTTTTATTTGATGGGTGAAAATGGTATGGTATCCCCGCCTGCGCTAACGGGATACGCTGGCGGAGCACCAGTGAAGGGTGATAGATGAGAATGAAAACAGGCCAGTTAGCCCATCATGACGAATTCATCAGGAATTAACCATGATAGTTTCTAGGGAGAACCGCGAGGAGGTCGACCTGGTTGGGTATATTGCCAGCAATGGGATTCTCAGTCTCCATTACAAACAATCCCTTTCCCTCCATGGCAACCCGTTAAAATCCCATGTTTGAAGACTTTTTCTTTATGAAAGAATGATAGACTACCTACTACTACCATGCTGACTACACCATATGGTACAGGGTTTTTTATAACTTTCCTGGTCTTTTACTGGTGTATTTCTTTTTTCCTTTGGTGATTTTTTTTATACATTTTAAAATGGCAAACAAATAGACGACCCACCTGAAGGAAAGTGGTAACCGTCGCCTATAGACATGAGCAATACCGTAGACATAACAGAGTATACTGTTTCACCCATGATACCTCCCCATGCGTTGCCATTCCTGAGGACTCAAGTATTACTCCTCTGTACCCTGTACTGTACTGTACTGTAGTCTTTTATTTTAAGAAATCAATATCCCTGTTCTAACGGACTATGAAACTGTTTTAACGGAAACAACAATATGCACAAAACTATTTTGTGACCAAACCAGTTCCGAATAGCAGCTGCATTGAAATGCGAAAAAATATTAAAAAAGGATAAGGAAGGGTCAGTGGAAACCAGATTGGCCAGTGCCATACAAAATAGACAATGCGGACCTAGTGTTGACCCCTGAGGGACACCGGTCAGTTTGCCGCGATTATTTCAGAACCGGTATTATAGAGAAAGGGTTATAAATGTGTTTATTATTATTATTATTAGATGTTTTATTGTCGTGTAAAGGAATGGTCAGTTCGAATTTGTTTTTGACAGTGAATGGTGTTGTTCAGTAAATCGAATGGTGATGAGAAATCCACGTGTTTAAATGATAGTGGGTGTTGATTAATTTAAGAAGAAAGAAGAAAACAGTTTTAACGTAGACATAAGTGAAGTTCTTATAAATTGAGATACTAATAAACATATTACATGTTTTATAAATAAAGAGGTTCGTATTACCAATAAAAAAAAGTGTGACAGTCATTGTATTCAATCGTATTTCTATATATATTTTTTATACAACTTAGAATGGCAAACAAGCTGACGGCCCACTTGATGGAAAGTGGTAACCGTCGCCTATAGACATGAGCTGTACCATGGACATAACAGAGTATACTGTTTCGCTCATGACACCCCCCATGCGTTACCATTCCTGAGGGCTCAAGTGTTATTCCTCTGTACCCGGTAAATTCACGCCATATTCCACCCTTCAAACCGAAACATAGCCATGCAAACACAACTGCTTCACGGTTGAAACACGAATGGGACAGTGGTACCCAAGCACTATATTACCAGAGGGAGACTTTTGTACAAAGTCTCCCTCTGGTAATATATTCAGTTGATCTGATAAATAGACAATTTTCAGATTAGCTAATAAAAAAGCTTAGCTTTCGACTCCTGCGCAGGTAATATGGACGACGTTCATCGGCAAAGTATCTGTGTATGTATACAAAAGGAATTACACAAATGTCGTACAGTAATAAATGACCTATTTTGCTTCTTAAATTAACGGCGAATTAAAAATTTGCACTGACTTCCGCCACCACTTTTTTTTTATACCACTGTGGTGGCAAACAAGCATACGGCCCACCCGATGGTAAGTGGTTACCGTAGCCTATGAACACCTGCAATACCAGAGGTATTACGCGTGCGTTGCCGACCCTGAAGAAACCTCTTTACCCCCCTTTTGAAGAACCCCATGCTGTATGTAGTCTCTTGGGAAAACCTCGGCAGGGAGCTCATTCCACAACCTGAGCGTTCGTGGGAGGAAACATCTCTGAAACCGCGCAGTGCGCGACCATTGAGGCTGTAGGATATGAGGATGAACTCCCTGTCGATGGCGAGCCGTACGCCGTACTTTAGTACGGCACTAGGTTTTTCGACATTTATTTTTAATCATCTATAAACTATAAGAAAGCCGTACATAAAGAATTAGTCGTAATTCCTCACTCGTACCTGGGAAATTCCATTTACTCCCGTACTCACCTGTACCGCTCAGAAATGACGGCACAGTGCTCAGAGTTATTTTCTGATACAGTAATAACCTTCTAAGCGTTATTCACGTTGATTCATTTCACAGGTTTTTTCCATGGTCTTGTAGTCTATACTGAATATAAAAAAAAAAAAAAAACTATTTTGATATATACTAGTTATTTCTTATGTTATAAATGTAAAAATTCAAGGTTCTAAATGCATATGCTAAAATATAAATATAAAAATGTCTAAACTTAAAACACCTCTAAAGCCCAATTGCGGTTGCTAACCCGCCTGCCAAGCATGGCAACTACTGGCTAAATCCCCCCCCAAAGAAGAGGCTTAACTTTCCATCCGGTGAGTCGACAGTTTGTTTGCCATTCTAAGTTGTATATATAAATAAAAAGATGACAAATTCCTTAAGAGGAGCAACCCCTATATATATATACATAGGCTACTTTTTATCCTGATCAGTAATATACCGGTCATGCAGATGAGTCGCTGGTAAAAGCTAGATTAAATATGTTAATATACATGTAGATAGTATTTGCAATGGAGAAAAACATAAGAATTTAACCCGATTGAGCAAATGAAACCAGGGATAGAAACTAATGTATTTTTTTAATGTTAAAAAAAGAGTAATTAAAAAAGATATCGTCATAGTCGTAGAATTATTACATATATAGAGCCGTCAGTATTCTACGACTATGACGATATAGGCATTTAAAGAATTTAATAAATAATTAAAAATAAATTTTATAATAGAAAAAAAAACAAAATTCTCACGATTCAACAAAGAGAATAAATTTTTACACTTTAGGGAAAATAAAAAGGTCCTCCTTCGTCCGTGTCACAAAAAACTGTCCCGCAATTATCACCTCCCCGTTTTGCTCAGCAAATAGAATTAGGCGCGAATTAAATTAGCTCGGGAATTAACAAGGATAATACCCGGGTCTCTTCACTTTTTCCTTATTTTTACCGCCTTTTTCGACCGTTTTTTTTCCGACACGTCCCTCTCCTCGTGACAGGGGAAATTTACCCGCCAATTTCCAAAGACAAACGTTCCGTGTATTCTCTTTTTAAATGATGTTTATTTTTCTTTTTTTTTTTTAACACAGGGCTTGGATTTTATGTTTTTTAATGATTGTATGTTTTATTATACAGTAGGAAGTTAATTGATTATTTTATAGCTCTATTTATACATACACACATACACACAATCGACACCGATAAAAACACCGCTAAAATCGGTATGCAATATTTTTTATATGTTTTGGTAACAGTATGTGTATATTATGAGACATTATGTTCTAAATTGTAATATATGAAAATATTAATTAAAAAAAAAAAATATATTTTCTTATTCATTATTTCAATTAAAACGTAATTTCGCTCTGTTCTTCTTTAACCAATGGTTGTCTGTAAGAGATTGCCCTAGCGATAAGACCGCCTTTTGTACCTTCATGTGTATATTTCAATCTGTATTTATGTTACTGTATTTCACTTGAATTATTCACTTGTCATTGTATATTTTATTTATGGTGCAATAAACAGTTAAATAATTAAATAAAATAATTTTTCATTTCTATTAAGAAATAATTCTATAGCTCACAACAGTTACTGATCAATTCATCATCATCATACCAACCATTATCTGTCCACTGCTGGGCCATGGGCATGGGCCACCCCCTATTGGGGGGTTTTGCCAGTAGTTGTCATGCTTGGCAGATGGACTAGCAACCGCAGTTAGGCTTTGGTGATGTTCAAAAAATGACACTGCTGCCCATCTCTCGACCATTGGCTTCCCTTAGTGGCCTTTTACGACACTCACGGGGAAAAGAAGAAATAGTCTGTCTATTCTATGCCGGGAATACACACGCCAATTTGATCTATTATTATGTAATTATATTAAATGTATGATAGAACAGTTTCTATTATCTTGAAATGTATAAGTATTTAACATTTTTTCTTAGAAATAAAAACTAAAATTAGGCTTTGATTAAGTCTTTAGAAGTGCAATAGAAGTAAAGTTACTGTGGTAATTATAAGTGTTATTCATCCCAAATGGAGTTCTTAAATGTATAGGGATCTGAAAACAAAGATATAAAGCAGAACTAAATGTTTATTAATTTAAAACCATTAAATAATAGAATAATATAATAACTTAACTGTAACTTCTGAATATAATTACAAAAAATATTTCTTTTCATTTTAATGCTTATTTTAAAAATTTTAAGAACAGAGCATTTTCTTCCTTAAAAGGCTGGTAACACATCTCCAATTTCTCTGATGTTACGGTTGTCTTTGGACGGCGGTAATCATTTATCGTATTACCGTCTGGTGAGTTAAATACTCCTTTGCCCCTTATTAAAAAAAATAGTGCACATTTCTGATAATTGGTAAGTGCGTAATCAATTATATATTTCTATTAAAATATATATAATAATAATCACTTAATATGATAATAATAGGGTGTAAATTCAAATGACCAAATCTCCAACTATCGAAATAATGTAATTAAATAAATTTGTAACAGAAAAAAAGCCTGTGTAATAAATATGCAATTGACGTTTTAATTTCAATTATTATCATAGATTATTTAAGAATATACCTATAATATATGATTCCATAATTACGGCACGGTATAAGAATATTTTTATTTTATAGCAACACTGAAAAATGGCGCGCTTTCTTGTTTGACATTTGCTTTTTTTGTGTTATAATTTAAGAGTTACAGACTGTTTTCTTAAACAGAAAATTGTCTCTTCTTATCGTGTACAGAGCGATGTTTATAGGGGTTTAAGAAAAGGGGCCTTTAAAATGTCAAAAGAAGGCGAATTTCCCTAAGGGTGAGCCCACCCCCTTAATTATATCTTTTAATGTAATGACTGACTGCATTTTTAGAACACCCTCTTTGTATATAACGGTAGGACGAGGGGAGGCGAGGGCTGATTTCTGGGGATCAGAATTAATTATGAATTTGTAGGCAGTTAAAGTTTTCGGTACCGTCTGTTAGAAGAAATGCCTGCAGTGTCTGCATATAAAGGTTGGCTAATTTTTTTTTATGGCTATAATAAGTACCACTAACTAAATGCTCAGCGCCATCTATCTAAATCTAAAATAGTTCGAACTATGGGTGCTATAATCTGTTTTAGTTGAATTTCATGAAAATATGAACAAACAAATAATTGACTTGACCATAAGGCGATCTGTGGGATTACTTTTGAAATAAATACCAATAGATCGACATTGGAATTGAGACGTTTCGCACTCTCGAATTGCAACACTAGCGACATAATAGTTGCATATTTTTCTAACAGATTTCTAATCGTAACTTCATGAGTGTAATACAAAATTGCCATTTTTTAAAGATTGGATTGATATCGATATTTAATTCAAGAGTAGACTTGCTGGTTTGAATATTTTTATTTCTGTTTTCATTTATAGTGTCCCGGTGAAATTTTAAACAAAATTTTATTATCTTTTCAATAAGTTATATTTAAATATTGAAATAGATTATGGACAACTGACAGAAATATTTTAATACTTTTTTTTCTAAATAAGTACATATTATACATAGAAATTTGAAATATTTAATCGCAGGAATACCGACAAAATAACTCATAAAAGAACATAATGTGTAATATAAAAAAAATATATTAAAAATATACCTAATATAAAAAATATTAATCGAAAAAAAAGAACAGGCAGCATACTGCGTTTTCCACGGTAGAACTCGTGTCCATAAGCGATAGTTGTTACATTTCACCAGGCGGGCCGTCAGCTATCTGTTACACTATTTATAAAATTTCAAACCTAATGATAAACAGTCTGATGTCTTTGCTATTCTGATTTGTATAAAAAACAACAAATAGCAAGAACAATAACAATAAAAGAAATAGACTTTTTATTATTTAAAATATACTTTTAAATAATTTTCAAAACAAAACACAGACTTTCAAAATTTATATAATAGGGATAAGAGTAGGTAGATGATATTTTTATATTTTTTTATTATTATTTATCAAAGACTATATCTTGGTAGTGCATTTATATATTTTTACCTATTCTTAATTTACCAATTTAAAAAAAAAGACATGGTATTATTTATTAAATATTAGATTTGATTAAATACTAGCGACCCGCCCCGGCTTCGCGCTGGTACACATTACATCACATCACATTAGAAACTTCTAAATTTATCAGTGTCTCTCTACAATATTATGCATGTATTATACATATAAACCTTCCTCTTGAATCACTTTATCTATTAAAAAAAACCGCTTCAAAATCCGTTGCGTAGTTTTAAAGATTTAAGCATACATAGGGACGGACAGACAGCGACAGCGACTTTGTTTTATACTACATATGTAGTGACAAGATTAGAGGTAAAGAGGTTTCTTCAGGGTCGGCAACGCACGCGTAATACCTCTGGTATTGCAGGTGTTCATAGGCTACGGTAACCACTTACCATCAGGTGGGCCGTATGCTTGTTTGCCACCTCAGTGGTATAAAAAAAAATAGATTATGATGACAATGATGACTAGATTTTACACGCGGTTTCGTCCGCGTGACCGCTATATGTTTACTGATCGGGATAAAAAGAAATCTATATCATTCTCCATCCCATATAGTAGTATTTTATTTTGGTTTAATAGTATTTTATTACGAACAAACAGACAAACAATCTAACCTTTTCGCCTTGTAATATCAGTATATATTCTTAATATTTTAAATAATGTTATTTTATTATTATATTATTTCGTAATGTTTAAATACTACAAAAAGGGGGAAAAGGGATTGCTAGCAATGGAGTTGGACAGCCCCATTGCTAGCAATATGCCTTATTAGGTCGACCTCCACGTGGTTCCCCCTGGAAACTATCGTGAACAAATCTTTTTGAATTCGTCACGATGGGCTAACTGACCTGCTTCATCCTCATCTATCATCCTTCACTGGTGCCCCGCCGGTGTATACTGATAGCGCGGGTGGGGTTGCCATTCCGTTATCAACCATTAAAAACTAAAACTAAATTATTATAATTTTTATTTGCACGCTTGACCTAAATAGATTTTGTAAGGTACTTTTAATTTATAAGATCAAATGTTTTATACCCAAAATCATTGAAAATAAAATAATTATTAATAATATAGACATGTAAGAAGTGTTACTAGCACGTGTAATAAAGAAAGAAACTAAATTAAAGAATAACGCAAACGAAAGAAAATCCAAGTAATGTCCCGTATCTTGGCAATTTAAAAGAACCCCTCGTTCATTTGTTCCATCTTCTTTTGTCCCCTGTCCACCCTTTTTTGATAACCAGTACACCTTGAACCATCCCACCCTATCTTCTACATACATTGTACGTACATCGTAGAATTCTTGGTCTATACTTGGGGCTCTTCCTTGATTGGACGACAGTTCGTCGAGGGTAAAGCCCCAAAAAATATAAATAGGTACTTACATACCCTTCTTATTTCGCGTGGAGCGCTGTTTTATTGATTTTTTCTCTGATATTAATTTATGTGGATTAGATAGGGTAAGAAATAAAATTTAAAAAAAAAAAAGTAAATATGTATCTATAAAAATATATAGTAGCGAAAGTTTGGATGGATAAATGTTTTTTTTTTTAATAGATGTAAATGCAATGGTAATCCCGCCCGCGCTATCGGTATACACCGACAAGGCACCCGTGGAAGATGATAGGTGAGAATAAATGCAGGTCAGTTGGCCCACCATGATGAATTCGACAAGAAATAACCATGATGGTTTCCAGGGAGAACCGCGTGGAGGTCGACCTGATAGGGTTAATTGCTAGCAACGGGGCTATTAGACCTCATTACTAACAATCCCTTTTGCCCCGATGGATGAATGTTTGTTATTCTTTCAAGCAAAACTACTAAATTATTTTAATTAAATTTGATATTTGGGTAGGTTATATCCTAACTTAATACATAGGATTAGGCATAAGCAATATGGATATTGATTCGATATCTATATATTGGGTTTCTTTGGACATTGATGGCGTAAAAAAAGGTCACCACCCATTTCGATATCGCCTATATCGGTCAACATATATGTTATGTTTTTTTTGCAACTTAGAATGACAAACAAGCTGACGGCCTATCTAATGAAAAGTGGTAACCGTCGCCTATAGACATGAGCAATACTATGGACATAACAAAGTATGCTGTTTCGCCCATGATACTTCCCATGCATTTCCATTCCTGAGGCCTCAGATGTTATTCCTTTTATTTAATTTTACACTATTGTTTTATTACCGTACTTTGGCAACGTCTGCCACGGAGGGCATGTATTTTCTTAAAAAGGGAAAGAACATGATTTTATTTATTATTTTTTACAAGGTCCTTAAATATCCTAAAACATATATTATTCATAAAATAAAAAATAATTTTTTTTCTTCCAAATTAAGGGTTAATATTAACATTACGTCCTTCTAGTATTTATTAAGAAAGTCAAAAAGTTTTGGAGGTTCTTAACTTAATCCCGTTTAAAAAAATTAACATAATCTAAATAAAATCTGGTACATAGATAAGTCATATATTAGACTCTGAGTCGAGTAGAGTCGAGGCTCTTCTCGCGTGTATCAGTACATTAAGTTATTATATATAAAGTGGTTATATCCTTACTTAGCATATAGATACATATTTACCAGAGGGAGACTTTGTACAAAAGTCGTTTGCTTGGGCACCTCTGTCCCATTTGTGTTTCTATCGTGAAGCACTTGTGTTTGCATGGCTGTGTTTTGGTTTACAGGGTAGGATATGATAGTGAATTTACAGGGTACGGAGGAATAATACCTGAGTCCTCAGGAATGGCAACGCATGGAGGGTATCATGGGCGAAACAGTATACTCTGTTATGTCTATGGTACTGCTCATGTCTATAGGTGACGGTTACCACGTTCCATCAGGTGGGCCGTCAGCTTGTTTGCCATTCTAAATTGTATAAAAAAAAAAAAATATTTATTTAATATATCAATATGAATAACCTGTCAGTATAATATCACTTTACAGATCGTAACAAAGATTACAAACTCGCGGCCATAGCATTGCTCTAAAAGAGCAGAACACTGTTTATTTGCTACCCGTAACCACTAACCGCGATGATCCAGATTAAACGCAACGCAATGTTATTTATTTATTTATTATTGTTAAAGAAATCCTATTTCTTGTAATTTTGTAGTAATTTCAATAGATGACAGTTTGTTACAATATATTTAAACCGTTTGTTGTGGAACCAAATTTAAACCGTTTGCTGTGAAACAAAATTTACATATAAGTACATACACGACGCATTATTCTAAATTCAAATATTTTACACGATTCCTTATGCTAAATTCAAATATTTTATACAATTTCCTATTCTAAATTCAAATATTTTTAATTATCTTTTATAAGTCACTATGTACGCGTGGCCAGGATATATGTATGGTCTGTTTGGGATAAGAAGTAGCTTATGTTCTTTACCATCCCGTAATAGTATATGTACGTCAAATTTTATAGCGCTAAAGGCGCTATGAGGCAGCACACAAACTTACTTTCACATTTATAATGAAATATATTTTATTTGAATTCTACAGCATAGAGAATAAAGCAAAACAATTAATAAATGTAGCGGTACAATTGTATAAGTATACAAGCAATAACGTGGTCTTATTGCTGAGAGCAATCGTTTCAAGACAACCTTACGGTAACGGACTAATTGTTGTTCAATTAGGTATGATAATATTTTATAATTAAGAAAATTCCAAATAATAGTTGAAAAATATTATGAAAAATAATTATAAGTATAATATATTAATTTAAACCATAAAATTATTAACTATATAATAATAATATTAATAAATGTGTGTGAAACATCTTATGTGTGTGTGTGTGACAATATGGTGTATGAATACGATCAATCGAAAAAAGAATGTAATACTCTCAACGGTTGACCGCACTATGTCAGCTCACTAAGTCCTTGTACACGCTACATTAGTAGGATTCGAGCTTATAGGTTTTGGTCATAAATCTACGATTAGTCGATCTTCGTGAAATAATAACACGAAAGGGACGTGTTATTCCTGTATTAATAATGAAATAAAATAATATTTTGTTACGCGCACCGATATCGATTCGAAATTCAAAACACCCGAGGTTAGAAAATGGAAGCGCGACTTAAACTCGCCCGCGGAATTCCAATGACGAATCGCGGAGGGTTTTTCTTGTTGGCATTACAAAATTAATATTGCCAACATTAAAATAATAGTTGCATTCTAATATCATCTCTACAGTACTGAGTTAAGGTTCACGATGTTTTGTTGGGGTTTTGAGGGCAAGCGTAAACTTTATATGGTCGGTTATCTCCCTGCTGTCTCTAGCAAGGATTTATCGTCTTGCTAGGGGGAAAAGACCGAGTGTAAAAATAAGAAAGGGTTGTTTTTCCTGGGGGACCAGGAGTGGGGGGTAAGATTCAATTAAGGCGGGCGCCGCTCGTGCGATTAATTATGCTTCTAAAATTATTGTATGTACTTTGAAAAAAGGTTTTTTAAGAATGTAGTCGAAAGGACATTTAGTTTTTTTTTTCAAAAGTACGGTTCAAAAACGCAAACTATCTTCTTACAATAATAACATTCGAATATTGTTAATATTTTAAAAACTGCCAGAAAATTGATTACCTTTTTTTTAAACGGAAAACTAAAATTTTTTCAATAGTATTCCAATAATATAAAATTTATTCGCATTTCTTATTGAAGATATTTAATATATATATTTATTAATATAAAACCTAAACAAAACCTATAATATTTTTTCAAATACGATAATTAACTAAGATAAAAATACGTCTTTTTCCAAATACTTCGTGTTTACTAAATTTCGTGACAATTGGTTAAGCTAATCAATGATCGATTTTTATATTCCGGTCATGCATTTAAGTCACGTATTACTCGTGAAATCCTTGTTTATAAGCGTCTAATTTTTATTTTAGATGTTACTTTATCTATGATCACAGCACAGAGTAATTAGCAAAATCATAGATTACTTACATCGAACTATAGGCAACACAACTGACCTAGATACCTTTGTGAATCAACACACAGCATACATTGACTCACATACGAGGTTAGGGACCTTTGAACATCTATTTATACAATAATAACTCTTATAACAAGGCTACAGAGGCTATATTACAATTACACAAACATGTGTGAACGTCTATCCGCGTATCAATTAAAGTCGTGTTATGTTTACATCGTGATTTTGAAACTTTCATACAGGTTAGAAGTATTATCAGGTAGTTAGAGAGAAATTGTTATAGAAATACAATGTTGGTAATAAGCTAATAAATATTGACAGTATTCTATTGATTTAAATTAAATTTGAATATTTTTTTTTCAAAATATATATTTTTTATTTCATCAAGTTTCAATAATAATTGGTTGCCTTTTAAATATTATTTTTTAGACACATTTATCGAAATGTAAAACTCACAAAGAATACCTACACCGATTCATAAACGACAACTGTATTCGAATTTCAAAAAGCAATTTAAATTTAGAACGTAATCGAACGCGCAACAAAGCGCCCCACTCGAAATCTTAACCCCCCACCTTGAATATCTATCTACGGAAGGTACGGCATACTTTTATTCTTCGTGGGGCAGCCCAGTCCACCCCATTTAAAAGAAGCCATCTTGGGATTGGGTACCGGGGTGCACCCTCAGGGGGCGGGGGGCGACGGGGACCTCGGGGGGAACCACTTTTCTCTCGGCGAAGTGTTGTTTTAATTCTACCAAATATCTTTTCGTGAATACCTCAGGAGAACTTTTGATATAATTTTCTTGGGTAATATTTATACGTTTGAGGTGTAAACTCAGCGTTCGTTACGGCGCCTTGTGAGACGACCTACTAATAATAGAACATATTGGTAATTAAGCGTGTTTTTAAAAGATTAAGTAATAATTTTCTGTTCAGTTAATCTAACTTTGTTTTGATTTTATAAATTCTCGTGTTGTGAGAAATCTTAGGTGCCTTTAGTGTTACGTAAAATAATATATTTTGTGAGATAATGTTTGTTTACATTATACAAAGTACGCAATAAATTATTTGTTATTTCTATGTGTTTAGTGTCTGCTAGCTGTTTACCGCGACTTCATTTCTAAGTTTTTATAGGAATATAGGAAAGGAACCTGTATTCAATATATCCAGATTAGCTAATACAGATTGGCATCATACACAGGACAATGTTATAATAAATTATCTAAAATTTAGCAATATTTGTAGAAATGTACAGTTTTCAACAAGTTTTTACAAGAGATATTATATATTACTTGAAACAATAATAAAATTAGAACGTAAACATGTTTATTATTTTGATTCATATAAATAAAAAAAAAACATTTTGATAGGTTACTTGTGTATTTTAACTGTAAGTGAATTTTAAATAAGGAATATTTAAAAACGATTCTAAACAGCCAGTTACATCAAAGTTTTAAACCCGATTCGAAATTCGAATGCGACCTTTGGATAGCGCGCCACTAGTTGGGCATCGGAATGACACTCGGGTCCACTAGCAGAGAGGTGCGGTCCAGGTAAATTTTAATTTCTATGCAAATGTAAGCTTTCATTCTGGCCTTAATCTACGAGCTTTGAAAGTGACGGTACCAAATCGCTGTTGGAAAACTTAATGAAAATACGACGGGCGCGCTATTCTTAGGTTTTTAGACGTGAGCTCACTTTGAATGGGAGGTTGAGTTCTGAGTTTATTAAGATGTATGCAAAATTGAGGTCAAAACTCAGTGTTTATTTTTTTATAAGTACCCGCTGAGTTTATGATGTACTTATAAAAATATGAATTAATTTTTAATCTATTTTGATAATTATATACACGTCTATAACCTAATTATACAGAGCAAGAAATATTTGATTCATTCGAATTTTTTATGTTCAAATTTAAATTTGCTTGTATGGAATAGATTTCGTTATTTACGCTATTAAAATACCTTCTTATTTGACAAGCCTTAGTTTTCTTAACTAAGGTTTATCAAAGCGGTGGTCATAGCCTGTGATTATGTGATCAAAGTCGTCATAGCCTGTGATTTTGTCCGCTTGTATTATTATCCTATAGATCGTTCTAGGATATAATATTGTGATTGACTAACAGACATTCACACATTATTACTAGCTATACATATATATATATATATATATATATATATATATATATATATATATATATATATATATATATATATATATATATATATATATATATATATACTGAATCTATATTAAATAACACTGTATTTTTTTTTTTATTTATCTTTTAGTGAGGAAAAATAATTGAAATTTGGATAAAATAACGTCCGTCGAGTTAGCTGGTGTATAATATGTCACTAAAAATAGAATTATTTATTTATTTATTTATTCTTTATTGCACAATAAAATTTTGTACAAGTGGCGAGCTTAATGCCATATGGCATTCTCTACCAGCTAACCATTAGGTAAAAACAGAAAGCGTATGAAGGGCAGATGTGGTGAAAAATATGTGACAATTATAGTAACACATTAAGGCAATACACAATATAAATATAATACACACATAAGAAATGCACATATAATACATAAACATTACTTTTAATATATATGGATAAACTAATACATATGAAATATATACATATATATATATATATATATATATATATATATATATATATATATATATATATATATATATACATAAATTAAAACAACGATAAGCATTATGAGATATAATAACTATTGAGTGACCTGTAACTAGCGCTGGTTTTGTTGACTCAACAAATAATTAAAAAGTCTTCTTTTAAAAATATCTTTACTTGATGCTCTGCGTAGATCTACAGGGATTTTATTCCAAAGGCTGATAGCGGTGACAGTAAAAGAATTGGACATAAATCCGGAATGATGTGACGGGGTGATGAGGAGGAGATTATGAGATGACCGAAGATTAAGGGTATGGGAGTCTTTGAGATACTGAAATCTATCTTTCAAATAAGTAGGAGAGGAAGGATCATTGAGGATAGAGAACAGTGTGCAAAGTATACGTAAGTCTTTGCGGTTACGAATGGTCAACCATTTGAGTTGTGAGCGGAAATTAGAAACGTGGTCATACTTACGCAGCCCGAAGATAAAGCGAATGCAGTTGTTAAGCAAACGATCAAGTTTGTTCAACTGTTCTTGCGAGAGGTTAGTAAGACACACGTCGGCATAGTCGAAATGCGGAAGTATTAGGGATTGGACAAGGAGTAATTTAGTGGACGGAGGAAGAAAAAATTTAAAACGATAAAGAGCACGTAAAATGCTTGTAATTTTACGACACATTTCAGCCATTTGGAAATGCCATTTCAGTGATGGGTCGATTAACAGACCCAGGTCTTTGACTTTGGCACTGAATGGGATGACGCTGTTCTCAAAACGCAGAATCAAGTGAGACAAGTTTAATTTGGATAGAAGTTTAGAGCTACCAATAATAATTGCCTGGCATTTAATTGGATTAACTGAAATGCCAAAACGATAGGACCAGTGCGAAATACTTTCCAGATCGGTATTTAGTTTATCTACAGCTTCAAAGATGTTATGTGGATCAGCTTGAGCATAAAGCTGTAAATCGTCTGCATAAAGGTGGTAAAAGCATCTAAGGTGGGAAATAATCAAATTAATAAACAAAGAAAATAAAAGTGGGGAAAGAATACCGCCTTGCGGAACACCAGTTTCTAGTTCACACCAGTCAGAAAGAGTCTGCCCAGAACGTATGGCCTGTTGGCGTCCGCGAAGATACGAAGAGAACCAGCTCAGTACTAACGGAGAAAAATTAAGACGGCAGAGTAACGTTAACAATAAGTCATGGTCGACACAGTTAAAGGCGTTGGAGAAGTCAATTAAAACTAAAATAGTAACGCGTGTGTTCTCCATACCATCACGAAGGTCTTCCGTTACTTTTAATAAAGCTGTCGTAGTACTGTGTCCGGGACGGAAACCAGATTGAAAGGGGCTAAGAAAGTTACATTTTGAAATATAGGTGAATAATTGTTTTTGAATTATATTCTCGAGAACTTTCGAGAGAAATGGCAATATGGAAATAGGTCTAAAATGACTAGAAAGAGTAGGATTAGCGTTTTTAGCAAGGGGAATAACAAATGCTTTTAGCCACAATTTTGGAAAACAGCCAGTAGACAGAGAAGAATTGACAATGTGGGTCAGAATTGGGAGAATAATATCTAATAAAAGAAGGACCATCATTCTACTCACATCGTCATATCCTGTTGCATTTGATTTGATGGATAAAACAGCTTTGCGTACATCGTCATCAGTTACTAAAGAAAAAGTAAAAGAATCCGTGGTAAATGAAGGCATGGATTTAATTTCCTGTAAAGTGGAGGCTTTAACGGCATTATCAAGAGGAGGTATAGAAGAAAAGTACTTATTAAGGTTATTAGGGGAAATATTTGAATTGAAAATAGCTGGGGCTTTCCCAAAGCCCAGAGAGTTCAGGAATTTCCATACATTTGCCGAAGAAGAATTTAAAACATTTTTATGAATATAACGGCGTTTCGCTGCTCTTACCACCTGATTGCAACGATTTCTAGCTCGTTTGAAAAGTTGAAAGGTGATTGTACTTCTTGCTTTTTTATAATTTTTAAAAGCCCGATCACGCTTCGTCATTGCCTTGCGAACATCGTCTGTAATCCACGGTGCAGGAGGTCGACGCAACTTTACAGTACGGATTGGTGCGTGTTTGTCGAATAAGCTTAGAATCTGCGCATTAAAAAGAACAATTTTATCGTCAATGTTGCAAGAGTCTAACAATGGCTTCCAGTCAATAAGTGCAGCGTCTCGACATAATAAGTCGACATCTATTCTGTTAAAATTACGTACGCGCGCGATTGTCGGCTTGGGTTTTAGAGGTTTGATTTTGTAAGATAGAAGCAGTAGGTCGTGACGTGAAAATGCAGGTGCAGAGAATTGGTCGTATTCAATAACATGGTCGATTAAGGAAGTGCAAATAATATCTAACCAGGAGTCGTCAGTATCAGGGTTATAGTGAGTAGGTTTTAATGGTAAAATTGATATATCTGCAGAGTCTAAAATAGATCTAAGTTTGCGTGTTGACGTTGTGTCCTTTAGTAGATTGGTGTTAAAGTCACCCATGATGATAATATGATTATAAGAGCTATTTATAAAATCTATAGCAGTATCAAGATCTCCGAAGTAATCTGTTGAAGGTGGGCAGTAAACTACGCCTATAGCGACTTTTGTGCCCTTAAAATCAATTTCTATAAATAAAAACTCTGCAGTGCTTCTATAATCCGAAGGAGATGACAAAACAACTTTATAAGGTAAGGTGCTACGCAAGTAAATTGCAACTCCTCCTCCACCCTTACTCGTACGATCATTCCTGATCAAGACATAACCTGGAATAGAATATGTTATAGAAGATAATGCAGGTTTCAACCATGATTCAGAAATAAGTAAGGCATGAATATTAGGTTCAGAGAACGCGTCAATTAGGTCAGTATAATGCGCCGGAATACTTTGACAGTTTATATGACATACGTTAAAGAATTTAGAATCTTTTAATCTATTCTGCAGCAAACATCCGATATTATTGTCATTATAAATAGACGAGTTGGAAGATAAAAGTGATGAATTATTACATGTTGAGTGGAATGACTCTTCGTCCGTTATCATTGAGTTATTCAATAGTTAAAATATGTAATTAATAAATTATAAAATATATAAAATAAATTAATATGAATTGTAAATAAAATTAATATATAAATATTTAACAATACGCTTCTACAAGGTTTATTTACCTGCCAGCACACTGTAACAATATTAACAGAAACATATAAAAAATTAAAACAATTCGAACAACAAAAACAAACATGTAAAATGGAATGCACTTATATAAGTAACTTCTTTTTACAGATAGATAATAAAGTGTTCAATATCTGTGGTTTAGCTGGCTGTTAAATCTGGCAGACGTCAAATTACAAAATGAATGTAAACAGATAACAGAAAAGCTAATTTTAAGAGGGTATTTTGATAAAAGATTTACAAGTGCTAAGTGGGTATTGTAAATTTTACATTATGATATGAAATGTTATTACTAAAAATACGAAAATTGACAAAAATCTAACAATTTGATTATCAAATTCACCTTGAAACACACAAGTGGAGACACACATTATATGCAAGTCATTTCTTGGTTATTCTTGCGGTCCGCTGCTTGGGAGCCGCGGTGGTAGATCGGCCGACTGCGGCCACAACTTCAGAAACTGGCGTCGTTGGTGCATCGGCTGCTTTGTACTTGGCAGTCAGGTTTTCCAACTCTTCAATTGTGAAGATTTTGACACGTGATCCGTCTGGGAGCTTCACACTTATAACTCCATCTAACGTCCAAACCCTACGAATTCCGAAATATTTTCGTGCCTCGAGGAACAATGACTGCCGCATTCGTGTCAGATATTCAGATACCAAATAAGGACTGCCCTTAAAAAGAGTTTTCTTTGTCCATATAGTCTGGCGAAGGGACGGGTCTCTAAATTTTATCAGGATCGGACGAGGTCGTCCAGGAGTAGCTGAACCAAGACGATGACACATTTCGAATTTGTCATATGTACAGTCCTGGACCCCTAAATGCTTTGTAATAACTGAGACTGTCACCTCACGAACGTCCTCATCAGCTCTCTCAGTGATTCCCCCCAGCAGTAAGAAATTCTTCCGATGACGGCTTTCTATTGCATCCATACCGACCACAAGATGATTTATCTGCTGCCGCAACAGAGTAAATGTGGAGACAGTTTGATCACGGAAATACTGGAACTCACTACACAGTTGCTTCAAACTCATTTCTCCTGATGGCGAGGCTTTCAGTAGTGCCTCGAAGGCATTGATGCGCTCATTAAAGTTATTCTCTATAGCAGCTTGTGCCTTGAGTACTTCCAAGATGGTTGCCATTGTATATGTGAATCAATAAAATAGAAAAGTAGTAATGGCTACGACAGGTATTTGAATTATAAATATTATTTCATGGGTATGTATATACTAACTATTCACCTTGTATACTATATATTGTGAAGATTTACTATTTTTAAATAATTAAAATTGTAGAGCAACACAAACTCAGCTGTTACTTTTTTAACCGCCTACCCGCGAAAAAAAAAAAAATTATGAATATGAAAATCAATTATAATCCAATAATTTTGTCGTTTCAAAAAAGAAAAACGCTCTCGATTTGGTTGTAAATTTTTTATGTTTGTTATTTTGTAACTCCTTCAGTTATAAACCGATTTAGAAAATTCGTCGATTCGATAGAAAGTTTTTTTTTTAGAAATCAGCTGTGTAGTTTTTAAATATAAATAACTAGGGTTGCCACAATTGTAGTTGGCTTTTTTGTGGAATACAATATTCAATTATTTTTTAAATATTTTTCTATTCTTAAAATACCTTCATGCTTTATTTTTACAACTGATAAGAGTGTTTGCCATATTCTAGTATTTCCCATATAACGAAGACCGAAACCGCAAAACAATGCGTTTCCTTTCATAACGTATAAAATAAAAGTTAGAGGATTTCGAATGTGGTACGTGTAAAATAACCAGAAAGTCGATTACAACTCGGGGAATAATGGACGAAAGAATCCGATGTGGTTACTGTTCAGACGTCCCTTACTATTGGAACAGTATTGTATACTTACGACACCCACGGGAAGAAAGGGGGGGGGGGATTGTTAGTAGTGCAAACTATCAATCGCATTGCTAGCAATGTACTCAGTCAGGTCGACCTCCACGTGGCCCCCCCTGGAAACATCGTGCCGAATTCCAAGTGTATTCACCACGATGGGCTAACTGACCTGTCTTTTTATCCTTAACTGGTATTAACTGTCCACTGATGAACATGGGCCAGTAATTGCCACGTTTGGCAGGTGGCTTGTCAATCGCTATTAGGCTTCGGCGATATTTTAAGAGAAACACTGCTGCTTATTCGTCGACCGTTAAATTTCCTTAGTCGCCTCTTAAGACAACCACGGGAAAGGAAGGGATAGTCCATTCTATACCTGGACCACCTGGCACGTATCACGTATTAATGGGATAAAAAAAAAACAAATTTTGACAGTTTTTACGTGTGTATTTTAAATAAAGAATACATGTTTAAAAATGATTTTAAATAGTCAGTTACATCAAAATTGTAAATCAGATTCGAAATTCGAATGCGATCTTTGGATGACGCGCCACTATTTGGGCATCGGCGCTATCGGTATACGCTAACGGGGTATCAGTGAAGTATAACAGGTGAGGATGTAATCCGGTCAGTAGATTTGTCGTGACAAATTCATCAGGACTTAACCATGATGGTTTCCGGGGGAACCATGTGGAGGTCAACTTGATAAACATTGCTAGCAGTATGGCTGTTTAATCAATACTACTAAAAATTCCTTCTTGTCAATATTATATGACTACATACTAGAGCGAGACTTTATACAGAATTCGTCTGCTTGACTCTGTTCTGTCGCCAGGTATCTATACTTGATAGGTAATGTTTGGTTCGAAGGGAGCTAGGAAGAAAGGTTATGAAGGAATAACGCCCTAGTTGAAAAAATAGCAACACATGAGGGATACCATAGGCATCACTGTGTATACAGTGAAGCCCATCAGCTTGTATACTATTCCAAGTTGTATAAAAAATTAATTGTACCACTTACGAGTCTCAAACAACCTTACAGTTAAATATATGTAAATAATTATAAGAAACAGTTTCTTATAATGCCTCATATCTCTATATGAATTGAACATGAGTAATAAATTTTACTGATTAGTAAAATAATTTTGCAACGTTGTTTCAGAACTGGCGAAGATATCCCCCAGTATACTCACAACAAGAAAATATAGAAGAATCGAGAACATACCTTTTCAAAAAAAGGAACAAAAACAAAAACATTTAACTACTTTTTAAACTTCGAATCGAAATTGGAATTCGAATACCATTAGTTGGTGTAACCGCCAACCCGAAAAGCCAGCGAGATCACGTATACCGATAACATTACCAAGTTTTCACATTAGGAAAACTTTTATTACACTTATCTTGCAAGCGGGAGGCAGGTACTTGCAAAAATGTAGTCAGTTTCAAACTGTACACTGTGAAATACTTCGCGTGAGTGATGCCGGTGACAATTTGAAAATCGAACAGAGTGTAATCGAAATTTGTTCTTTCGTTGAATCTACCATATTTTGAAGGAAATAAAAGAAACTGGTTGTACTTTTTGGATCAATACCATTTTGTAGTTATAAACTTAATATTAATATATTACATGTGAAATACTGAACTATTTATTTAGATAAGTTTTAGTAGATAGTATAATAATAAATAATATAATGCCTTATATTGAATTATATCTATGTAAATTTTAGATATAATAATATATAATGTAACTAATTAATTATGAACATTTTTGTTTTCAAATTTAAACAAGAAGAAATAAATAATTATATATCAACATGTACTATGTTTTATTGATAACTTGTTGTCATCATAAATTATTATGGAATGGAATTACGAAGTAAATTTAATACAAACATATAAAAAACTTAGTTTTACAATGATGAAAAGATATTTATTTTTTGTTTACTAGTCACAGTAGTATATATATATATATATATACACATTAAGTCAGTTTTTTGTACCAATAACTTTTTTGTGATAAAGAATGAATATTAACATATCTATTATCATTTCAAATTTTATACAAAAAAGAAAACAAACGAAATCTACTAATTTAAAATAATTAATAATCATTTATCAAATATAAAATGAAAATAGCCAACTCCATGTCAGTGATTAAAGTAATTATACCCCAAAATACCTAATACAGCCCACCCTCGATACGTAGCTGGAAACTAAGCCGGTATAGATATAGAATCAGAACAAATGACCGAGGCTAAGTACGGAGCGAGTTTACGACAATGCCTATAAGAAAGTGGCGTCGCGTTATAAAATTTGCATTCGGCGGGCGGGTAATGCAGGCTGGGGGTAGCTCGCCAATGTAGAGATGGCTTCTCTATTAGTTTATTTTAATAATTATTAAAATTTCTTTTAAATACACTATCGGACCTTGATTACCATCAGATCAGCAGGAGTTGCCACGCTTAGCAGGTGGATTAGCAACCGCAGTCACGCTTTAGAGATATTTAAAGAGGGAACGCTGCTGCCTACCCCTCGCCCTACCTTAGTCGGTTCTTACGATACCCACGGGATAGAAAGGGGTGGCCTATTCTATGCCGGGACCACACGACCACTATCCGTATTTTAGTCACACATTTTTAATTCTTTAGATTTTGGAAGGACGTGCCGTGTTATCGTCGACAAGGTATATCAAAATCTACATCGAGTCTCTGCTACCAATCAGCTATACTTACATAGCTGAAATTTGGTTTGAGGTATGCATTTTCATAGTCGTACCGCTCGTCATCGGCAGGGAATCCATCCGTATACAATAGAACCACAATGTTCACGCACAGTGCAGTTTCAGAGAAGTTTCTTTCCGTGAACATTCAGGTTGTGGATTAAACTAACTGCTTCAAAGAGGTATTTTTCTAAACTGTCGGCAATACTCGCATGGCATCGTTCGTGTTACAGGCGTCCATAGGCTACGGTAATCTTGTTTACCATCAGATGGGCCGTATGCTTGTTTGCCACCTCAGTGGTATAAAAAAAAGCCTATGTTCACCAATGGACAGTTAACGGCCGATATAATGATGATGACTTATAAAAAGGTTATTCTGATAACGGGCCATTGTCCATTAAACAAACATTTATACACAATAGGAGCCCCAGACAGCCCTCTATGTCGAGACTGTTTCGACGCCGATGGCATCGTTCGTGTTAACAGGCGTCCATAGGCTACGGTGAATCTTGTTTTTCACCTGTGCGCCTCCAACTTCAGCAATACCAAAATGAGGTAATCTTTTATTATGATTCTTGTAATTATGATAAGCGTGCGCAATACCGAGGTTGCGCGACCGACCCTGAAGAAACCTCTTTACCACTCTTTAGAAGAACCCCATGCTGTAGTCTCTTGGAAAAACCTCTGCCTCCTCTATAAAGGATTTTGCCAGTAATTGCCACGCTTGGCAGGCGGATTGGCAACCGCAGTTAGACTTTGATAATGTTTCAAAAGGGACGCTTCTGCCTATCCCTCGACTATTAAGTTCCCTTAGTAGCACATTAGATTTCTTACGACATCCACAGGAAAGGAAGCGATAGCCCATTCTATGTCAAAACCACACGGCGATTTTATAAGTAGATATTAAAAAGATGTAAAAGCACACTCCATATTGGCACTCCAGTGGGGGGAGTTGTCCAACCTCTCACGGAGGCGACTGGGGGGGTGGGTATAACAGGAAAAAGGAGGGTAGGAAAATTTCCATTTTCTTACGTCTTTCCAACGCCCGCTCTGCAGCAGTTTTTGATTAACGGACGGTAAGGGGCGAAATTTCATTATGTATTCATCCCCCCGAAGGCTTATTTACTTGCGGTGGGGGTGTTATTGTTGTGGTTGAAATTTTCGGTTTTGTAAAGTTTTTCTTAGATATATAAAACAAATGCAAGGCTTGTTAGTAACAATGGGGACTGGCAGCCCCATTGATCGCATTAATAATGTACCCTGTCAGGTCAAGCTTCAAGTGAAATTACTGGAAACTGTTATGATTAATTCCTGGTGAATAAGTTACGATTGGTTAACCGATTTGACTTCATCCTCACGTATCACCCCTCACTGGTGCCCCGCCAGTGTATACAAATAGCATAGGCGGGGTTATTATTCCATTATCATTAATTTAAAAAAAAACTATATACACATATACAAGTACATATCCGTCACACTTGTCTCCCATTGAGGTAGACAGAAACAATGGTACGCCAAATGCTTCGATTCGAACAGATCTCGCTTCGCTTCCTCTGGATTCATCAATCTTTTCATACGCGCTCGCTGTTTACATGTACTTTTAAGTTTACCCTTTAACACGTCGCCTATTTAGTTTCAGACGTTTCCTTAGTATTCCAGTAGGAGGCCCAAAATTTTTTTAATATTTTTAAATCCGTTTCTTTGGTAAAAATGTTAAGATACTCTCTTAAAAAGATGCTAAAAATTTTAATAATTTGACCCTGTATAGATATTATTTTATTTATTTAAATAACTTTATTGACCAAAGGAAAATATGGTACAAAAGGTGGATTTAATGTTAGTAGCATTCTCTACCAGTCAACCTTTTGGGATGAACTGTGAATCACGAACGCGGTACTTCATTATTGGGATAGGTAAGGTAAAATAGTAACTAATGATGTATACTTATACATAGAAAGTTATATATATATTTATACAACTTAGAATGGCAAACAAGCTGACGGCCCACCTAATGGAAAGTGGTAACCGTCGCCTATAGACATAAGCAGTACCATGGACATAACAGAGTATACTGTTTCGCCCATGATACCCCCCATGCGTTGCCATTCCTGAGGACTCAGGTGATATTCCTTTGTACCCAGTAAATTCACGCCATATCTCACCCTTTAAACCGAACCACAGCCATGCAAACACAACTGCTTCACGGTTGAAACACGAATGGGACAGAGGTACCCAAGCAATCGACTTTTGTACAAAGTCTCCCTCTGGTAATAGTATAAACAACATAATATGATGATTATAATATACATACGTAAATATGTTGTACGCTCGTAGTGGATAGACTGTGTTTTTTTTAATGGATGGCCATGGAATGATAACCCCGCCTATATTAACTGTAGCGGGGCACCAGTAAGGAATGACAGGCGACAATGAAATCACAGGTGAGTAAGCCCATCGTAATGAATACATCTGGAATTCAACGCAATGGTTTCCAGGGAGGACTGCGTGGAAGTCTACGTAGTAGTCCGCATTACTAAAAATCCTTATCCTCAGACTGTGTTGTGCGCTATATTTTTTTTTTATTAAATGAAAATGGAATGGTAACCCCGCCTGCGCTAATGGGATACACTGGCGGAGCACCAGTGAAGGGTGATAGATGAGAATGAAAACAGGTCAGATAGCCCATCATGATGAATTCATCTGGAATTAACCATGATAGTTTCCAGGGGGAACCGCGAGGAGGTCATCCTGGTTGGGTATATTGCTAGCAATGGGATTCTTAGTCTCCATTACTAACAATCCCTTTCCCTCCCTGTACATTATATTACCTATGTAGATAATATGGCGTACAAATGTGTGGAAAATATTGAATTTTTTATATTCCATTAAGGTTCATTCATTTATTATATTCCATTAAGTGGACCATCGCTTCATTCGTCATTCAGTGTCAGATCCGTGTGGTCCCAGCATAGAATATGGTGGAGTGATTAACAGCAACGTCCCTCTTAAAACTTCTCCAAAGCCTAACTGCGGCTGCCAATACGCCTGCCAAGCGTGACAACAACTGGCAAAACCTCCTTAAGGAAGGCTTATGTTCAGCAGTGGACAGTTAAAGGCTGAGATGATGATGACGATGAATGTATACCTACTTGATATAAAAGTAGTATTAAGACTGTCATTTTAAGGTTTAAGCTGTGATACTTGATTAATAGAATTAAAAAATATTGGCACCAATTTAAAGCAAGTAAAGTCGAAATAAAGTCCATTTTATCTTTTCTATTTTTTCCCCTTTCTTTTATTTAAATATTTTTTTAATACATACTTTAAGAGATATGAAATTACATGGTGCTCTGCTTATATTAAGAAATATTGTTATGTTTATATGAAAATCAAAACTTCATTTTATGTTATCAGATGGCGGTATAGTTTATTCTAGTTGGAATGCGGATCTAGTACCTATTTAGAATAAATTACTGATAATTTAAGATTACAATGTGTCAATGAAGATTGAATTTCCGAAACTATCCGCTAGAGGCGCAATTAAGTTTTTGATCCAAAATTATAGTGATGTAATCTTTGCACAACTCACACTAGGGACTCGGAATGGTTAGTGTGAGTTGTATAAATATTTACATTAAAGCCGCATTTATGTTTACGTTGCTAAGTTTATATGGATACCTGAGTTTCCGAAACTATCCGCCAGAGGGGCAGCAAATTTTTCAATACAAAATTGTAAATGTAAACAGTTACAGGTAACGCAATCTTTGTATAACTCACACTAGACATTGTCATTAAAGTAATAAATATGGACCCAACGTAGAATTTAAACTTTTATTGAGGAATTTCTATACAAGTCATAGTGATAATGTTGATTCGAAAAAAAAAAATTGCATAAGTGGCGAAATAAGTTGCTTAAAGAATGAAACCGTTAGAGAAGATAGATTTGTGAGTAGTAAGTGGCGACCCGTATAAGCAATTATTATATAACACGACTCTCAACAAAAAATTCTAACTTTTTGGTGATAGTATAAACTGTTAACAAAATAAATTAGTACAAGAGAGCAATGAACTTGCTATGTTTTTATAATAATAGCACATGGCCTATTTAAAGGGCAATTGTCTTATTTGTATTTAAGTATTTATTTAGGTATATGAGATACTTGCATAGACTTAGTTTCTGATCATTAATCCTTGTGTAAAGCAAAATACTTATTACTTTGTTTAAATGTACTTCTGTATGATAAATTTTAGAATCACACGGCAATAACTTGCCATTCAACGACAGGTGGCGCTAAAACGAACCCGAATTTCTGGATTTATAACTAAAAATATAATTGTATAATATTTTTTATACAATCCCATTTAATGCTTGTTCGATATTAATAAATTTTATTTAATATTAAACTAATTACGCATGTTATGTTGATCTTATAAGTTAAGTTTAGTAGTTTACTAGTTAGGTTTTAGTTCCAAGAATAGCCACTAGGAGAATAAGTAAACAACTATTTTAGTGCAGTTTAATGAACACAGATGTCGGTAGTGATAGTGATTATTTTTGTAGTCTATAATAATATTATTAACATCTTGTAACTCTTAAAAAAGTATACTTATGTTATATTTTATGATTTGTTCAAAAAAGATCCTTTTTTATTTTTATAAATAGGGCTAACCAAAGTAAAAAATGCGATTACCAACCCGATTGCCAAACGTGGCAACTACTGGCAAAACCCCCCTATAGGGGAAGGCCCATATTCAGCAGTGGATAGTTAACTTCTGATATGATGATCATGAAACTAAAGAAAAAAAAGAAGAAAGTCGTGCAACATATAGAAAAAAATTGAAGAAAAAATATTGCTTTTGTATGTTAGTTAAAATTAACATTTTGTTTAATTTTCCGTCTATATTAATCATAGAATACATGTTAATATAATTAAAAATTAGCACTTAATCAAATTTTGAATTGCATGAAAATTGTAGACAAAGGTAAGCAATTTGGTGATAAAGTAGGCTTGCCATCGATATACAGGAAATTCAAGATACACAATTCGAGAACCGCAAAAGCGGCATTAAAATCTATGCGCAAACTTACAAATCAATTATTTATTTATTTATTAAACTTTAATTTACCTAGAAAGTATAAATGGTGGACTTAACACCATATGGCGTCATCTACCGTAGACAGAAATAACAGACACAATAATTGATAGTGCATCGTAATGTACAATATTATATTAAAAAAGTTATTCAAAGATAACATACATAATATAATCATATTACCTACATAATACACATATATTTTACAGAGGGAGACTTTGTACAAAAGTCGATTGCTTGGGTACCTCTGTCCCATTCGTGTTTCAACCGTGAAGCAGTTTTGTTTGCATGATTGTGTTTCGGTTTGAAGGGTGGGATATGTCGTGAATTTACATTGTACAGAGGAATAACACCTGAGTCCTCAGGAATGGCAACGCATGGGGGCTATCATGGGCAAAACAGTACACTCTGTTATGTCCATGGTACTGCTCATGTCTATAGGCGACGGTTACCACTTTCCATCAGGTGGGCCGTCAGCTTGTTTGCCATTCTAAGTTGTATAAAAAACAAAACACATTATATATACATATATGTATTATAATAATACATTAATATCGGATGAACAACTACTTAGATACAAGGGAAATACCAGCATCAGACAAAGCAATTTACAAGTATGATTCGTAAATATTTGTCAATATATGTCTATAGGGAGGAAAAGGGGTTGTTAGTGATAAGATTTAACAGTCCCATTGCTAGCAATACACCCTATCAGGTCGACCTGCACGCGGTTCCCCCTGGAAACCATAGTGGTTAATTCTTGTTCAATTGGTTACTAGCGCAGGCGGGGTTATATTTATTTATTATATATATACCTATATCGATACCTTCTGTTTTTAAATAAATATAACTTTTGTTCAGGTATGTGTATCTTGAGATTTTTTATATCGATGCCACACTCGCCATCCTATCACCGAATACGTCAAACAAGCACATATTAAAAAATCAATTTCACGTCGAATTATTTTCACTAATCAACTCGTGCGCAGTTATTGTAACGTTCCAGTGAGGAACGCGTGCCTGTAACAATGGTCAAAGTTTTTGTTGTTTTTATTTGCGTATTTTACTACATCCTGCCAGCATATCAAGATAGTAAGTTATTGTAAAATATTATATTATTTATTAGAGAGAAAGTTTTAGATGATTCCAAAATAAAAAAAAAAAAAAAAAAAAAAAATTAATGGATAATTCTATAAAAAGAACGACTAAGTCGCCTGCAGTCCATTGACTCAAACTAATAGATTTATTTAATTCACAGGAAAACTTTTGAGAAATATTTTTTAACCAATGCAAATGGAATGGTAACCCTGTTTGCTAAATCAGTATGAAATGCTAGCCAGAGGTATCAATGAGAGATGATAGATGACGATGAAATAATATCCGTTGGGTCATCATGATGAATTCATCACGAATTAACAATATTCTTTATTGAATTAAAACATACAGTAATAATAACAATTAGAAACAATGTGAGCAAAGGTGAACGTATCTCTAAAAGAGATCACTTCCAGTTATCCTAGCAAAGTGTACAGCGTGGTTTCAGAGATGTTTCCTCCCACGAACACTCAGGTTATGGAATGAGCTCCCTGCCGAGGTTTTCCCAAGAGACTACAGCGTGGGGTACTTTAAAAGGGGGGTAAAGAGGTTTCTTCAGGGTCGGCAACGCGCGCGTAATACCTCTGGTATTGCAGGCGTTCATAGGTTACGGTAACCGCTTACCATCAGGTGGGCCGTATGCTTGTTTGCCACCTCAGTGGTATAAAAAAAGTGGCATAGGAAGTATGTGTAGTGAATGGGCAGCAGTAGCCAACCAGCTTGTCAAGCGTGATAAGTACTAGCACAATCAGGCCTATGTTCAGCGGTAGAATTAAAGATCAATATCGTGATGATGAAATCTAATGGTTTTACCACTTCAGTCTGCTATCATTTTTGTTACCAAAAGCTTTCATTATTGGCTATGCATCAATGTTATTGGAAATTCGTGTTACAGCAGCCTAGAACAGGCAATATCTTTGTTAGCTTTTTTTTATATATAACTTAAAATGGCAAATAAGCTGACAACCCTCCTGATGGAAAGTGGTAACCGTCGTCTATAGACATGTGCAGTACTATGGACATAACAGAGTATAGTGTTGCCCCCATGATACCCCCCATGCGTTGCCATTCCCGAGGACTCAGGTGTTATTTCTCCGTACCCAGTAAATTCATGGCATATCCCACTCTTCTTCTTCAACGGAAACACAGCCATGCAAACACAACTGCTTTACGGTTGAAACATGAATGGGACAGAGGTACCCAAGCAATCGACTTTTGTACAAAGTAAACATAAAAACATACAAAACATAAAAACGATAATATTTTTCTAGTAATTTTTCAATTCGGTCGAATTGAGACTCTCCTCCGTTTTCAAAGCCGGTTTAGTATTGAACAATGATATCGATCTGTCGAGTTATTTGGGTATTTGCCAACTAGCAATAAAATATCTCAGTATAATATTTATTCTTATTGCACACTTTGCAGAATATGACGTTATAATAATTCCAGTACCGAAACAACCAAATGTTCCTCTAAGATCAAAGAAAGTTCTCGAAGTGAGTGTACCGAAAAGGTTGTTATTAAAAAATCCATTCAGAAAAGACGATTTCTACAAACTTGATATTGAGAACTACGATGCACCTACAGAATTACCTGATATTGATAACTTCGATTATACAAAGGATCGAGACGAACATCCGAAAAGGATTGGTGATTATGACGAAAATTCTAATGAAATGCAAAAATCAGTATACGGCGAAGATAAAATTGTTGGCGGGTTTGAAGTTGATATCAATTTGTATCCGTATCATGTAGCTTATGGTACTAATTGTGGTGGAGCTATAATTGACAAGAAATGGGTGATCACTGCTGGACATTGTGGGTAAGTATAATAACTGTTTTCTATTAATCATTAATAGGTTATCAATAATAGGATATAAATATAAGAAGTTGTCAAGATAAAGTAAGGTTACAATGATATTAGATATAAAAAAATGAGAGATAGAGAGCTAAAGATAGAAAAGAAAAAGATAAAGATAGATATAAATTATAATCTTTGTATATCATACGCCTCGTAACAGAAAATTTCTAGAAGTCTAGAAATGGCTGTTGAAAAAAGAATGTGGATCCTTAAAAAGAGGAGAATGTTTTTTAACTGGCAACGAATTTTATATGATTTATGTTTTGTTGAAAAAAAAAATTTTTTGTAAAAGAGCTTTTTATCAACGTTTTACATTGAAAAGGATTGCTCGTATTTTGCATGCATTGTGCAAGTAGTTGCATTTTGCGTTTTTTCTTTTACATTGCAAGGAACTCGGAACTAATATTAATAGTCTATGAGAGGCCAATAATAATGATAATATGGATAATGTGATAGCTGAAATTATGAGGATAATAATAAAATTTAAACCGAAAATATAACTAAAATGTATGAGTTATACTAACAACTATTTTTTATGTACATACATTGATAATTATGATTAATTAAGTTAATATTATTTAAATTTCAAAGCAAGAAGCCATATGTAAGAATAGGGTCTAAATATTTGAACCAGGGGAGGAAAGTGATGGTAAAACATAATCACGTACACCCTATATGGGGGAAGAAGGTGAAGGAGCATCCATTCGACTACGACTTCCAACTCCTGGAGTTGAATGAAAACTTGAAATTCGATGAGAATGTCCAACCAGTCAAGATAGCGCATATCGAGGATATGGTAATTGGAAAGGTGGTGACTGTAACTGGCTGGGGGAATACAGAGGAAAATGTGAGTTCAATATTTTTTTTTTTTGTTTTTAAGAATTACAAACAAGTTGAAATTTCACCTGATGGGAAGTGGTAACTGTTACATTTAGACCATGGATATTAAAATTGAAGGTTAATGTAACATCAATTTTCTCTAAGATCCAAAACAATTTTTAAACCTATATACTAAACTGGTCCCGAAACCACGAAAACGATTTTTAAACCTTCTATTTACTAAACTGGTCCCAAAATCATGCAAACTACATGAAAAATTAATTATTTTTGTACTTTGATATACTTTTTTGGGGAGAGTAGTTTAGTTGCATGAATATCTTCAGTCATGCAAGGATTTTGGATTGCAAGAAACAATCACAGTGAATCAGGACCATTCCTTATGACTGTCATTAAGTAATCTCTATATTCAATAAAAGACTGTGTTTCTCAAACGTTGATAAACTTGATATCCTTTCTGCTACAATTACTGATGCTTCTTTTCAAAATATATTATCGATTTTTTTTTTATTTAGAGATAGAATTGCATTTGATCTTGTCCCGATTGTGAGTGATGATAAGATCTATGTAGGTAACTTATTCATTATAATAATGATTTATTTGCATTAAAAACTTACAGAAACTTAAGTTTAAAGTACGAAAATATAGAGCTATGTTCCATTTAATTTCCATTTGTTTAATCTTGTACAGTTTAATCATGCAACCGCGAGAATCACGCGCAGGGCTCCTTAAACGGGATTGTAAATTAAAAAGCCATCGGTTACGCCTCAGACACATTTCCATTAACCTATATGAATGTAGCTTATTATGGTTAATCTATTGCATCTCTAGATTGAATTTGAATAAACATTTTCTTCTGCGGCGTGAACACACTGGGAGCGAGTTTTCTGTCTAAGTTCCTAAGTAGTAAACGGAGAAGCAATATTGTACTAGCTTTATCCCGCAGTTCGAGCTACGTGAATTAGTACATAAAGTGTTATATGTTAAGGATTTAATATATCTACTCAATGAGTCAATTCACCATTGGGGGAAAGGGATTGTTAGTAATGGGGTACATCTCCATTACTAGCAATGTACCCTATCAAGTCGATCTCCACCCGGTTCCCCCTAGAAACCATCGTGGTTAATTCTCGTGGAATTCTTCACGATGGGCTAACTTACCTGCTTTCATCCGCACCTATCACCTCTCACTGGTATCCCGCCAGTGTATACCGATAGCGCAGGCGGGGTTACCTTTCCATTTTCACCCGTTAAAGAAAAGTTCACCACTGCCTTTTTTCATTGTACTGCCACAGAGTTTCGCAGGGCGGTAACAAATTGCGCAGAATTGCATTATTAATGTTTGTTTTTATAGTATAGTTAGAAATTTTTATTATTTATTTTTTCCATTAATTTATTATTGTAATTATCTATTTTTGGTTTATGGTAAGTGCATTAGTAAATTTGTAAAGCTTACCAAAAATATGCATATATGTTATAAATAAATAACCTACCGTTGTACCAAAATTCAATTTTATTCGGTAGTTTTTCCATGAAATGGTAACATTTATTCAGCTTTACAAACTTTCGCTAATTTATACAAAATTTTCTATTCTTAACCTGACTCCTAATATAAATGCGAAAATAAATCTACTCTTGTTACTTATTGGTACCAACAATGGGTTATTATGGTACCAATAAGTATGTACTTTGAACTTACTGTACTGTACTTTGAAATTTGGTATGTACGTATTATATAGGATGGAAAATATAGGTTACTTATTATTCTGGTCAAATATATCGCGATCACGGTAAAAACTAGTGCAAATACTTCGTTACCCCATTATTCTTATACAATATTATACTTCGATTCGTGTGGTCTCTAAATAGAATAGACGTAGATGTAAAAACCGAATGAAAGAACTTGATGCTAGAGGGATGGGCAGCTACGTCCCTTTTAAAACATCTCTAAAAGCCTAACTACGGTTGCCAACCTCGTTTGCCAAACGTGGCAACTACTGGCAAAACTTCCTTTAAGGGAAAAAAATATGTTCAGCAGTGGACAGTTAACGGCTGAAATAATTATTATACTTCGATTGTAAAAAGAATGACTAAAATCGTTTTAAAATTGGTAAATATATCGCATAACATGCATTCAAAAGGAAAACTTCAAAAAAAGAGATACCACCTCGTCCTTTTTAGAAGGAGTTGAGTTGATGAAAGTACCAATTGAAAAGGAGTTTCCGAACTAACCTTACATCTTTTTCTTTTCCCTTTAAAATATGCTTACAGACGAGTGATTACGTTAGTCAAGACCCAGCATTACGATTACTGGTCATTAATTTCAAAATAATTTACATTTGTTGTCTCGTCGTGGACACAATGAAATTTATTTTAGAATAAACTCTGGTTGATCAAAATGCGTTTTATTAGAAATAAATGTTAACAATAATGTTCTGAATGGTGTTACAACTATCCAAGTGAAAACAAGATGGCCCCGTGCCAGAAATACAACAGTGGACGGTAGGACAATAATAAAAAAGGAAACGCCTGCTCGAACAGGCCGAGCACGCAATTACGAAATTGTCATTAACAGTAATAATATAATTGTTTTTACATGTATTTATGGGACCGCCGATCAGCCAGCCAAATACAGAATTACGAAGTTTTGGTTTGTTTGGACCTAAGGAAGTCTGCTCAGATAGTATAATGTCCCAAAAGAGGTCAGCACCTATCAACATATCGATAGGACCTGGTTGGTCAAATGTTGGGTCCGCTAACATAATCTGTTTGGGTAAATTTAAATTTACACAAAATTGTGGTAAACTTCCTGTAAGTCTATCAAGAACGAAGCAATTTAATTTAAATTTACTTTTATTATTTAGAGATTGTATTTGTACCATAGAACTTTCAGTTATATTATTGTTAACATTTATTTCTAATAAAACGCATTTTGATCAACCAGAGTTTATTCTAAAATAAATTTCATTGTGTCCACGACGAGACATTTGTTATTATAATATTATAATTATTATGGTATTCACAAATTCCTACACGAACTAATAATAATTAACGAAACCATTCTAAGGAGTGTTACTACTTAACAATCCTTATAAATTTATTATAAATGTGAAAGTGACTTTCAAGTAATCGTCATGAAAATTGGTATACATTGGTATAAAGAGTGGGTAATATATATATCTATATATTTATTTACCAGAGGGAGACTGTATAAAAGTCGATTGCTTGGGTACCTCTGTCCCATTCGTGTTTCAATCGTGTTGCATGGCTGTGTTTCGATTTGAAGGGTGGAATATGGCGTGAATTTACTGGGTATAGAAGAATAACACCTGAGTCCTCAGAATGGCAACGCATGGGGGGTATCATGAGAAACAATAATCTGTTATGTCCATTTGCATACTTTTTACACTTGTACTTGTCACTATACTATATAAATATATTCTAATTCCAGGGTCCATACTCCAACGTACTCAGAGCAGTGAGGGTACCAATAATATCGAAGGAGAATTGTCAAAATGTACCCTTCCCCTATTTTAGAGGTAGCCTTACTGCTAGAATGTTCTGTGCCGGCTTCTCTGAAGGGAAGAAAGATGCTTGTCAGGTAACAAATATATAAGGGTTATTTTTTTTATTATAAATATATTTATTTCCACTAATTTTGTTTACTGCATCATTACGTACGTCATGCTTATTTCTGGAAACTCATTTTAATTAAGTTTTGTAAATGGGTATTGTTTCTGTAACTTGAGAGATAGGATAGTTTTTATTTCGTTTAGAAAAAAATGTCAGTAGATGGCGCTAGGTAGCCAAAGTAAGTTTGCTGGGTCAGGTTCTTAAATATATTATTAATTTAATCTAAATATACCTCGTATAATAATATAATACCAGAGGGAGACTTTGTACAAAAGTCGATTGCTTGGGTACCTCTGTCCCATTCGTGTTTCAACCGTGAAGCAGTTGTGTTTGCATGGCTATGTTTCGGTCTGAAGGGTGTCATATGGCCGTGAATTTACTGGGTACAGAGAATAACACTCCACAGTCCTCAGGAATGGCAACGCATGAACTATCATGGGAAACACAACTTTCTAACAGGTGGGCCGTCAAGCAAATGACTTTGCCATTCATATAATTTATCTTAAAAAAAATATCTGTACGTACTTCGCTAAATAGAAGAATTGTAGAAGTATACAAAACAAAATCAATTTGTTAATTTAATTTGATTTATATAGAATAATGTAACCATATTCCAGGGTGACTCCGGTGGTCCAGCAGTAGCTCATGACAGGATATTGGGGATGGTCTCCTTCGGGTACGGGTGCGCAACTCCAGGATCTTATGGTGTGTACAGCAAGATCGCCAAGGTGAGACCATGGATCGAGCAGACCACCAAAATAAAGTTCGATTAAATATATATATATATATATATATACATATTTTTGAAATATTTTTCGGAATTTTATTTAACTGTAATTGTAATGAAAAATATTGTTTATTGCTTATGGTTTTATTTTCCTTTTTATTATTTAAATTTCTTACTAATATTATAAATATGAATGTGTAATGTATTGTTTGTTTTTAACCTCTCGCTTTAACGGCTTAACCGGTTGTTATGAAATGTGGTATATACATACTATATGATTTGAAGAAAATGAGCTACTTTTAATGAATGAATGAGTATACTTTATTTGCATTATACAATATAGGGAATAAGCAAGACAATTTACAAACACAACGATACAGTTGTATAAGTACAGTATGGCGATATTAACCTGGTAAATAATAATATATTATTTTACATATTTAACTCTTTATCGCACTAGAAACATTAAAAATATATAATGACAATTGAACAATTCAAGTGAAATACAGTAGCATGAAGTACAGGTTAAAATATACATATAAAGGTACAAAAGGCGGTCTTATAGCTAGGGCAATCTCTTACAGATAACCTTTGGTATATGATATTACATTGAGAAACTGGAAAGCTCACAGAAAGCTCACTTAGTAAATTAAATAAATAAATATCCCATTTATAGGGACGAAGTAGCGGGTGAAACTAGTAGCCTTATAAATGTACTAAAGGCGATAGGCTGAATACTGAAACAATTTTAAATGTCCCACTGTAATATGTACATTGTGTAAATACAAATAAGTTGTCGTTTATATATATATATATATATATATATATATATATATATGGCCTTGTTTAGTTCAATCATTCAGATACATAGGTAGATAGGGGAAAGGGATTATTAATAATGGGGTCAAATAGCCCCATTACTAGCAATATACCCTGTCAGGTCGACCTCCACGTGGTTCCCCCTGGAAACCATCGTGGCTAATTCTAATTGAATTCGTCAGGATGGGCTAAATGACCTGCTTTCATCCTTATTAGTCATCTATGACTGGTGCCCCGCCAGTTTATTCCGATAGCGCCCATTAAAAAAAAATAGGTAGATAATAATACTGGCAACTGAGATGTGTTGCCATGGTGACAAAAAATAACAAAAAAAGTTTACTCTCATTAAAAATTCAATAAAATCATCTACCAGAATTAAGCTCAATTAAAATAATCAAATAGCTCCTCAAGATCCCTGTTCAGGATTGAAAAAGATCTATATTTAAGGAAACATTTGTATGGAATAGTAAAAATAGTTTATTGGCAGCTCACGTGTGGTTTTGCTCATACGTTCGGTTCCCCACAATTGCGAACATTCACGCGGTAGCCCCTTATCATTCAGATCATCTGGTGCATTCGATTCTGATTGTCACATTCGCTGCGACCAAAAACCCTATTTTCAATTGACTTCAAAAAGACGGAGTTTCACAATTCGGTTGTTTTTTTTAATGTTTGTTACCTCGTGACTCCATCAGTTGTAAACCAATTTGGAAAATTATTATATATATATATATATATATATATTATATATATATATATATTATATATATATATTATATATCTGAGAGCTTTTATATATTTTTGAATATATATATATATATATATATATATATATATATATATATATATATATATATATATATTTATATATATATATTACAACTTAGAATGGCACACAAACTGACGACTCACCGGATGGAAAGATAAGCCTCTTATTTGGGGGGATTTAGCCAGTAGTTGCCATGCTTGGCAGGCGGATTAGCAACCGCAGTTAGGCTTTAGAGGTGTTTTAAGAGGGACGCTGCTGTTCATTCCTCGCCTTCCCTTAGTATACCCACTTGAAAGGAGTGGCCTATATTAACTTAATGTGTGCAAAATAATAAATAAATGAAATAAGAAACTACAATCGAATTGAGCACCTCCTGTTTTGAAGTCGGTTGACAAGCCAAACCAGTGTAACCCAGCCATTAAAATAATAATCTTACCGCCAAACGATGTTTATTTTTTATTTGTATACGTATTATACATATAATAAATTATTAATTAACTCGCACAATTGGCTCGGTCCAAAATCAATATAGCTGCTTACCCACAGTGCGCTGTGGTCACCGCCCCGTTGTTAGCAATAAGCACACCGCCACAAATGTCACCGTAAATTGACTTTTTTTTTACAACACAGGTGGCAAACGAGCACGCGGCTCACCTGATGGTAAGTGACTACCGCCGCCCATGGTCACCCGCAACACCAGCGGCATTGCAGGTGTGCTGCCGGCCTTTTAAAAAGGAATATGCTCTTTTCTTGAAGATTATGTTGATATGGTGTTTCCTTTATGTCAATATCATATTCATCTACGATGCTAAAATTATAATTAAGATAACTTATTATTATTATTAAAAACAAAATTCGTATTTGTACAAAAGTCTTTTGCTTGGTTACCTCTGTCCCATTCGTGTTTCTATCGTGAAGCAGTTGTGTTTGCATGGCTGTGTTTCGGTTTGAAAGGTGGGATATGGCCGTCATGATTATAGGTGACGGTCACCATTTTCCATCAGGTGGGCCGTCAGCTTGTTTGCCATTCTGAGTTGTATAAAAAAAATTAATAATAAATAAATAATAATGTCATAATTTAATATTGGCATTTAGGTATTCGGTTACATTGTAATTGTTACATTGTTCTTAAAAAAAATGTCTTTATTTTATTTTTAAATTTATTTCTTGCCATTTGCGTTATTGTTGTGGATAATTTATCCAACATAAAATGCTGCCCATAGTTACGTGGGATCTGTAAACGTTACCTGATGACGTCTACGAACCCTGTAATTTTACTGCCATGTCTGTATAAGCATGACTGTGTTTCGATTTGAACGCTAGAACAGAGGGCCTACCATCAAATGTTTTCCGAAATTTCGGAGTCAAACGAAACAGAAATTTGATGTTAAAATTACATAATACATGCCGTTTGGAAATATTAAAAATGTTAAAATATTGTTCCTTTGGACTTTTATGATACAATGTATGATGAAAGAAATGTTAAACTCCATTTATTGGTCCGATTTTGGTATAATCAAAAACACGAAATTGAGTCCGAAATTTCGGAATTTCACTTCATGGTAGACCCGCAGATTCTACATTGTACAGACACGAGTATTGTAAAGATACCAACACTTGTACAAAATCTTTTTCTGGTAAATAAATATTTAATGCAAGAAATATGTTCCATGTTTAATGAGACTACAGTATGAAGTTCTTCAAAAAAAAGGTATGTTAAAGTTTCTACAGGGACAGCAACGCGCACATGATTGTTTACCATCAGACGGGTTATACACTTGTTTGCGTTTCTGTGGTATAAAAAAATGGATAAGAGGAGGATATAGCCTATTATTACCACACACTAATAGTTTCATTTTTAAATCAAAATAACAGATTTTTGCATAATTAAAAACAGTTTTTTGCGAAACACAATTTTAAAAGATTTTTCTATATTCAACTCAGATGCTTTATGGGATAGGTAGAGAGATCAAGTGTCAAAGACCTCTTTTATATATACCTCTTGCTTCATCTACTCTCATAGTTTCTTATAAAATGTTGACCTACATTGACCTATAACAGTTTTAGGCTTCATGATACCTGATAGATAGGGTGTTTGCTGAAGAAGGAGTCAAGAGTGTCCGGAAACAGCGTACATGCATGAGACAAGTTAAGAAACTTCATGACCAAGATGTAAGGATACAGGCCTTTGACATTCTGTTTTCTCTGCCGAATTTGAATAGCTGGGGGGTTTCTCCTACTCTCTTAACGGTTTCTTTAGACCAGGGCCGTAGCTAGACCCAAGTTTAAGGTAGGGCAAAAGAACTTTTTGGTAAGCCATAAAGTCATAATTAAGTCACTTTGAAAAGCACTCCCCCTCAATACCCCTTCCCCAGCTAATGCCATACTTTTGGCTGTTATTAATGTGATCTAACAGGCCCATCACGTGGAAAGTGTTTATTAGTAATGCGGACTACCAATCCCATTGCTAGCAAAATGTCCTGTCAGGTCAACCTCCACGTGGTTCCTCTGGAAAACTTCATGTTGAGTTCATCACGATGGTCTAACTGACTTGTATTTTCACCTATTCCTCGTTAGCGGGACCAGCGTATACCGTTAACGCAGGCGAGGTTACCATTCCAATATCATCCGTTTAAAACAAGGCCCATTCATTACCAACAGTATATTTTATTTGTCATTCTAAATGGCATAAAAAAAATCACCACGAAAGTAGTCAACGTAATAAAATATTCTGTTTTGTAATGTCCATTTAATCCAGACCTTAAGCCCGTCATCAATGATAAAGCCTGAATATCATCCGTCAACAGCGTCCTGCAAAAGAGCTGCCTGCTTCCAATCAGACAGGCTCAAAGTCCGAAATTCCGAATGAAAAATCCACGTAAAATTATTAAATATTCCGACAGCCCCCCCATTTCCTCCCCCCCATTATATATTGGCATATAACATAGGTATATAACCGTTAACGTATATATTGTGTTAATGTAATTATCTCGCTTCAATTTTGTATAAAATTTCGCATGTGTGCACACCAATTCGAATGTGTGGGTGCGCGGAATGCCTTCATGTATATGCACTATTGCAATTGTATGCGTTTATTTTATCTACAAACGCTGTTTGCCGTGTATTGACGTGGGGGGAACGGGATATGGGGTGTTCCCCCCTCGGGGAGTCATGATGACGATGACGCTGAGTCTGCGCAGTCGGTAGAAAGAGATAGGTGTACAAAAAGTCTAGGCATAGCCCAGGCAGTTATACTAGTGGTTCCACCTGAAACTGCCTGTAATTACGATGTATTGATGTATGTACAAACGCGTACCGAGTCAAATTAATGACACCAGTTTTGTTACGCGGGTAACGTTAAATTTAATTTATTGTTTAACCACAAAGGAATAGTTTCAGTATTTGCAAATAATATTAAATTGTCTCTCGTCCATTTTATACCGCGTCGTAAAATTGAGTAATGTTATAATTATTTATTTATTTATTTAACACTTTATTGCACCAATATTACAGGACTTGTTGAAGAATTTTCAATAAGTATAGTGTAGTACCAAATTGTTTATAATTACTCCTCTCCATCCAAAGGTTGCCTGGAAGAGATCGCTCTTAGCGATAAGGTCGCCCATTGTTTTCTCATTGTGATTATTTCTTGTAATTATTTATATTTATATAAAATTTACTATTGTAATCTTTTGGAGGAAACAATAAAGAGTGTCTATCTATCTATCTAGTACAAAAGGCGGTCTTATTGCTAGGCAACCTCTTCCAGACAACCTTTGAGTAGAAAGAAAATATAAATAGGTAGGTGGTGCGTTAAAAAAAATAAATCAAGACATGTGTAGATAAGCACAATCATAAATATATACATAAATACATATATAAATATACATATATATAATTATCTTCATTACATATATTTACATACATATATATACATATATACATTACATTACATATATTTCTTTCATACATATATTATAACATAATAATAAAAATGGATATTGCTCATAAATACACAGAAGGGTCTTGATACGAGATATGGAAGTCGAAATAATATTTTTTTTTAGAATTCGGTCTCTCTGTTTGTATAGTTGTGCCAGCATTATGCTAAAACTACTAAGCCAAATAAGATGCAGTTTAAACAGTTATTTTCTTGAAGTATGAACATGAATCTGGTATATGTTTTTATTATTTACGTTACATAAAACAATTACTAAATTAGTTTTCAGGAGACTTGATAGTATATGTTGTTAACAATGGGATTAACGTCCCCATTAAACCCCCCCCCCTCTCTATGAGAGTAATATTTTAAATGTTAGATCGAACAGTGAAAGTCTCGAATAAAAACTAGTGCAAAATAAATGTCTGTATTGTACGAGAATCGAACCGAGAACCATCGTAAGGCACACTTTAAACTGCTTCACCACTAAAATCCTTACACTAAAATAACAATATGGCATTAAATAAACTTTTTAAAAAGAGTTCGTTCACGGTTTTTTTTTTTAATAATTTAACGATACAATGAATTCACTAACGCAGCTCTCTATGGATTATTAAATGCAAATAATTGTGCATTCACAATAAACATATTAATATCTGATAATTTTTACGTGCGGCTGTATTTTCATGGGGCTTAGGTGTGTCACGTTGAAAAACAGGTATGGTCTGCATAAAAATCGTTACTGCAATACTTTTTTTTTATACAGTAACAAATTATTGCTTCATAATCATCGTCATATTATATATATTCTTGTAAATTACATGTAATATAACATTTATAAAAAAAAATATATATTATTTTAAGGGCTTTTACCTTCTTCAGGTATATCAGTCCTATTGTACCCTGAACTGATTTCTCAAACAAAACTTTATCTACTTTCCTTAGACGCGGAAAGAGAAGAATTAATGGGCGTCAATAATTTACAGAGATGTTAAAAAATTTCTGGTTTAAGTTTTATGAGAAAGGGTGGACTTACCTCTGACAGAGATCTCTACCAGTCAACCCAATATAGTTAGAAAGCATGCCGTTAGCGGGCAGCTGAAGTGTTACTAGTGAAGTGCTTGCTAGTGAATATATACCTACTTAAACATTACCATAAGAAACGGTTCTGAGCCACCTGCCTGCTGGCTCCTTGCAATACATTTAAAGTCGTCTGTCCATCTAGTCATCTAACACTGCGTTCGCCTATACGGGGTTGCCACTCAAGAACCTTTCTTCCCCATTAGTTGTTGGTTCTTCGAGCTAGGTAACCAGCTCATTACCATTTCAGGTTGCTTATCTTTACTTAAATTACTGCTAATTTCGAAGCAAAATCTACTTATAATATGTGAATATGCTGTGTTTAGGTCGACATTGATGGGTTTCAAATCTCTATTAGCATTATGTGTATATATTTTGGTTATTATATATTAAAATTTAAATAGTCGACTAACACCAAATACGTTTCTTATTACTATCTGAACTACAATCTGCTTCAATAAAACTTTATGAAACGGTAAACAAATTTTGTTGGAATTATAATAAAGTTACTTTTTTAATTATATTAGTAACAAATTAGAATGTTTAATTAAAAAATTAATATTTTTTTTTATTTGTATCGGACATCAGCAGACTGTCTTATGTTGCAGCTATTTTTTCCTTTGTTTACATTCTCGTACACCTTGTATTGAACCAAAGGGGAAAAAAGGTTCTTGAATGGCAACCCCGTGCGGGCAAATGTAGTGTAGGATGACTCCCTACTGGATGGAGTGACGACCTTACATGTTTTGCAGGAAGTCAATGGATGCAAGTGGTTTAGGACCGTTCTTTGTGGCAGTCTGTGGAGTGGACTGTTACAAGTGTGGAGTATGTGGGAACCTATGTCCTGCAGTGGACAGATAATGGCTGAGATGATGATGATGTATTGAAACTCTTTGGAATCAACTTCCAGCAGCAGTATTTCCGAACCGATACGACAACATAACCTTCAAGAAAAGAACATATTCCTTTTTAAAAGGCCGGCAGCACACCTGCAATGCCGTAGGTGTTGTGGGTGACCATGGGCGGCGGTAGTCACTTACCATCAGGTGAGCCGCATGTTCGTTTGCCCCCTGTGTTGTAAAAAAATAAATAAATAATAAGCTATAAAAATGTAGCCATAAATGTTTTTGCTGACCGTACGCAGGCTTTGTGTACCATGCAGTTTAATAGTGACATACAGAATTTTGCGCACCCCATAAGCTGAGGGATTACTTGTCGCCTGTAACGAGTGCGGATTCGAAACCGCCCATCAGCAAATGTGCACTTAAATATGTAACTGTTTGTTTGTGAATATCTGATAAACTAGTTAATATGTCATATTGAACATTACTATGAATATTATGTAGGTATTATCACCTTAATTTCATCACCAAGATTTTTTAAATGGGTCATAATGAATGAATAAATGAATGATATGTGGCTCCGGCATAGAATGGGCCATTACTTCCTATCCCGTACGTACTTAATAGTCGAGGAGTGGACAGCAGCGTCTCTTAAAACATTACCAAAGCCTAACTGCGGTCGCCAACTCGTTTGTCAAGTATGGCAACTACTTGCAAGGCCTTCCTTATGGGAGAGGCCTATGTTCAAGGGCAGTTAACAGCTGGAATAATGATGCTGAATAGAACGGTAACCCAGCCTGCTCTAACGGTATAAGCTGGCAGGGCACTAGTAAGGAATCAATAAGAATGAAGTTAGGTCTGTAGATTTGTCATGACGTAATCTACCAGGAGTCAACCATGATAGTTTCCACAGGGGACCGCGTGGAGGTCGGCTTGAAGGACATATTTCTAGTAATGAGGCCGCTAGTCCCCGTTACTATAATCCTTTTTTCTTCCTCAAGACGGTATAAAAGGCAACTAGTTTTTTTTTCTATTGGGTAAAAATAGAATAGTTCGGATTGATACCTGCTGCAGATTTTCAGCTACGTATAACCCGCCACTTATTAAAGTTCCATCCTAACCATTTGTATGAATGGCGGTCCTCCACCATGCGTTTCTAAAAGCACTCTTTCATGCACAACTACGCTTTGAAATCAACGTGCTTGATGCTCATGGGCAGGAGGACGCAGCCGCCTATGCTAACAATATACAAAGGCACCAGTGGAGGATGAAACAATGAGGTCAGCCAGGTATTAATCACGATGGTTTTCAGAGTGGACCGTGTGGGGGTCGACCTGACAGGGTATGATGATAGCGAATCAACCATCGTCATCGCCATATCAGCCATTATTCGTCCACCACTAAACATACGCCTCTCCCGGTCCTGAGCCGTTTACATCCACTGTCTTTTTTATCAAAAAGTACTAATATCTCCTTTATTAACGAACAATTATGAACAAATTAATGAACAAAATTCATGAACAAATTTATTAATGACATATTGTATTTAAATTCGTGTATAATATAGTATATATCATATATGTGTAAGTATATTTGTTATTCATATATATTTATTCGTTTATATATGTAATTTTAGTATGTATGTATATCAATAATTAGTAGTACCGCATTCGAGTTTTTTGACACTTGCCTATGGTTGACTGGGATAGAATGCTTTTAGCATTAAGTCCGCCATGTACACATATTTGTACTAATGAATAAATAAATAAATAAATGTTGTAATTTAAATAATGTAAATCAAATTATTTTAATGTAGGACTTAGTGGAGTAACTTGAAACAGTCATGCCCGCTATAAAGTTCAAACTTGTGGCGGCGTGGTGGGCCGGGTCGATGTGATCCCTCTAATATGGTCGAGTGCAATGATGGCGGGCTCATCCGTCATACTCGTGAACGGGTGCTGCTTGTGGGGACTGGTCTGTTTTACAAACACTGATTAGATTTTTTGCTTTTGCAATAACATATGCTGGTGGTCACTCTATTCTCTCAAATTTGAATTTAAAAATGAATCAGTGTTATTGTAAACATGTATAAAAATTTATTTGAAAAGATAACGATCTGAGTTTCTTGTCAGTTCTTCTCATCTCGAAATCATTCCGAACTGACGGTAGATTTGACTCATCATAAGTGTCTGGAATAGAGCTACATGAATAAAGATATTTTAAATTTGAATTTCAACTAACAATCCTTCCCTTTTAAGCAATTAGGTCATTGCTACGTATAACAATGTAAAAAAAAATAACATTAACTGTAAAACAATATTGTCTTGTTGTTAATAAAAAGACTTGTTTTAAACGCACATGTTGATTTTGATAATGTAACACCATAGGTTACCTATAGGTCAACTGTAGCAACGCTATGCCTTTATCCCGGACAGTATTCAATTGTGAAACTGCATCACGGGTCATTGGCCTATGGAGGGTGAGTATCGCAGGCTAACAACTGCACGTAATATTACATATACAGGGTGTGATAATTGAATATAAATATATGTACACAGGGTGTAATGGATAATAATTTTAGAACTAGTAATAGTAGACTTTAAATTTAATAAGATCTATTTTTTTCAAGAGATATTTCCAAAAAAAATATTCCTTATGGATTTCATAATGATTTTTTTGTTATATATTTACACCAGTGTTGTTGTATACGTACATATTGTCTTCACCAGTTCTGAATCGATTTTGATGATTGTTTTTGTGTCATAAAAGTTTAATAAAGCGTAAAGAAACTATTCTCAATTCGGTGTTTATCTTTGTGTGTATGTTACGTGATATCTTTGCTGATTTAGAACCGATTTTGATATTTTTTTTAAATCGAAAGTGTATATAACCTTCATGATCTCATGCGAATTAAAATAAAATTTTATATTATTCAAAATTCCATATCAACCAATCACATAATTGTATGGTGCTTTTTTAAAGAGTTAAACTCGCAATGAGATTATTGTTACTGGTGTTAAGATAGTGCCCAGTTATATCAAGAGTTTTTGGGCTATTTCTCTATATACGAGTATAACGCAAGGGGCAAACAAGCATCCGGCTTATCTGATGGTAAGTGATAACAGCTCTCTATAGGCACCCGTAACATCAGCTAATTTTCCGGCCTTTTTTATGTAATATGTAACTATAATAAATGCCGGGACCACACGGCATTCAAATGAGGCGATTAAGGGAACTTAATGGTTAAGAGATAGGCAGCAGCGTCCCTCTTAAAATATCACTAAAGCCTAACTGCGGTTGCTAACCCGTCTGCCAAACGTAGCAACTACTGGCTAAATGCTCCAAGAGGTAAATGTTCAGTAAAGAAAAGAGGGCTTTGACTTGGTTTGCTGTGCGATAACTTCACTTACCTTCCGCAGCACGAAGTGAACGAAAATCAATTTTAAATGACCTAAATATGAATTTGAAGAATTCAGACCTATTGGCTGGGGTCTTAGGACCCCCAAATTGCAGTCAAGCATTGTCCAAGTGAGTTATCACCGCTTCCAGTGAAGTAGTTCCAGCGTAAGCCCTCTAGTAAATTTCTCTTTCGGTATTTTTAACACTGAATGACTGGAAAAGATCCTTCTAGGAATCACTCTGCATCTTTGAATAAATTTTTTAATCACAATTTTAAGATATTAGTTTTTACTTGTGACTTTGTCCATGTGTAATGGGTAATAGTAGCCTATGCCCTTGTCTTTCCCAAATAATTTGTAGTAAATTTCATTTATGGATTCATTCAGACGATTGGTCGAGTTGTTATGATACCAAGAGATTACAAACAATCTCACTTTCATAGTTTTTATATTAGTAGGGAATATTTTGTTTTGTATAAATAAGTTAGAGTTGTATATAAGACAAGTAAACGTAACAGTTTTAATAAATTTTTGACAGCTTTTAAATTGATGATAATGGAATGGTAACCCCAAATGCGTTATTGGTTACGCGGTGCAACACCATTCATGGATGATAAGTTTAAATGAAAGTAGGCCAAATGGCCCAGCTTGATGAATATATAAAAAATAACCACGTTGGTTTCCAGGGGAACCGCATGGAAGTCGACCTGATAAGGTATATTGCTAGCAATGGGTCTACCAGCACCCATTACAATACATTTCCCTTATTTTGACAGTTTATCGTTTTTATTGTTTTCAGAAATCAAATTTAAAATAATAAGATTTTTTTTTTATTTTTTAAATATGCCACCATATTAAAAGATGATTGATGATGATTGATTTTTTATTCACACAAAAGCATACAGCTCGCCTGATGGTAAAGGTTTATCATAGTCTGTGAGCATCTGCACACACCAGGGGATCGTATGCGTCGCCGATCTCTCAATACACCCTTTTTTAACTCTTAACATAGTCCCTAGAAAGTTCCATAATTTTTAATAACTTAACTATGAACGAGGCGTGGGTAGTATAGATAGTATTATAAAATGCATTTTAAATGCATCTCGTTCATATATAAAATTGGTATTGATCCAATGTTAATATGGTTTTCGTGAAATTAATAGAGGCAGTAGTATCTAGGTAATTTTTTCTAATTGGCTGTACTAATAGAGCGAATACACGAACGCACACACATACAGATTCAATTATCGAATTCTGCGCTTAGAATCTCCTAGATCACACGCACACAGACTTAGTAGAAGTTTTATAATAAACACATAAAATCATTATTTGATGATTTCGAGGTGAACGCGAGTCATTGGGATGGGCCGGGAGCCAGGGTGGTAGGGGTCAACTCACACCCTTGCATGGAGATAGGCCCATTGCAGCAATGCAACCTTCCAACATCAGTGTGACCGGCGAGGCTCGGGTCGACGCGTGTATACCACCTACGCAACGCGCGAAAAAAGCCATCGCGCCATTAAAAAAAAAACAACACAAAAAAACAACAAAATTAAAAAAAAAAACAAACGGCCTAAAATTTTACAAACAAAAATCCCAAAAAAATAAAATTCGAAAAACCAAATTTTTGGTTCGAAATTCAAAATTGCGCGCATGCGTCTGGGTCATCGCTGCCGCCCGCCGTCACATTCAAGAGATAGGTTTATGCAATAGACTCTTATAAGTTTCCCACATAATCAAATAGTTTAAGTGACATTGTAAACAATAATATTCAGCAACACTTGGTCTCTCACCATAGACTCAACAACCGGTTTCATTTTTACAAACTGTAAACTAGTGTTAAGGCAACTGAGGGTGGCTCAACTCGGATTTGTTGTGATAGGGCTACTATAACATCCACGACCATCCGGGAGGAGCATCCTGAACAATAGAAGAAAGAAGAAGAAGCAAACTATCAATGAGTAGAAGTGGTAGAAGATCATGGCACTCTAGAAGCAGCTACCAATAAGTTAAATGCGGAAGAAGCAGAGAAAAGCCAAGATTTCATAGCAGAAGGGAATCTAGCTAAATAAATAATAACAACCGCCATTTGACGATAAAGTAACACGTTTTTTCGCAATAGAACAAGTTTTAAGTTTATATCAACCGTTATTACAAGGAATCAATAGAAAAGAGAATTTAAACATTTGAGTTCTTTAAGTACATTTAAACAACACTGGTTATTTTTGGAACTATTTGATTAATTTATATTGATTTTTATACGCAGACTCTATATAATATATATCTAGTGAAAGTAATTTAATAAAATAACTCTGGACCTAACAGTTAAGGCTAAGTGATATTTGAGACATTTGGCATATAAGTTTTGGAAGTGTTTCGACCAATTTCATCGACCGTTCCTGATTGGAAGATGAAAACAAATTAAGCAAAAAAAAATCTCGTGCCTTAAATTGGCCTTAAATTAATAGTAAAAAGGTAAGATAAAATTACTCAAAAAAATTACAAAAAAAAAAGAATCTAAATTTACCTAGTTTACCTACCTGTTGAAACAATTTCTAGATTTCTTTAATAGTACAAAATTAAAATAAATTAAAGTTAAGAATAAGTTATATGTTTATGTTATTTCTATACCTATAACGTTTTATATGAGTAGTAAATTAAACGGGCTTATAAACAACAAGGACAAACAATAATCTGACAATATTGAAAAAGATAAATTAGAAAAAAATACTTATGATAACAAATCTAGAAGAAACAACAGAACAACAAATAGAATATTAAAAGAACAAGACATAACAAGAAGAACCAGAGAGGCAAGGAGAACTCTCAAAAATAAAAGTACAAGCAAGCTTGAAACTCCTACTACTGGAAACTTGCCACAGGAGGTAAGAATATATTTTCTTCTGATACTGAATAAATAATTGATAGTTGTCATTTATTTTGTATTATATTTATAAAACATATTTACGTTACAGTAAAATTTAACGACTATGTAATGTTATCTCTCTTTTTTATCTCGTTCGCACTTATATAAAATTATATTTTTATTATCTTCTTTGAAATTATTACTCGTAATACAATTTCTCAGAAATTCGTGGTTAACAATTCAAATATCATTAGATGGATAGCATCGAATTTCATGTTCCTTAAAACAAAATGGTCGACTGGCTTTTATCTCGCTCACACCTATACGTAAAATTTAATAATATCGTTAACTTCCATCATATCAGCTATATTACGAGTATTAACTACTACAGCAATTATTTCATCTTTAACTTTTTCAAAGTTACCATTTTTTATATAACAAATATCGTTGTTTTATTTGTAAGCTCATTTTAAATTTAAAATGAGAAATCTGTTAACAAAATCATCATTTTTAATATTAGAAAAATAATCATCTTTTAGTAAGTCCTACATACTACAGTGTACGTAATACCGAATGCCAAGAATGGTATAGAAACATTCGCCTCTAACTTTCGTTTTCGCCAAGTCAAGTTCAGGTTTTGACGATGACTCGGTGGCTTGTAAAGCGCATGCCCAAGTCATCGCAGTCATTGCCCAGCCAAATTATTGATTGCAGCCATGTTGGAAAACTGGAGGGTAGGGGTTGATCATTTACCAGTGTGATAGTTTTCGCAACGCTCAATTACGCGAGAGGGGGGGGGGGGGGGATGGGGAGAAAAAATTCTCATCAATATGGCGGGTAGAGGATTTCGTATTAAATTCCGCTGGCTACGCCTACCGCTCATGAAATTTACGATATGAGTTTGGAAATATTGATGGCTTATTTAATTACGTATAGCGACTGGAGATGTGCTTTTATTGCACGTTGTATGTATGCAACCTGAATGCAATTGAACTTTTAAAGATTATTTTTACATTAAGCTATTTATTGCCCGCCACTTTGTCCGCGTAACCATTGGTTAACCAGATGTTGGTTAACCAGAAAAAAAATATCAATATCCTTCTAAAACCTAAATATTTAGTATGTGTATATCACACTTAATGAGGATTGATAGAGGCATTAAAGCGCTAAGAAATGACAAATAGATAAACAAAGTAATTTTCGTATTTACAATATTCATATAGGTTTATTAATGTGTAAACTGCATCCTGTGGCTTCACTCGTCACCGTCATGATGTTAAATAAACCCTCCTCAAGAAATGACGCATTAAATTAAAAAAATCAAGTTTGAATGATAGTTACAGAGATTAGTGCGTTCAAACAGACAAACTTATCCGCTGTATATATTAATATAGATAGAAACAAGCTCATTCCAGCTGTTGATTGTCCATTGTTGAACATAGGTCTCCATGTAGACTGTCAAAAGGAATGGTCCTAGGCCTCCTGCGTCCATTTCTTGCAATACAGTCGAGGTCGTCCTTCCACTAGCGGGGGGTTATCCTACACCGCGATTGTCTGTACGGAGTCACCATTTATTTGTTTCTTTTTAATTGTTGAGGCAAAAAGTGTTGTAGATAGATGACTTCATCATAAACATGATCTGTCCTTAATGCGGCTCAGCAGAGTTTGTACAGTGAATACAGACTGAAGTATTTACCAGAGGGAGACTTTGTACAAAAGTCGTTTACTTGGGTACCTCTGTTCCATTCGTGTTTCTACCGTGAAGCAGTTGTGTTTGCTTGGCTGTGTTTCGGTTTGAAAGATGGGATATGACAGTGAATTTACAGGGTATAGAGGAATAACACCTGAGTCCTCAGGAATGACAACGCATGGGGGATATCATGGGCGAAACAGTATACTCTATTATGTCCATGGTACTGCTCATGTCCATAGGCAACGGTTACCACTTTCCATCAGGTGGGCCGTCAGCTTGTTTGTCATTCTAAGTTGCATATAAAAAAAAAACGTAAAAAACACCCAGACCAATACAAGCAGACATATAATATAAATATTAGTATTGTGTGAGGTTCGAACCCGCGACCATCAAAAGACAAGGCAGTGTTTGAATCCGCAACACCAACATGATGACTAAGATGCAATATATCTATTGGGGGAAAAGGGATTGTTAGTAATGTGGATTAACTGCCCCCTTACTAGCAATATACCTTATCAAGGGAGGAAAGGGATTGTTAGTAATGGAAACTGAGAATCCCATTGCTAGCATACCCAACCAGGTCGACCTCCTCGCTGTTCTCCCTGGAAACTATCATGGTTAATTCCTGATGAATTCATCATGATGGGCTAACTGACCTGTTTTCATTCTCATCTATCACCCTTCACTGGTGCTCCGCCAGTGTATCTCGTTAGCGCAGTCGGGGTTACCATAATATTTGCACCCATCAAAAAAAAACCTTATCAAGGCGACCTCCTCGCGGTTCCTCCTAGAAATCATCTTGATTAATTCTTGTGAAATTCATATGAATGAGCTAACTGACCTGTTTTCATCCTCACCTATCATCTCTCACTGGTGCCCGCCGGTGTATACCAATAGCGCAGGCGGGGTTACCATTCCATTTTCACCCATTAAAAAATCTATTACAGTAATTAAGGCAAATCATTAGACTTCCTTACAACTGAACTTTGCCTAACAGAGTAGTAACAAAACAATTATGCAGTCCTGCGCGTGCGCAAGTGATAGTTTGTTTCGCGCGATCGGAATCCGTTTGCAGCCGACGAAGAAGGCATTTGATATAAAAACTAGGTAATACTGTCACTCTTGTCGTCTTGATTGTAGCTCCACTGACATTAATAAATAACATTTCTCTGATAAATCCATAGATTATTCAATTTTTATTTTTTTATTTCCCCACGCTATTTGTCGATGTTAAACCATGCCGGTTTTTGAATTTTGTTCTCTTTGCCTTTTAGGTTTAAAAAGGGAAAATGTAGATATATATTTAACATGTATTCGTAGATTTAAATTGTCTTTTAGACTAATTTGAAGAGATTAGATAAATGTTTACTAATATAATATTATAAATGTGAAAATGAGTTTGTTTGTTTGTTACCTTATAGCACCTTAACGGCTTAACGGCGTGAATTTACTGGATACAGAGAAATAACACCTGAGTCCTCAGGAATGGCAACGCATGGGGGGTATCATGGGCGAAAGAGTATGCTCTGTTGTGTCCATGGAACTGCTCATGTCTGTAGGCGACGGTTACCACTTTCCATCAGGTGGGCCGTATACTTGTTTGCCATTCTAAGTTGTATAAAAAAAAACCAATCACTGTGAAATTTGGCATGTACGTACTATATGGTATAGTACTATAAGCTACTTTTTATCCTAATCAGTAAATATATCGACGAGGACGCAGGTATAAGCTAATAGATTTTTTTATACTACTATGGTGGCAAACAAGCATACGGCCCGTCTGATAGTAAAAGGGTCCCCGTATGTAGCCTATATTGTATGTCGCATCGGAATCACATACAATACACGATGTCTATTGTTCGCCTTATATCATTTTCTTAGTTCACTATATTTTGGTATATTTATACCAAGACAAGCAGATAAGCTTGTGTACTCTGAATTCATAGATACTAGTAGGTTATTATTTAATAAAAGAGGAAACTAGGGGTGGTACTAGTCTGTTATGATCATATAGACCGTGTTCTGGCTGAAGTCCACCTTCAGTCAAGAGTGTCTGAAACTAGCGTACGTGAATGAGCCAAGTTCTGAAAATGCAGGAAGCAAGAGATATATGTAAGGAACATGCCGTGAATAATGACAGACAAATAGATAGAAAGTAGACGATTTTTTACTTATACTATTAATTCTATGGTTATGCGAAGTAGAGCCACAATCACTACGGACGTATTAACGTCATTAACACGTTTTTGTTAAAGAAAAATGTGTCTTATTACATTACGGACATAGCGATGGTTTTATTAATTTTATGATCCGTTTACATGATAATCAGTATTTTGTACGAGAATTAGACTAATAAACAAGCTGACCAGAAGGAGACTTTGTACAAAAGTCGATTGCTTGGGTACCTCTGTCCCATTCGTGTTTCAACCGTGAAGCAGCTGTGTTTGCATGGCTGTGTTTCGGTTTGAAAGATGGGATATGACAGTGAATATACAGGGTACAGAGAAATAACACCTGAGTCCTCAGGAATGGCAACGCATGGGGGGTATCATGGGCGAAACAGTGTGTGTACTGTTATGTCCACGGTACTGCTCATGTCTATAGGCGATGGTTACCACTTTCCATCAGGTGGGCCGTCAGCATGTTTGCCATTCTCAATTGTATAAAAAAAAAACCAATAAATAAATTAAATATATTATCCGTCACGTTTGTCTCTCACTGGGGCAGAGAGAAATAATGGAACGCCAAATGCTAGTAAAATCAATAATTAGAAATACGTTCTGAAATCTGTAAGTATAAGTGTAAGGGATATATAAAATAAATCCATAGTTAGTATACTTTGTCCCGATACCCGTTCTGCGCGTGCGCACTTATTCGTGTACCTCTATAGAGGAGTGGTAAAATGCATCGAACAGTAGTTTAGATACGTAATATTTTATTTATATTTTTTTTTTGGTAACAAAGCTAAAATGTGAATAACACTAATGCAGGAGAAAAAATATTTAAAAAATTATCAACAAAATCAATTCAGAAATGGCGAACACTTTCTTTAATTTTTATGTTACCTTTTTGATTAAATGTCAATAATCTTAATTTTTTTTTTAATTCGTGCATTTATTTGCATTCAATTTAATTAACATTTCTAACTCTGATGTTCATTCCTCGCTCTCTCTTAGTTGCTTCTTACGACGCTCACTGGAAAGGAAGGGGTGGCCTATTCTATGCCGGGACCACACGGCGATATCTATTATGGCACTTTTTTATTTACTTCCTACCAGTTGTATTCTGCGGCTTCGCGTTCGTGAATTAGTACATAAAGTTACCTATGCACTAAATTAGGAAATAACTTACCTGTATACTAACTTTCATTTAAATCTGTTTAGTAGTTATTGCATGAAAGAACGACAAACATCCATCCATCCATCTTTATACATTTTCACATTTATAATATCAATAGGATGTGTTGAACAGTTCTGAATCGAACTACTGTTCGTGGTAGTTTCATCATGCTCCCACATAACGGACAGCCTGGATTACGATGGGATCAGATCGCATTCTTATGTTCCTAGTTACTTAATTAATGGGGGTCATCCATTTTACAGTTACTGACGCATATTCTATTCATCCATAGCAACATATTCACTGTCCCACTGGTGGGAGTGGATCTTTATTGTCAAAAAGATAAATGTTAATCAATAAAATGGATTCTATTAAAAATACTTAGGTACTAAGTAAAATAATTGACTCTAAAACACTATTTGGCTGGGAAATATACTTAGTGTTCGACATTCAAATCATCTTTATTCAAATACTAGCTATTTTCCGCAACTTCGCCTACGTGAATCAGTACATAAAGTACAGTGTGTTAAGTTAGGATATAACCTATCTGTGTACCAAATTTCATTCAAATCTGTCTAGTTGTTTGGCGTGAAAGAGTAACAAATATTCATTCATTCATCCGTACAATATTTTCCTTTTTAACACTAATAGGATACTTACTTGTATTAGCAAGTTCTTTTAAATCGTAGTCTTCAATAATTCTACTATTATACTGATGAATTCGGAATTATGATATTTGGAACCCACTAAAACTGAACAGTAACACTTTTAAATAAATAAATAATGTTAACAGAGCATTATACTTATTTGTATGTCTGTATGTAGTATTTCTAAAATAACATGGTCATTTAAAAGGCTGTACAAGATGAACTAATACCATACACGTTTTCCATAATTTAAATTATCGTTCAGTATGTTATGGGATTATATCAATAAACGTTTCTTACTAATATTTCTAAATTCATTAAAATACTAGCTGACCCTGCACACTATAAGTGTATTAGGATGTAATTATAATTTAAAGAGGAATGAAGCATTGCAGGCAATTAAAGTATACTTATTTAAGTTAAAACAAAACAGGGGTTGATCGTAAAAGGGTGAATATTTGAAATTGTATGTATTTTTCAATGCTAAATCATATTTAAATAAAAATAAAAAAAATTGTCAAAAAAATAAAATAAAAAATTTTTGGGGTGGGTCACGCTTATCATTGAGGGGTATAAAAAATAGGTGTTGGTCGATTCTCAGACCTACCGAATATGCACACAAAATTTCATAAAAATCGGTAAAGCCGTTTCGGAGGAGTTTGGTAACAAACACCGTGACACGAGAATTTTATATATTAGATAAATCTAATTAGTCGATCATGCACTGGTTTTAGAATATTTAATACTATCTAAAACATAAGACAAAAAAAATACATATAATGTTTTGGATGGAGTTTGAAAAGAGCAACAATTGAAGTTTCTTGTATTTTTTCTTAAGAGACAGCAACTTGCTACAGTGAATTCGCGATGATAAAATGACGCTAGTTATTTGATTAGAATGATTTTGTTTAATTCCGTTACCGTTAGTATGTGTATAAATGCTAACACTCAAATACCGCTATTGCTACCAGAAGTTTTACAACCTTCGAGTGTTGGCAGTCACACACATACTAACGGTAGCGGAATTAAACAAAATAATTTTAAACTAATAACCAGTGATTTTTACAACACCTAGTTTAGTAAAAAAATAACGGATTAAAGATATTTTTAACAGCTGTTATTAATTAATTAGTTGATTTCTTGAAACACAGAGTAGCTTAGTATATTCTGATTTAAGAGTCAAGCATTTGTTGGGACAGTTTTTTTTATTATTATTTATTGATAAGCCTTGCCTTGCCTAAAGCTCTGTGTAGATATTTTTTTTTATATTTAACTAAGTTTTCGCTCGCTACTTCGATTATGTGGATTTTAAAAGTTGGAAAACTAATTAAAATAAACGACTACTAGATGGCATACCAAAATAAAATATACACCAGATTTTAAAGTACACCTATAGAAACATAACTGTGATTGTGAGAAACACAACAGCAGTTGTGTTTGCATGCCTGTGTTTCGGTTTGAAGGGTGGATAGAGTACTTTTTCCGTGATGTTGGAATAAACATACTGACATAGACGGGCAAAAATTTTAAAAAATATTTTTTTGTCTTCCATTGTTAGTATTAAAACTCGTTGTTGGTGCCATCTATTGAGTAAAATAGATAAAACGTCAACGGAGTGAAGTGAGACTTCAACGGTCTGCTACTGCGGTGATTGACATGAACTTCACTCGCTCGCTCTCTGTAATTAGCAATGATTGATCCTAATAATATTTCGTATAATAAACTCATATTTCACAAAAGTAACAATAAACGAGTTATTGAAGAGTTCCTGCACCCATAAATTTATACACACAAAAAGGAAAGGCGCAAACACTCGTAATATAAATTTTTAGAGAAACTATGTACAGAAATTTGTCGAATTACAACTTTATATTCTTTTTTGGGATTTTTATTTTGTTTAAACTATTTTATTTCACATTTCACCAGAGACTTTGTACAAAAGTCGTTTGCTTGGGCAGCTCTATCCCATTCGTGTTTTTACCGTAAAGAAGCTGTTGACATGACTATGTTTCAGTTTAAAGGGTGGAATATGGCAGTGAATTGACAGGGTACAGAGGAATAACACTTGAGTACTCAGGAATGTCAACATATGGAAGGTATCATGGGCGAAACAGTGTACTGTGTTATGTACATGGTACTGGAGGTCTATAGGCGACGGTTACCACTTTCCATCAGGTAGGCCATCAGCTTGTTTGCCATTCTAAGTTGCATAAAAAAAAACGTTTACCTAATACAAGGAGTCTAACGTGTATAAATGTTTATTATTTATTTCTAAATTCCAATTTACGCTTTTATAAAGCAAATTAAAATATGTACAATGCGTGTAAATATAGTAATTCATTCGTAATCGAGGGCTTATTAGATTTCACGTTTATCTTGGGATCAGCACGCACAAGTATTCAATTTTATAGCAACAGAAAATAAGAGATATGGAAGTCGGCTTACGTATTATAACTATGTTGCGATCAGCTTTCCGCATTCCACATTTGGCTTGAATATTTTCAGTATGTAGTTAACTTTTTGTATGGTTCAGATTTCAATTATTAACCACACATTACATATGTTTATTTATTATTAATGTATAAACATTTAAATTAAATATAATAATATTAATAAACCTAATTAAAACTAATCTTACTATGACGTAATACGAGGTTTGTCCGGAAAGTACGTATAAAAGTTTTTTAAAAATTTTATTTTACAATTATTCAGGTAAATCAATTTTATCCCCTTCAAAGTACTCCCCCTGTGACATAATGCACTTGTGCCAACGCCGTTTCCACTGTGAGAAGGCTCCTTGAAAGTCCTCTGGTTGTAGGTTTCTCAGCTGCCCCGTCGTAGCTTTTTTTATCTCATTTATGTCCCCCAAATGCCGCCCCCGAAGTACCAATTTGGTTTTTGGGAACAAGAAGAAGTCACACGGGGCCAAATCCGGCGAATAGGGGGGTGTTCGGTCACCGTAATGGAATTTTTACTCAAAAACTCACGGACAACAAGAGAGGTGTGGGCAGGGGCATTGTCGTGGTGAAGAATCCAACGCCCCTCTCGCGCCAATTCTGGACGAACTCGTGCCACACGACTGTCTGACCGTTAAACGACGGTCCCCATTAACACAAGTTCGAATTCTTTCCACGTTTTCGTCGGAATGTGAAGTGGAAGGACGTCCTGAACGTGGGTCATCTTGAACGCTTTCTCGGCCCTCTCTGAATCTTTTTAGCCACTTGTGGACGGTTGGTTCCTTCACAGCATCATCCCCATAAACTGTTCTGAGATCGGCAAAAATTTCACGGCCATTCTTGCCGAGTTTCGAGAGAAACTTGATTACGACGCGCTGCTCTTCAACGGAAGCGGGCTCCATGCCGACGGGGTTTCGTTAAGAGGTAACTTCACAGATGGCGTGACAAGCCAGTTCGCACCGCACGGCGGTCAGACCAGAACTGAAGCATTGTTAGGGACATAAGGAAGGGGTCCTGCGCTTACCTGGCCTCCCCACTCCTCTTTCTCGCATTCCAGAACACTTTTATACGAACTTTCCGGACAGACCTCGTAGAACCAAGATAATTCAGATATTAAATTTAAGAAAATATTGTTTTAAATAAATATGATTGTAATTATAGTAATTTTGTCTTATTTAAAAAAAAAAGTCTAAATTAATTTATTTTAATTTACTTTTATTTTCGACCGACTACAAAAGGAAGGAGGTTCTCAATTCGTTTGTATTTTGTTTATTAATATTATTTTTTATATCTATATAGTAGGATTTATTGTACATATAATAATGTATAAATAATTATTAAAAAAAAAAACAAATTATTTGATTAACATTATTTTACCATCATTATGTAACATATAAATATATATATAGTGATTGAAGTCATATATCATATGCCTTACTTCTAAAAATGGGTTATAAATTTTCACATAGAGTGAATAAATAAGCATATTTTTTTATATTAATTAAATTAAAAATAAATTAAACAAAAGACTATACCAAGCCGCCGCCGCGACGGCTTGGTATAGTCTTTCGATGTCCAGTAAATTCACTGAATACCCTGAATCCAATTCTTCTGTAAAACTGTTTTTTTTCCGAGACCCCAAGACCTAGCACTTATTAAATATAAAAAGAATGTTCCTTTGTATGTCACTTATTATAAAACACAGATCGTTTTCAGCAACGCAAAATTTTTCCACTAAAGCTTTGAACAATGATTCCACTGTTCTGCCCCCCTTGATGTAAAGAAGTATGAAACCTCGTTTGGTACAGCTGAATGATGACATTTTAGAACGTCACAATCTGCGGAATTTACAGACGTAATAATTTTCACTTTCCTTTATATAGGTAACGTTTCACAATAGTTTCTGGCGCAAAACAGGTGCAAATTTGATAAGATCCGTTTGTTATCATGAAATTATGAATAACAATTAGAAATGATCCATACGGACAGTCTCCGTGGTAAACCGCAAAAGACATAAAAATTCCTACACTGATTTTTATCACATTTTTTCTCATGTCTTCTAAAACCGCCAATATCTGCAGCTGATTTTTTACAACTTATTTATGAATAGTTAGACTGCCATTTAACATAAAAAGTATTGCATGGAGAGACATGACAGGAAAAATCTTCACCGAAAAAAAAAAAAAATTAAGGTACGTCTCTTTTTATATTTAATTTTATTTTATATTTATATAATTAAATATAAAAAATATATATATAAAAATTCAAAAGCTGTTTTATAAAAAAAATATGAAATTACCTCTCTAAAAATGTATCATACTGCATATCTTTGCTAACTATTTTTTACACAATATTGTCTTGAAAAGTGTAGATGCAAAGACTTGAGTTTGGTATTTCTGTCTTCAATGTAATTCTGACTGTTAAAAATAATATTATTTTGCATATTAAGTGACAAACTCCTTTTAAATATTATAATTTAACTATTTGAGTATCTAATAAAATCAATAAATTGGCTAAACTATAATTTTTGTAAAAACCATGTTCTACCATTTTCCATAGTGCGCCGGGTTACAGAGGTATAAGTAAGATTATTTTTTCATGTAGACAGAAACCTACGCTCAGTAGTAGAACGTTGGTATCATTAAGTTGGTTGGTTACGTTGGTAACGTTGGTTGTCATTAAGGATTTATACTTTTGTCCCTATTTTATAAAACATTAAAAGAATTTTCTTACATAAAAAGTTATACATCCTTTCATTCGCCTCATTATTAGCTATCATCATCACTATATCATGGCTAATAACAGTCGCATTTGAATTTAGAATACATGATTCTAAATTCAAATGCAACTCACGATAAATATATTAAAGGAAGTCATGAAAGCAATGCATGCACACACAAGAATAACAAAAATATCTTCTAATTAAAACAGTGTACAGACAGCGTTAGATACAACTATACTTATAATTATAGCACAATATATTGCGCTAACGGCGAAGATTTCTACCATTTGCCGTGTCCCAGAATTGAACTTACGCCCACAGCGGCCGACCATTTCTTTCTATACCTAATACCACTATACCTAGCTAAAATTCATAGTGAAATAAGTATAAGAAACTTGCTTCTAAAAAAGTTATTGGCACATAAGAAACGAAGTTTAATAACGGTTATAATGATATGTTATTTTATTATCTGCGACTTAAAGTTCGGAATTGGTTGTGTATAAATAACATTACGATGTTATACCACGTTGTTGCATTGCGGCAGTGCAGGCCAACGCTCGGTGCATACAACTAAGTAGTGACGCCAATATCACAGTTATCGTTATTAACGTTGAAATATTGTAGTTATTTACAACGAATTATTTAATATTCTATATATTTTTTTTTCATTATATAGTTTGGATATGTATGAAAAGTACCTTTGAATTGAATAAATTGCGTAATATATAAATAAACAAAAAATAATTTTTAAAATATGATAAAACAGCAATTCCTAAATATAATTAATCAAAGAAAAATTATTCCAAAAAGAGGTTTTGTCACTTCAAAAAATTTTTTTTTTAAATTTATCCTTTCTAGTAATCTGTAAGAAACTATCTTAGTGATAATAACGCTTCCGTATTTTGAAATTAAAACAAATTATATTTCGTTTTAATTTTTTAATACAACTTTATTGTACTGTAAAATGAAAGGCTTATATTTTTTATAATTATAGAATTAACAGCATGTTCTTTTTTTTACGTTTGCCGTGTAGGTCCCTACATAGAAAAGGTCACCCTTTATTTTCCTGTAAGTGTTGTAAGAAGCAACAAAAGAAGCTTATGGTGGATTGTGGGCAACAGCGTTCTTCTTAAAACATCTCATAAGCCAAACTGTGATTGCTACGTCACCTACCAAGCGTGACAACTACTGCCCCCCCCCCCCCCCTTATGGCTACGTTCAGCAGTGGACAGTTCACGACTGATACAACAACAACAGCTTGATTTCATTCACAATAACAGTTATTTGAAAAGTAGCAGTTATTGAAATAGCAGCACGCACGCGCAAGTTACGTGGACTGTGCCTGTAAAGCGCTCAATATAGGCTAAAACATATTATTATATGCAAGACGTTTCTTGTACTACGCGAAATCTAGGGCTGCCATCTATAATAGAATGTTATATCGGATTAAAGAGGGTAATACCGTCACTTTTTTTTTCATCTTGATTTGAACGTTTAGTTTAATTGATTTGAATATAAATAATCTTTTTTTTTTTATATATTTTAAGCAATAACCATATACGTATGCGAATTAATAAATAATAAAAAAATTGTAAATAATTTCTTATTAAATTTAGAAGTGGACGGTTAATAGTGTATATGTTTTATAGAGACGGGAATTATTGTGATCAATAAATACATGCAACGCCTAAGTCTTAAAGTTAATAAGTGTATAAAGATCAAAATGGATGTTAAAAACATTTTGTGCCTGTATCAATTACTTAGAGAAAGGCGGTAAATGTAATCATAATTCTTATTTAAAAAAAATTAAAATAAAAATGGTAAACAAAATGTTTTGTACCTAATTCTGGTAAATAAATACATTTTATTGTCATAATTGATTGGTTGTATTGAAAACAATTCATAGATTTAACTACATTATTATATTAAGGATTTAAACTTTTTATTAGATACTATTAAATATGGAATATAAAGGACATAAAAACATGGGATTAGAATAGACCTAGGACCTAACACAGCCCTACGCCCGCAGGCAAATATGAACGAATGTAAGTTGACTTAGAATAAGTATGTTCTGCAATCGAGAGTCGGCCAGTGTTAGATCATAATGTGTTGAAACAGCTTGTGCGCGCAACATTATCGTTGGAAAACAATGGAAACGTAGCTATTTTCGAAAATTCAAAATAAGAACTATAGCACCATCACTAGACGTGTCGATGACAACGCGCGAAATTCTATTTTTGAAATTCGTCCAGCGGTTACGGCGAAAACGCGCTCGTATTCCAAAAATGTGACAGTTTAATTTTTTAATACATATCCAGAGGCCTAGATAGAACAATATAAATTCATTATACAGCTATCGTATTGGAAAAAAAATGTAATTGATCTACGGTCACTGTTTCGTGAAATTGAAAAAAAAATTAGTCACGCATATGGATATAAAAATATGTGCGTAATTCATCGATAAAGTTTCTATCGCCTGGTACTTGGACGAAGTTATTTTTTTAAGACCAGTAAAGGAAAATAAAACTTTGACAGTTTGTGTTTTGTTGTGTCGTTGGACTTTTTGAAGTGTGAAGAAAAAACGAAAAGGTTGGTAACTTTCTTTGATATTTACAATACATTTAATTAAATTCTCATAATGTACTTTTCTTGAAACTAAATCTAAAGATTTTCTACTGAAATACATAATATAGTTAAGTCAATAAAATGTTATTTATGCAACTTAGAATGGCAAATTAAATAAATAACTACATAAGACTTAATTAAAATTCACGAATATAGATTAAACTAAACAAAATTAAATAGTTCCACGTTAAATGCATGAAAGAAATTTTAAAAACCTTACGTTAATGAAAATTTTAATAAAATTTAACGCCATATTAAGTACTTACTAAAGTTATTTTTAGCAGTTGTTAGTTCTTGTTTCTAATAATAGTCCTGTATACTAAAGATAAATAATACTAAGTTGGATTGATTTTGAAATTTTATTTTCATATCATTTTAATATCAAAACCATGATATAAAGGAAAAGAAATAGGAAAAAAAAATAGAAAGATAAACATGAAGTTCCATTTTAAAATTTATTTTTGCAAATTTAAGACCGTCCTGCAAAATATTTGTTTTAGTGATTAGCTTGTATCTCTGTGGTATAAAATCATATATAAAAGAAACAGTATACTCTGTTATGTGCATGGTACTGCTCATGTCTATAGGCGACGGTTACCACTTTCCATCAGGTGGACCGTCAGCTTGTTTGCCATTCTAAGTTGCATAAAAAAAATATACTAAATTTGGGAACACTCATTTTCTTGCTCATAATTGTTCCGTTTGGAACGGTTTCTTAATTGCCTTAAAACGATAAATTTGCTGTAGAAATAGATAGTAATTTTATAATAATTTATAAAAAAAAAAAGTAAATAAAAATTTGCCTATGAAATTCAAATTATCTATTACAGTATAAACAAACAAAGAACAGAAAAGAAAGTATATAGGTTTATTATACCTACTTTATTTATGTTAGGCTATAGCTTATAACTAAAACATGTCCAATTAAAGTAATAATAAGTAAATTTAGAGAAAAAGTAAATAAAAAATTTAAAAGGTTATTTGAAAATGGGATTTGTTCTTGTTAGTAGATACATTATTAATTGAGTTTTTTTGTATAATAAAAATATAAATGTATTAAAAAAAAACTAAGATAATTGTGATTAAGTATTTGTTAATTTTAAATTTTATAATTCATTTAAATGCACATATAATACATTCAACAATACAGTTGACTTGACTGATGTTGGCAAATTCAAAATTTTTCTTTTCTTAAAAAATCTTAATTGGACATTATTAACATTAATAATTAAAGATTAGGTTTCACGAAAAAAAAAATTCTATTGTGGCAATCCCAGTTATTTTAATCTAAAAACTAAACTGCTGGAACGATTTTGTTAAAATTTTTGTGAGTTCAATATGTAAGTAAACTCTTTTAGATAAAAAAATAATTTTCCATATCGGTTTAGTACTAACGGGGTTATGAAGTAATAAGCATAAACATAAATACAACCGATTTAATAAACTCCATCTTTTTGAAGGTATGGAAAAAATACCCAAATCAGCCCAACCGTTTTCTTCGAGTCACAAAACAAATTGTTTTTCACTTTTATTCGTACAATTAAATGAAAGTAATCGATACAATAAAGCATTGCTAAAGTAACACATTTTTACAATCTAAAGTTTTGGCTACATTTTTGCAAACTTTTGCTAAGTTGAAATTTATTTATTAAAAAATAAAGTATATAGATACAAACATACGCGGACTTAATGCTAAAAAGCATTATCTCCAAGTACGAAAAGGAAAAGCAGAAAATTTTGTATATTGTATTAAGTTTAATTTTATGTCCAACAGTGGACAGTTAACGGCTGGCATAACAATAATAATTAAGTTTATTGTATTGGTCCCGATATAGAATGGGCCACCCCTCCCTTTCCCGTAGGTGTCGTAAGAGGCGACTAAGAGAATTTAATAGTAAAAGGATAGGCAGCAGCGTCCTTCTAAGCAAAATCCTCCCAATGGTAAACTGCCATAAGGAACGGGAGCATTTGGGATAGGTCTATGTTCAGTAATGAACAGATAATGGCTGCAATGTTGATGAATGATGATACATAATGTGAATAATAAAGTATACATAAAAATTACCAGAGTTAAAATTTACCAGAGGGAGACTTTGTACAAAAGCCATTAAATGTTCACTGCTGAACATAAGTCTTCCCCAGAAGGGGACTTTTGCCAGTAGTTTTTTTTTTAATGAGTGATAATGGAATGGCAACCCCGCCTGTGCTATCGGGATACAATGGTGGGGCACCAGTGAGGGATGACAAGTGAGGATGAAAAGGCAGGTCAGTTAGCCCATTGTGACGAATTCCACTAGAATTAACCACGATGGTTTCCAGGGGAAACCGCGTGGATGTCGACCTGATTGGGTGTATTGCTAGCAATGGATTAATTAGACCCTATTACTAACAATCCCTTTCCCCCTTTTGCCAGTAGTTGCCACCATTAGCAGGCAGGTGGCAATCGCAGTTAGGCTTTCAGGTAGATACTCTTTATTGTTTTCTCCATAAGATTACAATAGTAAACTTATTATGAATATAAAAAATTACATACATACATATATATCTGTCACGCCTGTCTCCCATTAGGGTTGGCAGAAACAATTGAATGCCAAATGCTTCGATTCAAACAAACCTCTTTCGCTTCTTCCACATTCATCAATCTTTTTATACACGCTCGCCGGTTACGGGTACTTTTAATTTGACATTTAATATAAAAAATTACTAGAAAATATTACACTGAGAAAACAATGGGCGGCCTTATCGCTAAGAGCGATCTCTTCCAGGCAACCTTTAGATGGAGAAGAGTAATTATTGTTGTGATGTTTTAAGAGGGACGCTGCTGGTCATATCTCAATCATTGAATTCCCTTAGTATCTCTTACGAGACCCACAGGAAAAGAAGGAGTAACCTATTGTATTCCGGGACCCACACGGTGGTATGGTATCATTAGGCCGATATTATTTTAGAGTTAGAAGGTGGCGTTAGAATCTTTATTTAATTTAAGATGGTGTTCCAAAAAAGTCTTCAATTGCGGCAAAACTAAAAAACTAAATTACAGAATCAATTTTAATAAAAATTCTAGGGGACTAATTTATAAAAATATCCTTTCAGATAGAAAAGAATTTACCAGAGGGAGACTTTATATAAAAATCGATTGCTTGGGCACCTCTGTCCCATTCGTGTTTCAACCGTGACGCAGTTATGTTTACATGGTTGTGTTTCGGATTGAAAGGTGGAATACGGCAGTAAATTTACGGGGTACAGAGGAATAACACCTGAGTCCTCAGGAATGGCAACGCATCATGGGTGAAACAGTATACTCTGTTATGTCCATGGTACTGCTCATTGTCTGTGGGCCGTCAGCTTGTTTGCTATTCTAAGTTGTATAGAAAAAAAAAGAAAAGAATTGTCCAAATCGCTTAATAACTGACGGAGTTATGAGGTAACAAAAATAAAAAATAAAACAATGTAATTGAGGATTTCTTTCGTTTTGAAGTCGTTTTAGTAAGGATAAGTTATTGTTGATGTTTCAGCTATTAACTGTCCACTGCTGAACATAGCCTCCCCCATAACCCCCCATGGTTTTGCCAGTACTTGCCACTCTTGTCAGGCGGGTTGGCAACCGCAGTTTGGCTTCTGGTGATGTTTTGAGAGGGACGCTTCTGCCAATCCCTTCACCATTATGATAAGTAATAGTATTGAATTAATATGTAAACGTAATAAGTAAAATATGATAACCCACAATAACCATTTTTTATCCTTTTACATTTTACGGGGAAAAATGGCTTATTTACGAAGTGATTTTAAATAATACAGTATTAATTTTTATCCAATTAAGTACCTTAAATACATTGTCCATTTAATATCGATCAATATAATCCTTTACAGCATGTAATTGAAATGAATATTTCCGAAGATATTACATACAGGACTCAGCGCTGCAGTATTGCACCCGTGCGAAGCCGGGGAGGGTCCCTAGTAGTATTATATTCTAGTCAACCTTTGGCAAAAAAAGAAATCTAATTTAATATAATAAAATTGTAACTAATTCTGTACATACATAGGAAATATTTAAGAAAAAATAATATAGAAGAACTTAAAAAGTGTATGATCGCTTGCCATATTGTCCCGGCATAGAATGGACCACTCCTTCCTTTTTCGTGAGCATTGTATGTATATAAGGCAACTAAGACAGCAGTGTCCCAAAGCCTAATTGCAGTTGCCAAACGTGGCAATTACTAGCAAAGGGGGGAAGGGATTATTAGTGAAGCGGACTATTAATCCCATTATTAACAATATATACCTTGTCAGGTCGACCTCCCGTGGCTCCCTTGGTAACCATCGTGCAAAATTATCTGATGTATTGATCACGATGGGCTAACTGATCTGACTTTTCGTTCACACGTATCATCTCTCACTGGTACCCCACCAGCATATACCGATAGCGCAGGCGGGGTTACCATTTCGTTACCATCTATTAAAAAAAAAAACTGGCAAAACCCCTGGTATGACGATGATGAATAAGAGCAATAGTAAAACAAAACAATATTTTTTCGAAATGTCATTTACATTACAATCTTCGTTTTTTACGAAGCGAAATATTACTTAAATCGATAAAAGAAAAATATATTATGAGCATTGAAATAACAAGTTTTAAACACTCAAGACGATAAAAATCGTCAACGACGGTTGTAAAATAACAATAATTTAGCAGTTTTCCTCGTGCTTTTCATAATAAAATGGAAAAATTTTAGTGCACTCAGTAAAAACGTATGCACTTATGTGCAAACACATACACACACGCGCACACACGCACGCAACATGTGTTGCGTAATGCACAGAGCGGTTTTGTGGACGTAGTTTGCATGCATATAACAAATTGGTCCGTTTCCATTGTTGCACGACTTTGAACAATGGTAAACTTTATTCCAAAAAGAGATGTATAAAAATCTGCTTTTTTTTTAAATAGTATGAAATATGGCCTCACGGTATTGAGAGAACAAAGGGACAATATGGGCCATGAATGCGATGAACCGAAAAGATAAAGTTCTACTCTCAAGAGTTTGCCATAAAATGACGACTCACTAAAAGTATACCGAGTACCTTTTGTGTTATTGCCGTCAAGATGCTGCACTTGGATAGCTGTTTTGGATCGAAGAGTGGAATATGAAAACAAAATTAGGATACAGTGGCATAACACCTTAATCTTCTGAAATAGAAAATTAAGAAACTTAGTTTATTTTTATGTTCAGTTAGTTTTCTTTAAGGATCCTAAATTCTTAATTTTTTTTCATATAATAAAGTCATCAATAATCGATTAAACTTTCATATTTATAATACATATTAGCAAAATATTTATATTTTAAACTAGATTTTCCGTGCAAATTCTAAAAATTTCTCCTTCTAAAATTTTAACTCCTCTCACGTGACCAATATAAATAGTGAGCTATGTGCTTGCTCATCCAAACACTACGTGTGTTAAAGACAAACTGCAATTCACATTTATAATATTAGTAAAGTACATTGTCATATTATATCAGCCGTTAGCTGTCCACTGCTGAATAGTGTTCTCTTCTTTTTGGGGGGTTTTGCCAGTGGTTGCCATGCTTGGCAAGTGGATTAGTAACCGCAGTTAGGCTTTAGTGATGTTTTAGTAGGGACACTAAAGCCCATCACTTGGCCACTAAGTTCCATTAATCGCCTTTTATGACACCCACGAGAAAGGAAAGGATAGCTCATTCTATACCGGGATCACAAGACTGGGTAAAGTGTGTGGATAATCATAAATGTATTTAAGCCCCTTAAGAGAATCGTAGACTATATCGTGTCACAATGGACACATACAAAAGTGGATGGACTAGCTTAACATTATACGTGAATTTACATACATTTCAATAAAACGAGGCGACCTCACTTGGAAAAATGTCGTGGCACTACCGGGAATCGAACCGAGATTTCTAGATAAAAATCGATCCGGTTTCATCACAGTTACTTACGATATAAATCACGCGGGGGTTTGGCGAACTTGTGGAAATAGATGGATAATTTTAACTTACTGTATCCCGCGACATTTTTCACGTTAATTGGATATAGGCCTTATGTGTGATGCCTCTTTTTCTAATGTTGTATATTGTATCGGTCGTCCTGTCCACTGCTGGACATAGTCTCCCCAAATCTTGGCAGTAAATGCCTGGCTTTGCAGGCGGGTTGGCAACCGCAGTTTGGCTTTTGGTGGTATTTTAAGAGGGACGCTACTGCCTATCTCTTCACTATAAGCCCTTTAATCGCCTCTTACGACACCCACGTGAAAGAAAGGTAGCCTATTCTATGTCTGGGTCTAACAGCTACTCTGCATCTAATAGTTCCTAGTAATTTTACAAAAATTTTCTTGACTAAGGAGCCCTCTACATTACGATAAACAGTATTCTATGTATTAAATCAGGAGCTATCTGTGTGCAAAATTGCATTCATAATAGTTCGTCCATTTGGACGTGACTTTTTTATGCAACTTTTAATGGCCAAATATCTGATGGCCCAACTAATGAAAGTGAAATTTCTTTCACCTATTATATATCACACTCAAGTTTTAGAAAAGAAAAAAGAAAAATAAAACACTATACCAAGCCATCTGGCCAGTTTAATAATAGTAGGCTATATCTATATTACTAGTAGAATGTTAATAGCAATCCACAATTGTGATTCATGATTCTGATTCAGCCTAGACAAAATCAAACGTTTCAATCAATCTACAAATAGTCGTCTACTAGATTCTAAAACACACAGACAAAGATGTTTTCATTATACATTGCTAAAACATTACGTTTCCTGGAGAAAACTAGACAATAGTATTAGCTACGTTGCCTGTAAACAATGTGGTGTTAATAATTTAGGAATATGTTCCACAAAACAAAAAAAGACTTCAAGTATGGTAAAACCAGTTATTTTGATACAACAACTCGACTACTGAACTAATTCTAATAAAAATTTTCTGAGATTAGTCTGTAAGTATATACTTTTTAGGAAAAAAAGAATTTTTCAAATCGGTCTGCAACTGATGACGTTATGAAGTAACAAACAAAGGTAACATGCAACCGAATTGAGAATCTTTTTCTTTCTAAAGTCATTGGAAAATAGGGAATGAATCATGAACCACACAGTTCAAAATATGATTAGTTAAAAAAGCAATTATATTTATTAATTAATATAATTACTTTTTTATTTTATTAATTAATATAATTTATTAAAACCCATTATCTCTCCCTTTAAGTAAGTAACTATTATCCCATGTTCTATCTTCATCTTCCAGTGTCACTCTCCCTCTTATAGGAACTATATTTCTAATAAATATTAATAGACCAAAAGTCGGAAGTAAAAATATATTTATTATTACATATATAAATAACCTATATATTTTAAATAGGAATTACACCTTCGAATAGTTAAAAATATGATTAATTAAAAACCTAATTTTATTTTTAATAAGATTCAAAGTCGCATTTATGCCATAATGAAGTATTTATGGGAAAAAGGAAAGAAGAATACTGCAGCTGTTGAAGGGATATTGGTCAGAAACTGCAGTGACTTGGGAGACTGGGGTCGCTTACTCTAGAACCATATAGGTCAGTATAGGAGAACACCTTTGGTGTAACACTTAACTTTTAATTCTTTATGTTTTTTTATTTATACAACTTAGAATGGCAAACAAGCTGACGACCCACCTGATGGAAAGAGGTACCCGTCGCCTATAGACATGAGCAGTACCATGGACATAACAGAGTATACTGTTTCGCCCATGATACCCCCCATGCGTTGCCATTCCTGAGGACTCAGGTATTATTCCGCTGTACCCAGTAAATTCACGCCATATCCCATCCTTCAAACCGAAACACAGCCATGCAAACACATGGATTTTGGAATTCTCATGCCTATCCGTGAGTCAATCCCTAAATATTTTTAAGAGTAGACTTAAAGAGCATCTTCTGTCATTATAAACACATATTTATTTATTTGTATGTGTATTTATGTGTATGTATGGCATACCATTGCTTTACAGCACCCAAGTGTGGGACTTACCACCTAAAAAGCATTGAATGAATTGAATTTTTGAATTATTTTTTTGTTTATATATATAAAAAAAAGATTTGATTGTTTGTTTGTAATGAATAAATACAAAAACGACTCAATTGATTTTGAAAATTCTTTCACCTATAGAAAGTTGCGTTAACAGCAAGTAATATGGACTGTGTTTTATCTATTCATAATTTATCTTTCTACGTATCTATCTATACGAAGCCGGGGCGGAATGCTAGTATTGATATAAAATAATACCGGTATGCCACTAGGCCACTAAGCTCTAATAAAATGGACGCCAAACGATTTAAAGTTTGTTTCCCTTCTAACTGTTGTGTCGACAGGCGCGTGTTGGTGCTGTGATGCGTGTGTGTGGTGCGGTGCATCACGTAAACTGATGTTTGGCCGCCGTGCCAAAAAACACAAAGAGGCACACTGCAGTTAATGATCTTGATACTTGACTGATTTAATTTTTATTAAGATATTTTACAAAAAATGAGTTAAATAATAAAAAGTATGATATATATGGATGTAGATTTTATCAATTAAAAATAATCATCAGATTCGGTTGACAATTTATTAAAATATCACATAGAAACTACAAAAATATAATATTACTGTTAACGCCCTGTACATTGTCGGTTATGAATATATAAAAATGATTATGTGTTTCTTGAGTAATAATAATACAATTATTATTTAAATAAAAAAATATGATACTTAATTAATTTAAACTGATTTATTGAAATATATTTAGTATTATAGTATTTAGTAGTTTTATTTAAAAAAAAACTGTTTATTTATAATTGGAATAGAACATAAATAGTTCATATATGAAAAAATTTATGATAACTTTATTTGCTTAAATACAGGTTATTACATTAGAAGTATTTATCATGGGCGAAACAGTATACTCTGTTATGTGCATGGTACTGCTCATGTCTATAGGCGACGAATACCACTTTCCATCAGGTGGACCGTCAGCTTGTTTGCCATTCTAAGTTGTATAAAAAAAAAATCTTAAAAACTGTTTAACTCTCTGTATTGAACCGTGTGACGTGTAAATATTTAATTTGGAACTTGTCCTTAAAATTTAATATTAAGCCTTCAAGTGAATAAAAATATTTCTCGGTAAGACAATTGTAAAGTTTCTCATTTTTTTTTTCATATAATTGTATTTGTATGAAAACTTGCATTCGGTTTATTCGAATAGTTCAATCTTACAATTGTATAATTAAAGCAGCAAACGATTGAATATTATTCGAATGAATAATTCATATTAGCCTATTTTATTTCAAGTATCTATTAATCGATTTCTCCTCTATTCTGAATGTAGAATAAAGATATAGATTAAAAATAATATGATTATTATTGTTGTGCAAGGTGAAACGGTACAATACGGAAAAATCCGCGAAACTGAATAATTTTTCTAAAGAATTCTTTTTTAATTTTCTTTATACTAAACGAAATAAATTAAAGAGATCGTACAGAAAGTTCAAAATATCTTTATTAATATTGTTAATGTGAAAATAAGTTTATTTTTTACCACTTTAATGGCTCAATTAAGCGATATGAAATTTGGTATACACATACTATATGAGACGCGAAAGAGATAGGTTGATCCCGTTCAACGATTATCATGTTCCTGTCATGCATACAAAGTCGCGGGTAAAAGCTAGTATTTTCATAATTCGATCTAAACTATACTACGTGGAGAAAGTTGTTCAGTTTCACTTATATCGCTGAATTAATACGCGTTCCGTTATACGCTATATATTGTTACTATAATTCAATGTAATCGATGTTCATACATCACGATTATTTATTACTTCACATAGTTATAAGATAAGCATTTTAAATCGATAAATACTAGTACAATAACTTACTACTTAGTACCTATTCGAGTTAAAAATATATAAAAATCCTTAACAAGGTTGTTTTGCATATAAATTACAAATATTGTTATTCATAATATTGTTAAAGAACCAATTTACATTCTAATATAGACTTGGTAGTTAAAAATATCATTTATTTTATTGTAAACTATTAAAGTTGTTTTTATATAAACACATAGGTACATAAAAAATGCAGTTATTTCTCTGTCTAATGTAATGCATAGATATTGTAACTAAATTATGTACATTTACTATTGTAAATATTTTGGTTTTTTTTTTTACAAAAATCTTATTACTCGTACCTACTGAAATACAGACATAAAGTTATTATTTTGTAAAAACAAAAATAACATTAATATACAGAAGAAGCATGGCAACGATATTTAATAAGTAAATTTTTTAAGCAACTTAGAATAGCAGACTAGCTGACGGCCCACCTGATGGAAAGTGGTAACCGTCGCCTATAGACATGAGCAGTACCATGGACATAACAGAGATATAAAAGTAACTATGAAAGAATGTATATCAACATTAAGTCCTTAAGTCCTCATTACACACATACGTGTACTAAAGTATAAATAAATAAATAAATGAAACAATTTCAATCATGAACATATTAATTTAAAAATAATTAAACATAGGCTTTGTAGTTAAAATGTTTACAGTCAATTACCTGTTGCTGGATCAATTAAAACTAAATAAACATATGTTTGAGTGGCCGTAACTAAACGATTGCGGTTTTATGGCCGGACTATCAGCATTATCAGTATTATCATTATCATGATTCGCCAATACATAACCACAGCGGACTACGTGCGGAATTATGGTATATAATTTTAATACTCATTGAGAGAATAATTATATAGAATAAGTTGCAAAATATCGAGAATTAAGCTTTTATATTAAATGTAAACTTATTTCTATCATTTGATTGATTAATGATGATTCTGATTATGATGATTCATTTAATTAATTAATGATGATTCTAATGATTAATGATGATTATATCTCAGTGTGGTTAATTTAATTTAGACGTATAAATTTTTTTTTATACATTTGAAGGTTTAGTAAACAAACGATTTTATCTATTAATGTATAAATTAGTAAAATATGGTATACGTAAGAATATAAACTATTGGCCATTCTTTTGTTTCGAAAAATCGAAAGAGAATTTTAATAGTAGGCGATGATTACCAATTTTTATCAGATGGGTCGTCAACTTGTTTATTATTTATATAGATTATACATAGATTTTTTATTATTTATATTACAAAGGTGGCAACTAAGCGTACAGCCCGTCTGATGGTAAATGGTCACTGTAGTCTATAGACGCTTTTAACACTAGGGGTGTCACATGCACATTGCCAACTGAAGAATCTATTAAGATTCTTCAAAGAGAATATATTCAAAAAGAAGAAAAAAATTCAAAAAGAGTGTTAATACATTATTTTTGAAGAACCCTGGAAAGGAGCTCATTCCACAGCTTGAGCGTTCGTTGGAGAAAATGCCTTTGAAACCGCACTATACGTGACTATTTAGGTTCAAGCGTTAATGTTTTATAATTACTATTTTTGTACTTATTCCATTTAATTAGGGTTGTCGACAGGTTTTTCGCTTTTATTCTTTAGTATTTGCAGTAATATAGGAAAAAATATTTTACCTTCTTTACAGTTATCTGTTACATTATACTATATATCACAAAATCCATCTAATATTAGGTTTACTTCAACTCAAATACTATAGTACTTACATACAGTTAGAAAAATCATCATTTATACGACCCAGAAAGTATCAAGATTATCTATGCCTGGTATAAAAGGGATAAAAACTTGCCGCAAAAATAGATCCGAGGGAAAAATTATATAGTTGGACCATAATGTATAATGAAAAATTTGCAACTGTGCCAATCCAATACGTGCTCATCTGTGCGTTTAATATAATTTTATATATCTTTACTAATACTTTACTTTAGAAATAAAGTAGTATAAAGTACAGATTAAAATATATACATAAACTAGCTGACCCCGTAAACGTTGTTTTACCACTTATTGCGAAATATAAAAATCGCGATTAAAATACATGGGTTGAACGTAAAACGATGAAAATTTAAAGTTGTATGTATTTTTCAATGCTAAATTATAATAAAATAAAATTTAAAAAAAATTGTCAAAAAAATAAAAAATAAAATATTTCGGGGTGGGTCACCCTTATCATTGACGGATATGAAAAATAGATGTTGGCTGATTCTCAGACCTACCCAATATGCACACAAAATTTCATAAAAATCGGTAAAGCCGTTTCGGAGGAGTTTGGTAACAAACACCGTGACACGAGAATTTTATATATAAGATGTAAAAAAGGCGTATCGCTAGGGCAATCTCTTACAGACAACTTTTGATTGAAGGAGACTAGTATAAGTAGGTAGGTGGCGCAAGAGTGAATTACTTATTTTTAAACGACTGTAAAACCTATATCAAAACGTATTGAATGGTTTAGAAGTAAGCGAAGCCAGACAGACGCAGACAGCGACTTTTATTTTATATTGTTTATTCATAATTAATTTTATTTATCTAGTTTTTTTTTTATACGATTTGGAATAGAAAACGAGCTCTGATCTCGTAACATACTGTGACGCCCGTAATACTCTTAATCCATTGTTATGATAGTATCATATCTCTGTACTCTGTAATGTCACCGTTATATCCCATTTGGTTGTTACAAATTTTAGTTAAATATTAATATAGATATTTTTTTTTAATTTCTTTAGTAAACAATGAATTTCGAAAACAACTTTAGTTTATTAGTATTTTTTTTTATTTTCTATAATTTTTTTACTATTAATTAATGTGCATAACGTAAGAATAAATACTCAGTCCATATATTCTGATGGTAATAATAATAATTAACAGCCATATTACCGTATGGTCCCGGTTTAGAATCCCGGGTCTTCTGTTCCTTTCTCGTGGGTGTCGTAGGAGGCGACTAAGGGAACTGGTCAAGGGACAGGCTGAAATGTTCCTTTTTAAAGGTCACAAACAACAAAACCTAACTGTGGTTGCCAATCCATCTGCCAAGCGTGGCAAATGCCAGCAAATTCCTCCATTAGGGGGAGGCTATGTTTAGCAGTGGACAGTAAATGATTGATACGATTTTTACTAGTAATTTTTAATGTTGCTGAAAAGAGGTTGGATTTTTTTTTATACAACTTACAATGGCAAACAAGCTGACGGCCCACCTGATGGAAAGTGGTAACCGTCGCCTATAGACATGAGCAGTAGCATGGACATAACAGAGTATACTGTTTCGCCCATGATACCCCCCCATGCGTTGCCATTCCTGAGGACTCAGGTGTTATTCTTCTGTACCCAGTAAATTCACGCTATATCCCACCCTTCAAACCGAAACACAGCCATGTAAACATAACTGCTTCACGTTAAAAATACGAATGGGACAGAGATACCCAAGCAATCGACTTTTGTACAAAGTCTCTCTGTTGTGAGTGAGACTTTGTACAAAAGTCTGTGACCATTCGAGATAGTATCCTCTTTCTTTATGTTCTCGTAATATTTTTGTCAATATTGAAGTTTTTATTTACCACATAATATTTAAAATGAATTATTATTTAACTAGCTGACAGACGGTCAACTTACCACGATTGTACCTATGAAATCAAAATTCTGTCAAATATTCTTCAAAATCGTCTTATTTTTTTTTTATCCACTCGCTTTTTTTAATGTAGAGACTTTTATCCCCAATATTTTGAGTTTTCCGTACAACTTTTCAAACATTTTCTTTTATACAAACCCTGTTATAATAATAAAAAACGTAAAAAAAAGATTTAACAAAATATAATACATACAACCGTTTGAAGTTATGTACCATAGGTACATATGTACATTTGGCAATTGATTTTTATCTATATACATTTCTCGCGAACAAAGCCGTGTATTATTTATTCCATATAATTGTCACTTGTTGTTCCCAAACCCTGCAGTAGATTAAAAAAAAAGACAATTTAAAAGTGCTTGTAAATGACTTTTTTAATTGATTAAAGACAATTCGAAATTTGAAACTATTACTAATCTCTTTTTTTCCACTCCCATACAACAAGACACCGTGACACAATCTAGTTAGTACGATTGTCCAATTACATATGCCTATCCCCATAAGTAATGATCCGTGAATATTTCGTATCTCAGCCTCAACGCATCGGGAATGCACTCGTGTTATTTTTGCCTGATCCAACCTTGAAATTTAGTAGGTATTTTTGTATGCACTTGGCTCCAATACGCAGTTTCTCTTATATAAAAACCTGGTTACTTTCAGCTGTTATTTTGTGCCGTGGAAACGTAGTGTAATTTGTTTTGACTGCCCAATCTCTATTTGTCATAGCTTCGAGTCGTGACGTCGTTTTCCTGTCCTTATTTCGTATGATACTGGGCCTGTATCACGTCACATGTCCTGCTAATATAATAAAATTGCAACTGGACGATGTCTGTATAACTTTTTTAATACCACAAATGTGGCAAATAAGCATACAGCCCGTCTGATGGTAAACGGTCACTTTAGCCTATGGACGCCTAGAACTAGGGGTGTCACCTGCACGTTGCCGACCCTGAAGGACCCTTAATATATTCTTTTTGAAGCACCCCATACTGTAATCTCTAGGGAAAACCTCGGCATGGAGTTCATTCCATAGTCTGAGCATTATAACTGTACTAATATTACGAAGAGGATCGGATGAATGAATGAAAACTCTTTATTGTTCCCTCCAAAGAATGTTTTTTTTTTTATACGACTTAGAATGGCAAACAAGCTGACGGCCCACCTGATGGAAAGTGGTAATCGTCGCCTATAGACATAAGCAGAACCATGGACATAACAGAGTATACTGTTTCGCCCATGATACCCCCATGCGTTGCCATTCCTGAGGACTAAGGTGTTATTCCTCTGTACCCAGTAAATTCACGCCATATCCCACCCTTCAAACCGAAACACAGCCATGCAAAGACAACTGCTTCACGGTAGAAACACGAATGGGAGACAGAGGTACCCAAGCAATCGACTTTCGTACAAAGTCTAAATTATAAAGAACAATATGTACACAAACAAAATTAATATATTTTATTTTTATTTTGGTACAGTCATTACAAAAAATATAGTTAATTTTTTTTTTATGTTAAATAAAAATAGACAACGAGTACCAAAATATATACAATAATAGAAATCTATGTATTGTAGTTAATCGACAAAATTAATTCTAAAGCGTACAAAGTAAATAAATAGAGAAATGAAATGATATAGTGATAAAATGAATAATTATATAACGTTACAGATTAGAGTTTTTTTTTTTTCTTTTTGTATGTTTATTTGTTTTACTTTTATTATTTATTCAGACGTTAACTGCTCGACATAAGCCTTCCCCATAAGAGGAGTTTTGCCTGTAGTTGCCACTCTTAGCAGGCGGGTCGGCAACCGCAGTAAGGCTTTTAGAGATGTTTTAAAAGCGACGCTGCTGTCCATCCCTCGCCCTCCCATAGTCGCCTCTTACGACACCCACGGGAATGGAAGAGGTGGCTCATTCTATACCGGGACCATACGGTAAATGTTACATCGATATATGTACATGGTACTGCTCATGTCTATAGGCGACGGTTACCACTTTCCATCAGGTGGGCCATCTGCTTGTTTGCCATTCTAAGTTGTATAAAAAAATTAACATTTTTCTGAAATAAAATAAGTTAGATCTAATATATTGGAACACTAGGAAAAAGTAAACAACTTATCTATGATAAATATTTATGGAACTGTATGTAAAATTAATAATCTCTGATGTAATTTACAAAAATACAAAATACCTCCGCGAATATTTTCTTTTTGAAGAAGTTTTTGTAGACATATTTTAATCTGTGTAAAAGTATAAATAAATAAATAAATTATACTCTTATAATTCTATCTTGATAGATCTTTATAATGAAGTCAGATGAGTTACATCAATGCAAGAAGCAAGAAGTTAATTCATATTTTTTCATGCATCTATTAAATTGTAGGAGTGGCTAAGTCGACACGCCTAGACGAATAAATGAATTTCAAAAATAGAACGAGCTTCCTGCGATTCCAATTCTAATTTTAAATTTAAAAATGGCGGCGTTCCATCCGGCGCGGTGCGGGCCGCAAATTTGTGCATAAAACTGCATCGCGCACATTAGTCGATCTAAACATTAAAAATAGAATTTGCTAGTGTTGAGCTTAGTGCTCACTGTCGGAACTCAAGGTAAAGTTCTATACTTTATTATAGTTACCTCCTATCTACAATGTTATCTTTCAGTTAATGCTCAAATATAAAACAGAACAGAATACTGTTAATTTGTACATGAAAACAAAAAACGAATAAATACTATTTAGTAGCCATCATCATATAAGCTTTTAATTGTCTAGTGGTGAACATGAGCCTCCCCTTTTTTTGATAGTAGTTGATACACTAGGCAGGTGGATTGGCAACCGCAGTTAGGTTTTAGAAATGTTTTAAGAGAAACGCTGTTGCCCATCCTTCGCCCTCACTTAGTCGCCTCTTATGACACCCAAAGGGTTGGACCTTTCTATTCCAGGACCACGCGGAATTTAGCAGTATAGATATTTAATTGTTTTTAGAAAACTATTTTGTGTATGACTAAATAAAATATGTCATAATTCTAATAAAAAAATGTCTTAATTTGGCGTGAAGAAACAAAAATACATTTGTTTTAACTGTACAATTCTAGGAAGTAAATATCAATGTGATGGTTACAATATTATCAAACATTGGCTATTTTGTTTATTTTTATTGTAATAAAATATTCTTCTAACAAAATATTTTTACTGACATGCAATGAAACAGCGTTTTTAATATTTATCTTAACTATTAATGGCCCAATCTTAATAAATAGGTTAATTCTTCTCTTTTAGCCGAATTCGAAGTTAATTGGTAAAAGGTTTAAACTAGACCTAATTAGATTTATTTGGCAATTTTGTTAAATAAATTTATATTTATGTATTTGGTTCTATATACTCTTTCCCTTCATGTATGCGTTGGCTCGTGTGTTCCAACCTTAATAACACCAGATTGCCTTCTTTCAGTCGGTTAGCATAAACAACACCGACATTTCGCAGCAGTTTCCGAAGCGTAGGTGTATTCAGTGTTGCTATTTAATTTATTTTTTTACAACATTTTCATGAGTATTTGTGGCAATTATTTAATGCTTTTTATGTAAAACAAATATAATTAATTACAACAACTTTGGCAATAACTTTATACATTCTAAGGGGTCTTTCGATTGGAAACATATTTATTTACTTATTCCAAGAATAAAAAAATATAAATTGATTAGCACTTGTAAGTTCGTTCTTTTGAACGTAAAGGTATACAATAGTAGAAAAATAATGTTTGAAAACTATTTGGAGGATGAAAAAATCATATTTATTTACTCAGAATCATGCATTTTTAAAAACTGCTGCTGTTAATGGAGATGTCACCAAAAATCCTAATGAGTGGCACTCATTAGGTTTTTTGGCAAATCTTTTTACCTCTTTATACTACATGATACCAATTTCTTCCACTGCCTGATGTTACATATATCTTGATGTCCCCTTTCTTCTCCTTCCTTCTATTTTATCCTCTAGTAGCTTCTGTCCGTAACTTCGTACGCTTTAATATCGGAAGTAGATAATCACTTCTAGATGGCGTATCAAGACAAAACATACCTACACCAAATTTTAAGATAGACTTTTAGAAACACAACTGTTAAATTTTCATTCTATTCGGTGCTGTAGTTTTTATGTGATACGGAAACAAAACACACAAACAAACACAAATTTTTAAAAATTACTTTTATTCTGACTCATTAAGTTTTCTTCTATTCCCTATGTACAGACATTATTCAGTTACTATTTTATTTTATTAATAAGTTAAGATACCCATAATTTTGTCGTATCATATCAAGAATAATTAACTAAAACTACGGTATACTGGCAACACATACGGCTTTGTACACATACATACAACACTTGTATATGTATGTATTGTACCATACACGTGCGTTAATCGATGACGTCGTAACATGCAAAGAAATGTTTACATTGCTGTTTTTGATATTGGGTTTAGGTTTGGGGCGGAGCCAAATGTACCTGTTATATACCAATACTTTACTATCATTATAATAATAATCTATTCCTTGATTTATTTATATACTAGCAACCCATCATTAAATAAATAAATCATTTACTAGTATTTAATCTGACTTATGTACAATAAAGATTTTTACAATACAATACAATACCCATCCCGGCTTCACACGAGTATGTAGAAAATAATATATAACCTAAGTTACATTTTTTTTTATACCACTGAGGTGCCAAACAAGCATACGGCCCACCTGATGGTAAGTGGTTACCGTAGCCTATGAACACGTGCAATACCAGAGGTATTACGCGTGCGTTGCCGACCCTGAAGAAACCTCTTTACCCCCCTTTTGAAGAACCCCATGCTGTAGTCTCTTGGGAAAACCTCGGCAGGGAGTTCATTCCACAATCTGAGTGTTCGTGGGAGGAAACATCTCTGAAACCGCGCAGTACGCGACCATTGAGGCTGTAGGACATGAGGATGAACTCCCTGTCGATGGCGAGCCGTACGATGGTAGAAAGTGGCTGTGTGCATCATATTGAACAATTTCTCTGAGCACAATCCATAGTTACATAGTTACATGTTGATAATTCTTAGCACTTAATAGATAGAAGAATTTTTGAAATCGCTTAAGCAGTTTTTGAGCTTATCCATTATAAATATAAAATTAATTATGGTTGCCAACCCGCCTGCCAAGATAATAATATGATAATGATAATTCTATTACACTGCTAATCAAATCAATACTATTATTTTCTAACTGACTTTTTAACGTAATGTTGCCAGTCACAAATTCCAAATACTTCACTGAGGAGATTTTACGTGGTTTTTAAATTGCAGGATGGTACCATATTATGACATAGAAAGACTGCTTAATATTTTATCTGTCTTTTCTTAATAATAATAAATTTAATGCCCTGTTTGTATTATTTTAAGAGAACTCTTTTAAAGTTAAGCTCGCCTTTATACATTTACTTATCTCTGTCATATTTTAATGTATTATCAGTATGTATAATAAAGTATAAATAAATAAGAATAAATTCGTCTTTTTAAAAAAAAAAAAGAAATACAGTATCGGTTGATTCTTTCTTAAATAAATTTAAAACTTATAAACTATGTTATCTATGATTCTATATACTTATTATTAAAACGCATTTATTAAAAAAAATCCAATATCTACGTACAAACCACGACGAATGCAAGTCTCAGGCACCGAGATAGTGTTGCACAGATGGTGAGAGGCTTCAAGGCAATCTGAACTGGGAATTCTAGAGATTTTTCTTGCGATTTGCATATAGTTAGAAGGTACACAGATACGCTAAAGTTACGGTACAAATTAGTGTCGATACAATATACGTATTTATTTATTTATTCAGTCAGTGGATGCAGGTGGCTCAGGACCGTTCTTTATGGCAATCTATGGGAGAGGCTTATGTCCAGTAGTGGATGAATAATGGCTGAAATGATGATGATGATTTATTTATTTTTTAGTATAAAATTTATGTATAAGGCGGACTTAATGCTAGATTTTGTTTTTTTTTCCACTCGGGATGTGTTAGAATGCTCAAATGCGTTATAAGTATTAATTGATATACATACATACTAAAATTTACATAGATACATAAGTAAATATATATTAATAACAAATATACTACTGAAATACAGGGATTTAGGTTGGTTTTTAGATCTCAGGATCCTCAAACCTAAGTCAAGCGTTATTTCACTGAGTCATCTATTTTTTTTTAATGCTGCTAATGATTTAATGATTTTACTTTATACAATTTTTAATGGGTTTAATAGGTTGTAATGGAATAGTAATTCTGTTTGCGCTATAGGTATACGCTGGCAGATTATCAGTGAAGGATGATAGGTGAGGATGAAAGCAGGTTAGTTAGCCAATCTTGACGAAATCCACAAGAATTAAACACGATGAAAGAACCATGTAAAGATCGACTTGATAGGATACATTACAATGGGGCTGTTAGATCCCTATTACCAATAATCCCTTTTCCTCTGAAAAATAACTTATAGAATACTTTGCGTGGGTGAAGCGGGAGTTAATACTAGTTTAATTCATAAACTAACTTTCCCATAAACAATATTAGGGATAACAAGATTATTGTCCCTATAATAGTAAAACCTAACTTTACAACGCGCACAACTTTCTTAGCCAGTTTTCTCTTCATATTTATAATCTGTGCCTAACATAGATATTAATTAATTAATACCATAAAACCTCCCATGATTTGAAACACCATATTCAATCATCAATTAATTATGTATTAATGTGTTGATTGAATATTATTATTACTTGAGATGATTGAATACAATGATGATTTGATTGAATACAAAGTTGCAAATAGCATGAAAAATTAAAAAAAAATGGAGATACTAGAGGGAGACTTTGTACAAAAGTCGATTGCTTGCGTACCTCTGTCCCATTCGTGTTTCAACCGTGAAGCAGTTGTGTTTGCATGGCTGTGTTTCGGTTTGAAGGGTAGGATATGGCGTGAATTTTTTGGGTACAGAGGAATAACACCTGAGTCCTCAGGAATGGCAACGCATGGGGGGTATCATGGGCGAAACAGTATACTTTGTTATTTCCGTGGTACTACTCATATCTATAGGCGACGGTTACCACTTTCCATTAGGTGGGCCGTCAGCTTGTTTGCTATTCTAAGTAGTATAAAAAAAGATATAAGCATACAATAGTGATTTTTAAACTTTCGTTATTCTAAACTTCAATTTATTTTAAACTTATTACACACATTTAAACTTCAATTGGTATAAAAGTCATACAAATTAATTTTGCTTTGCAAATAATGAACACGACTTTTAAGTCAATAAAAAAGAAATAAAAAAAATCATTTATTTTTTAGACTTTTTCGTATAATAAATATTTATTCACTTTTAATTGCATCCCGTTACGTCTCAAATATAAATTTAAATATAAATACACAGTTAATTATTTACAAAATAAGATATAAATATTACCTATCGAGGATACTTAGAAAACAAAATGGCGTCTAACGCCTAATAATGCCATTGTCTTGGACCGGTAGAATTTCGGTTGCAAAACCTGCGCCCGCGCAGCTTGACTCACGCGCTGTTATGTGGATGGGGGGGGAGGGATGTGGGACGGAGTAGGTATCTAATAGGTTTCTAGCTAGTTATATCCTGTTTTTAAGTGTCTAGTGTTTGCCATTATTATTTTATGTCTTTTTAAAATGTTACATTTACTTTAAATATATCGGTAGTCTATTAACATGATTTTATGCTGTTTTTTACCGACTTAAAATAAGAAGTAGTGTTTTTTGTTTTTGTGTAAAATTCAAAAGAACTTTCATCATTTATCCCTTTTTTTCAAAAATGAGAAAGACCTCAATTAGACTGTATTTGAAATTTGAAGTTTTTTGAGTGGATTATTCTGAATAATATTACACACACACACACACACACATTCACATTCCTACTCTATGTATATATTGTGAAATTTATACTAATTAATTGTATATGCAATTAAATCAAGAGATGTAATTATGTGTCATGCTCATGTACCTCGGTAGCTGTTTGCTGTGTATATTTATGTTAATTTTAAATTGGGTATATATTAAAGAATTATTATTATTATTACTAGTCTTTAACCGCGTCTTCGTCCGCATGATCGGGATTTATTAATTAATCGATATAAAAACCAGCCTACGTTCTTCTCCATCCCAAATAGTACCTACGTGTACACCATTCATGATGATTGGTTGAATACGAAGATTCAACAAACAAACATTCATACAAACTCACTTTATTGAATCTTAGCTGAATCACTGTCTTAGCTAGTCACTGATATATTTCTCGTCTAGAAATTGTCGAAAAAAATTTTGTAAAATTTCAATTATTTATTGTTTTCTTATAAATACTTTTACAAATTTACAAAAAAATAATTGTAATAAGTAGGTAGAATACCAATTTTGGTTATAAGCAATAATTGTTACTTACCTTTTTTTTATCTTAACTTACCAATATAATAAAATTGAAATTAATCTCTGTACATGTAAGATATTTAAGAAAAAATCTAAAAAAGTCTAAAAAAAAGGTTATAGAAGCCTAAACAAATGCAATAATAATTTTTAGAAATTACTTCATTATTCGCTTTATTATGTACATTACTAATTATAAGAATATTAATTTAATAATAATTTAATAAGAGTTAATAAGTAAGTTAATTATTTCTTAACTCTTTACACATACACAGCTTTCGGCTGATCCACAAACTAGGATACTTTGTACTATGAAGAAACAGGCAATGAACATCTGGAAGGCACAACCCACCCATACACAATCACTACCATAAAAACTCCTACAGCTAAGCTAATTCAGAAAAGTTTATTTTCTAAATTTACCCCCGCCAAGAATTGAACCCGGGCAATAAAAAAAAAAAAATTTCATGTATCTCATGTCTTGTTAAGTTCATACGAAATCAAAGTGTATTATTACAATAATTAGAAACTTCATAATAGAAATTTTTCAATTCGGTTGTGTTTTTTTTTGTTTGTTACCTTATAACTTCGCTAGTTTAAAACTGATTTGATAAATTCTTTTCTTATCTGAAAGGATATACTTATATATTAGTCCCATAGAAGTTTCATCAAAATCGGTTCAGTAGTTTAGTATTTAAATCACAATAACACACTTTGCTACGATTGAAGTCGTTTTTTTCGTTGAACATAATCATAAATTATTTACAATGAAATTTTGTATTCATAATAGTCCATTCTTTCAAATTACATATAAATTGTGTGCATCTATTATCTAAGTTGTATTACAGTAAATGTATATGTGTAATACGATACGTTGTAGAAAAAACAGGTTGTACAAGGCTGGCCGCCGTCCACAGCACAATGTTATTATATTTCTTACGAACTCACTTTATTTCGCTAGGGACCTAGGTACCTATGAGACATTTATCTGATTAACACGTGTATTTTGCCCCGCAAGAACCACACTTCAACAAAACAGCAAAAGACTTTAGTTGTGATGCAAATATATTGTCTCGCAAAAACAACACTTCAACAAAACAACAAAAGACTTCAGTTGTGATAAAAATATATTGCCTCGTAAAAACAAAATTTCAACAAAACAACAAAAGACTTTAGTTGTGATACAAATATATTGGCTCGCAAAAACAACACTTCAACAAAACAATAAAAAACTAGTTGTTACCCAAGTATATTGCCCTGAAAAAGCAACACTTCAACAATAGACAAGTCGTGACACAAGTATATTTCCCCGCAAAAACAACATACCAACAAAACAACAAAAGACTTCAGTTGTAATACAAGTATATTGCCTCGCAAAAATTTGCTACTCAACCACCACGTTTAGACTATAATTAATAACATATAAGATAGTTTCTATCTAATTCCAAAGAAAAAAACAGCAGAAAAAAGCTAGTCTTTAATAAATAAATAGATAGGAATCAGTACAGTTTAGGCCACGGCACATAATAAAAATTCCCTCAATCGCTTCTAGGCAGTATTCAAATCGCTTGAAAACGTGTCGAGCTAGCGTTAACTTAAGGGGAAGATGTTAACGTAAATATGTAGTTAAATGTAACTAGATGGCGCTGTGTAATTTGCCTAGTGGTATATCAGTTATTCGTCGTATCCATTTGCGGCCACCAGCAAACACAGTTAGAAAAAAGCAGTTATTTTGATTTAATAAGTAAAGTACTGAATCGTTTGTGATAATATTTCTATGGAACCGATCGGAAAGTATGTCGTTCCAAATAAAAAATAATTTTCCATATCCTTTTATAAATGATGAAGTTTTGATGTGACAAACATAAAATAAAATAATAAAAACGAATTGAAAAAAATAAAACAAAAATTATTACATTCATTATTATGTTCCACGTCTCACCTCATTACTAGCATCGCCTCAGCGACTTTTTACCTTTTTACATTTTTTTAATATAATATCTCCCTTTTTTATTATATTCAATAAAAAACGATAAAAATCCAATTACAATACTTATAATTAATTATACTACTTATCTCATTTTTTGGTTGCACAATATATTATTACTGTTCATGCATATCGTTCATTTCTACCTCGTAAATAAAGGTTGTAGAATAAGCTTCCGTCTTTAGTTTTCCCTTTACAATATAATATTCGAAATTTCAAAGCTTGCTTATAAACATTTAAAAAGTACCACGCAAGTAACTCCTCTCGTATTGCAGGTGTTTATGGGCAACGGTATCCGCTTTCCATCAGGTAGACTGTCTATTCGTTTGCCGCCCTAACAATAAAAAAGTCATCATTGAATCCATATCTATAATTTAGGGTTGATATAGTTTTACTTTCCTTTCCTATCTTAATTTAATTATCTCGTTTCTCACAGCTTTAATATATTAGTCTCTTCCATACATTTATCTTTTTGTTTTATCCTAAATAAAACTAAAATATTAAATGTATATTTATAAAAACATTAAAAAAGTACTTCCCTTTAATAAGTACGCTATAAATATGCCAAGAAAAAGCCTCAATTAAAAACGTTCTTCTCTACCTTTAAATCAACTGGTAGACAGATTCATTAGAACTCTCACATACACTGTAGGCTTTATTAGCATGACGTTAAGACTCAATTTGCATCGCATGTGAAATGCATGAGGCTATAAGGAAGATGGTGAAGCGTATCATATTGTAAATGTTAGAGTTTGATCTATTAATGCAGCTAGTTATTTTGTTAATTTTGTATCGTTTAAGTTAGCTATGAATATATAACATTGACACATTGGTCGTATAGAAAGGTATTAAATAATGGATTATATACACATAGATGGAGCAATCGAATATTAACGTTTTAAAAACGGTCAATTGACTAAATGTATTTTTCAAAAACCCTACCTAAATCGTACCCAGGTCAGGTACCTATTATATTTATTATATTATATTTATTTTTATGAATGATAGAATGAAAATGTATTTCAATAATCATGCTATTATTACTGTTTCAATATATATAATGACTATTCGTTCTCAAAGAAAATAATAAATAAATATGTATTTGAAATCACAATATATATTTAGATGGAACATATTTACTGATAGGATTTTTTTTTCAATAAAGTGTGTCATTTTTGCAGGTAATTCCTTTTTTTCCAAATCAAGTGAATTTTTTTAATATGGATTTATAGTGTCTTATGTCCATTTGTACATACAATATAGTGTTAGTTTTAATTAATTATAATTCATTACTACTGCGGAAACTACTGGAAAAACCCTCCAATAGGGGGAGCTTATGGTCAGCAGTAAACAGTTATTACCTGACATGATGATCATGAATTCATTACCATCGAAAACTGCATCCTTCTATTTATGTATTTTATCGTTTGTCATTTGACATTTTTGTTGTGTCGAAATTTGAAATTTCGACTCATTTTCACATTATATCAAAATAATGCAAATTTTATTAACGTCTTCCAATCTGACTATCTATCTATCCTATTTAAGAGCTGCGCTCTTGTCGGTGGAGCGCTTGCCAATCACTACGATTTTCAGCGAGTCTCTTCACCTCTTGATACGACCCAACACCAACTTTTTCCTTGACCTGTCTGATGTAACTATACCTTGGTCTCCCTCTCCCCCTCCTTCTTTCTATCTTACCTTCTATTATAATGTTAATAAATTCGTCGTGTCGTATCAAGTGTCCTAACATTTTTTCCCTACTGATTATAGGTATATAATTGATTTAACTATATATTTCATTGTTATGTACTACCTATATATGTTTTCATACAATGTAGAAATTATAGAATAGTTACTTATTCTTACTTATTTAATTATTAATCTATCTACAAATTTTTTCGTCGCGTTAAGTCCTGATAATGTATTTAAAATATTATTCTTACTTCCTCACTAATATTACTGCTAAAAATACCTATACCTAGACGAACGAAGTCGCGAGCACAGCTAGTAAAACACTATAGCGGGAATAATAAAAAAAAACTCCGCACGCATTAAGTCAAAACAGGAAGAAATTTTCCAAGCGACACGAGCGCCTCTAGCGCCTTTGCTCCGTATTAAGCCGCGCGCGAACGACCGCAAACTCTTTCCGCGGGCTTTCTTTTCCCCTGTCCCTTTCACACGCGCACCGAGCGCGCCCTTTTTTGGTGCTAGAACGGGACAGCGCGAAAAAAATGGCGAACGCACATGTGCGCGGGCGCTCGTTTTCGTCTTATTTTTCGCAGGTCGTTCGCCTCGGATATATTCGCTGCGCGATTTTTTTTCTTGCTCCAACTTTTTTGTCTCTTTCCATCTGTGTGAGTCCGTTCGGCTAGGTCGCGTGCGTGGGCCGTTGATTTATTTTTCTTAGCGCAATCTCAGCTTCGCTTTTCTAATGTAAAGTTTTGTTGGATTTTTTAAATTCTAATGCACGCTGTTTCCCATAAAATGTTTATAGCAGATTTAATTCCTCGATAGCCCATTTTTTATTTTATACAAAAATATGCACTATCGAAATTTAATTATATTATATAATTTTTTTAAAGAAACTACACAAAAATAATCTACATAATAATTATTGCAAATACAACTAATAGATAAATTATTACAAAATTTACATTACAAATGTGCTTTATACACATATACATACACATATTTTATTTTTTTATATTTGATTATTATAATCGCTTTGGTTTTTTTTTTTTAAACATGTTTGTGTGTAGGTGTGTAGGTGATAGGAAAGAAAGTAAGAAAAAGTAATTTATTTAGTGACATACATATACATTACAATATCTAATAATACAAATAAATTTTAGTCACCAAAAATCAAAATAACCCATTATTAAAAATAATTCCAGTCAATTATCAATTATTATAGGAATTTTCCAATCAAAGCCAGATGCAAAAACATTTATCTTCAGTGCGCCCGCGCCGGTATACGTCGCCGTTAGTGACCTCTAGTGGCGGATAATTGGAACATCGATACTATACGTTGTAAGGGTTTGATATTTCTTAATTGGATTAATTTAATATTGCAGTTTTTGGGTCGAAAATACAATTTATAAACAATTTTGTTTTATTCAACTTAGAATTGCAAAAAAGCTGACGGCCCACCTGATGAAAAGTGGAACCGTCGCCTATAGACATGAGGTGCCTATGGACATAACAGAGTATACTGTTTCACCCATGATACTCCCCATGCGTTGCCATTCCTGAAGACTAAGGTGTTATTTCTCTGTAACCTATAAATTCACTGCCATATCCCACCTTTCAAACCGAAATACAGCCATACAAACACAACTGCTTCACGGTAGAAACACGAATGGGACAGAGGTGCCCAAACAAACGACTTTTGTACAAAGTCTTCCATCAGATGGGCCGTCAGCTTGTTTGCTATTCTAAGTTGCATAAAAAAATGCACTATGTCTAAAATTACATGGTCTTTAAAAAGCTCGTGCATGACTGACACCATGCACATTTGTCATTCAAGTAATCGTTTAATGTGTAAATATATGTGTATGTAGGCTTTGTTCAATAAGTGTTTCTTAATAACAGTTTTAAATATATTAAAAGGTAGATCCAGCGGGTCTACCATGAAATGAAATTCCGAAATTTCGGACTCAATTTCGTGTTTTTGTTTATACCTAAATCGAACCAATAAATGGAGCTTAACATTTCGTTCGTCATACATCATAAAATTCCAAAGGAACAATATTTTAAAATTTTTATTATTTCCAAATGGCATGTATTATGTAATTTTAACATCAAAATTGTGTTTCGTTTGGCTCCGAAATTTCGGAACACATTTCATGGTAGGCCCTCAGAATATCCTTCGATATCTTATTATATTTTGTATCACTTCTCATTAATATTTACTATATTTGTTATTTTTCTTTTTTAATTGATGCAATAAAGTGTTAAATAAATAAATAAATATATTTTATGCCAATTCCCATAAAAGACCTATTACCTTTTTATAAACGATGCTTCAGATGTAAATCTATCTATCTATACTTATAATAAATCTGTAGAGAGGTCAATTCTGTACATGAAATATATTTCCAAAATAACTATCAGGCGGTGATTAGTGATCGATACTGATGTCAAAATTGCAATCAGTACAATTTTTATCTATCTGTCTGTATGTTCGTTATAGAAACAAAAACTACTCGACGAATTTTAACGAATCTTGGTATAATTATTCTTCATACTCCTGGGCAGGTTATAGTGTACTTTTCATCACGCTACGATCAATAGGAGCAGAGTAGTGAAGGGAAATCTTTAAAATGTCCACCCGTGCGACGCCGGGACGGGCCGCTAGTTAATAATATTAATGTATATCCGTATAGTATGGGCGAAATAGAAATGGACCATGACCGTGTTTGCAACCATCAATATTTAGAGAAACCCCAATATTCCAAAAATGTATGTATGTATATATATACATATCGGAACGGTACTGATCACATGAAAGATGTTTAATAAAAATAATATGAACAAAACTATATTTCTTGGACATTTTGTTTATTTGTATATTTGTTCCGGCATCACCCTAAAACGACTGCGCTAATTTGAATACGGTTTTCACAGTTGTATTTCTGAAGGTCTAACTTAAAATACTTGAAAGTTACACTAACTTAAATATTTTTTAATGTCATAATTTGTTAATGTCTGCATAGATAGATAGATAGATAGATAGATAGATAATTTATTTGCATTACTTACTTACAGCACACAAATTACAACATACATATACAAAAAAAAAAGCGAGATAACATTAAATGATAAAAAAAAATACATAAAGCTAAATACAATTTTCGTTTGTGAGTGTGTAATAGCAATACAAAATGGTCACAACTCACTTTATTGCTTCGCCCTCAAAAGAGCAAAGTACTGTTATTCTGTTGCGGCCAAAGGGAATAGGGTAACAATAAAACAAATACTACCAGATTATTTAAGCATAATGATTTAGATTTCTCCCTATACCATAAATATCATCATTACAATCCATCCATTGTCCTCCAAATATGAGGGATATATAAACTTCAATTTATGGCGTAACAACAGCACAAAGTATAATATGCCGCCGCTTCCATCCAGTAAATTCTTGCAACACTCTTGATATCGTCACTCCAACTCTCGAGGGGTCGGCCCACACTACGCTTGCCTGCACGCGGTCGCCACTCGAGAACCCTTCTTCCCCATCGGTTGTTTGTTGCTCATATAGATCGAGCAATTGCCTCTTCTAGTTGCAGATTCTCTGGACTTTGTATAATTACAACTATGAGAACTAATGTTCTCCTGATTTTTACCTTCCGGATTCTATCACGCGGTGGAGTTCCGAGCGTAGTCCTCTCCATAGCTCGCTGGGGGACTTGAAACATCAACAACAACAACACGGTCTTCTCTTGCCCGCCGGATGATGTGTGGGCGGGCGAGGTAAGGGCCTCGGGGCGTACCCCATTACCCCGGCTTCTATTCCGGAGGCGACGACCTCCGGGTCACTGGGTTTCAGCCGGCATACACTGATGGTCTGTGTATGCCGACGTGGTCTTGAAACATCCTCTTACGGCCAGCTGTGTGCCACCACGTTTCAGTCTTCTATGTCACTCAGTACAATTGACGTTAATCCATTATGCCCATGTCTACAGGGGTTGTGTTTTTAACTGCATATCTTATTTTAACGAGTTATTACATGACCCTTCGCCTAGAATTTGTGTTATATGTCTTATATCAACGCGTGAGGAGTGTCATAGCATCACAGTATATACTTTGTGGTGACTATAGACGACCGTTGCCACTGTCCATCAGGCGAACTGTCAGTTTGTTTGCTATTCTAAGTTTTATGAAATTTAAAATAGCAAATAAGCTTCCAGTCCATCCGATAGAAAGTGGCAACTGTTGTCTATGGGTACCGCACAGTATATACTGTGATGCCATGGCATCACACTATACACTGACGTAACGTAGTAACGCATGAGAACACTCCTCGCGCTTTAATGTATAACAGTTATATAAGCACAGCTTGCATAAAAAAAAAACTTATTTCATATAACACAAATTCCACGCGAAGTCGCGTGTAATAACCAGTTAAAATAAGATATGCAGTTAAAAACACAATTTGTGTGGTCGCGTCGTATCGATGCAAGCGCAGAGCCGCGTCGTGTCTAGATAGAAATAGTTCTTTATCTAGACTTGCACAAAGAAACTCTATGAGTACACATAAAACTCATACTAACTCGAGAGCTAGTGATAACACAGCGAATAAATACTGGACGGTTATTTATAAGAGAGTGCCGCATTCATAGTCATTGCTTATTTAAATAAAATATTTATAAAGTCACGCAAAATGGCTTTATCAATCTTTACCTGTTTAATTCATTAATTCAGTCAAATAGGCAATGCAACTGTTTTTTTTTTAATGGATGATAATGGAATGGTAACTCCACCCGCGCTATTGGTATACACCGGCAGGGTACCAGTGAAGGATGATATTTGAGGATGAAGTAGGTCAGTTAGCACATCGTGACGAATTCAACAAGAATTGTTCACTATGGTTTCCAGGGGGAACCACATGGAGGTCGACCTAATAAGGCATATTGCTAGCAATGGGACTGTCAAACTCCATTGCTAACAATCCCTTTCCCCCCGCAATGCAACTGTTAGAAACTAATAACTAATTTTCTACAAATACCCTTTATGTGACAGACATAACTGGTATTGAAATTTTTGATAATTTCTACGAGAATAGGAATGAATGAATAAATGAAATTGGATTAGAAACATTTACAGAAGAGTGAGAGGAAATAGAAAGAGAAACCAAACAACGTTACAAGTATGTTTAGGTATTTTATCAATGTTTGTATGTAATTGAATTTTTATAAAAAAAATATATGTATATAATTTTATTATATAATCGGCCATCGAGTATTTCTGCATATCCCACGGATTAATAGCTAGCGAACGTCTATAGCGTTAATCTGTCTTTTGTACAATAATTTATTGGTATTAAAGTTTAAATAAATAAACTAAACATCTCGTTTGGGTAATTTTTTAAATTATTTATTAACACTTCATTGCTTTCTTTTGTTTTTCAATCCATCCATTCAAGGACCTAAAGAAAATAGGTCGTATTAATAAGCTCGTCATTTTAATCATTCATTGATGATTTCTCATCAGGCCTCTTAAACTGTTATAAAGGACAGTCCTGAGCCACCATCATCTATTAGCTCTTTTCAATATATTTTAGGTTAACGTTCCATCTGATAAACGATTGCATTTGTCTGTATTCTATTAACATTCCAGAATGTTTTATTTATTTAAACTTACCTATTTTTAAAACACATTAATGCTATAAATGTGAACAAAAAAAAATATTTTGCGTATGTGATCATAATTAAACCTTGACTATAGATGCGGCGTCGGAGCTTTTTTTTCCCTCGCGCCACTGGGGTTATCGCTGGAAAAGTGGTGGATTTTTCAAAATTTTATCGTCGTACGCAATAGAGATAACGGCACTAGTGATGCACCGAGAAATGCATAATCGATATATTGATTGTATTATAATCTATATTAATTAAATAAATGTCTCATATTTAATTCATATAGTTATTTAATTAGAACATTTTTGGTATAAACTGAAATTTTATACCTTTTTTTCATTTAGAAATATTGGGTAGTAACACTTCCTAAACGACTAACTACTTTTTATAAAAAAATACGACTGTCCCATAGATAGATAGATACTCTTTATTGTTTTCTCCAAAAGGTTACAATAGTACATCTATTATAAATATAAACAATTATATAGGCCCATAGTGAGGCATTAATGGATTATTATGCTGGTAAAAGTTAGAATAATAAAAGTACAAGAGATTGTACGAAAATCGTCGATATGAGTACCATATTTATTTTATATTATCTCTAGATGGAGTCTAAATTTCTATTTCTTACAAATCACACATAATCGTTCGATACACGCCAAAAGCGTTGGGCCACTGCTTGTTTTTTATACTGAATTCATCAAGGCTATGTATCAAGTTAAAATTCTGGACATATGTACGTCTTACATATGCGTTTACATGCATACTTTATAAAAGTAGTTATAAGGGAAAACGTATGCGCCGAATGCTTTCTGACATTATCCAAAACAGATATTCCAATCATCAGTGTTTCTAGTAGAAGGTTAACCCTACTAGCAAGAATTTACATAACGTGGTTGTTACTTGGCAACCTTTCTTCTCCAATAGTTGTTGGTTGCTTTACGAACATAAAAAAAAAACATTATTTTCCTTTCTACTTACGTAAAAAGTTTTTGATCTAAAAATTGGATTGTGTTTCTTTTAAAATTTGGAATGGTAATTAAGCTGACGCCCACTAATTTCTTAAACAGTGGTAACGATGGTCGCTATTGAAACCACTCCCCTGGAAGCCTTTGTTTAGCAGTGGATAGTTAACGACAGATATAGTATTAAGATCTAATGTATCATAGTAATAAAAAAGTTTGTATTTTAGAAGGAAAAGATTTACATAATTTGACAATTTACACTTTCCATAACAACTCAATATTATTTCACTGGTGGGCATAGGACTTTATGCGTCATAAAAGGAAATTAGGATTCTGTGCAAAGTGCGGGAGATATATGTGGTAGTAGTAGCAGGCCGGGCAGCTCGATATACGATTTTATTTCGAGTTGTCCTGCTCTTCTTCTTCTTTTATAGGCTCCATTTCCTATCGAAGGGTGACGATCATTATGGCGATCTTAATTTTGTCTATCGCCTTCCTGAAAAGGGACCTGGTGCCCATACCAAAACACTGCCTTAGGTTTTTAAACGGCATTTTTCCAATGTCCAGCACACCTGAATATTCTTCTGTGTTATTTCCTCATCTTATTTCGATATATTCAGTAATAGAGATTAAAGAACTATAGTAAATAAAACTAGTCATATTATTTGTATAACATCATAATAAGTAACTAATTAGTAAGTTTTTGGATTTGTTAACACCAAATATTATATTTTAAGTTCTAAATAAAGCATGAATCAGTATACGGAGAATTAGTAATATCATCTCAGTCATTATCTGTCCACTGCTGAATATAGGTCTCCACCGTAGACTACCAAAAGGAAAAATATGGATATTAATAATAAATAAATATTACAATTATATATATATGCTTTCAGATTTTAATATTTTTTTTTTGTAATAGAATATATCTGCAGGATATATAATACAAATCTGGAATATAATATAATCTTAGTGCTTTGACATATTACTTAAAACGTATTCAAACGCATACAGTTATTACATAAATATATCTTGTACAAGTAATAAATAAGTAGAGCTTAACTTAATTAAGTTAAAATACTTTAACAAGCTATTTTACTATAAATATATTCAATCATTACGCAACGATCTTGACTACAACTTAAAGTAAATTGTGTCACTTCACTAGTTTATAAACTAGAGCAACCAACAAGATGGCCGCTAACAAAACAACACACGCGCGAAAACGTTACAAATTAAAAAGCGTTCTTATTTTTTTCACCCTAAAGCACATAGTCCGTTATGAAACAGTTGGTTTTTAAGGCATATGGTGTATAAGTAAAAATGTATTTTTTAGTTATAAAAAAGATAATAATAATGTGTGTTTTAAATGGAAAATTTTATAAGTCGCCGCGGCGCTGGGCGGTTGTTGCGATCGAGGTAAAAACTTTATTATTACATAACAGGACATTTTTTTTTATTTTTCTTTTTTCATTCGCTACATTTTTTATGTTGTATTCGATCTTTAAATGTTTTAGACAGAGAATATAAAAAACGCCTATTGATATTATTTTAAGTAGGAAGAGATTTATTTAGCTTGCTTTCTTTACCTATTATACTTTTTTTATTCTGTTTTTATTGTTTTTTATTAAATATTTAAGAGTTTATAATAATATATTTGAAAATAAAAAGTTGTTATTGCGCTGAAAATGACTAATCATGATGTAATAATTTGACTCAATGCGTTGTAATTTTTTATTACTGTTCTTAAACGCAATACGTTTGATTTTTTTTTTTGCAATTCAATTAACACAGGCACAGGGACAACAATTAACAAGTCTATCTCATCCTTAATTTATTATTAAATGCGCAATTGTCTGGACTGGATATATTATCAGTATTTATTTATGTCTAGAAAAGGTATTTACTATCATATTTTATAAATGCATTCGAACCAAGTCACAAACAACAGCAAATATTCTTAAATATGTTTTTACTTATTATAAGAAATTATACATAACTAGTTTTTACCCGCGACTTCGTCCATAGTAGGTAAATGGGCATACTAATCTTCATTCATCATCGTCATCATATCAGCCTTTAACTGTCCACTACTGAACATAAGCCTCCCCCTTGGGGAGTTTTGGGGGTTTTTCCAGTAGTTGCCACGCTTGTCAGGCTGCTTGGTAACCATAGATTTTGGAGATGTTTTATGAGGGATTCTACTGCGCATTCCTCGTCCTCCCTTAGTTGCCTCTTACGACACCCACAGGAAAGGAAGAGATGGCCTATTCTATGCCGGGACCACACGGAATGACTGCATATCACACAGCTAGTCTTCATTGCTGGCAATATATTATCAGGTCGATTACCACGTGGTGGCCAACAGCCACCATGGTTAATTCCTAGCAAATTCGCCATGATATCAAAACTCATATTACAAACGCATATTAAAGGCATATTCTTTTTTAAAATACCGGCAGCACACCTGCAATGGCGTTGGTGTTGTGGGTGATCATGGGCGGCGGTAATCACTTACCATCAGGTGAGCTGCATGCTCGTTTGCCCCCTGTGTTGTAAAAAAAATATCATTGATTTTAATCCATAAAGGAAGTTGTCGCGTTTAAGGATTTAGTGTACAATGGAATAGTCTTTCCCGTAATGTGTTTCTGTCGACTTTGGATCCTTAGCACGTACCGTGAAAAATATTTAGTGAGCCGGCATAGTGCGACCAACCGTCGAGAGTGGAGCGTTCTCTTTTCGGTTCATCTTATTCATGAGCCATGAAGACGAAGGTTATTAACCAGTTCGTGTTGCCAATGAAGACTTATGAAACCGAAACGTGGACCTACACGGTTGCCCGTATGTACAAGTTACAAATTACTCAGCGAGCTATGGAGAGGAGCTATGCTCCTATGCTCGGAGTTTCTTTGCGTGATAGAATCCGAAACGAGGATATTAGCAAAAGAACCAAGGTAACTGACATAGGCCGAAGGATTAGCAAGCTGAATTGGCAATGGACTGGTTACATAGCTCGAAGAGCTGACAACTGATGGGGAAGAAAGGTTTTTGAGTGGTGACCCCTTACTAGCAAACGCAGTGTAGGGCGACCCCCCATTAGATGGAGCGATGAGCTCAAATGCTTTACAGGAAGTCAACGGATGCAGATGGATTAGGACCGTTCCTTATGTCAGTCAATGGAGAGGCCTATCACGATGATGTGGTCACATGTAGTGCTATAGTAAAAAAAACTACCGAACAGGCGTTCCCAAACTTTTTTTACATAGTTATTTATTACATAGTTTGCGGCGCACTTACGAGTTTAATATTTTGTTTCGACGCCTTGTATTCGTTAGTACTCGAAAGAAGGTATAAGGATATTAGCAAAAGAGGCACAAAAATTAAAACATCTGCAATATGAAGCTGACTTTTTATACTTTCATTGACACGCGAGAGATATTTATAATGTTAAAACAAAACAAAGGCACTCCGGGAATGCCGACAGAAATGATAACTTGAACAATTACTAATTAATTTTTGTATTTTTTTAAATCGTTTGAGGTGTCGGTTATGGTAACTGTCGCGAATTAAATGAAATTTTTCTCATCTTAAAAACTGCCACCATGCATTTATATCTATATATGTACATACACAATATATGTAGATACTTACATACAGCGGTGTCAGTTACGGTAACGGTGACAGTGTCGCGATTTCAATGTTTTTTTCCCAAATCTCAAAAAATGTCCAAAGGGTCAACGAAGTTTTCTCTTCAAAAAATTTACAAAATACATACATCTATAATATAACGGGGCATCAGAGATCCACGACAGATACTTTCAGAGATCCGGGAACCCCTGACCTAGACAGTTTCGACATCAGGGGTGCCACCTATATATGAATGGTGGACCGTATACTGGTATAGTCAGTTAGCCATTGTAGTAAACGTAACCCTCGACTTGCTTTATTTCGTAGAGTATATTTGAATTCAACGTCGTTTTTAATTTGTCTTATTTTTCGCGACTTACTTTGATTTTTTTTTTTTAATTATTTTCCATGTACAGACATCATCTAGTAACAATTTTATTATATTTGTGAGTAGCTTATTAGGATATACTTTATAAATGAGCTATTCAGTTACTTATCAGTCTTATTGGAAAAAGAACTTAAATATTAGTTCTCCTATTCTCCAACAGATGTCAGAAATGTACCGACTAATAAATTTGTCTGATTAGAAAAAGTAATTGAAATTAAATCAGTCAAATGGAAATAGTATAATTTGGCATTAGTATATTAGTATGTATTCATTTACACACATATACTAAAGAGATTGTTGAGTGACTGTATGACTGATCCCATATATCACCGCACAGACGAAACCGCTGAATCTAGAATCTTGAAATTTTGCAAATGGGTTCTTTATATAGCGTATGTGAATAATATAATATAATAATATTTCTTTATTTATAGATTACAAAGATCCATTTTTGTTAGTAACAATTGACTTAAACTATGTTAGTAGAAAAAAAAATACAAAATTCATTTTATGGCCCCTATCCTATAATAATTTTGACCCACAATGAGAGGATCGGGCTATCGTATTTATTACATAATGCCCTCAGAATGCTGTTACTGCTGCCACGCAATCGGTATAAAAGAGATGCGATCCGTTTGCGTCTTATAGCATAGAAGTCATCTGTCCATGCCGCTGCAAACATTGTGGATGCATAATAAGAAAGGAATTTGGAAAATTCAACCACTAAAGGGGTGAAATGGGGGTTGAAAGTTTGTATGGAATTTCGTCAGTTTACAAAGTTAAACACGTGAAATTTAAGATTCAGACTCATATTTCAAAACAAAATCTTCCAGAAATTTAATACTACGCACGAACAAAGTCGCGGGAAATAGCTAGTAAATAAATAAAAATCTTTTTAATAATATTAGCCATAAATTTTTAATAATATTTAACCTAACGGTTAGCTAGTAGAGAATGCCATATGGCATTAAGCTCGCCACTTGTACAAAGTTTTATTGTGCAATAAAGAATAAATAAATAAATAAAATATTATTTATTTTATTAATATTCTCGTCGGTGTAATTACCTTCTATCTACAAATGTTTTGTAAAAAAAATATAATAATATGTTGTGTGGTTTAGAAGAAGTAAATGGAGAGAATGGCATAGACAGCAACGGCGCCAAATTATAATTTATTTATATATTTAATTTCATTTTTTATTAAAGAAAAACTAACAGCTAAAAGATTTCCTAATAAAAAAAAAAAACAGTAAAGACAAAAAATCAATTACAGGTTTTTAAAAATAAAAACAAGATTTAACTAAATGCGTATGACATCGCTAATACGTACAAACAACTAGATTAAAACTTAAAGTACTTAAGTAAATTAATAAGATTAAAGGACCTCAAAATATGACTAGCTCTATGTATTAAACTGCTACATCTAAGATGGATGGCATAAATAAAAAAAAAATCATAAACTTAAAAAGTTTATTATATTAATAAAACAATAAATCTAACACAAAAAAACGTAATCTTAAACAATTTGTCAGCTGAACAACGCAATGTATTTATAATTGCAGCAAAAAACCCACCCTATACAGAGCAGCATAATAAAAAACGAGGAAACGAAAAAATAACAAAAAAAAAACTACTCTACTCTATGGGGTCGGCAGTCAATGATATAAAAAAAAAAAAAAACTAGGGCGGCACGCACCACCAATTAACTCGTTTTTTTTACATCTAACCGTTTAACAATTATATTTTTTTGTTTTTTTATTGGTTTAAACACGGAGTGGGGCGTTTTTTATGGCGGTTACCTTTCACAAACGTGCCAGGATTAACACTTACAACTTTTTTTTTCATTGGCCGTGGGTTGTAGGTTTTTTGACACGCAATGTTTAGACAGGGTGAGTTTTTTCTTTCTCTTTTCAAATTCAATCGTTTTGTAGAATGTTTGAGCTTCTGTTTAACGGACGATTTGTAAAGGATAAAGGGGATTTTTTATGGGACTTTTCGAAATAAATGTAAATGGTTTTTTCTCAAACGTGCTTGGAAATGTGAGCATTATTTTGACAATCTTCTTCGAGATAAATCAAAATTGCCGTACTGGCCAGATACATGCGGGCAGCGGCCGGCAATAGTTGTATGAAAATTCATATCTGTCGTGGTTTGCGGCCAAGATAAATTACTATGTAAACTCATATCCGTCCTGTAATTTAAAAATGGAATGACCTTTTACTTCGAAACATAGCTATCAAGGAGGTAACTAATAAAAATAGAAGTAACTAATAGAAAGCTGTTTATTGAAAAAAAAAACAAAGGCACATTATGGCGCGTGAAAATTTATTATTGTTCGTTATTCGTCATTGAACTTAAAAAGTAAAATTGTATTTTTGATTTCCGCGCATTGTTTGAGAAAAGTACTATGCAAGCCTTGGCCACAACTAGGCATTGATGGACTCACGTATGTATGTGTGCACGTCCATCAACGCCTCAGTTGCTGGCCGCTGCAGTAATGTACTATTAGAGTTTGCGTATAGAGTTTGGTCGTAAAGAAAGAAGGGAACATTTTTATTCGAGTGAACTTAAGCATTTTTAATAATCATTATTTTCTTAATTACCGCCCATTCGGATCGCAGTTTCAGTCAAGAAGAAAGGGCAAGAAACTCAGCTGTTGCTTTTTTACAAAGATTTAATTATATAAAAAATGAATTTGTGTGAATACGAAGTACTGAGCAGTGTCATATTATAGGGACTATATGACTACGTACGAATCCGCGGGATACAGCTGAATTAATTAAAAATACATAAGTATTCCTGAGTGGCGACCCCGTACGAGCAAGCGCAGTGTAGGACGACCCCCCACTAGATGGAGTGACGTCGCCAAATGCATTGCATGGAGTCAGTGGATGCAGGTGGGTCTGAACCGTTTTCTATGGCAGTCTACGAGAAAGGCTTATGTCCAGCAGTGGACGAATAATGCCTAAAATGATAATAATGATGAAATAAGTATTCAAGAGGTGGGAAACAATCCAACAACTTTGCAGAAGGAACAAGTCAATGACGACAAGTCACTATACAAATGTAAAGAGTTAATTTTTGTACCACTAAAACTTTCAATAAGCAAGCGTAGGTTATCGATCACACAGTACACAAACAGACAGACAAGCGCGCTCTGTTAACATTTACCTGTCACGAAATAGTGCCATCAATAATGCTCTCTAATGTGGAGGTGGACTTCGTTTGAATATTTATTATTAGATAATTAAAATTTTGAAATACTAATATTTGTGTATTGGTTTGAAGGGTGGGCAGTATGGCAGTAAATTTACAGAGTACAGAGGAAGAACACCTGAGTCGTCAAGAATGGCAATGCATGGGTTTATGGGGAATCATGGGCGAAACAGTATACTCTGCTATGTCCATGGTACTGCTCATGTCTATAGGCGACGGTTACCACTTTCCATCAGGTGGCCATACAGGAGCAGTACCATGGACATAACAGAGTATACTGTTTCGCCCATGATACCCCCATGCGTTTCCATTCCTGAGGACTCAGGTGTTATACCTCTGTACCCTGTAAATTCACACCATATCCCACCTTTCAAACCGAAACACAGCCATGTAAACACAACTGCTTCACGGTAGAAACGCGAACGGGACAGAGGTACCCAAGCAATCGACTTTTGTACAAAGATGGCAAACAAACATACAGCTAGTCTGATGATAAACGATCACTGTAACCTAAGGACTAGGGGTGTCACGTACCTGTTGCCGACGCTGAAGAACCCTCAATATACCCTTTTTAAGAACCCCAAACTGCAGTCTGTAGGGAAAACCTCGACAGGGAGTTCATTCCACAGTTCATGGGAGAAAATTTCTCTGGGTCCGCATTGTACGTAATATAATATTTATGTATATATTATACGCGTATATTGAATAATCAATTAATATATCGGGTATTGTACAAAAGTCGATTGCTTGGGCACCTCTGTCCCGTTTGTGTTTCAACCGTGAAGCAGTTGTGTTTGCATGGCTGTGTTTCGGTTTGAAGGGTGGGATATGGCGTGAATTTACTGGGTACAGAGGAATAACACCTGAGTCCTCAGGAATGGCAACGCATGGGGAGTATTATGGGCAAAACAGTATACTCTGTTATGTTCATGGTATTGTTTATGTCTATAGGCGACGGTTACCACTTTCCATCAGGTGGGCCGCCAGCTTGTTTGCCATTCTAAGTTGTATACATACAACATATATGCTTTATTACACCCACACTTACGAAAGCCTATTCCTTATAAATCGAGCTACAACTTAACCCTTCACGGTTATTCCAAAAATGATTAAAAATAGGTCGCGGTGCGTGAGCGGCCAGTCATTATGGCCCTCTATTATAAGTTTTTCGAACCCGTCGCGTGCTCCTGTCGGGGTTGCTAGTTAATTTTTAAGTTAAACCACTTTTTCAACCGAACTAACTACAAGTCTGAGTTAAAAAATTTGTCTACATCGTACAAGTAGTACTGCTTGATTAACAAGTCACATACTGCGGTTTTTCTCGCGTGAAATAATATTCACTGTAATTAAGGAACAAATTACAAACAAACAACATTCAGGAATATTGAAAATTGTTTAATTATTTTATTACCAAACTATAATTGGGGTAACTCTGTCCCACTCGTAGTGGTAACCATCGCCTAAAGACATGAACAGTACCTACTATGAACGTAATAGAACGTGACATAATACTGTATACTGCTTCGCATATCATGTGCATTGCCATTTCTGTGGGCTGTTTTTTTTTGCAACTTAGAATGGCAAACAAACTGCCGGACCACTTTATGTGTCATGGACATAACAAGAGTCTACTGTTTCACCCATGAAGCCCATCATGCGTTGCCATTTCTGAGGACTAAGGTGTTATTCCTCTGTACCCTGTAAATTCACTGCTATATCCCACCCTTCAAACCGAAACACAGCCATGCAAACACAACTGCTTTATGGTTGAAACACGAATGGGACAGAGGTACCCAAGCAAACGACTTTTGTACAAAGTCTCCCTCTGGTAAAGTAAATATATATTTTTATTCATTTATTTATATCTATCGGTGTAAGCAGACAATTTTTGTACAAAATCTCCCATTAAACAATTTATTTTTTAAACATTTGTTTTTAATGGATTGAAACTCAAATTACACTAAATCGATTTTTAAAACTTTTTTTACTTATAAAAAGCTACATTACTACCAATTACGATACGCCGTGTGGTCCCGGCACCGAATGGACGACCCCCTTCATTCCCATGGGTGTCGTAAGAGGCGACTAAAGGAACTTAACTCTTGAGGGATGGGCATCAACGTCCCTCCTAAAATATCACTAAAGCCTAACTGCGGTTGCCGGGGGGAAAGGGATTGTTAGCAATGGAGTTTGACAGCCCTATTGCTAGCGATATGCCCTATTAGGTCGACCTCCACGTGGTTCCCTCTGGAAACTACCGTGAACAATTCTTGTTGAATTCGTCACGATGGGCTAACTGACCTGCTTCATCCTCACCTATCATCCTTCACTAGTGCCTCGCCGGTGTAGACCGCGCAAGCGGGGTTACCATTTCATTATTATCCGTTAAGAACTGCGGTTGCCAATCTGCCTGCCAAGCGTTACAACTGCTGGCAAAACTGCCCGATAGGGGGAGCTTTTGTTAAGCAGTGGACAGTTAATGGCTGATATGATGGATCATCGTATCGTATGATACTATTATCTAGTAATACAGACTATTTTTTTTTCTTATTTAAGAGTTTTCTGTGGTCCAGGCAACTCAATAATGCATTCTCATCCAGCCAGTTCTATCTTAGGCCATATCTTTGACTTCCCTACATGACATAACACCTACTGTTTACACTAGGTGTAAGACATATTTTATGTATTTATTATATGTATATATTTATTTATTTCATATATTATGTGTATGTCTATATTTGTCTAATTATATGTTTATATCATATGAATATATATAGTATTTCTTTATTTTTTTTTCTATTCAATAATGCACTACTTATTTTTCGGTTTGCCCAATGGTTGACTGGTAGAGAACACCGTCCGGTATTAGGTCCGCCAAATGTACACAGAATTTTACTGTACATTAAAGTTTAAATAAAGGAAACACAGACAATATGTTTTTAAAAATAAAAATTAGAGCTCTTCTATTTACCCGAGCGGAGCCGGGGCGTGTCGCTAGTGAATGATAGACGCAAGAAACGTCAATTTACAACGCGGTTTCTTTTGTGAGCCCCTTGTATTGATTCTCAGTAATCATTGTTGTTGGCTGAATATTTTATGGCGGGGTTATTTAACGAAACACGATTATGATTTATAGTTCCTGAGCCAATAATTACTCTTGTTATATAACTAGCTTTTACACGTGACGTTACTTAGTTTTTTTTTAAATATATATAATCTTGCCATGTGGTCCTGGCATAGAATGGACCACCCCTTCCTCTTCTGTGAGTATCGTAAAGTAAGTGAGTTCACCACCGTACAACCCGCCATAAACTAAAATTTCATCCCAACCATCTGGACGAGTGGCGGTCCTCCACCGTGAGTTTTTCAAGGCACTTTCTTCCACGCACAACCACTCTTTGTAATCAACTTCCAGCAGCAGTATTTCCGAACCGATACGACAACATAACTTTCAAGAAAAGAGTATATTCCTTTTTAAAAGGCCGGCAGCACACCTGCAATGCCGTAGGTGTTGTGGGTGACCATGGGCGGCGGTAGTCACTTACCATCAGGTGAGCCGCATGCTCGTTTGCCCCCTGTGTTGTAAAAAAAAGCCGATTAAGGATTTAATAGCCGAGAGATGAACAACTGCGTTTCTCTTTAAACATCACCAAAGTTCGACTGCAGTCGCTAACCCGATTGCCAAGCTAATGTTCATCATCGCTGATAGAACTCAAATTTGTAAAGATGCTAATAATTTGAATTGATAGCAATGAACACTGTCAGGTCGACCTACACACGGCCCCCCTGGAAATCATCGAAATTAGTTCTTGATGAGTTTGTCACGATGAGTCAAGAGACTTGCTTTCATCTTTACCAATCATCCTTCAATCGTATACTGATAGCAAAATTTCCTGACTTTACTTAGGTTTTGTCTTTAATTTTCATTCCATATAAGACAAAAACTAAGTAAAAAATTACATAAGTAATATCTAGCTAGACTGTAGACCTTTCTCAAAGACTATACACAGAACGGTCCTGAGCCACCTGCATCCACTGATGTTCTGTAACACATTAGAATTCGTAGCTCTATTTAGTGGGAATAGCCCTCCACTGCATTTATCTGTAGGGAGTCGCTCTCTTTCCCAATAAAACTTACCAGCAACACGATTAAAATACCACCATTCCCACATTCCTTAAAAAAAAAGAACAAATTTATTATACCAGAACAATCTAGTTTTACGGCGGCCAAGTACTTTATCTAGCATCTTGTCTATTCTCATAGACAACAAAGCAACCCTTTGAAATGGCTACACGAAAAAACACCCAACCGGTTTCCCATGCGTTTGTTTTATTCACACGTTGAAAACAAAAAAAAAATCACTGCAGATTATTAGTACTTTTGTAAAGGTATTTTCTAATGTATTCAATCAGAAATGAATTTGCATATTGTGAAGGGTCAAACGGATCGCTTTTGTGCATTTTTTTTAATGTCAAGAGCGGAACAGATTCAATGATAAAACAGAAACTAGTGTTGTGTTACATCCGGTTTTGGGGGACTAATGAAATTTTTTTTATACAACCTAGAATGGCAAACAAGCTGATGGTCCACCTGATGGAAAATAGTAACCGGCGCCTATAGACATGAGCAGTATCATGGACATAACAGAGTATACTGTTTCGCCCATGATATCCCCTATGCATTGCCATTCCTGAGGACTCAGGTTTTATTCCTCTGTACCTTGTAAATTAATTGTACCCTGTAAGTTCTGTTAATATTAAAATTTCATATCGTCAATATAAATGATTATAATAAACTTTTGTATCATCATCATCGTCATCATCAAATCAGCCGTTAACTGTCCACTGCTGAACATAGACCTTCTCCTATTTTGGGGATTTTGCCAATAGTTGTCATGCTTGGCAGGCGGATTAGCAGCCGCAGTTAGGCCTTATATATAAATTAGAAACCTAATAAAAACAATAAATTTATATGAATAAATTATTTTAAAACAGAAGTCTTAAATAACTTGGCACATGAAATTTTAGATATAAAACTAAAACCAAACAGTATTAATTACCTTGATCCCTTCTGAAATAAAAAATTAAATAGAATTAAGAAATATTAAAAGTTTAAAATATAAATAAACTAGCTGACTCGGCAAACATTGTTTTACCATATACATTATTTTTAGAACTATACATGAAAATTTATCCTACTACAATTATTATATTGGATTGCTATTTTGCAATCCTATTGCGAAATATAAAAATCGCGATTAAAAAACAGGAGTTGATTGTAAAACGGTGAAAATTTGAGGTTGTATGTATTTTTCAATGCTAAATCATAATAAAATAAAAATGGATAAATTTGTCAAAAAATAAAAAAAAAATTTGGGGAGGGTCACCCTTATCATTGGCGGATATGAAAAATAGATGTTGGCCGATTCTCAGACCTACCCAATATGCACACAAAATTTCATAAAAATCGGTAAAGCCGTTTCGGAGGAGTTTGGTAACAAACACCGCGACACTAGAATTTTATATATAAGATATACAAAATAATTTTATATACAATGACCAGTGAAGTTCTTGCTCAATTAGTAGTAGCACTGGCTCTGGCATGCTATAGATGGTGCGGGTTCGAAACCTACCCGCTTCGAAATTAATCAATCACTCAATAATTATTGGACTCAATTAATATTCAATATAATTTCATATATGGATGACATTTTTACTATATCAACATATTTTTATTGCAAAAATTTGCAGTGAATTACCAAAATTATTTCTGTACCATATTTGTAAGGAATGTACCAGAGGGAGACTTTGTACAAAAGTCGATTGCTTGGGTACCTCTGTCCCATTCGTGTTTCAATCGTGAAGCAGTTGTGTTTGCATGGCTGTGTTTCGGTTTGAAGGGTGGGATATGGCGTGAATTTACTGGGTACAGAGGAATAACATCTGAGTCCTCAGGAATGGCAACGCATGCGGGGTATCATGGACGAAACAGTATACTCTGTTATGTGCATGATACTGCTCATGTCTATAGGCGACGGTTACCACTTTCCATCACGTGGGCCATCAGCTTGTTTGCCATTCTAAGTTGTATAAAAAAAAAGAATGGCAATAAATTTATTATTATTAAAAAAAAATTGGTGGAATTGCAGTTATCAACACTAACAATACCTAAAATCCTTTTTATATTAAGTCAGATGACCGTTCTGCTCTCTACTGCCTCCTACTGGGTTTATTTTTGAACGTGATGAAAACCATTCTGCCTCACAAGTTAGGGCAAACAATACAATTTTTCATTAAAATTGGTTGAACAATTCCGAAGATTAATATAAACGAACATCGTAACAAGGGACTTCTATATATTAAAATATTTCAATATCCATCCATGCAAGACCAATTTGAAGTTAATTTTTTAAGAAATAAAGTTTTGGTTCGGTGTAAAGCTCTTCTAATACTAAATATCGTAAACATTGTGTTCCAAATGTAGTTCCACTTTTCTATCAACCCTTTCATGCGACGTGTCTGTAAGTTTTAAACGCTACTGTCCGGTAGATGTCCCATTTTGTTAACATATTTACAGTAATTAATATTTCACATTAGATTATCTGTAACGAAATCTAAATTCAGTTAACATTGAATTATTAAATACTACACCCTGATTACTATATTAACTTTCCGGCTTTGCACGATAGAATTTTCGAAAATAATATATGTAGCCTATGTCGCTATCTGATTATGTAGCTTTCTGTAGGTGAAAGAATTTTTAAAATTGGTCGAGTAGCTTTTGAATTTATTCATTACAAACAAACAAATTAAATCTTTCTTCATTACGACATTTGTAAGGATAAAAATACATTATCAAAAAAAGAATTTGAGTATTAAAAGACAAAACCAAATTTATTGTAGGTAGTCAATTTCCTAAAATAATGTCCACTTAATTTTTAACAATTATTATTTGAAATCATTAAGCAAATAACTATAAACAGGCATATTTATAGTAACTGTTTCTATGCTATTATGATATATATAAATAAAAATAGTTATAAACCATTATTACATATTCAAAGTATTAATAAATTATGTACATAATTCTCAATAATATATTTAAATGATTACCTTAACAATTTATATAATAATTCCAATAAAATTCTCGTCCGAATAACCTTGATTACACAGGGCGACATCTGTTTTAATAGCGCCCTCTATTCGTCCTTTAACGATTGGAAAATAGCTAGCTTTTTCACTGTTTCCAATAGAATAATTCAATTATGTTTCTTAATTAAATGTAAAAATAAATTCAGAATATTGCTTACGTTTACATAACTTTTAACTTTTATATTATAAGTGTATATTTTTATTTATTTTTTGTGTTGAAAATTTAAAAATAAAAAAAAGAAATAAAAAAATACTATATTGATACACAACATGATCGTTACTCGATCTCAACTTAATTCAGTGTTCATATACCGTATCGGACACCACTCCCATAACCACGCCTGCTTCACATGGCACCACCTTATAATTGTCTAACGCATAATGACTTTTAGATCTATGCCTTGATTGTCCATCTATTGTATGCGAATATGAACTTTTTTCTTTGAATATTTTTTCTTCCTTTATGTTATATCTAAACATATTTAAAATCATGTCTATTTAAGTAAGAAACTGCTGCCATCTGGTTTATATTTAATAGAGATGTTACCTACTAAATTAATTATATTTAAAACTTATAATACAAATGGAAATTATACTTACGTAATTATTGCCAGTTAATTTACTAAATTTAAACGTTATTTAACTATTGACAACATTATCATTATTATAGTAACTTTTACTTTTAAAATAAATAACAACCCCAAAACGCCATCTACTACTGTTTCAAATTTCTGATACCACAATATTTGTCTTCCCAACTCATATAAGCTCGTCAATTAAAGAAAAACATAATTTCTAGGGTTATGTAGTACCAAAATACTGTTTCGAATTAGGTATAAAATATTATGAGTATAACAAGTTTCATTGCTATACGTAAGTTATGTTTACTTAATTACCTAAATCATCAACTATTTTTAAATTAAAATAGATAGGTATTATGCCAATCAAGAATAAGGTTCATAATTTTTTATTGAAAAAAAAAACATCGGATTTATATAACTAAACGTTAGTTTTATATACTTCAATTATTATCATAGGTATTATATTAATAGTAGTAAAAATAGCTAGAAAAAATAAAACAGGAAAGTATTTTTGATAGTAATATTACAAAAATATTTTATTTAGTGAAAAATTAAAGTGTTAATTTATATGTAGTTAATATTTTGCTTTATATTATTAAGATTATTTCATTGCGTACAAACAGTGACAACATACGGACGTCTAACGCCATCTTTCGAGGGGTAGTGATAACGCTGTGATCTGAAATTACGAAGTTATAAATAGACTTATTCGTTTCTTATTTCGTCTTTACAAGTAATTAGATAAAAACTTTTTATTTGAGTATTTAAAGCTTTTTTTATTAGTGAACTACATAGTTGCGGTAAAGACTCGGAGATGCCTACATTAAAATTGTTTGTACCAAGTATATAGATAGCTTTCAGAACATTATAATAAGAAAAAAAGTTTAGCAAATCCCATTTTCCGAAGAGTAGGTAAGAAAAAATGTAAAACCACATCAAAATGCCGTTGGCTAACACCCCATAATCCAAGCCCCGCCTGGAGAGAAAAAAAATACCATAATAAAAGAGGCGTCTACAGAAAGAAATACTTCAGTAGCCCTCGCGAAACAGCGCCATTCTAATCTCTATAGTGCGAGCGAGATAGAGCCTATTAAGAAAAAATCACAAAGAAACGCATTCTTTTCCATTTCCTCCCTCAATTAAAAAAATGGGGAGCGCTACTCGTCCCGTTCTAACACGCTGGGGTGCGACGGAAACGAGGTCGGGCGAGCGAGAGGGGCGACCACCCTCGTCCTTCGCGCCCTTTTTAATAGTTCTTGCGGCCGTGGTCCGAACGGTCCGTCGGTCGCGTCCGGCGTCCGGCGTACGGGCGCGGGGCGCGCGGCGCTCACACGACCGTCGCCTGCCGCCGGCCGCGCCGTCTTTTCCTTGGCCGGACGCATTTTTCCGCGGAAAAAACGCTGGGCGCGTGCGCCCGGCGTCGGTGGGGATGTTCTTGAGGACGTCTAAGGCGGCCGGCACGGCGGGGGCGGCGCCGCGTCTTGCTAGTTGGAGCGGCGTCTTCGGCTGGCGCGCGCGTCCTCCCCACCCCGCAAGAAAGCGTCGCGACGTTAAGTTTTCCACCAAGAAGTTAGTCGTCGCCCGCCCGCGTCTCAAGAAGGTCTCGCTTCCGCCTACCCTGAGCCTCACTTAGCTTTTCCGGGGTGACTTTTCGCGTTCACTGCGTTAACTTATCGCGGAGTTTTACAGTTCGCGTGTAGTTACTAACCGCGCTTCTTCACTTCCAGATTGCCGGAAACAAAACAGACAAAAAGTGCAATAGCGAAGCGAGAGATCGCATGAATTCGTTGTGACGATACGCCCGAAACTGGAATTAATGTTGAAATACTTCAATGAGAACATATCCCTAGCGCTGCAGGAGAGATACAGGGACCTCCATGATTATCGGAAGACGGAAGCGGTAGAGGAGGGATCACCGAGGGAGGCGAAAGTACCGAAAATAGCTGAGGAAGGAGACCAGGTCGGCGGCGAGGGCGCCTTCGAGCCGAGCGCCGCGCCGCCGTTCCAGAGGTTGCTGGAGGCTCCCAAAGAGGAGGACAACTTTGTGGCGAGTTGGCTCCAGAACTCCTTTAAGATGACTGCAGCCGAAGGGAACTCAGAAGCCTCCGCTGGAGGCAGTGCTTTAGATCTCAGGGCGACGCCGATCTCGCTGCACATCCCGGCGTTGCAACAAGCGGCGGAGGCTCAGCGGTTTAAAATGCAAGACTTTTGGAACAGGAGTCGGCCAGGGTCTCCCGCCCAAGAGCAGCTGCCAGAAAGCCAGAGCCAGCCTGGACCAGCTCCGCCGACTCCTCAGCCGCCAGCTACTCCTGACCATAAGATCATCACGGAAAAACTAGTGAACGAAATCCAGGTGAGTGTTTTTTTTTTGTATCTAATATACCCTATTTAATATTATTGTATCAAGACATTAAAGGAGGGCATAAGTTTTTTTTTTTAATTAATTTTTATATATATTTTATTTTATAAACTATAAAAGTGTTTTTAAAAAAATTTGTTTAATATTTTGGTATTGATAAATTAATCCCGTTAAAAATAAAAATAAAATAAAAAGAAAAAAACTAAGATCAAAAGACATAGTTCCGACGGCTAGTTGCGGGTTGAATTCTATTTATTGCAACATATTTAGTGGCACTATTTTTTAAATATAATTGTGATAATATAATATTTTTTATTAACTGTATAAAACAAAAATTATATATATAAGTAAATTAATTAATTATTAGGAATAAATAAAAAAGATTATTAATTCACTGGATTAAATTTTAAATAATTTATCTTGCACTAATGAAATATTTTTTGATAAAATAATTTTCTTAAAAGATCTAAAGACAACCAGACAAAATAACCGTCTTTCGTATGCGAGAAGTGATGATCGACTGACCTCAAGATATTACAAACTCACAAACCCGTTCCAAATTTAAATGATCCCTTCTTTAAAAAAAAAAAAAACAGTCTCAAGAATCCACGGCAACATTGTGTATAGCTTTTGTTAATATAAGAAAGGGTTAAGGGCCTTGACTCGGAACTTATTATTAAATCGTTTTTGTCCTTATGTCGCATCCGGTTTTACAAAGGATATGTAAATTACAATAATCTGTGATAATTCTATTATTTCGGTATTAGCCTGTGATCAACTTGTCGTTACTTTCAATTTTACTCATTTTTGTATTTTCTTTTACTCCATGACAAATGTTTGTTTGAGCATATGGCTCATAATTATTTTATAGGCAACGCGTCGCTCAACGAATACTGTTATTTAGAACTAATATTATTTTATTTGCCCCTTCCGGTGACCTGTAATTTCCAAATTGTTTGTTTGATATAAGAAAGACATGTTTTTCGTAGTCATAAAACTAACAACTTACATTTTTAATTAAAAAAGGAAACTGTATAGTCTACTGTTGGAGGCGTTATACGCGTTCTTAATTCATATTTTAAAAACAGAAGAAGGAAGAATATTACTTTTTAAATTAGTTTCGGATTCGCTCACCTTGCATTTGTCTATTTCCCACGGCGCGGCGGATTAGGGCGTTCATTGTGATATTATTTTTTTAATTTTTTTTTGCCTTGCATTGTTTCACGAAGGGGTGTTGACAGTTATTTGTTGCTGCGAATCTGTTCTCATTCCATTTTTTTTTGTTTTAAATTTTGTTTGAATAACGAACCGGTTTGTGCCAGTTCATGTTTCGTATTCATTTGATTTTTTTGATCAATAGAGATTTAACGGTTCAACACTACGCTAGTAACTGCGCTTTTGTGGTTAAAGTTTTTGTAAATAACGGTTAATTAAAATTTGATTTATTAATATTTTTGTGCTCATACCATTGAGTCAAGAGTTTATTATCAAAATAACAGTAAAATAAATTTTAACCAGTCGGTTACCGCATTAATTTTTTTTTATATAATTTGTATAAATTATTTTTTATGGAAATCTTGTAAAATAGTTGAATAATTTGTACTTCATAATATGTTTTATAAAGGAATAGGTGTGTATAAAAGTTTTGTGGTTAAAATGTTTGTAAATAACAGTTAACTATAATTTATTTATTAATATTTTTTATAATCTAGTCGTCAACGACCTGACCGAAGGATTATAGTCAAAATTATGTGTATAAAATTTTTTTAGTTTCAAAATTAAATTTACTTTGTCATTCCATTCTCCATTAGTAATTGCATTAATATTATTTATTATAATCAATTTTTAATATAATTTACCTGAATTAATTCTTCATGAAAATCATGTAAAATATTTAAGAAATATATCCCTTTTAATATCTTTTATAAAACAATAAAAGTGTGTATGTAATGTATGGATTTAAAATAATTCCTATTTTGCTTGCTACATAATTAATTTTTGAAAATAATAATAAAATGGATAAATATTTCTGAATTATATATGCCAGTTTTATTTATATGCTTTTTTTTCTTTGAAATTCATATAGTTGTCTCTCTTTTTCACGCCCGCCGCGCCGTACGTTGGAACGGGACAGCAGCAGCAATCGCCGTCCGCAGACTCGACGATGAGCGAGAGATCGCTCGTACCGTTTGCGCTGGTAAATTTACTGTCTACACTCAGTAATGTCGATGTAAATAATATTTTATAACTTTCAATGTCATGTTCCGTGTGCATATGTTTTAGAAAAACTTTATTTTTCGTAACGTAATCGGGAAAAAGATCGGTTATTTTTTTTGCGTTTAAAAACATTTTGTTCTATTTTTAAAAATTATCTTATTTTTTTGCGCTTGTGACTAATTTCTTATTGTTACTATTTTGTAATACTTAGCATGAGCACGAAGTGTTTTTTTTTATCACTTACGGCGGTTTTATTTTACGGGGTAAGTTTATTTTAAATGTTTACAATATTGTTATTACTGTCGCATGTTAATTATATTTCCAATATTTACTAATAGCAGCTTTCTTGTAATTTATTGATTGCTTCGTATTTGTAGATAGATATTTAATTTTTTTTTCTAAGAGAATTATATTCTTTGAATTTCTTTTTTATTCTTATATTTTGAAGAGGGTTTATTCTTTAAAAATATACCACTCCCATATTGGTAACAATCGATTTATGCATTGAATTTCTATCTCTCATAGATATGTAAATTTAGTAAAAGTAGGTACTTTTACTAAATTAATTAATTTATTCTTTATAAATATTAAATAGATGATAACAATTACATGTGACTGATCTGAACACAAACAAGTAGAGTAGGTATATACCTGCCTTAGTTGTCTCTTAGTATTCTTAACGAAATTTTAAAACTTCAGTAGCCACATACCTATAGTATTTAGTATATTAATTACATATATATAACATACTATTTTAAAAAATAATTAAAAAAAAAATCCTTTATAGAGAATATCCATAAAAGTTATATATATTTAAATCTTTTTGTTCTTTTTCATATTGCTTTTAATAGTTTTTTAAAAATAGAAAAGCTTGCTTAATAATAATCTATCTATTAGAGTGAATAAGAAATTAAAAAAAGAACATATTAAAACCACGTGTCTATTTTAAACTCGTTTTAATATCATTCGAAAATCGAACACGCTTTTCTAAGCAGTTAATAACACGAGTAACGTTTTGTTTTTGCACGCAGCCACAGCAACAGTCGCCAACAGGGGACGGCCCGATCGGCGATCGCAACACAATGTTGCCTTTCGCATTGGTAAATTTCCTGAATAGCCTCAATATCGATGTAATTATTTTCTTTACTTTATCTTCACTAGTTTGTCGCTTAGTTAGTACTATGGGAACTCATTTCGATTAGAAATTCTAAAATCGAATTCGATATACGAATAATTGAACTATCATTTATAGCTTTTTATATTTATAGGTTTAGAGTAAAATTACTTTTTCAGTTTTCTTTTTTTTTATTCCTTTTAATATAGTATTGCGATTAAATAATGTAATTAAATTCCCGCGTAAGGAGGTGTAACACCTGAGTTCGTATATTAGTTATCGAAAAGTGTAATTAAATTAGTATTTTAAATAAAGTATTCAGTACAATAAAACAGTAAAAGAAACAATTATGATTTTTTGTTTTACCTGTGTCCTATTATTTGAATTGGCACATTACATTTATTTCTTTTACTGAAAAATACACAAGTTTAAAAAAAAAACAATAATTATCTTATAGGTGTATAATTTTAATTGAAATAAATACATTATAAATTACAATTGTAGGTATTACCTACAATTGTAATTTGTAATGTATTTATTTAACAAAAAATAAATGATAATTATAACAAACAAATACGTAATAATATTCAAAATTATAAATTTAAAATGAAAATAAACCAACCATGTGGTGTATTTTCGATATGCCGATTTTAGGAAAACTTGTATTTTATCTCCCGATGATGATTTAAAACAGTTCATAGAACCAAGTGCTTCAGTATTTAATGTTTCTCCAACATACAATGTTTGTTTATGATCTTATTTTAGTAACAATCGAATGAGTTTCCGTAATTGCGCTCGTTACTTTTTCATTTAACAGTGAGTTTTATCCCGGTTTCATTTCGGTCCTTTTTCGCATGTTTTCTCTTTACATCTAATTATATTTATAGTTGTATATCATAATTTTGTTGTTATTCATTAATCATTTGTGATAAAGCTCACTGTAAAAATTTGACTTGATAATAGGAATATTAAGAATTTGGAATATATATACGTACATATTAATATTTTGTATTGCAATAACTATGCTAGATTACAATACATTATGTATTTGTCACGTGATTGGCCACAAAATAATATAATTTTGTTAATATTTATTATGTTTATTTGATGAAAATAAAATTGATATTCTTATATAGAACATTTTTTTTCTAAACAAGGTGGAATGCCGTAATATTCCGTTTTATCAAGAATATAACTAACCTAAATTGATTAATGTCACTGATATTTTTATTAATAATTTATTTCGTTTCACGCAGCAACAAGCAAGATCTGGCCAGAGCATCAGCGAGAGAACCCTGGAAGAATGCTGGTCTACACTTCAGCGAGTGAGTTGGCATCTGTTTCAATGCGTATTGTTATCTTCCAAAAGTAGGGGACGTGCGGCGGCCATTGTGTTCTAAAACAGATTTCAAATTTCAAAAATCGAATCATAAAATATAATTGTTCTTTTTTTTATTATTTAAAACACAGTCGCCAAACCACGATCTCTATAATAAATGGGGTATTGGTTAATAGCCAATTACTCGTACATTTAATTTTAAGGTGAGTTTTAATTTTTATTTTATAACGAAATCGACTTCCTTTTACACGGTACACGTAGAAATAAATCGGCGCCATTTTCTTTTTTGCATAGATTTTATCGAATCTAGCTGCTGGTGGCAAAGGAAACACTTGTACCAGATAGGGATTTTTACGAAAGAGGAAGTGAAAAAACTATAAAATATCTATTCTCTATCTATAGTTATGTTTGCATATCCGTTAATGTATACTTAACATAGACGATAAAATGCTTTGAGGGTATTAACAATTTATTTAATCTCGTACTGTTCGATTTGTTAGCGATTATTTTCTTTTTTTTTTTTTTTGCGAACTGATGGTACCATCTGCATAAAAGGTGGTGTACGGGTTTTATATAATCCAGGAAGCAATTGAAGAGTACCTACATATTGAACATCTGCACATTTGTATTGTAGTTTTATTTTCAAATTTACTTTGTGATGAAACTATAAGAAATATTAATATAATTATGCGTATTCTTAAAACTTAAAGGTCGATCGTGTTATGTATTCTAAAGTTCAATTTACAGTATGAAATTTTATTGCGTAAATTTTTCCCGCCCAAATTGTGCAAAAAAAATTTATATTATTTACTTTTTAAGCTTTTCTTATTTACAATTTAAAAAAAAATATCGATGACTTCGGTGTTTCTGGCTTGGCTTTCGGTGTAGTAAATACGTTATTTTACATAAATGTAAAGCAAAGTAATATAAATAAATTAATTGAATTGTAAAATTTACTAATGTAACTTTTAAAATCATTCTATCAAAATAATAGTCTATACACAACAATAGTAAAAAAAAACAAGAAAAAAAAGGGAAACACAGGTGGTTGAAAAAATAAAGCGAATCATCGGACGTGGAACGGGAAAGCACAGTCGGCCAAAATAAAAACTGCGCTGTGCGGAATCGAGTACTTGATCTTTTGAGGTTACGGGACATAGGTCCCGTGGAGTGGAATAGGTATATAAATTTTAATCAATCTGAAGATATTTAAACATCTTTAGCCTGTGACGTTTATCACGTGAATGACAAAAGTATGTACAATATACAATCCAATTGCATTAAATTTATATTAAATGTTAGATTTGAATAACAAACATTTAAATTTTTGCATAAGTTTTTATATTTATAAAGTTAACACTCATAATGTCGATTTTAGTACGGGTCGTAACCGGTAGGGGCGCTGTATAAATAAAACACGATCGCTTATGAATGCTTTCTGTGTAAACTCACGGCGGATAGACAGTTTGATGTATGTATTTGTTGAATGTAGATCAGAGAATTCATTTTATACTACTCATTTATTTTCACAAACAACAATGGCACGTATGAAGTTTATGATTACAAAGTATAAGATTATTTGAAAATATCTTTTCTATTATATCATATATGTAGATACTATAGTTTCAGTAGAACTTAATGCAAATATAAACAAGTCTTGTTGGAACTTCCACATAAACTTTCTACATGAGATTAATAACAAATCGAAGTATTCAATCAATTATTGGATTTTTAAATTGTACTGCTATTGAATATGAATAGACTATTTCATGCATTTGTTTACATTTTAATTATGTTTTATTAAATTAAACTATAGTTGGGTAACGCTGTCTTTTTATGTGCTAATCGTTCAAATATCAGGTAGCACAAGACCTAAATAATATATGTAGTTTTTTTTATGTTAATAGCCTCTGATTAGAAATTTAAAATAAACCATTTTTGAGGAAGCATTTCACTTTATCTATATATTATTGTTCTAGTTCATAAGATTATAGTAATATTAATTAATACATCTTTACTATATAAAAAAAAAATATATATAATATGTGCACCAAAAATTTTTTTGATATGGACGATAATAAATTGTCGCATCGATGAAAGCATTTTAATAAAAAGGAGTTAACAATAAAAAAAAGGTATCTCCACGAATTTTTCGTCCGACGCAAAGTGCTTGATCGAAAAAAATCTCACAACATTTGCATGTCGATCCGCAATGAATTTATCGTTATTGCATTGAGATTTATTATAGTGCCGCTTTTCGAAAAAATACGCCGAAAATGACCGCGTTCCAAATTTAAAATTCAAATTGCAATTGTTCTTACGTTCGAAATTGAGACGATTTTGACGTTTGCCTCTCGTCCGGGACATGTGTTCCTCCCGTGTTCTTTTTATAATTTTTGTTTCGTACGTGACTGTACTGAAACTTTTTCAATTTTTTTTTCGTTTTCGCTATAGTAAATCAATTCAGCGTTGTCTTACTTTTTGTGTGTCGGCCTCTCTGTTATAAATATTGTTTTAAAAATGCTTTTAATGATGTACGAAACTCCGTAAGTGTTGTCGAGTGCTTTATAGTCGCTTAGAGTTATTTTTTATTTTTTTTTCCAAATGGAATGTCTGGCTGGAAATAAGTTTTGCAAAGTTTTTTTTTTTAATGAAAAAGGGTAGCCGAGATAATGAAATTGTTTTTTTAAGCGAGTTCGACTGTAACATCTTGTAACAAGTAACGGGGGCGAATGGAGTGGGAGGGAGCGCGGTAATTATGAAAAGTGTCCAAGGAGGGAGGAAAAATTGTCCGGGGCGAGGACATTTAAAAAAAGTGGTTTAATCACCGAAAGGCTTTTAAACTTAATAGGTTTGGAAGAGTACGGGGCACCGTTACTCTTTCTTTTTTAAACGTCGGTCTTAAGTTATTGGAAGTAATATTAATTAATTAACTTATTTTTTTAAATTACTAAGTTGAAATCGTTAACGTTGATTATAATAGTAATATTCTATGATAATTGGTTGGTGATTAACATGCTAATAACCAGTTTTTTTTTCTTTTACATAATAAATATGATATTATAAATAAAGAGATATGTATGAAAGGACGAATTAATTTATCACTTTATTAGTAAAACTAGGTTTGATTTTATTACACAGAAAGTAATTATAAGTCCTTATAAATTACCTAATTAAAAGTATAATGAATAAAAATACATATTTTAAACAATTATCTTCTATTCTTTAACATTGTACGAATTAAATTGATGATTTGATTATTTTATTTATTTATTGACGAATTAATTTGATTGAAAATATGATTTAAATAAATAAAAAATATAGTGTTCTATTTTTAAATATTATTCTCTCGATAAAAGAAATGATAAAAGTTATCGTTGTCTGTGTAGACGACGCGCGAGTTAACTGCATCCCGGGCGGCGACGTTTCTTCCAGTGCCACGTTTCCACCGGTAGTAGTTTATATATTTAAAACTAGCTATATTTTGCTGTTTAGTCTGCGTTAATTACGATAAATATTTTCTTTGAAACACTAATCAAGTCTCACGTTCTAGGGTTTATTTCGTTTAGTTTAATTATTATTTGGATATAATATTGATTATAAAAAAAGCTTATTCGTTATTGAAAACTAATAAAATTAACATAATACCTTCAGAAGAATTTAAAAAATTACGTAGCAGCTTAGGTTATATAGATCTATCTATCTAGAGTATCTCCATACAAATGCATCGAGCAAAAGCAGGTCAACTTTTTCATACAATTTTGCTTGATGAATAGTTATGAGTGATTCCTTTATAACTTCTATATTTATTTTGTCTTGTAAATTCTGCATCGTTTTAATGTGCAAAAACATTTTATTTAATAAATAATTATAGATACGTCAAGGTATGTTATGTGCGTAAGTAGATAGAATATTAATAAAAAAAAAGAGTTAGCTAATTTGACGATTAGCTGACAAAAAGATGACCTGTTATAAAAGCTCTGTCTACATAATATAAGCATGCCAAATAAGAAATATTATAATTGAGTTATAAAAAAAGAAAAACTGTTCTAAATTTAAATTTTTTTCATTCGATAAGTAAAAAAGATACTTATAAAAGTTATGGTCTGTGTACACGCGCTGCGAGTTAACAGCGACATTTCTTCTCGTACCTCTTTTTTCCCGGTTGTAACTTACGGCGCGGCGTGTTTTTTGGGAAAACTTGAAAATTTATTTCGCAATTAGTGGGCAAACGCTCGCAACTCGGCGCATTATTAGAAAACTTTCTTAGTGCTCGTAAAAATTCTGTTTTTTCCGACACCTGCTCGGCGTTATTTCGCTGTGAATATTTTATTATGGCTGTTTAGTGGATTTTTGTAACTTCGCTTGTAAAAAAGTTACGACACACATAAGGTTAGATACTAATAAAGTAACACAATTTTTTTATTACAAGATAATTTATTTTTTATTCAAAGTTAGATAGAGTAAGATAGTATACAAATAGAATAAGAAATTAATATAAAAAATTATAATTAAAAGGAATAAAACAAATATAAAATCAAGCAATTTTTTATCGTTTTTTTTTTTAATGGATGATAATAAAATGGATGTTAAAACCCCGTCCGCGCTAACAGTATACGCTGGCGAGGCACCCGTGAGGTATGATAGGGGAGAATGAAAAGGTAGGTCAGTTAGCCCATCATGATGAATACACCTGGAATTCAGCACAATGGTTTCCAGGGGGGATCTCGTAGAGGTCGATTTGACAGAGTATAGTGTTAGCAATTGGACTAGTTCGCATTAATAACCCCTCCCTCCCCCTTGTTTGGTAAGTAGGTACAGTAATAGTAGCTTGAGTTTTGTCACGTGATAATTAGAACACTTTGTTTTATAAAAATTAGATGATGAATATGTAAGCGTATTACTGAATACTAAGAGAAGAAATTATTTTGAAAAATTCAAGTTCATAAATTGACTTTTTTTTATACTACTTAGAATGGCAAATAAGGTGATGGCCCACCTGATGGAAAGTGGTAACCGTCGCCTATAGACATGAGCAGTACCATGGACATAACAGAGCATACTGTTTCGCCCATGATACCCCGCATGCGTTGCCATCCCTGAGGACTCAGGTGTTATTCCTCTGTACCTAGTAAATTCACGCCATATCCCACCCTTCAAACCGAAACACAGCCATGTAAACACAACTGCTTTACGGTTAAAACACGAATGGGACAGAGGTACCCAACTAAAGATCACATTTAGCAAAGCAACATGCCTACCACTATGCCTAGAAGATACAAGGTATTTCCACAAAATATGCAAATTAACCAAATCATGCAATATTAAGACAACTTAATGTTTGATTTGTAACAATGTTTAACAAACAGTTTAAAATAAAATTTTCACAAACATACACAAATTGGCGGGTAAGCAGCGCTCTCTAGGGGCTCCCAGAATAAGAGAAAAACTCCACAAAAATTAGATTTCTTTTAACGCGCTTCAATAGTCTTGATACTTTGTTAATTATTTTTTATATTTAACTTTTTGCCCGCTATTTTACTTGTACGTGTATTTCAGAATTAGGAAAGTCAATGAAATGTACTACTTCTAAATGGTAACCTACTTCGAATTTTAAGTAAGATCGTTAGGTATATAACTGTAAGAACCGCATCGAATTTGGTGTAGTAGTTTTTGCATAATGTCTGAACAAACATAAAGACAGATAGATAAAATTCTTAAAAAATATTATTTTGGCATTTTTTGCTCTTATTAATAACAAGATCCTTTATATTATTTTTTCTTAAATATCTTCCATATACAGACAACGTGTGGTTACAATTTTATCATACACTAATATATATATATATATATATATATATATATATATATATATATATATATATATATATATATATATATATATATATATATATATATATATATATATATATATATACAAATGTATGGGTTTATTTGTTATTTTTTGCCGCCTTGGTGGCTCGACCAATTGTCATTAAATTTAGTACAAACACGTACAATTTTTTTTAATGGGTGATAATGGAATGGTTACCCCGCCTGCGCCATCAATATACGCTGGCGGGGCACCAGTGATGGGTGACAGGTGAGGATGAAGGCAGGTCAACTGGCTCATAATGACCAATTGAACAAGAATCAACCACTATAGTTTCCAGTGGGAACCGCGTGGAGATCGACCTGAAAGGGTGTATTGCTAGCAATGAGGCTATTAAATCTCATTACTAACAATCCCTTTCCCCTAACACATATGATTTGGAAACAAAAATAAAGGTTTCTTTTTAACTCGGCCACAGTTAATATAATAGTTACTCGGTCAATCAATAAGTCACAGTTATGCGGGTGATTAATAATTAACAGTACCGTGTCGATAGACATATTGCTTTGCGATAATGAGACTCGATTCCGGGATTCGATTCCTAGTTGGGTCAATTTAAACAATAAAAAAAAAATATATAAAAAAGAAAAAATTAAGGTTTAGGTAATTAACGCGATATTTTAAACCTAGTATAAATAAATTATAAATCCATACTAATTTGTAGTATAAATTTAACCCTTAAAAGCCTGATTTTTAAATCGAATTAAAAAATATATAAGTGTACCGTTTACTGTGTTTACTAATGGGGAAAAATAGTAAAAATAAATCAAAACAATATTTTTATATATTTATTTTAAAAAAAAAAAAAACATTTGGTAACATGTAAACAGCCAAGTATTAAAATAAAATCGATTGTAGGCGCCCAATGCGATTTATAACCCCGGTATCAAATTTGAAACTTCAGATATTTAAAGGTTAAATATAAACTTGTTTGTTTGTTACCTTATAACTCCTTAACGGCTTAACCAATCACTATGAAATTTAGTATACACGTACTATATGGGATGGAGAAGGATATAGGCTCATTTTTAACCTAATCCGTAAATATATAGCGGTCACGCGGACGAAGTCGTGGGTAAAAGTAAGTATTATAATATACTTATAATATATATGTAAAAGGAAGATTTTAAGATAAAGTTATTATTATTTTAGGGATCGTTTGGCAAATTATCGATCACGGTACCCCTTTTGATGACACATACAGATCTTTCTCGTCCTTTTTCACGCACGAGTGGGTAATCTAAGGCCGTTGCATATTATATTATATGATAACAGATTTAACCTTGTGCTTATATTGCTTTTATTTATTAATAAATAATTTAATTATAACACGACATCTTAGTGGTACATACATAATTTATTCTTTATTCCTTCTTTTTTATTCTTTATTGTACACAAAAGGGTAGTGAAATAGATAAAACAAACATTGCACAAACGCGAGTTTATCTCCAAAAAGAGATTTCTTCCAGTAAACCCAATATGAGAAAAACTGACAGTTCATTAGTAGTTACAGTCATACATGTGTACCAATCGACTTAAATGTTATAGTTAAAAATAAATAAATAAAATGTCTTTACAATTAAAAACGCCGATAGCGGTATAAATAAATGAATAAAATATATATTATATATAAGTAAATATATATAAATAGATAGATATATATTATATATAATATAAAGAGACTTTGTACAAAAGTCGATTGCTTGGGTACCTCTGTCCCATTCGTGTTTCTACCGTGAAGCAGTTGTGTTTGCATGGCTGTGTTTCGATTTGAAGGGTGGGATATGGCGTGAATTTACTGTGGGTACTGGGTACATAGGAATAACACCTGAGTCCTCAGGAATGGCAACGCATGGGGGGTATCATGGGCGAAACAGTATACTCTGTTATGTCCATGGCACTGCTCATGTCTATAGGCGACGGTTACCATTTTCTATCAGGTGGGCCGTCAGCTTGTTTGCCATTCTAAGTTGTATAAAAAAAAAATCAGCCGTTAACTGTCCACTGCTAAATACAGGCCTCTCCCATAGACAGCCATAAGGATTATCCCCATTTCTTATGGCAGAGTACCATTGGAGAGATTTTTACAATAGTTGTCATGCTTGGCAAGAGGGTCAGGACAAACATGGAAACATGAGTTACGATAGATTTGTATGGAATTTACCGTCCCATTTATAATCGAATACAACAATTGCTTTCACTGTACACTGTACTCACTGTAAGGGCAATGTAACATTGTAAAATATATATTTTACAATGGGATCATTATTATTTTTATCATACTTAACATGGAAAATAAGCGTTAATTCTTTTATACTACCATGGTGGCAAACAAGTATACGGCCCGTCTGATGTTAAATGGAGTTATCGTAGCGTATTGACGCCTATAACACCAGATATGTCACGTTGTAACTAAATAAATGAAATTACTGTAGGCAATTTTTTTTAATATTTTAAATTTTCCAGGATATTCCGAATTTAAATGAATACCAAACCCGGTAAATAACTATACTTTTAAACATTATAGAATAAATGATTCTATTATAGAAATTTAAATATCAATATTACTTACTTCAATTTTTATAAATAAACATATTTTTTAATATAATATACCATAAATTAAAAATTTTTGCATAGACTTTTTTATGAATTTACCACCCAGTTCGGAATGTAATTTCCTTTGAGAACAGGTAGAAGAAGAAGGTAGGAAACACAGCTGTTGCTTTTTGCATTCAAATAAAAGTTTATTTTCCAAAAAAAATGGAAACAGATATCTGTTTATATACCACGAATTACATAATAGAAAAACTGCAAACCAGTCGTAGTATTCTAGAATAGACCGGTCCCTAGAGAAATAATAAAGTTATTTGATTTACGTTATTCGATGATAAAATAATTATGTATGGTACTAGATATTTGTAAAAGTGAATGCAGTGCCGCGGTAACGACTCTATCACAGTACAGTGTGGAACAAATGACTCTATCATAGAAATCAAAGTGCTATAATAACATCGGTCTGCTTCGTGATCTGTCCCTTCCTCATTACAGTATGCGTATATGTCTCTTATAATTACCATATCCATGTAAAAGTAGTTCTTGATTTAAAAAAAAAAAGTGTTTAATTTCTTGTTTTGAAAATAACGGAATAACGCAGTGATTCTCAACCACTGTGCCGCGGCACTTTTGTGTGCCGCCAAATTTTAAAAGTGTGCCGCCAAATTTTGCAAATATTTAAAAATTTTGTCATAAACTATTTATGCAGTGTGTTGTATAGTGAGTAAATAATTTTTATCTTTTTCTTTGTGTGCCGCCAAATTTTGAAATCGTTAAATATGTGCCGCAACAAAAAAAAGATTGAGAATCACTGGAATAACGTTATTTTATATAATTCAATTGTGTTTAAAAAAAACACTGACTTCAATCGGGGCAAAAGTAGATATTTCGATTTGAAAACTAAACTGCTAAACCATTTTCATAAAATTTCTATGGGATTAATCTGTAAGTATATCCTTTCAGACAAAAAAAATCCAAATCGGTTTACAACGGATGTATAATAAATATAAATAAAAATACCTCCTTTTTTGGAGTCGGTTAAAAGTATATAAAATTTAAAATATATAATTTAAATAAAAAAAAAATAGTAAAAATTACAGTATGCTAAGTACTTACACATAATATGTTATTAAACTATATTCTGTAACTTATTTTGTATAAGTACAATACAAAAACAATCTTTGATAGGCGTCAAATAAGAGCTACTTCGTTTTACACAGTCGTAAGCTTGTTGCTTTACGTAAATACGGTATCGGGTTTAATTCTCAATTGGGCAAACCTAGAAAATGAAATTTTTTTAATAAATTTCTATTGAAATAAAAATAAATTTATTTTTGAAATGTATATTTTTTTAAATATTAATATAATATTAATAGCGATAAGACCGCCTTTTGTACCTTTATGTGTATATTTCAATCTGTATTTATGTTACTGTATTTCACTTGAATTATTCACTTGTCATTGTATATTTTTATTTATAGTGCAATAAAGAGTTAAATAAATAAATATATTTTTTAAAATGTTTTTAAGCCAAGTATCTAGAACGTTTATTTACATTACACCGTAGCTAATGGCTCGTGCTGCGGAGTAAAAAAGGCGACGGCACCGGTAGAAGATAAAAATTAGCTGAAATTAAAAGATGCTAACGAACGCCATTCTGTTTCCTGCCTCTCCGGGCGGCGTCTACTAATTTTTGCCCTATTTGTATTTTTTTTTTATAGATACTAGTCTCTCTGGAGTGTTTATTTACTTACATTAAAATTATATGTTCTTATTAACGTTAAAACATTAATTTTATTAACGTTTTACGAAATACTGTTTTTATATTATAATTTTACTAAAAGAAGACTTTGTATAAAAGTCGTCTGCTTGGGTACTTTTGTCCCATTCGTGTTTCTACTAAATCAGTGTTTACATGTCTGTGTTTCGGTTCGTAGGGTGGGTGATGGCAGTGAAATTACAGGGTTCAGTGGTATAACACCTTAGACCTTAGGTATAGCAATGAATAAAGGGTATCATGGGCGACACAGTATACTCTGTTACGTCCATGTAATACATAACACAGAAAGAAATTATATTTAATTCATTATCGACCGACTTCAAAAAGAATGAGGGTCCAAATTTAGTTGTATTTTTTTTTTATTGTAATTTATTATAATCGCAATGATTGTAAACTATGGGTATATACTTGAAAAAAAAAGATATTATTATTGTTATAACCTCATAACTCCGTTAGATATGAATCGTTTTGGAAAATTATATTTTTATCACTAAATATGTATAATATAATTTCAAATTGATCGGTCTCCCCTTATTGGGAGGTTTTTACATTATTTATATCCAATTATCATCAAAGAACTATAAAGGTTTATATTGTTTTTGGATTCAATAAGAAATTAAAAAAAAAAATGTTTAATTGATCGACAATACAAAAAAAAATATTTACAATAGTTTGTTAAAGAAATGTCGACTCAAACGGACACAGTTAAAACGGTTATTTCAATTTTTTTTGCTATATTACCATCGTTTCATAATACATTAAATACGCGATGGTATATTGTTTGAGTTGGCGTTTTAGCATACATCCTGCATTGACTGTCATGTGCATCTAATGACAGCATAATAATCGTTTGAGTACAGCTTACGGTAATTCTACAACTTAGTGATGTTACCCCTTAATTTGTGACATGTCGCGTCGCTCGGTTGAACGCCAAAGTGACGTTCCAACTGAAGGTAGGGGGACAGTTTTTTTTTTTCTTAAATATACGTTTTCTAAAAAGTACAAGTAAAAATTAATTTTATTGAGTAATTTCACGGTTGTTTGAAGGTTAATTACGTGTGAGTGTATATGTCGTTACACGTTGAAAAATCGTATGCAGAAATCGTGGGGCATAATTGGTTTTTAACAGACGTTTGGATGATGGTTATTTTTTATGTAAGTAGTGTACACGATATCTTTGCAAAATTGTAATGATTTTCTTTTTTTTTTTAAAGGTATATGTAATTTATTTAAAATAATTGTAAATGTATAAATCTTTCTTAATATTGTAAATGAAAAAGTTTTTTTTTTAACCGTTTAACGACACAATTACATCTTCTTAAATGTGAATTGATTAATAACTAAAAATAAATAACATTAATAATAATTAATAACTAATTTACATTAGATCTATTAGATCGTAAAAGCTCGAGTAGTTTCGGTATCAATTCGTGATCCTTAGTCATGAGCGACAGTGACTGTGTGAATGTGTGTGTGCAAATTAAAATATAATGTATACTTACGAAACTTTTAACAATAAAATAACTAATTTATAGGTTGTGTTTCACAAAAAAATCTTCTTCAATTGTGTCAAAACCAGTTATTTTAATTTAAAAACTAAACTACTGAACCGATTTTGATAAAATTTCTATGGAACCAATCTGTAAGTATATTCTTTCAGATAAAAAAAATAACTAATCCAAATCGGTTTAGAACTGACAGAGTTGTGAAGTAACAAACATAAAAAAATACAACCGAATGGAGAACCTCTTTCTTTTTGAAGTCGGTTGAAAATGAAGAAACGCATACTTTCTATTCTAGTCGATACAATGAATAGTATAGAATGGCAACGCATGGGGGGTATCATGGACGAAACAGTATACTCTGTTATGTCCATGGCACTGCTCATGTCTATAGGCGACGGGTACCACTTTCCATCAGGTGGGCCGTCAGCTTGTTTGCCATTCTAAGTTATATAAAAAAAATACATATTCCGGTCGCACAAAGTCATGTGTAAAAGTAGTAAATATATAAGTTTACTTCCGTACAAGTTTCATTCTAATTTTATTAAAATTATAGTCTACATTTTTATGAAAATATTAAATTACTGTATAAAAAAAAAAACATAAAGTTTAATGCATTTCAAATTAAACTTAACAATGCCTCATTTTTATTATCTAAGTACCTACGTGCAAGTCATTTTTATGTTTTACTAACGAAGGTAATTATTTTAAAAAGCAAAGAACACAACTTGCTTTTTAACAAACATCCTTACTAATATTTTAAATGTGGAAGTGGGTTTGTTACCTTATAGTGCCTTAACGATTTTACTAATCAATAAAAAAAAAATATAGGCCACTTTGTGTCCCAGTCAGTAAACATATTCCGGTCATTCGGTGGGCGAATTATTGGCGCTAAAGATAATATTATCAATTTTATATAATTAAAAAAAAAAAAATTAAACCATAATCCTAGATAGCGTAGATAGAGATATTTTTGTTAAGAATTGTCCTTGCGTTTGACGATTTTGATTTTTCATTGATACAATAATATTAAGCAAACTCGATTAGTAATACAATACCGCCTTTTGTACTACACTATACGTATTGAAAATTGTTTAACAAATCATGTTATGTTGGTGCAATAAAGTGTTAAATAAATAAAATAACAATAATACAATATATAAAAAAGTGATACGAATTACTTAATTTTGAATAATTTAAATATATAGTACTTAGTTACCATGTTATTAGTACCTACTTTATTCAAAAAATATTATTCACATAAGTACATAATGTTTTTTTGAATAAAATTAATAATAAATTTATAATATTTTGCTTTTAATTATCTTTTTTTTTTTCTTATCATGAGTATCCAAAATGTCAGTGATATAAGCTATCAACACTTTAACAAAATTGATAAAATTACAATGCCAAGTCTGTATATTATTAATTCCTTAGTTTATCCTATCTATTACAGAACAAAAAAAAAATAAGACCACCTACGCGTGATATAATACCAAATAATGGATATCTACAACATTTAATAAAGGATTGGATAAGACAATTTATAAAAACAAAACTCGGAAAAAACCTCGCTCGGTACAAGAGAGGTGCATTGAAAAACTGCATGTGTCGCTGTCTCGCTCTCTCGGGAGCTATCGCCCTCTGCGACGAGCACGCTTGATACTTGTTTCATTTATTTTTTAACAGATTTTATAAAAAGAAAAATAATTATTCTGGGTGACGGCAGTAGGTTAATATCCTGCCATTTTAGATTCTAATATACTCGGTGAAATGTGCGCATGTAGAATGTTCCTTACAACGGTATTACCATGAGAAATGTCTTAAAAATTACAGGTATGATCGTAGTTATTTATTTTTTTTTTATTAATAAATAATAAATATTTAAAAAAAATCCATAATAACATTTCTGTTTTAATAGACGCTAAATAAAATTTTACATTTCAGTAATTTAATCAATTTTTTGGCAACATTTTTTTGACAATACCTACTCGTACATTTCGGATTTTTGTTTTTTTTTTTTATTTTATGGTATACTACTATTATTGGAGTCACGAGTTTCTAAGTTCCTACTAAGTTTGTTTAACTGAAAAACTATTTTTTTGCTAACAATCTACATATTTAACTAATAGAATAAATAAAACTGTGATTTTCATTACATAACCACAAGTATCAAGAAGTATCTGGTTGGCAGAACACGCAAGCCTCAAACTAAGGAACCGCGCGGGTATAACTGTCTATAATAAAAAACTTAGCAAGTACCTACACATAAGTGCATTACGATGCCATACTAACTCTACAACTATAGTAAGTACTTATAAACAGAACGCCTACAGCCCACGGACTGAGTGCACAGCAATTTTTTGCCGCTTACACATTTGAAAAATACATTTTGACGAAATCAGACTTCTTTTGCGTTGATTTAAAAAAAAAGTATAATTGGCGGGAACCGTCATCTTGAGTCTCGCGTTCGATGGTTCTAAATTTAAACTGTATGACGTAACAAGGAAGTTCACGGCTCTGTTTACGTAATAATATCTTTTTTCTTTTTTTTTTTCTCTCGGGCTTGTGCAGTGTTTTTGAAACGGACATCGAGTGAGATGCGTGATCGCAGTAGTTATAGTCTGGGATATTGTAATGAGCATCGATGCAGGTAATTATTATCTATGGCAATATAAAAACAGCCCTTTAGTAAAGTATTTATTTGTTAATATTAAATAATAGTACTGAGATTAAAAATATATTATACATTTAATATTTAAATTTAATATAACATAAATATGAATCAGAGAAATGAAATCTTATATTTCTAAAATATTTTCAATTTGTTTAATAATCCATAAATACTTAACATAAATTAAAAATTATAATATTATCCATAAAATTAGAGATAATGAATAAAATAGAAATAATTATGTTTAAATTTGTTAAAGTATTTCAACTTCTCGTACTTTATATTTGTTTGTTTATAAAATTACTTAAATAGGATTTATTATATATTTTTAAATTAATTATAATTTACTAATATGATACAGTCACTAGAAAGTAAATAAATGAAATAATATTATCTGTAATAAAAAATAAAGACAAATCGATAATATCTCCCATAAACTGACAATTAATCGTATAATTATTAAAGTATTTGAACTGTTTAAAATACTTAAACTTAATTTTTGTTTATTTCACTGTTCATTTAAGTTTAAATTGTTGAAAGTTAGTAACGTTACCTTTATTGATCTGATAATGTAGCGCGATCACTAGAAAGTGGGTATTTAAAAGCTCCTAAACTCTTGCAGGAATTTAGAAAGTGTCTAGCCAACATTAACAGTTGTACATTATTATTATAAAATATTTTTTATACTTAATAACTTGTTGCACAAAATAATCATTATCTCTTATTTCTTTATTTTAATTTTATACTTATATATGTTACTTATATATAATATATGTAAGAAATAAATTACATTGTAATTTACGTGTAATAATTAAGTAGGTGGTTCAGGACCGTTCCTTATGACAGTCTATAATAGAAGCCTATGTTCACTAGTGGACAGATAATACCTGAGATGATGATGATGATGAATTAAGTAGGTTAGTATTTATAACTTGTATTGTGTTGAGTCTTGAGTCTGAGAACTTGATTTTTATACATTTAAATATATGCTAGGTTTGGTCAATTATTAAAAAAAAATCCTATCTATTTTTCTATTTGGAATTATTCCTCCTGTTACTTTTATATCACACTAACAATATTATTCATAATAAAAGAATTTGAGAATTTATATTTCAACGCTATGTAGTGTCTTATATATTTAATTTCTCATCAAGTTATATATAATTTAGTAATTAACTATTAACTGTAGATATAAATAGAATGTCTAATTTATATTAATATGCCCGAAAACTTTGATATTATCCTGATTTATTTAGTTCTACGTTTAATTTTTTTGACGAATCTTGTCAACTTAGGATTTAGTTTTTTTTTTTTTAATATAATGGATACTTATTAAATATTCAATTAATTGATACCTGACTGTTATTATACTATGTAAAATAACAAATACGATTGTTTGTCTAAATATTTGTATGCATGTAATCTCGTTTAAAAGACTGGATGGATTTAAATACAAGAAAATTTGTATTTCTTTAAATGAAGCTCTGTTAATTGCGACCACATACACAATTACTTGAGATTTTGATCAAAATTTAAATGCCGTCACGTATTTTTTTGATTTGCAAAAAAAAAACGATGAAGGTGTCGTTTTTTGTTACAAACTAAATGTGGATCCAACAGGGGCCAGTCAATTGCAAAAATAGTCGTGAAAATCGTTTCTGAATTAGCGATATAATCGCCTAATATATTCCTTTTTTAGAATGTCTCAAAAATATAATAATATTTTATTAATGTTACATAATGACAAAAAAGAAACACGGATTCTGTATATCTTTTTTATTTTATTTTTTTTAATACGGTATAGTATTTAATTATATGTTTTAGTACCAATTAATATTAATTTTGTCCGCGATACCTACCTAATGTCTGCGGATAGAGATAATTAAATTGAAAAAATATATATTTTCCTGTTTTTATGGAACAATTTTATCACCTTTATGTTTGCCAATAATTATAATAATTATATTATATTATATTTATATATATTATATTTATATATATTATATTTATTTATATTGTGTCTACATTATTATTATAAACATTTACTGATGATATCAAATTATATTATTTAACTATTATTATTATTATTTAATATTATATTTTATTATATAATATGGCAGTCTATGGGGGAGGCTTAAGTCCAGCAGTGGACAGATAATGACAGAAATGATGATTATATTTTACAGGGATTAATTAATTTATAAATATTAATTTTATTTCGTAGACTGAATGTTGATTAAAATAAACACGGTTTGCGATTTTTCTTAAAGTTATTTAAATTTTTTATTAGACCTTATATAAAAACTCTTATATTTTTTTCAATCTTTTTGTTCGGTAAATACACGTATTATACTAACCACAAGGTTCAACAAGAAAAATACTTACAAAAGTCAAGTTAATGAAACATAGAAATCGGTTCAGTTAAGAATAAAATTTAATGTACGTATTTGTGTGTATGTGTAAGTACAGTATATCTACATAACTTTATGTTAATATTTATAGGATAAATAAAGAATACTTATAAAAAATTTAATTAGTGAAGCATAAGTGTAGTGAGAAATTTTCAAATAAATAAATAAATAAATAAAAATCGGTTGAGTTAAAAAAATATATTATATATGTATGTGTATCTAAGTACAGTATATCTGTCTATGTGTCCTTTAATTTGTAAAAATGTCACGATCCTCAATATTGCGTATCTTACATCAAAAATGCACTTTTAAATTTAGAGCCTTCCTTATTTTCAAGGTGGATAAAAAATAACTTAATTCAGAGATTCACAAGTCGCTGGCTGGGGCGTATTAAAAATAAACATCTTTTGTCCGTCTGTAAGTACGTGCATCGCGCAGTCAAGGCTGGACCGTTTTCGTTGATTTATCTCTCGGTTCCGAGAGTTTATGTCAAGATGGTGGTGTGTTCGTGTAAAAAATATCAAACAATTTATTAGCTTTGCCAAAGGTCGAACTACGTGTTGTTTTATTCGGCAATATTGTTATTTATATAAAGCAGATCGAATTTCGACGTCAAATGGATAGTAACGACCTAATAGAGACGTTTCTTTGACGTCTCTTTAATGTGATTTTTATTCGATCTCAATTCAGTTACGTTAAAAGTCAACATGCAGAATTAGTTGAAAAGAATGTTTTTTTTTTTTATTCGATTTATAACTTTATATATTCTTTATTGCTCTTAAACAATACATACGACGATTAGTTTAACAACTTGTTAGCAAGGGAGGGCTCATCTCTGAAAGAGATCTCTTCCAGTCAACCCAGTGTAGTTGGAGAGAAAATAATTTGGGTAATCCAGTGCAGGAAAGGTACCGGTGAAAATAATCTTAATACAACAAACACAAATTGTGAATAAATATATAAATAAATATATACGTAAATAAGTAAATAGATAAATATGTATAAGTGTATTGAATGAATAGAAATAGAACTTTATAACCTTTCTTGGTGTCAATCGATCATGTATCAATCGAATCTTAAAACCTGATCGTGTAACCGTATAATTTACATAAAAGATTCACAAATTACGCTGCTTAAGAAGATCTTCTTTTAGAGTTCCATTGTATAAAAAATAATATACCTAAATAAGGAAAAAACAAATACCAGATATAATGTAATTATGGACTTATCTCTAGAGAGAACTTACTTTAATGAATATATTTTACTAGCTGTTATATGTGAGATAAAAAGTGGTCTAGAATCTTCTGCATTCTATATAGTGCATGTATACCAAATTTCATAGTTATTGGTTAAGCCGATATGGTGCTATACGGTAACATACAGTCATTTTCACATTTATAATATTAGTAAGGATTAATACGTGTCGTTTTAATTGTAAAATCTTCACCATCTTTAAAATTTGGAATTAGAATTGAAAATTAACTGTTATCTCTTATTTACTTAATGAAACGGAAATTGTGTTCAGGTACTGTTATTTTAGAATTGTCTAAATATTATATTTAGACATTTAAAATTTCAACATATACTTCAAAATAATACAAGCAAATGTTTTTAAGTTTTTAATCAACACTAAAACATAACATGTTTCCATTTCTCAAATAACTATTCCTTTTTTAAATTATAACCGCTGATGTTTTCTAAAAAAGAGTTCTGTGAAAAAATCACATAGCTGGATAATTGAGAATAAAAATTCCTTGAACGCGTCTAATTGTAAAAAAAGTAATAAAATTACATAACACACGACACACCCACACAGTCATTGTTGCGGTAGGTCAGAATCCGCTCACTCACACATTGACTGTTTAAAAACACGAAGAGAGCAATGCACGCTGAAACAGTATCGGTTTTCGCAAATAAATGCATTTTTCTATAGATGCGGTACTCACGATTGTAATTTTATACTAATAGGATGTTATTTTTTCTATACAAATTTATAAAGTGGAGCATTGCTTATTAAGAAATTTTAAAATGCCGACTTTAGCTTTTGTTGATATGATTCATTAATGACTATTGTGTTATTTCAATTTGTTAAACACTATTTCGTATAGTAAAAAGAAACCGCTGGCTGAAAATTTCAAATATAGAACGGGTAAAAGGCGTACCTAAAAAGAGAATAATATTTCTTCCGTTTGTCTAAACTCGTTCGGCGCACGCGCTGCATTTCCATGTAGGCGTTCTTGCAATTGTATGCGTTATATCCGTGTATGTGAACGCGTTGCGACCTACAAACATGGGTGTGTGCGTGATGCGTACGCGCAAACTCTTGTCTTAGGTTAGGGAGGTGAGCGACCTCTCGTTTTGCGCAGAGTCCATTTATTTTTATTATGAAACAACACGTGGATGGCAATCGACAGATACTGCGGTTTTATTGCGTTATCTTCCTCCCTGTTTTATTTTGGGAAGAATGGAAAATATAAAAAAAGGTTAGAAGATTTGTTAAAAAAAACAAACAAATTAAAAAAAAATATTTTTATTTGTACCAGATGACTTTTTATTAATATTATACGTATCTAGTGATAATTTTAAACTTAAAAAACATATGAGAGACTAAAATTTTAATGCATAAGAAACTTTGAATTTACTTTAATAGATGAATAAAATTATTTTGCATACTTAAATAAACCATTGTTAAATAGAAGTATATAATAAAAATACATAGTAGGCAAATATTTTAAGTAACTATTGTGTGTAGGTATATTATGCTACATCTCCGTCAACTTTGAACCGATTTGGTAATTCTTTAGCGATTGACGGTTTATTCCTATCATGAAACAATTTATTTTTATTTTAACCGACATTTGTTACCTTTGGCATTTCTGGCATTCACACGCTATGGTAACCGTGTATCTTCAGATCGGCTGTATGCTTGTTTGACACTATAAGAAATTCAAAGACTTAAACAGCCAAATGAACTTATTTTAAAATTAAATTGTAGGTATAAAAATGTATCCGAAGTTCTTTAAACAATACTTGTATAAATACCAGTGATCAAACGCCAAAAACTAATTAAGAGAATTAACAAACAATCGACGCGCGCGCATATCCGATCGTAAAGGAAATAAATACATTTAAAAATTGAATCAGTGCGTGTCGCTATTGTCGTGTAATCGATTTAAAAATGCAAGTTCGTCGTCCCTGATCGTGACCTGCGCCTGCGCATGAATACTGTATAAGAACGTCACTTGGTGATTTTCAAATTATACCCATATACGACTGAAATGCCTGTGAGTGTGGATGCGGTATTTTTACACTTTCTTTTTTAATGAAATGGGGGATAACAAGGAAAATGTATATTCAACTATCATTTTTATGTTACGGAATAACTTAGCCGTTACTTACTTTTTTTTTGCTCTATTTTCTAGTACCCATAGTCATAAATATACAAGTTCTGCTTAGTTTAGAACTAGATGGAGCTGTATTATATGTCTAACTGGTATTTCTTATTATTACAAACGTTGGCAGGGAGCTCATTTCATAACCAAGCATAAGTTAATTTTAAACTTTCGCGTTTTACACATTTAAGTATAGATCGCTTAAGTACTTAGCATAAGTGCATTCAAAGAATGTTTATTGTAGTGCTAGTAACTTGCCCCGGATACACTCGTGTTTTTTTAATAAAATACTATCCGTGTTATTTGCCTATAAATTAAGCTTTCTATAGGTGAAACTATTTTTAAAGTCTAATAATTATTTTTTGAGTTTATCCATTGCAAATAAAAAACGTTTTCTCCTTATAATATTACTAGCGATGTGACCCGGATTCGCACAGATAAATAAAATTTTTGAAAATTATATATAGCCTATGTTACTTGTTGATAATATAGCTTTCCCTATGTGAAAGAATTTTCGAAATCGGTTGAGTAATTTTTAAGTTTATCCATTACAAACTAACGAGCAAATAATCAAATGTTACTTATTTATTATATAATATATAGATAGATAACATTAGATAATAGTGTGGATAAAAATTATAGAATATAATAATCTATACTTATAATAAATCTGTAGAGAGGTCAATTCTGTACCTGAAATATATTTCCAAAATAACTATCAGGGGGTGATTAGTGATCGATACTGTTGCCAAAAATGCAATCAGTAAAATTTTTGTCTGTCTGTCTGCTGTCTGTATGTTCGTTATAGAAACAAAAACTACTCGACGGATTTTAACGAAACTTGGTACAATTATTTTTCATACTCCTGAGCAGGTTATAGTATAATTTTCATCACGCTACGATCAATAGGAGCAAAGCAGTGAAGGGAAATGTTGGGAAAACGGGAGAAGTTACTCCATTTTTAAGCTTCCGTCACGTGTTCAGCCTTAATGGCCACTTTTTAAATTGTAAAAATGTACACCCGTGCGACGCCGGGACGGGCCGCTAGTAAAAAAATAAAATAAAAAAATAAAATAAAATAATATCTGAATCCAAAACTATTTTTGGAACGAAAAATATACCAATCGTATTACCACCGCGTGAGCTTCGGGGAGTTACAGTTGTAAAACCAAAAAGTTTCCATTTGGAACGTTTTAAATAATAAATCAGAAATACTAGTTCCATTCGTTACACGCGTAGGTACGTTCAGAGTTTGCGTGGAAATGTTTTTTAGTGTAGAATAAAATTTAACAGAACGGTACGTTCATTTTAAATATTAAATTTGTAAATTGTTTCAATCTGGGCACATTAGTTTTTAAATTACTTCGAAATAGATGTTGTTCTCAAATCGTCAAAAATGAATTTGAAAAAAGAACTACTTAATTTTTTTTTTTATTCATATGGCTTACTCCTATTTTGATTTTATATTTAATTTTGCCGCGAATAAAGTAGATGATTTTTGCGGAAAAGTTTCTTATTAGAACAAAGCGAGGCTTTGTCATAGATTAGAATAATTATGCAGACGGTGCGCATTTTGTAACATTGCCAAAAAATAGTCGTATATACCATATTTACTACTATTTCTTAGTGCAAGAAGTCCTACTTTAGACGCGGAATAATGTTTTAAAATGACCTGCACTGGTGGCTCTCATTGTAATATGGAATACAAAATAAGTCAAAAGAGGCGCAATGTCTAGCCATTTATTTTACTAAGTTTTATACCAAGTATATAGATTTTAAGCAACTATCATCGTCATCAACTGTCCACTGCTGAACAAAGGCCTCTCCCATAAAAGGGGGATTTGCTAGAAGTTGCCACACTTGACAGGTAGGTCGTATTTAGGTTTTGGTGATGTTTTAAGATAGACGCTACTGCCCCTCACTCGATCATTATGTTCCCTTAGTCGCCTCTTACGACACCTACGAGAAAGGAAGGGGTGGCCAATTCTATACCGAAACCAATTTTTATGCTGAGAATCATTGTAAATTCTTTCGGAGTAATTTCTAAAATATATTTATATCCATATTTCAAATATCTTTCGAAGACGGATAAGTTTCAGATACTGTTTAAGTTTTATTAAAGGATGAAAGTAGAGTGATAACTCCTGCGCACGGTATAGAGATCGCCTATAGGGAGTTCAACTCTACAAGCTACATTGCTAGCAATGGGGCCATTAGTCCCCATCTTCCCCTCTCCCGGAATTGCCGAGTGTGACAGCACATGATAACTCGTCGATAAAAAGAAGTTCAGTGCACTGATGTAACATACGTACCTATATGATAGCGCCCTTTGTATTACTTATCAATAGCCCTGAAGGTGCATTACCCTTTTTAAAGTCTGTTAGCTTCTTGACATCCACGAGTTTTATTACTAAGAAAAATATGGCAAGTAACCTTTTGGAGGAAACAATAAAGAGTGTCTATCTATCCATCTGTCTATAGCAAGAAATTGTTATGTTAAAGAAAAAATAATTTATTTATTTCGTTCCAAATGTTACACTGTTTTTTTTTCAAACCATAAAGTAGGGAAGTCTATGTTTGTCTCGTTTAGTAATTTTGACGATTTTCGTTGTTGCAAAACGAATTCGTTCCATATTCAAATTCAAGATCGAAATTTAACGCGATCATTTCAAGTAAACAGTATACATCTGACTTATTTTTTCCTACATTTCAAATGGTCTTATACTTTTTTTTTTAATCGAAAATGGTTATTTAAATACAAATCAGATAGAAAATAATAATCTACTCTGTATTATAAATGTGAAAATTTGGACATTTCTCTTTATACCACAACGGCCGATAAAATTTAGCACAAAAACGGGTATCCTAGAATAACTGTTACGGTATTTTGGTATTGCCATGTGGGTGAAGCTGCAAGATATAGCTAGTAAATAATAAATCATTACATAGTCAAATTTTAAATGATTTTTATTTTAATAAAAACCCTTTTCGATCTATTTAATTTGTTCATGGCTACTATTTGTTTTTTTTTTCGAAACAAATTCACCAATATATTTTACCAAACATGAAAATTTGAAATATCATAAATATTTAAATAAACTCAACAATATTTTCAACCAACTTTAAGAAGAAAATCGCAATTCGGTTTTTTTGTTCCTCATAACTCCGTCAGGACGGATTCAGAGAGAAATCGGATTAGATTTGAAAAAATCTTTTTTCATCAGAATAGATATACTTATAGATTGGTCTCATAGAAATTTAATCAAAGCTGATTTAATAATTTAATTTTTAAAACAATTAAATTAATTTTGCCACAACTGAAGACGACGTCTTTTTGTGCAACACAGTCTTTAATTATTAATATGATTAACAGATGACATATAATACTGCAACATTTGAATTTCGAAAAAAAAATACAATGAAATTCCATTTTTAAATTTGGAAAAAAGTTTCATTCCAATCCTGTATTCGTTTTATAAAGTTTATTAGTTGCCAGTTTGTTCTCCATTCAAAAGTAGAATGAAAAGTCATATCATCAAACGCGTCAGAGGATACCACAGAACAGGATATAAACAATAACAGAATAGCCATATTGCATAATATAATAAAAATGCGCAACACATTTCTCCGATAAACGTGATTAGATATTACATCACTCTTACACACACACATGTAAGCTTTATTACTCCTAATATACGCATAGTGTACACTTAGACAAAATATTTATATTTTATTAAAGATAGTTTTAATAAAATTATAACTATAAATGTTAAATTGAGTTCGTTTGACTTTTGAGTTTTGGGATCTTAATAGCTCGACTAATTGTGATAAAATTACTGTGATAATTGTGATAATATACTAACATATAGTATTAGCGATGGAAAAGAAAATAGATTACTTTTTAAATGGTGCGCTAAAATGCAAATAAATAAATAAATATCTCTATTATTCGATGCTAATTTTTAAATGAGTAACTGAGTTTGTTTGTTACCTCTTGTTTACTTTGTCTGTCTTTTTTTTGTTTATCTTCACAGCTCAACTAATTATAAAGTTTGGTATTTGAAAGGAGAAGAACATGACTTTTTAATCCGATCAATTAACATATTTTAGTTACGCGAACGAAGTCGTGGGTAAAACTATATGGTATTGAATTTTTCATATTAAAAATATTAACAATTAGGTTTTTATGTACAGTTAAAATTTAAGTACTTCTACTAATTATTTGATTTAATAGTCTTTGAAATCAAGAACACAGAATATTTAACAAAAAAAAAATATTTTAAAAATTAATGTAATTGACAAGTTCGTAACCCAATTACAGTTGTATATAACATGTTTATAAATAACATATAATAACAGGTAGAGGAATGGTAGTTATAATTAATAATAACGGCATTTTACCTTTCTATATCATAAGAATACAGTACAGTTAATTATAGATTTATTTAGGAAATTCTGGAAAAATACAAATGTAGGTATTGAGGTTTGTTGAAATGTTGAACTTTGACTCTGTGCGCTCCATAAGTAAATTTAATTCACATTATCGCATTGGCATAAATTAAATTAGATACACTTAATTATTTCGGATTTTTTAAAAATTATTATCTGTGACTGAAGTGACAGAATAATATTCAGAAAAAAAAAAACAGTTTATTTATCTAAAAAAGTTTTCGTAATAATTTTAGGTAATACGTTACGCTTCCATATTGAATATGGAAGCGTAACGTTCTAGTAACTAGGATATTCCTACGCGTAAGAGCATAAGGCATCATAGTAATCTCTGTGCTATCTGTGGTGCTGTTCATGTCTGTATGTAACGTTTACTACATCTGCTATAAAAAAAAAAAGAATTTGTCAAAACCCAGTGCATCCCAAGCTTTGCCGCTGTTTGTCCTTACGTATGTGTGGTCACACATCGAAGTGCGTATGTGCGCGCTATCGCGAAAAGAAATGAGGTTATCTAAACTGAATGCGCCCGTCAATGTCCGTCTGGATGGGATTCATAGACAAATTTATACTTTTTTTATTAATTAAAATTAAGTTGCGGCTGAGTCCAATCGATTCTTTAGTCAAAATTTATCGGTAAGCTTTTTAATTATTTTATTGTAAATTATTATTATTATGGATGTATTATTTGGCACTAATTAAATCTATTTTTTTTACTTTTTTTTAATAAGTATCATAAATTCATAACTAATATTATTTTTATTGTAAAATGTAATCTACATTATATTAAAAAATGGATACTCTATAAAATTATGCACGATGAAATTGCATCATTATAATTATTTCAACCGTTAATTGCATACAAAATCATAAATTACTACATTCATTACGAGTACAGTATGTATAGTAGATCTACAAGTAATATAGGTATTAAATATGATGATTCGACGACAAACTGAATTCTGATTGTTTCATGTATTTAATCACTGCGAATAAAAAAAAATAAGTACGTAACTAAAAAAATTAAAGTAAATTTTATTAACAATAAAATATAAATATTTTTTTGTAATGTTTAGTTCAGACGTTTAAACAGCTAAACGGAGATTTTATGTACACAAATAGATCATTTCTATATTAAAATATAGGATAAATTTTACCCTATTTCAACTAAGCAAACCCGGAGGATACGACTAGTAAATTAATTAAAGAAAAATGCGTTAACATATTTGGTAGAGTTTGATAAAACTGAAATCTCTGGTGGTATCCCTACTCTGCGCACACTACACGTACGAGTCACAAATGGACACTTACACAAAGATAACGCCCGTTTGTTGACATAGGTCAGTGTCGGAACGCCTTGTTGTCCATTACACTTTTATTATCTCGGCCCTAAGTACTTTGGCTTGAAAGTATTATATATACGTACTTATTGTGTCACAGAACTCGATTATAAAAAAAAATTAATTGATTCTTTTTTCAAATTTAAAAATAAACTGTAAATCTCTCTATGAAAATTTCTTTACTCTGCACATACATATCTAAATTAGTGATGTGTAATATGCATAACACACACACACACGCACACATAGATACAGAGATACGTCGCACCGTTTATTGACATAGGTCAGTGTTGTTTGTTGCGTTTTTATTATCTCTACCTAGTCTTCAATGCGTTCAGCTTGAAGGAATACATTCGTTATAAATAATTTTAAATATTTTAAATTTGTATTTAGAATTCATAGATACATTACATTTAAAATACTTATATTTAAGATAAAAGAATTAGCAAAATACTAAAATCATTATAAAGAAACAGAGTAGGTAGCTTATTACTGAGTTAATACTTGAGTAAAGGTTCTTCAGCAATATTTCCAAATTGGCTGTCTACCATGAAACGAAAGTCCTAATTTCTTTTCAAGAAAGTACAAATTTTTCGCGCTCAATTTCGTGTTTTTGTTCGTACCAAAATGGGCCCAGTAAATGTAGCTTAACATTTAGTTCGTCATAAATCCTTCCATAATTTGATTTTTATATATGATATTTTAATATTTTTAAATGACATGTATTATGTAATTTTGGCATAAAATTTGTATTGCGTTCGGCCCCGGATTTTCTGAAAATCTTCATGGTAGGCCCTCGGATCTGCCACTGAAACCTTCTAGTAAACAGCATATACCTTCTTAAAGTCGACAACACACCTGCATTTCCCTAATGCCGTCCATAGGCGGCGGTAATAATTGGCCATTAGGTGAGCTGTATGCTTGTTTGCTCCCTGTGTTATAAAAGAACATTTACTAGTCGTATATTAAAAAAAAAACATAATCGCGTTACATAGCCACAAACAAATACCTACATTTTGCTCCAAAAATTAAAAATAAAACATGATCGCCCTAAAACTTTTTTTCTAAACTTATATTATAGTTAGTATCACTCGGAATTTTGTAAGGACTCTAACAATACTCCATACATCCAAATCCAAAACATGAATCCTGAAAACATTATATAATTGGGTATAAAAATACAGGCGAATTGAGAATATATATTTCATAAAAGTAACAAAAAATACGAGTGAATCGAGAATCTCATACTTTGGAAATACCTTTAAAATACCCAAGTACTAGCTTTTACCTACGACTTCGCCCGCGTAACTGGGATATATTCACAGATCAGAATAAAAAAATCCTATGTCCTTTTACATTACATATAGAACACCAAATGTCATAGTGATCAGTTAAACGGTTAAGGCGTTAAGAGGTGACAAACAAACTCACTTTCACATTTATGATATTAAGTAAGAATCTACATATAATAAATAGGTTTATATCATTCAACGCAATCGCATTTGACATAAGCACTCTTTTAAAACATATTTACGTCAAGGAATAAACGGTAAACATATTTCTTATTGAACTAATCACCACATCAAATATGGAGTGATAACTACTTGAACATACTCGTTCCTCATCCAAGGCTAGACTTTGATAAGAAATGCCTACATACAATAAAATTGCATGTATGATATATATATGTTAATGATATTAACCCATCAATATTACAACGATTTGAAAGGTTATGGTGGTGAAATTATATGGTACGGAGTCGTGACACATGGGTGTCACAGTATACTCTGATATGTCCACGGTACTGTTTATATCTATAGGTGACAGTTACCATTTCCCATCAGGTAGGCCGGTAACTTCTTTGTTATTTGAAGATTCATAACAAGTAAGTTGCCTTACGACACCCACAGGAAAGGATGGGGTGGCCATTCTATGCTGGGACCACACGGTAATGAAATAGTAATATATTACGGCATTATCTTTTGTTGGATCAATGCCAATATATAAAAAGAGCTTTCTTATATATTAAGTACAAATAGATTTTACAAACAAACATTAAAAAAAACAACTGCACTCAGATCTTGTTCCTTTTTTCAAAGTCGGTTGTAATAAATACAACTTAGTTGACAGCTGACTGTTTTTGTTTGTCCTCTAATCCTTGTGAAATTAGATATACGCGTTGTACTGGGGATTGAGAAGGACATATCTACATATATAGATATATATGTATACCTTTAAAAAGAATTGACACTAAAGGCCAGTTTTAACCACTAACGTAAAAAAGAAGTGTTAAAAGTTTGACGTGTCCGTGTGTCTGTCTGTGGCATCGTAGCTTCTAAACGAATGGGCTGATAATGAGGCGGTTCCTTTTTGTTTGAAAACTGACGTGATCCAGTTTTTAGCTATAATTTATGAAGATCTGTTCAGGCGTTTCGGGGGGTTAATAAAATTTTTTAATTTTAATTATTATCCTAATTCACGCGAGTAAATCCGTGAGACGCAACTAGTTTTAAATAAAAAAAAAATAAACATATAATAAGTACAATGTTTACAACGATTTCCTTCGTACAAGGTTGTAAATAATTTATATAAAAGAAAGAGACGGAGTGATGCTCATGAGTTATTTTGCCTTGAATTTAAAAATACTTTGTTTATTGCATATTTTTATATTTATCGTCATCTTTTGTCTTTGTTTGTTTATTTATTAGCTGTATCGCACGATTTTGAGCGCACAAATTAATTAATATAAAAATCGCTTACGTACCTATCTGTATAACAAATTTCATTCAAAAACGCTCAGCTGATTAAGGGTGATTTTTTATTCATTTATTTATGTTATTAACTGTATATATGTGTTGTAATTTTTTTCACCGCATATTAAAATTTCTGTTTTGCCAAAGGTTGACTGGGAGAGAATGCTATATAGTATTAAGTCCGCCTTTTGTACCAGACATTTTTTTTTTGTAATGTGGTCAATAAAGTATAAATAAAATAAAAAATAAAAATAAATTAAACAGTAACATTACATATAATACTTAAAAAAACCGTTTAAAAAGGTTTTATTATCTTTTTTTTTTTATTTAGAGACTTTTTTTATTGAGATATCCTTATAGGAGAAAATCCTATAAGGATATCTCAGCCCCAGTAGGGTATGCCTAATCTAAAATAGGTTCATAATATAACAATTATAACAAATGCTACTCATTATGTAAACTGCATATTACAAAATTATAGGTACTTTTATTTGAAATATTTTATGACGTGTAGTGTAATCACTTTCACATCTATAATAATTGACTAATAAATATCATTGTTTACAATTTTTTTCATTTATTATACTAGTATTAGTATTATAAAAAGTTAAATTATTAAGATTTAGTAAAGAATAAAAGGAGGCATAGTATAACTGCACTGCCCGTAGCAAAGCAACGTTTATGTTATATATAGATATACAACACATACAATACATGTTTATGGTTATTGTAAGTGGCTCATAGTTCCGAAAATCGAAATAACTGGTTTTACCACAATTTGAGAATTTTTTTTTGTGGAACACAAACTTAATTATGATTTTAAAAATAAACTACTGTACCGATTTTGATTTTTTTTTTATACAACTTAGAATGGCAAACAAACTTACTGCCCACCTGATGGAAAGTGGTAACAGTCGCCTATAGACATGAGCAGTACCATGAACATAACAGAGTATACTGTTTCGCCCATGATGGCGAAACAGTATACTCTGTTATGTTCATGGTACTGCTCATGAATGGCAACGCGTGGGGGGTCCCATGCGTTGCCATTTCTGAGGACTCAGGTTTTATTTCTCTGTACCCAGTAAATTTACGCCATATCCCACCCTTCAAACCGAAACACAGTCATGCAAACAACTGTTTCACGGTAGAAACACGAATGGGACAGAGGAACCCAAGCAATCAACATTTGTACAAAGTCTCCCTCTCCCTCTGATAAAAATGTCTATGGACCTTATTTGTAAATACATTCTTTCAGATACAAAAATAATTTTTCCAATCAATTCATAACTGACGGAGTTATAAGGTAACAAACATAAAAAATAAATCAATCTAATTGAGAAAAAACTTCTTTTTGAAAAAATACCGTATTACAGAATCAATGAAAATCTGTAGCTATCTATAAGTAAGGTAATTACTCTGTATTCAGAGTAATTAACTAAGAGAGAAAAAGGTGGCCTATTCTATGCCAGGACTACATAGCAAGGTATTTGTATCACTCTATTATACAAAAAAAAAAAAATAACTGCAAACAAGTAACAACAAAAGTCAGGTAATGAACAAAACATTACACGTGTTTAATTTTTTAATTACTAAAAAAACAAACGTATGTGAAATAATGACTGGCCAGTATGAAGCACTCCGGTCTAATAACACAGTGGACTACCCACATTTTTTAATTAACGTTTTGTAACAATCAAATTATAGCGCATACGGGAAGCGATAACTTGTTAATTGTCACTCTTACACCTGTTTGCGGTAATAATTTAATTATTTCACGCCGCATAACGCGATATACTTGAAAAGTTCTATTGAATTTATTAACGTTTCGCGGATAATTCTTTGAGGAGTTGTTCGACCGATTGGTGGGTTGTGGGAAACCCAATATAGATAGGTAAAATTACATGTTATACATGCCCGCGACTTCATCCACGTGATAGAGTTTATTTTTATCTACTGATTATCTAGTGGAGAATGCTAGATGGTATTAAGTTCGTCACTTGTACGAAGTTTTATTATTTATTTATTTATAATAGTATTTATTTATTTATATATGTATAATAGTCAAATGAACTTAGAAGACTAGCGGCCGAAAAGGCAAGCAAAACGGAAACAATAGATATGCGTGTCAATTTCGAATTTGGTAAATAATGATATATAGCTATAAATAATACATGTGGCCTGTACTCCACAGTACTCGTAACCGGCGAGCGTGTATGAAAAGATTGATGAATGTGGAAGAAGCGAAAGAGGTTTGTTTGAATCGAAGCATTTGGCGTGGCATTGTTTCTGCCTACCCTAATGGGAGACAGGCGTGACAGATATGTATGTATGTATACCATTTAGTGTTACAAGATGTGATACAAAAGGCAACCTTATTGCTAAGCAATTACTTCTTATTATCTTAAAATAATATTAATCTTTCTATCAATCAATAAATAATAAATAACATAAACATTGCTTGAGCTGAGGTTTCCTAGTTAATATTGCTGTATTTAGATTATTTTATGTATATACCTAAGTATTTTTCGTAACACACTGTATATATTGAGAATTTTTCTAATATTAATTAAAATTTATAAAGAATGCTATTAACAGCATCTCGGATCGAACTGTGTGTAAACACTTTTCAGTTCAGTGAGTCAGTGTGACTCACACGCGAACTTGACTCCGTTCTTTTTAGGTCGACGCTGAACGACTTCTTTTTTCTTGACACCCTTTTGTGTTGTGTACGGTCAGGAAAAAAATGTAAAAAGTACGCACGTATTGTATTTTTATCGCCCGAATTATTTAATTACTATTACTAGAGCTTACTATTTTGTCTCATAACAATTTCTGTATGAGTAGGTACCTACTAGATACAATTTAGAACACCCCCGGGGGAAGGGATTGTTAGTAACATAGTGTAATAGACTCATTGCTAACAATATATCCTATCAGATCGACCTCCACGCGGTTCCCGCTGGAAACCATCATGGTTATTTCTTGTGGAATTCGTTACGATGGGCCAACTGACCTGCTTTCATCTTCATCATTTCTCACTGGTGCCGTGCCAGCATACACCGATAGCGCAGGCGGCAGGCAGGCAGTTACCATTTCATTATCACCCATTTATAAAACCTAGAATACCCGAGGGAAAATGATAGTAAGTAATAAGGATCTAAGCACCATTGCTAGCAATATGAGGTATACAAGTTGACCTCCTCGCGGTTCTCCCTGGAAACCATCTTGTTTATACTTTATTAATTCGTCACTATGGGCCAACTAACTCAAAAAAGACAGGGACAGATTATGTGAAAGATGATAGGGCCAGAATAGGAGTGAATGCAGAAATGACTGCAAATAGAGAAGAATAGAAGAGAAAAACATATTACGCTGACTCCAAATAATAATTGAGATAAGGGTAGGAAGATAGGCCAACTGATCCATAGTGACGAATTCATCTTCCCCTATCATCTCTCACTGGTGCCCCGTCGAAGTATACCGATAGCACAGGCAGGGTTATCATTCTATTATCACCCATTAAAGAAAAATCTACAACACTCATACCCGAACCAATTCTGAAAAGTTCGTTTTCAAATTGATCCGGCCGAGAACCGAAACTGGAACTTTATCTGCACTACAGAACTTGCCAGGTTATCTTTACTAATATTATAAATAGGAAAGATTTAATTATTTGTTTGTTTGTTTATAATTGATAAACTAAAAAAGTACTCAAACGGTTTTTAAAAATTCTTTCACCTGTAGAAAGCTACTTTATCAACAAGTAACATGGGGCAATATATTATTTTCGGAAATTATATCTACCTGTGTAAAACCGGGCCGGATCACTAGTGTATAATCATCATCATCATCATCTCAGAACATAGTTCCACTGCTGAACATAGTCCTCCCCTATAGACTGCCATAAGGAACGGTCCTGAGCCACATGTATCCACTGACTCCCTGCAATGCATTTGAGGTCGTTGCTTTATCTAGTGGGGAGCTGCCCTACATTGTGTTTGGCCCTACGGGGTCGCTACTCAAAAACCTTTCTTTCTCGTTGGTTATCGGATCTTCAAGATATGTGACTAGCCTATTGCTGACTAAAGTAGCTTGCTGTATAATGATTTTGTATAATTTCTTAATTAGTATAATTGCTTAGTATGTAATATTCAGGTTAAATGAAGTTTACTTTCAGAATAATTTTACCTTCTGTAATACCATACCTACATTATGTTTTTTTATGCAACTTAGAATGGCAAACAGACTGACGGCCCACCTGATGGAAAGTGGTAACCGTCGCCTATAGACATGAACAGTGCCATGGACATAACAGAATATACTGTTTCACCTATGTTACTCTCCATGCGTCGCCATTTCTGAGGACTTAGGTGTTATTTCCTCTATACCCTGTAAATTCACTGCCCATCCTTCAAACTGAAACACAGCTATGTAAACACAACTGTTTCACGGTAGAAACACGAATGGGACGGGGGTGGCCAAGCAAACGACTTTTGTTCAAAGTATCCCTCTGGTATATAATGTACATTTATATAAATAATTTTAATCTTTTTTTTTTTATAAGGCTTTTGTCAAAAATAATTATCAACCGACATCAAAAAGAAGGGGTTCTGAATTCAGTTGAATTTATTTATGTGTATTACCTCATAACTCCGTCAGTTCTAAACTGTTTTGAAAAATTATTTTTTTATCTGAAAGGATATATTCACAGTTTAGTCCTATAGAGATTTTATTAAAGTCGATCTTCTAATTTAGTTTTTAAATCAAAATAATTGAATTTATCACAATTGAAGTAGGTTTTTTTTTATGGGATCCAATCTTTAATTATTTATCGACTGCAATTTATTTAAACATACTTGTAACAATACAATTACCTTTACTAAGCCACAACCATTTGAGGGGGGAGCAAAACATTCAACCAAAATGCGCGTTCCCATTTTACGAGAGTCGTAAATTTGAAAAGTTGCAGAAAAGTGTAATTTTTCGTGACGATCATTATTATAACAGTAAAAAAATCTTGTTAAACACCAGCCGAAGGGGTTGGAAGTCATTTTTCTTAATAGAGCGGTAATGCCCACTCTCGGAACCATTTACACAGAATGGGCCGTGCATTTTTCATTCGTTTTTTACGGCTTGTTCAATTTTTTACGCCGCTAATTACGCCCCGAGGGCGATGTCCGTGTACGCGATAATGTGACGATTCCATTCGTTGAAATTGTTCCAATTTGTAAAAAAAAGTGTCTTTTTCTTTTTTGAAATAATGACAGATTATGACATTTTTATTTTAATTACGATAAACACTTTTTATTCAAGGCCAGTAATGTTGTTTGACAAGATGACTTTAGCGGGAAATAACTTAATTTTTATGAAACAACTTTCTTTTTTAATTATTTCAAAAAGTAATGTGGTGCATTTTTGATTGTCGATTTTCTATTTTAAAATAGTGTGGGATACATTTTGAGTATCATTTGTTTTTTTTTCTATTTATTAATATTGATGATTATGGCCCCATAAACTGTTTGTGTACTATACAACAACGCAGAGATACCTACAAACAAAAAAGCATCGATCAATTGTGGCAACACCAGTTGCTTTAATTTAAAAACGAAATTACTGGACCGCTTTTCATAAAATTTATAATTAGATTAAAAAAGATTTTTCCGTATCTGTGTAGTATAAGTGTCGGAGTTATGAGAAACATCGGAAAAAAGCAAGCGTATTGAAAATCTCCTTTTTTGAAGTCGCTTGGAAAAATGGTCAAATTGATAGCTTCATTTTTTATTTGCAGTATAAGCAATAGTTCTATTTTTAATATTGAAAATACTTGATTAGTTACATTTATTATTATTATATTGGCATCAGTAATTAATTAAATACGGGCCGTGACTGTATGATTATTGATATTTAATAGCAATTAAATTAAATGGCAGTCGTGCATGTTTATTAAAATATATTGGTTGTTCCACATATTTATTTACTTACTAATAATTATAAATAAGCCAGCGGTTTCGCCGTTATAAATTAAGCGGCCCTGTATAAGAAGACGCAGTATAAACCGAACATCCTCTACTAGATAAAATAGGTCTTGGGGAAATGATTATTAGTAATGGGAATAGCGTCCCCATAGATCATCCCACAGAAATCCCTCGCACTACAAGTGTTCATGAGCGACGTTAGCTATATCCCATGAGGAATTGTCAATATTTTATTATTATTTTAGCCGTTACCTGTCCACTGCTGAACATAAGCCTTCCACATAAAGGGGGTTTTGCCAGTAGTTGCCACACTTGGCAGGCAGGTTGGCAACCGCAGTTAGGATTTTACAGATGTTTTAAGAGGGACGCTGCTTCCTGTCGCTCCTTTAGTCGCGACACCCACGGGAAAGGAAGGAGTGGCCCATTCTATACCAGGACTACACGGCGATGATCAACGTGATTCAATTCAATTCAATTTATTGGATAACAATATTAAATTATCTTTAATATGATAATATTTTAAGATTATACAAGTGCAAAATCACAAACACAACAATTTTTAACAAATCAACCATGTCACATACAAATAAGTCAATAATAATTGGTCTGAAATAATGTAAAAAATTAAGTAATAAAAATCAAGTTACTGACAATTAATTTATTATTAAAATTTGTTTATTGTGTAAATACACATTTCCAATAAAAGTGCACGGAGTTTGATTTTTAAAATTCTCAATTTTGGAACAGTTTTTAGAGCAATCCGTAATCTGTTATACAAACTCCTTTCCTTGAAATTGCGCTCCATGTATAACTGGTCCTGGTCCTCCATGTATAAATGTCTTAGTTGGATTGTCTCTCTGCCAATAAAAAAAGAGATATAGAAAACTTGGCTTCATCATATCCCATTAGTAACATAAATTCTTTGCAATTTCTTCGTTGCGTGATCCGCGTGCCTGGTTCCACTTTCTAACACGCGTGAAAGGGTTACAGTGCCGGCCAAAATAATTGGTCACAATTTAGTATTTAACTTCGCAGTTTAGAACAAAATTGAGTGTTACTCAATTTACTGTATTATTTTGTTAAATACATAAATACACATTAGACCCTGTTGTCACTTAACATCAGGTGTGGTTTTGTTCAAATATTCTCAAATTTATATATATATATATATATATATATATATATATATATATATATATATATATATATATATATATATATATATATATATATATCTACCACAGATATCTGAATAATACGTAATAAAGTAGAATGTTAAAAAATATGGATTCATTGTATAATAGTCTAGTATTTCATATATCTTCACGCTAAATCCCTTGTCAGGCAGACAGAGAGAATCGAGTGCAAAATAATATAGAAAAACATAATTAAATTTCCAACAAATCAGAAAAAAAATATTACTATTTAGGTAAAAAAAATAATGATGTTTCGCGAACGGATGTCAGAATATTTTATTAAAACACACATTATTTATTTGAGGTGACGTATATAAATACATTAGTACAACAATATTAGGTATAGGCACCAATACCTGACTTATCAATATAGAATATAGAATATTATACAGATGTAATATTTTTAGTGCAATTTAAATAATATTCTCGTGTCTCATTTATAAACAAGGAAACATGTCTTTAAATCGACATGTTGTAATTAAAATTAATTTATTTTTCGATCTGAACATATTTTTCGCTTTTAACAGAATTTTTCCTTCTCTAAAAATAACTACAATAATACAAAACATATATATCCCAGTGTATTATATTGTGTCTCTTCGTACTACACGTATTGTGTCTTAATATTTAGTATTTTTGTTTCATTTTTTTTTTCTTTTAAAATGTGGGAATACCGGCCTTCAGATTTATTAGTGGAGGTAATTTTAAATCAATAATTAATTTATTATTACACAAGATATTAGCAATTATATTACAAAAGGAAAAGTCTATTTATTCTTGTTTTTATAGTTTTTTTTTTCTTTGTTTTTTCAAATATTTGTAGTATATTATTACTATACTAGTCTTCACCCGTGACGTTGTCCGTGTGACCATAATACAAAATTTTCACAAAAGAAGTAACAAATAAACTTAGTTGACATACAAAATATTAGTAAAGTTTATAGTATTTTTGGACTTTTAGCATTTGTTATGTTAATATTAGATAGTATTTAGATATTTATTAAGTTATCTTTAGTTTATTTAATACAGTTATACAAATTAAAATAAGCAGAGAAGCTATGGCATATAGGATATGACAGGGATTTTACAGGGTACAGAGGAATAACACCCGAGTCCTCAGGAATGGCAACGCATGGGGGGGTATCATGGGCGAAATAGTATACTCTGTTATGTCCATGGTACTGCTCATGTGTATAGGCGACGGTTACCACTTTCCATCAGGTGGGCCGTCAGCTTGTTTGCCATTCTAAGTTGCATAAAAAAAAGCTAATTCCAATAGTGCCATAAAAATAATATCATAAAGATCCTGTTCTATGAATTATTTAAATCTACACACATCAATTTTAGTAGACATTATTATGAATTCTAAATTTTGTAAGGAAATTATACATTTTAAACGGAAAAAATGGGATAGTTTACGTCTTTACTAACTTTTTGAAAGCTAGTATAGCTTTCAAAAAGTTAGTAATTCTTTTATAAATTATCATTTAATAAATCTTTGTTGTCAAATTAATGAACTAATTATACAATTATCGATGTTACGGGAGCTTAAAATGGTTTTGTTTAGGCTCACTAAATATTTCAGCATTTTATTAATTTTCTAAATAAATATTCAGAAAAGTGGAAATGGAAAAATGTATAATAAAAACAGGTGTGAATTAAGGTATCGATAAATTATAACTGAGACATTGTTGTACTTGGATACTTAAGATTTTTTCCAAAAAAAATTACTGTATACAAATATATATATATATATATATATATATATATATATATATATAACAAGCCTTTGTAGGGTATTTAAGAAATATCTCATTCATCAGTGCGTTTATAACAACAATAATATTTTTTATTACAGATAACTAGGATCCATTTTTGGTAGTAACAATTGACTTAAACTATATTTATGATTGACATAGTTTTTTGAGAAGCAATACATGACTGCGTTATTTCCTAATTAAATTAAAAAATATCTTGCATTATCTATAATTTTTTAATAAAGAATAAATTAAAACAGAAAAAAATTAAAAGAAAATTAAAAAAAAAAGTTCGAGACCAAACATTTGGGCCGCCACTCGACGCTCGCGTGTCCAAAGTCGTTTCTTTGCAATCGCACAAACTAAGGGTTTTCAATAAATATACTGTACTGTATAGAGTGTACAGATTGAACAGAGATTACGCTATACACGACTACCAACTATTGATAAAACTACTTTCCTACAACTAGCCGAGTTACGATGATGATATTTTTCTTTATATTCAAAAATAGAATAAGTTTGTAAAAAAAAAAGAAAAAAAGTGTATGCATATTATGTAAATAAATAAATGTATGCATAGCCCACCCGATGGAAAACTGTAACCATCGCCAATAGACATGAACAGTACGAAATTGTTTGTCTTTTGTCAGCAAATTGAATGTTTCACAGTTGTATTTCTGAACGAGTTATGAGAATTGTCGATGATCCCAGGCTCACAAGCGGTATCGAACCCTTAAGTTTTAGGAGAGATTTTGCCTCACTCTGCGTGTTCTATCGCCTTTACAATAGATTGTGCTCAGAGGAATTGTTCAATATGATGCCTACAGCCACTTTCTACCATCGTACGGCTCGCCATCGACAGGGAGTTCATCCTCATGTCCTACAGCCTCAATGGTCGCATACTGCGCGGTTTCAGAGATGTTTCCTCCCATGAACACTCAGGTTGTAGAATGAGCTCCCTGCCAAGGTTTTTCCCAAGAGACTACAGCATGGGGTTCTTCAAAAGGGGGGTAAAGAGGTTTCTTCAGGGTCGGCAACGCACGCGTAATACCTCAGGTATTGCAGGTGTTCATAGGCTACGGTAACCACTTACCATCAGGTGGGCCGTATGCTTGTTTGCCACTTCAGTAGTATAAAAAAAAAACTTAAAATATGGTATATCTCTATGGTAGAAGTGGTCTATTTTTGGTTTTCTTCTTAAACCTACGAGTACGAAGAAACGGTTTAAAAAACTTGTTAGATACGTATAAAGATTCCTATTATATAAAGGAATTTAATTATTATGAGAAACCATATAAAAACCTATATACTAGTTTTTTTTTTAATGTAAAAATAAGGCCTCAAACAAACAAAGCCATTTAAATTAGGAGTTTGCAGGTCGAAAGTATTAGTCTTCTGCGGTAGACGGAGTAGAAGTGACAGGTGTGTCAGCGGCCGAGGTGATTGATTGGCTTCGACTATTCTGTTTTTATGGTAGAAAGTGCAAATTTTGTTATTTATCACTTTCTAACGGACAATCCCTTTATTATTTAGTGTAGCTTACTAATATTTATAATTTATAAATAAATATTTGCCTCCAATTTTTATATTTATTTATTTACGATTACCAATATAAGATACAGCGAAACATTGATACATTACGCTAGTGGATTATGGCTTACTGTTCTTACATTTAAAGGCAACCACAACATGCTTCGTGTTTAAAAAATATTAAAATAGAATTAAATTATTGAACAATTAAATGGCATCGAATTAATAAAAACAATAATTTACATTCACCCGATGACAACCAACAATGCAAATTACTCAAAATAAAAATAAAAACAAAACAAAATGGCGAGGTACATCAACTATGTAATATTTTTTATAGTTTAGTTTATACATAAAGAATAAATATAGGAATTCCGTGTGGTCCTGGAATAGAATAGGTCATCCATTCCTTTCCCATGAGTGTCGTAAGAGGCAATTAAGGAAACTTAATGGTTGAAGAATAGGCAGCGGCGTCCCTCTGGTGATGTTTTATCACTAAAAGCCAAATGTTTAGGTAATCTATGATACAGTTATACTCCGTCAAACTGAACAGATTTTTTCCCTATACATAGTTCTAATGTTAGGTAATTCAATGTTAGTTGTATTTTTAGTACAATATTTATGATTTTGTTTATTTTAATTTAATTTGAGAATGTATATTACCAGACTTGGTAACATTTTCCTAATTAACATGCACGTGTGGAAAGTATATAATTCGTCATAGTCGTAGAATACTGACGGATCTTTATATGTAATATTCGTCAGATCCGGCAGTATTCTACGACTATGACGAATTGTTGTAAGTTTATTAATTTAGTCTATTTGTGAATAGTTTTTGTTAGATTTTTAAAACTATATCTATTATTATTATTTTATTCATATTGTAAATATAATACAAAACAAAACTATAATAGCACATGAAAAAGCTTCAACTATATGAAAATGGTATAAGCACCGTGATAAATAATTTTAAGTCCCTATAATTTTGCTTATCTGACTTACGGGAAGGCAATTTCTTTGCCGCGGCAAAATTATAGGACGCCCCGCGTGAAACTTAACACCGTACGGACGAATACACATACATTTTGTGTTATTACTTCCTTGCTGGTCTAGGGTTAGTCTGAGTGTTTGTTTTTAACCAAATGATATGAATTATGTTTTATTTTTCTAAACAATGTGCTATTTTGCGGAAGTCAATATCACTAGTTATTTAAATATAATTATTTTGTTTAATTCCACTAGCATTAGTATATACGTGAATATCAATACTCGAAGATTATCAACTTACTTTAATTTTAAGTGATATGTATCTAAGATAACTGTATGTATCTAATACTTTAAATTGAAAAAAAAAAATAATCTGTGAACTCATTACGCTTGACATCTACTTACGTAAAATATCTCTTCCTTTTTTAAAGTTATTTATAAATCGAATCCCTTGAGCTCAAACCTAATGCGACCACAGAATAAGAATTATTACAGATAAAAATCGTAACCACAGAATACCATTGTTACAGATTTAAAAAATAGTTTAACCTTTTTTTAAGTCTAAACTCATATTATAAAGAGGAAAGATTTGATTGTTTGTAATGAATAAACTTAAAAAAAATCTTTCACACACAAAACCCCATATTACCAGGAAGTAATATAAAGCTGTATTTTTATTAGAGATCATTCATCTATCTACCCGTGTGAAGGCGGGTAGGGTCATAATTACTCAAAAACCCAACCATCGATGTCCAAACCAAACTATAACTCCACAACATCATTGTTACAGATCTTCATGCACAAGAACGCAATGCAGATGCACGCGCGGGAACTCCAGCGTGGTCTAGGCGGGGAGGTGAAGCCTCACCAGTGCCAGCAGTGCCTCAAGTCCTTCAGCTCCAACCACCAGTTAGTCCAGCACATCAGGGTGCACACTGGGGAGAAGCCGTACAAATGCTCCTACTGCGATCGGAGGTTCAAGCAGTTGAGTCATGTGCAACAACACACCAGATTACACACAGGTTGGTAGTAGAATAGAATAGAATAGAATAAAAAAAAACACATTATTTATGGTATCTTCGAATATGAGGTCAAAACACTATGATACAAATTTCAACTCAAACACAAAAATCTTCTCTTTTGTCAAGTCTAAGTCTTGATAAGTCTCCCTCCACTACCTTACTTTATCTTAAATATTTTATACATTACATAGCTATGCTCTTTTTGTGAATGTTAAGAACCTGTTTTATAGATAAAGCTGTCCTGTAAATCATTTATACGCATTAATATATTAAAATATCTAAAGATACTTAAATTGGATAGAGATTTAAAACCAGGTAGCGTTTTTAATATTCAACTTTGCTTCAAAAATAGTTCAGCGCAAAAATATTAACAACATTCATGTTGTTAATATTTTGAAAACGGTTTTCTGTCCTGTTTTTGATCTGTCAGGCTTTGGAAAAATTGTATTTGACTCCATAGACAAGTGGCAAATGAATCCATCTACGGAATTGTTGCCACAAGCGAGTTCATAAGTTGAAGTGAGACAACAGATCTCGCTATCTCATTCTATCTGTTGGTCTCGTTGGCGATAATGATTCCATCGATAAATTCGCTTACCACTTGTCTAGAGGACCTGTATTGTTCTAGCTTCTGATAGACTGTAGGTACCCTATAAACTGACCCATTGCTAGCAATACACCTTAACATGTCGACCTCCACGCGGTCCCCCCTAGAAATCATCGCGGTCAATTCTAGTGGAATTCGTCACGATGGGCTAACTAACCTGCTTTCATCGTCACCTATCATCCCTCACTGGTGCCGCGCCAGTGTATTTCGATAGCGCAGACGGGGTTACCATACCATTATCACCCATTAAAAACTAGACTCATACGCATACTTATCAACGAATCACAGTTGCATATCAAGTCTTCCTTAGATTCTAATTTTACTCTACAAACTCTACTTGAAATTTATCAATTTATTGATAAATAATGTAACATAATATTCACTTTTATATCGTGTTTTTATCTGTTGTGAGCTTATTATATGAAAATGAACACGCATTGCGGTTTATTTTTAACTAATGATAATTATTTATTTATTCCTACATTAATACGCATAAAACTGTATTAAAATACTGTCACAATCAAGGATATTGAAACAAATAAAATATTGTATAAAAATGTCGTATTCACTTTTGAGGGCTGTGACAAACCCATTAAATAATTTATTAACGTTTAGAATTATCACAGAAATTTAAATAAGTGGCGAATATTCCTTAAAATTATAGTATGTAAGACTAATTTAGACTACTTCTGTTATTATTGTAAAGCGTATGGTATTGTAATTTATCAATGAAAAATCTTATTCAATTGTACAAATAAAATATTATTGAATTATTTATATATTTTTTGACATTCAAACTATCTACTCTTAGACGTGTCTAGAAATATCTAATAACAAACAAATACTAACTGTTAAGAAAATTACAAACAGTAATATGTAAATTAACTAAAAACATTTATTAAGTAAACGTTATAATAATCCAACGTATATATCGTAAATAGGAACGCACCCGCAACGGATGTTAGCAGACATTCCAAATTTAAACTCGGCGACCATCATAAAACGGCGTTCCCGCTCAAAAATAAATCCGCTACATCCCGGCAAAAATCCGACTACTAGAACAACTTTTATAATTAATAAACTACGACCAACCATTGGCTCGGGTTTTCTACGGAAAAAAAACGACTGCCCGTATACGTGAAAAGCGGGAAAAAAAATTGTCCAATAGGCAAAGGCGTGCTCACAGTCGGCCAATCAGAGCGCGGCATGCGTACAGACGTACATTCTACGTGGCTTAGAAAAAAAATTCACGTGTTTTTCCACGTTCAAACTAGCCAATAGCTAGCGTCTGTAGTCAATTCTTATGTGCATTATAATTTCAATCGTTTATTTTGTTTCAATTTTTAACTGCGGGTTTGTTTATTCATGTGTTTTATTGAGTAGTTGTTTAACATTACTTATGATGATGTAGGACATTCATACATCATTACTTTATTTGTTTAATTTATCAATATAAAAACCTGTTTACTACTAAAGAAATATAGAGAATTGAGAAACATTCTACAATATTAGATTTCAATCTAATACATATATATAATTATGTATATATACAAATATAGAATAACCTAACTTTTGATTTTTTATAAATACCATATGTATTTTGTGTAATAAAGAACTATTTTGTAACACTGATTATTATTAAAAATTATTTATTTATTTGTTATTTTATGTGAATTTAGAGTACTTATATAATCCAAATAATAAATTATAATAGATATTTAATATTAAAAATATATGGATTTTTAATTTAAGAAAATTTTAATAAAATGTATATACAAAAACAAGCCCGAAAGTAAATACATAAGGACGTAGATCTAAATTAGTTTGGCCGTCGTTGACAACCTTGATAGCACCTGGCATTCTAAATTTAAAATATTTGCATTCCATTAAATTGAATTTTTAAATAAACATTCCTATCTTATTTTCTGTGTAAATTTATGGGTTGTTTTTATTTATTTCAAATATAAATTCAGGTTTCTATCTTATAAAAAATGTAATCAATAATAATAACATTTATTATAAAAAAAAATATATAAAAATACTAATAATAAATAAATATAAAATTTCTTAAACTAAAATACGGTAAAGGGGCCAAAGTCCACATTATATTAGGACAAAAAAATTTTGCCGCGAAACGGCACTTTAATTAAAAAACAATTTTAATCGATGCATTTTTTAAATCCACATGGAAAGCAAAGGCAAATAGTCAAAGTGACAATTCGTATAATTAAACATTCGCTCCCCAATGATTATTAGTGAGTGGTGAGTTTTTTAATTGTCATAATTGCCACCTACATGTTCACACATGACACTGCCGTATTTTTTCGCATGTAAGTTACAATGATAAATGTTTGTTAGATATTTATTCATTTCCACATTTTTTTTTATACCACTGAGGTGGCAAACAAGCATACCACCCACCTGATGGTAAGCGGTTACCGTAGCCTATGAACGCCTGCAATATCAGAGGTATTACGCGCGCGTTGCCGACTCTGAAGAAACCTCTTTACCCCCCTTTTAAAGAACCCCATGCTGTAGTCCCTTGGGAGAACCTCGGCAGGGAGCTCATTCCATAACCTGAGTGTTCGTGGGAAGACATCTCTGAAACCGCGTTGTATATTATAGTACGAACATTATAGTACGAATAAAACAATTAGATTTTTTTTTATAATAATACAATTTTTTGTGCATCTGAGAATGGTATACAAGCTGACGGCCAACCTGATGGAAAGTGGTAACCTATAGACATGAACATTGCAGTGGATAACATAGAGTACACTGTGACGCTATAATTTTATGCGTAGAATGGGTTACCCTTCCTTACCCGTGAGTGTCGTAAGAAACGACTAAGGCAGGGCGAGGAATCGGCAACGTCCCCCTTAAAACATCTCTAAATCCTAACTGCGGTTGCCAATCCGCCTGCCAAACATGGCAACTAAAACACCCAAACAAAAAGAACTACCCAAACGGGAGGCTTTTGTTCAGCAGTGCAGACAGTTAAAGTTAAATATACCTTGCTAATATTATACATAAATGTGAAAGTGAAATGTACAGTGAGTTTATGAAGATAATGGGCTATACCCATCTCAGAACTGTCTGATGAATAAAAAGCGAAACTTTTAAGGACAGAGACATGTCAAAGAGTATAAATGGGCTTCATTTAAGGGACCAAAATCCTCCATAAAATGATCCTAAACAACACATGATTTAATCGTCACACGCTTGAACCTATATGGTCGCATACAGTGTAGATTCAGAGGAGTTTTCTCTCACGAACGCTCAGGCTGTGAAATCGGCTCCCTGTCGAGGGTTTTCCTAAAAACTATAATATAAGGTGCTTTAAAAAGGGCGTATTAAGGTTTCTTCAGGGTCAGCCACACACAAGTGATACCCCTAATTTTGCAGGCGTACATAGACTACAGTGACTGTTAGACATGCTTTATACATACTTGTTTGCCAACTTCGTAGTATATTTGCTGAACGGATTTCATTTAAATTCAGAACGTAGAAAGCTTATACCCTCACTTTATACATAGGATATTTTATACACTGATTCACGGGCAAAACCGCGGGAACAGCTAGTAGATATGTAAACAAAACAAATATTTACTGGCCACATGTTATTACAATATTAGGTACATGTTTAGGTATATAATATAATTTATATAGATAAATATTGTGGTTATTGTATTCGTAGCACGTTTAATTTATTTACAAATTGCTAAATTCAAATAGGTACAAATCCGGAATGTATTTTGTTATACAAAGTATAATAATACAAGTAATTACATACCTATTATTTACCTATTTCTTCTTTGCATGATTTTTTTTATTGGCGAAATAAATCAAGGTGATATAATTCATTTTCAAAATTGATGTGAAAAATGGTTAAAAAAATAAATTTACCAGCTATGGCTTTTTTGCTGCAATGGACATTAAAAAGGTATCCAGACAGGATCAACCTGAAGTGAAATTGTTCTTTTATATAATTTTTGGGCATTCAATGTTATGATGGAAATTTCCACCAGTATGCAAAGAAGGGTTAACACCTTCTTGATTTCTTTTTTGTACAAAGCATTTTATATTAAATAAGCTACAAATCAAGACAAAGTACCTGCCTAGGTCAAGTCTGTATTTTAGGTAGCAGCCCCATACAAGAGTCATCGTAAATGTAAAGTAGCAATATCCATATGTACCTACCTATGTTCATACAAATAAATTATTCATTGACTCATTGATTGTTCCTAGCTTCCAAATCAAACATATTAATCAAATATTGTCCTCAAACGCATTTTTAGATAGAACGACCTTTGTTAGGATAGCTCATAGACTAAGGATAGTAAGTACTTGAACAGGTCAGCTAGTTTATAGTTTGCTGGTAACTTGGTTATTTTTTAATGTTCGATTTTTGAAAACAATATTTTTATAATAATTTAGGATTGTATTCCACAAATAAAAGCGACTTTAATTGTAGCAAAATAAGCTATTTTGATTAAAAAACTAAATTGATTTTGATAAAATGGGTGATCCCATTTTAATAGTATTTCCTTTTAGATAAAAATGTCCAAATCTGTTTATCTGACTGAGTTATAAGTTAACGAAGATTTAAAAAAAATGTAGTGAATTGGGTACCTCCTTTTTTGACGTTGGTTGAAAATATGTTTCGAACTTGTATTTTTTAAGTTTTATTGTATACGATTCCAATTTTCATTTTATAGTTTTTGTTCTGTGTTCCAAAAGGAACAAATATAATCGTTTATACCGAACTTTTTCTTATGTTAATTTATTAGGTCCTTTAATAAGAAGTACATATTTTTTTTCTAATCCCCGTAGTTATATGTTCTAGCTCATATTCAGTGCTTAAAAAATTAATAGATATGATCATATCTATTCATTTGAAGTTTACATTATCATACATATGATCCTACGTATGATAATCTATTTCTCAAACGCAAATCCTTCGAATAACAAAGTTTTAAAACGTTAACATTCAAGAAGACCTTTCAAATGAATATTCCTTCGCCTGAAACGAAACATTTTAATTAAATTATTTTTCTTGAAATGTCAAAACAAATGAATCGATAAACAACCATTCAGAAGCTTTTTACTTTTAAAAGAAAAGCCCAAGTTTTGTATCGTAATGTTTTTTGTTCGGGGCCCATTGTTATGCAAAGATATTCAGAAATAATGCCGGCGTACGGAAAGCGATTGATTCGCTTTTTTATTGAGCGCTCTGTTCCCTGGATGGGATCTGTTTTAGGAAGTTTATAAGTAGGTACTTATCTAAGGATTATGAATTTTTATCTAAGAAAATTTAATATTTTACTCCACAAAAAAAAAAAAGCTTCATTAATAAAAGAGTTAGAATGGAACCGACATATGAGTAAACCCTATTTATTGTAAAAAAAAAAAAACAAAAGTTACAATATCGCACACAAAAATAATAGACTCGAACTGAGAATTTCCTGCTTTTTGTAGTCGGTTAAAATATAATAAGCATGAACCATCAAGGCTATGATGTTTAGATTCTTTTTAATTTATCAAACCATATTTTTATGCGTAATAAAAATAAAATAACATATCATCATTATTCTTCTAACCTTTTCTCATTGTTTGATATTGGTTCAGTATATTTTTGCGATTCATTCCCATCTTTACTCGGTTATTTCATTTGTCATAACGCACTCTTATTATCTCTTCTTTCATACAGTTCACCCATCCTTCTTTATGTCGTGCTCTTTATTTGAAAATATTAAATAAGTATAATTATAACAGTATAGCTTATCTTCTTTAGTTCATAAAGTTTCTGTACCATAGACTATAATTTCAAATTTAAATTGCCACGTAAGCGTCACTTCGAATACAAATACGATTATATGGAATCTATGCCACCAATTCATTTAATTTGAAAATTTTACCCTAGAAAATAACTAGAAGTCTGTTGTAATACCTATTAATATCAATATTTTAGAAAGAGGTATATTATATATGGTCACATAACACTATTAATACTCATTTATTTCATAGTATTGATACTTTTAGTTGGTTGCATAGAATTAATATCTAAATTTAGATAATATAAGAGCAGTGCTGATTCCTAAATAACGTAGTGATTGCTCGCTCTGTGCAAGGTATTTTTACGCGGTTGTTTGCAGTCATCGGCGGTGTACTATGGTGCAATGATTCTATTGATTTCCACTATCCCACCCTCCCACCCCCTTGCACACGAGATGGACCACCCACCCCATCTGTATGTACACCTATATATGTATAATGTAGTACATATAAACAAGTTGTATCGGAATTGTTAAATAGTGGGATAATTGTTGTTTTGTATGTTAATGATTTTGGGAATTGAATGAGATTTATATATGTACATTGCTTCAGGTAGATGTACATATAAATGTACTAGCTATTTCCTGTAGCTTTGCTTGCGTGTCAAATCAAAGTATTCTAACTTTTAAGTTAGGATATAATACATCCAAGTATCAAATTTTATTCCAATTTATTCAACCGTTTATATGCAATTTTATGGCAGCAGTTTATATGAAGGGTATCATGGGCGACACAGTATACCCTATTATGTCTATAGTACTGTGCATGTCTATAAGTAATCGTTATCATTTTCCATCAGGTGATGTATGATGAATATAAAAAACAATCTAAATCTACTTATACAAGTATCTTAGACTGAACAAAGTGAAATCACGGGTAACGTTGATAGAAAAAAAAAAAAACTTTATAACAGTTTGAGAAAGGAAAAAGTAAGGAAAATTATTAAAATATCTCCCCTTTACGAGTTGGACAGCTATCCTTTGTTCGTTCACAGTGAATTTTTCACCTTGATTCAAGTTTCCAAGTTTAATATCGAGTTTTCGCTCGAGAACGGAAGCCCCGGACCCTGTCCACCTGCGCATTTTTATCTTTTATCTTAATCTTTTATAAAAAAGAAACTTTTCACACCAATTAATTTAATAACCACTGTCATCTTTTGATTTGATTTTGAATATAGAATTGAAGAAAAGAAAAAGAGATGTTATTTTTTAATTTTTATGTCAATTACACGTGCGTGCATTATATATTATTAACCCTTAAATATTTGAAGTTTCAAATTTGATACCGGGGTTATAAATCGCATTGGGCGCCTACAATCGATTTTATTTTAATATTTGGCTGTTTACATGTTACCAAATGTTTTTTTTTTTTTCAAAATAAAAATATCGTTTTGATTTTTTTACTATTTTTCCCCATTAGTAAACACAGTAAAGGGTACACTTATTTATTTTTTAATTCGATTTAAAAAAATCAGGCTTTTAAGGGTTAATACTGTATGTAAGCGACCGATTTTTAGCGCAAAATTAAAAAAAAATCAAATTCTCTTTTTAAGGACTCTACCCATCGTCATGAATACTATTTTTAATTCTGCTCAGTTAATATATCTCGATCATATGAGTGAAGTGGATTCATTATTATTATTATTATATATTATTTAATATGTCGCTATATGGTGGTTTTTTTAATGGATGGTAATGGATTGGTAATCCTACCCGCGCTAACGGTATACGCTGGCGGGGCACCAGTGAGGGATGATAGGTGAGGATGAAACAGCAGGTCAGTTAGCCCATCGTAATGAATACATCTGGAACTCAGCACGATGTTTTCCAGGGGGAACCATGTGGAGGTCGACCTGACAGGGTATATTGTTGGCAATGGGGCTGGTAGTTCGCATTACTAATAATCTCTTTCCCCCCTCGCTATATGGTGTTAGGTCCGCTATCTAAATAGATACTAGATGAAGACTTTGTACAAAAGTCGTTTGCTTGAGTGCCTCTGTCCTATTCGCGTTTCTACCGTAAAGCAGTTATTTCTGCATGGCTGTGCTTCCGTTTAAAGGGTGGGATATGACAGTGAATTTACAGTGTACATATGTATAACACCTTAGTCCTCAGAAGTGGCAACGCATGGGGGGTATCATGGGCGAAACAATATACTCTGTTATGTCCATAGTACTGTTCATGTCTATAGGCGACGGTTACCACTTTCCAGCAGGCGGATCGTCAGCTTGTTTGCCATTCTATGTTGCATATAAAAATGTCATCACAAACATAACTAGGTATTAACGAATTAATTTTTGATCATTCGCCATACATTACACTAGAATCGTAACTAATTCGTTTACATACAAATTAGAAATGGGTATATTGTATCCTCAAATATTCCATGTATGAAAACCACAGTGCTGTGGTGGTGACCAGCGTTCAAACGCATTTCATTATATTCAACTATTACGTGTACATTATTGGAACGCTAAACAAATGATAATTTCACAATTCTAACGGTCCATTTTCGGTAATATGCACAATTTAAATGTTTAATTAGATAGATAGATATATATGTGTGTATATATAATTTTCATATATTTTTAATTTGCAATGCTTTTTTAATAATACAGGACTATCGTACCTACTTGTACAACAATTAGTCCATTACCTTAAGGTTGTCTTGAAAAGATTGTTCTCAGCAATAAGACCGCCTTACTGTACTTATACAATTGTATCGTTGTGTTTGTAAATTGCCTGGCTTATTACCTATATTGTATAATGCAAATAAAGTATACTCATTCATTCATTCATTCATAAATACTCTTTATTGTTTCCTCCAAAAGATTACAATAGTAAACTTATTATAAATATAAACAATTACAAGAAATAATTACAATGAGAAAACAATGGGCGGCATTATCGCTAAGAGCGATCTCTTCCAGGCAACCTTTGGATACATTGAATTAACTATTAGGTACATATATATAAACCAACAAACATATATTTAAACAATTTATTTATTTATTAAATCACTTTATTGCACTAACATTACAGGATTTGTTGAACAATTTTCGATAAATATAGTGTAGTACAAAAGGTGGTGTTATTACTAAGCAATCTCTCCCAGACAACCTTTGGGTAGTAAAAATTAAAGAATAAATAGGTAGGTTTTTTTTTTATTTTTATACAATTTAGAATGGCAAACAAGCTGACGGCCCACCTGATGGAAAGTGGTAACCGTTACCTATAGACATGAGCAGTACCATGGACATAACAGAGTACATATACTGTTTCGCCCATGATACCCCCCATGCGTTGCCATTCCTGAGGACTCAGGTGTTATTCCTCCGTACCCAGTAAATTCACGCCATATCCCACCCTTCAAACTGAAACACAGGCATGCAAACACAACTGCTTCACGGTTGAAACACGAATGGGACAGAGGTACCCAAGCAATCGACTTTTGTACAAAGTCTCCCTCTGGTGAATATGTGACATAATAATAGGTGACATAATAATTATTTATAGTATAAAATAATGTTTCTGTTTGAAAGATGATATGTAGCAATAAAATAAAGAGTACAGAAGCATAACAGGTTAGTTATCAAAAATAGCAACGCATGAAGGGTGCCCTGATCGACAGATTATACTGTGTTATGTTCATGGTACTGTTTATATGTATAGGCAACTGTTACCACTTTCCATCAGATAGGCCGTCAGCTTGCTTGTCATAAAAAAATAAAAAAAAAATACTCACACTTGTTAGGGTAAAACAGTTGGTCTTCATCATCATCATCATCATCATGTCAGCCGTGATCCATCCCCTACTGAACATAGACTTACCCCATAGACTGCCATAGGGAACAGTCCGGAGCCACCTGCGTCTGTTGACTCACTACAATGCATTTGAGGTCATCCCTATCTAGTGGAGGCCTATGAGGAGTAGTCCTGCACTGTGTTGGTCTTATTCATTAAAAATCAATCTTAATCAATAATATGTATAATAGAAGGCAATACTTAAATTGTATTATTTTACTATAACATGACACTGTAAATTCCCCATAATTCTATCACATATTTAATGTAACTGTGACCGAATACAAACCTCGTTGAAATTAAATAAAAAAAAAAATACTCATCCGTCTTAATTTTTCCCGCCCACAGGATACGTCAAAATCTCCGCCGCCATATTTGAATTCCCCAAAAATAATCTCAAGAAGGGGAATAATGAAATAAATACCATTGGGAATTGTAACTTGAGTACCTAATCCATCTTATCATTTAGTAAAAAAAAAATTATAATGGAAAAATGTGTACGGGAGCCAGAAATCCTTGGCCCACTGGGACCGTGCGGCAGGGCTGTGTTTATAGTACATAATATTTTTTGCCCTAATATAAAATGAACTATGTATTGATGGTAACAAATTTAATTGGCGCTCTTTTTCAGTAGCTTTCAAATTCATATTCAAGTATTCAGCATTCTGAACCCAAAATAAATTAGATATTTTTATATACAAAAATATTTTTTAGTATTTTTTATTTTTAAGTCCTATTTAAAATTATTGTCCATGGATTAGAGGCTTAAAAAAGACTTATATACTCTTACCATTCTAACTTGCATAGTTCTTTGCTAAGCTTTGCTTGCTTTCTGGGTAATGATAGATCAAGTTCTTCGCGAAGCTTTGCTTGCAGTCTGGGTTGTGCACCAGAGGATTCTGCAATGGGCATGGCCCACCCAGCTCTCCTCCTCTAAATACCTTTATGTTTTTAAGCGACTTCAAGAAGAATTAGGTTCTTAATTCTTCTGATTTTTTTGTTTGTAACTATGTCACGCAATTGCTTCGTTTAAAATCGATATTTATAATTATTTTTCCAATCGATAGAATTTACTCTCTTTTTGATTCCATATTAATTGTGTGAAGATTGAAGCTGCTGTTTTTCTTTGCGAGACAAAATTCAGGAATGTCTTAATGGACCAATTTAGTTGTGAAATTTTAAATGGAGTCTGCAGGGCGACACAGTGTTATAAATATACTCTGACTGCTTCTCCAGAATAGAAAACTGTATATCGAAAAAATAATTTTGGAAGGCACCAGCCAAAATGCTTAGATGCAAGTCAATTTAAGACAAATATATTTTTTTTTTCTAAACTTTTTCGACGTTTTGATTAAAACTTTTTCTGGAGTTAAATGGAATCCTTTACTGCTCCTTTACAGCCAGATTCAGCAATCAAATTTAATTCTAATATTATTTATCATAAAATTTAATAATATTTTAATAAGAGGCAACTAAGGGAATTCAATAATCGAGGGATGGGCAGCAACGTCCCTCATATAACATAACCGAAGCCTAACTGCGGTTGCCGACCCACCCGCCAAGCGTGGCAACTACTGGCAAAACCCCCCCAAGGGGAGTGACAGTTAACTGCTAATACGAGTACTATGATGATACTATACATTACAATAATTATTTTTACTTAACTATTTATTTAATCGTCTTATTATTTTCCAAGTAGATTAAAAATCTACCTTCCGTGACGCGGAATAAGATACAATTTTGTAATAAAAACAAAAAAACACCGCGACCAATAAAGGTCGTAATTTCCATGATTGGTCCAACATGATGGCTCCCCGTTATCATTTTTCCGTCGCTTTTTTCCATTTTCTATCGCGTCTTTGTGCCACCCTCGAGAAAAGAGAACGCTCGAATATTTCGACTAATTAGTGTTGATACTTTATGAATGAATATTATATTTTAATTTTTTAATTTCAGTGCATTTTTTTACGAGACGATACCTTACATGAATTACTAAATTTATAATCACCTCTTATATTAAGTGTTGACTGAATATTTTACTATTATTAACATTTGTTTGAATTTTAAATTCTGTTATAATTATCTCTTTTAAAAATATCAATTAAATCATTAAATACCATACATATGATAAAAACAAAGCTATATCAGTACAAAATAAGTGAAATAATGAATGAATAACATTTATTTTTTTCTTTTTTGACTTTTATTTTTATTTGATAACGTATACTGAGGACGTTTTTTTTTGCGATAAGTGCGTTTGTACTTATGTATTACTTTGGTTAAACGTTAGAATTTGATACTTCTAAAATTAATATCATATAGAATTAAGTCGTGATTTCACTATTGTGAATCAGAATAGTAAACCACTAGGCCATTATAACTGCATATCTTTGCCAGAGTATATATTTTCTTAAAATCACAGTAGTAAACTTAATTAGAGCATATAATAAACCCTTTTATTTATGAGCACAATCAATTATATTTTCCAAGACGAAACGCAGACTTCTTGAAAGCGGCTCCGTGTATTAAACTGAAGAGATTTATTGGAGTTTATGGAGATGACTTAATTACAATATATAAAAGCTATGTATATATGATACTAGCGACATCTGTCCAGCTTCGCATGGTATTTTTAAATAAAAGATAGCCTATATTACTCGTTGATGATCGTAGTTTTCTACAAGTAATATATATTTTTTAAATCGATTAAAGACATTTGAATTTATCCGTTATTAACAAACAACAAAATTAACAAAAAATAAAATACGAACTAAAGCTAAGAACTTTCTCAATGTAATGTGTACTTATGAAACTTTTAACAGTAATTTTTTTTCTCTTTTAAATATTAGTTTAGATGATATTTTTATGTATGTAGTTGTTTGTTATAATTTTTTTTTTTCACTTAAGCCTAGTTCAGATACTAGTAATCTATTACAGAGTATAGGTGACTAGCTTTTACCCGCGATTTCATTCATGTGGCCAGATCAAAAATAGGCTATGTCCTCTTTTATCTCATTTAGTACGTGTATATCAAGTTTCGTAGCGATTGGTGAAACCGTTAAGATTTCAAAAGGTAATAAACAAAGTTACTTTTAGATTTATATATTTTTTATAACACGAAGGTATATATAGCCTGCCACTAAAGGTATATACACCTGTAACACTAGGGGTATCACGTACATGTTGCCGACCTTGAAAAAACCCTAATACATCCTTTTAAAAACTATACTGTGTTTTTAGAGAACATCTCGGCAGGGAGTGTATTTCTTAGCTTGAGTGTTCATGGAAGGAAATTCCTCTGAAAACATACTGTACGTGACCATTTAGGTTCTAGCGTGTATGAATGAATTCCTCATCGATGACTGTGGGTATTAGTATATATTACTATTAGTACAGATAATATAATATTATATTAGTCTATTAGTAACAATATTAGTAGGTATAAAATTCTTAGTAGCTTTAGACTTCAGTATTATTTGGTGTATAATGTCAAAGCTATGTGTAGGTCACAAAATATGTTTTATTGTAGGAAACTAATCATAGTTTTCCGTAATGTAGGTGTATTTATTTATTTATTTGATGCTATCATATACATAATAAGTAACATAGTTTAATTTAATAAAATTTGAGTACTATTTTTAGTATATCTTTTCCTTTTCTTTGAATATATTATATTATCGTCATCTAGTCCAAAACTAAGTAAAATTTTAAAAACAATTTCTCCAATGCTATGTGGGTGGGGTGTGTGTCTATGGATGGTGGCAATCGCTACCATTAGGTGAGCTGCAAATTCTGGTACCTTCTATGTTATAAAATCAAATATTGAAAATATTTTATGACATTTTGTAAAGAATATTAACTCCTTAATAATTTAACTTTCAAACAAATAAACAAACTGAAATAATTATTTAAATTTTATATGGATATATGGATGGATGCGAACGAAGGAGACGACCTAAAAAAAGTGGATGGACTATGTAAAAAAAAGATATTAAAAAAGAATGAGCTCGGAAATGACAGTTGACAGGGATTAGTGGAAGAAGACATACTGCGCTGATTCCCAAATAAACGGGAAAAGGCAAGGTAATGGTGATATAAATCGTCATTTCCAAGTATCAAAACATGTCACACTGAGTACACAGAGTCGTCTATTTGTAGATACTGAGATGGAAAAAAGGTTGTTTCAAGCGATCGGTTTTTATTTGATTTCACCAATGTTTGCGTCTGAATTAGTGCGCGTCGGTGCCTTCAGTTATTTTCCGTTTTTCTTCTTTCTTCATATTTTGCCAAATTAGTCCAGTGAAAGCAATGTCGACCTATTTTTTTTATATATAAATTTCAAAGTAATAGTTATATAATATTAATTTAATAGAATTTTAACTAAACAATGTCTGTATTCATGGTGATATTTAAGACAAATTAATATAAAAAATCTTAATAAAATCAATAGAAGCTGAAACAGTATTTTTTTAATTTTGTCTGTCTGTCTGTACTTTCATTCCGGTATTACGCAAAAACTACTGCACCAAATTCGATGTGGTTTTCATCGTTGTATTCTTGTAGGTCTAACAAAAACTGATGTATGTTATATCTTGGTACACCATCTAGAAGTGATTTAAATCAGCAGTTTTTTTACTTCTGAAACCATGCGGTCGAAGTAGCGGGAAAAAAATTTGGTGTATTATTAACGTGAATAACGTTTAAGAGAATACTTACGTATCATCATTAACCGTATTGTCCACTGCTGAATATATAATATATATAGTTTTGCCAGTAGTTGCCACACTTGGCAGGCGAGTTGACAAATATATATATATATATATATATATATATATATATATATATATATATATATATATATATATATATATATATATATATATATATATATATATATATATATATATATATATATATATATATATATATATATATATATATATATATATATATATTAGAAAATGACAACAAAAATTGGAGATTTTCAAAATTATTTTTGTTAGCAACTTAGAATGGCAAACAAACTTATATTACCATGACTTCTACAATTGTCAATTTTAAATTAATAAAATAACTTATAAAACTACACAAAAATTATGGAAACAATAATAATTATTGAATATTTACTTATTTATTTACTCTTTATTGCATAATAACTTTTAAACAACTCATTGTAGTCATTAGAAGTGCTAAACGTTGGTTCAAGTATAAATAAAATAACCTTTTTATTATTATTATTATTTTATATTCTCAAAATTGTAGTATATATTTAAAAAACGAACCAAGTTTCGTGCCTCATAAATCAAACTTTTTGGTTTACTCTTCTCCATCTTAAGGTTGCCTGGAAGAGATCGCCCTTAGCGATAAAGCCGCCCATTGTTTTCTTAGAGTAATATTTTCTTGTAATTGTTTGTATTTATGATAAGTTTACTATTACAATAGTAAACTTATGGAGGAAACAATAAAGGGCATCTATCTATCTATGAAATCGACAGCAGTGGCATAATTATAAACTATAATTTCTTATATAATTAATTATTTGTACAGTAAATTTAATGAAAAGACAATTCGACTCCTTTACTTTGTAGAACAATTTGATTTTATTAAACTTTGCTTATTTTAAATATAAAAAAGTACATATATTTTAATAACTGGATATCAAAAGGGTTGCCGATTTGAAAGTTTAAGGTGAGTTCATAATTTAAAATAAACTGAAGGTTAAACCCTTGCTTTTTTTTATAAAAGAATCGAACGTTAACCCTCCCAAGTTATCTTTCCATTATTATCGAGTGTTTTTATAAGGAAATTTTAGATTTTGTTTCTCTAAATTTAGAAGTTCCGTAAACTTTTATGTTTTTATCAATGATATTGTAATAATTAAAAAGTAAACAATTTTCTTTTTACTTTCTCGAGATGACTAGTTTAGTAATAAAATTAAAACATAAAACCTTTATTTAAAGAAATTAAATTATTTGTAAAATTAAATTGTTATTAATTTTTTTTTTTTACTTATTTATTATACGTTATTAATCCTCTAATTTGTATTAATTGCAATATTTAGCATCATAATTATTTTAAAGCTATAAAATATATTATAAAATCTGATAAAAATACATGATCGTGTATCCCGCCCAGTATAAATATTATTCTAAATTTAAAACTCAAGGTCGAACATATATTTAATAAACACCTTTTTTTTTAATTGGAAGAATCACTGTGTTTAAAAAAAAAAACATCCATTGTAATTGTTTATGTCGGCTTTTTTTTCACAATTTAAATTCGATAATGCCCGACTAGTTTCAAACTCGATAGAAGTCTATCAATCAATCAAATCAATAAACCAATCGTGATTTATATTTGTAAATATTTTACCACGCTTACTACTTATTGCTGGTAGTAATAATAGTCGTCATACTAATGATAGCGGAATTAAACAAAATAATTCTAATCAAATAACTAATACATATTTTTACATTAATATATATTTCTGAACCTATACGACATCGTAATCTTTAAGAGAAGAGCATATTTTTTTTATAAAAGGCCCTCAGCACACCTGCAATGCATCTGGTGTTGCGAATGCTCATGAGCGGCAGTAGTCACCAGTTTACCAGAGGGAGACTTTGTACAAAAGTGGGTACAGAGGAATAACACCTGAGTCCTCAGGAATGGCAACGCATGGGTGGTATCATGGGCGAAACAGTATACTCAGTTATGTCCATGGTACTGTTATGCTCATGTCTATAGGCGACAGTTACCACTTTTCATCAGGTGGGCCGTTAGCTTGTTTGCCATTCTAAGTTGTATAAAAAAAAGTCACCATCAGGTCAGCCGCATGTTTATTTGTCCCCTGTGTTATAAAAATGAGTTTTAGAATTACATCAGATAGCTACTTATATTGTTTGTCAATGGTCCATACCATTATGGTATGGAGTTGAACTATCAAATTAAAATTATAATTTCAGAAAGAAAGAAAGATACCTTGTATAAATAATAAACCGGAATAAAAAAAAGCAGCACCTATTATATAGGATTAAAAAAAAATAATGAAAACAACAGAAAAAAATAATATAATTTTAGAGATATGAGAAAATGGTGTCTCAGAATCTGTATAAGTAAATAGTAAGTATAGATGTCTATAGAGATATAAGTAAAAACGAACCACTTAGACACTCAAATAGTAATGGGAAAGAAATCACGTCTTCGCCCTAACCGGTCCCCCAGGCCGCACGCCCCACGCCCCGGGCCCCAGATGTCGCTGCGACGATTTTTGAGGCAAAATGAGCTTTTGCCTAATTTATTTTTTGCCGCCTTCTTTTCCCCGAGTAAATATTGACACGAGCTACGGTTCGCATTAAGTGGATACGCCATTTATAATTATTTTTTTATAAAAAATATTTTGTTATTGCTTCTAAACAGTTCCATGAATTAACATCATCTACATTTTATTTCATTCAATATATAGATAAAATAGAAATAGATGGAGTAAATTTTATTAGTAGTCTTAGCCTAACTAATATGAATAATATAAATATATTGTAGTTTGATTGTCACCTTTCGGCAACTTAACGACTGCACAAAAGTTGTAAAAAAAAAACAAATTATCATGAAATTTAACAAACACAAGTTACGGTAGAGAAGGATAGGTTGCTTTTTATCCTGTTACTTTTTGTAACTTACATAAAAAGTAACTTATGTTCCGTATCCCATTCCGTTAGTTCCATGACCACGAGGAAGAACGAAAATTGATAATTTATGTACAATTGAATACTATAATCAATAAAATCGGTCGGTGGTTTTGCAATAAATATTTATAGTTCTATAACTTTGTTTAGTAAATTACAAGTACCTCTTAAAATATATTACTTTAAATTGCTTAATAAATTTATCACGAAAGAGATAAAACCTATCGCAGTTTTATTACAGTAGTTCTAGATTAAAATGCCGTTATTTATGCCATAGATAAACAAACAGACAAAAACACTAAATTTCTAATTTTTATCATGCTTAGGTACTAAATTCTTTTTTATTAATAGTTTTATTAAAATAACGTAGCGGTAACCTTTTACCATTAAACAGCCTCTATGCATGTTTGCCACTTTTGTGATAAAAAAAATAATACTAATTAAAATAAATTAATGTATTCTGTATCTTATTTATGTTTATTTATTTATTTATTTATATATTTATCTATCTATACGCCAAGTCCCTGGCGAGGTATCTTGCTGAAAGCAAATGTAACGGCATGTCCATACAAATCGAAATTTGACGAGGACGTCCTATAAGAAGGTCGTATCTGAGTTTTTTGCCGGAACCGGACGTTCGGTCCGGCGATTAGGAAATTATATTGGGGAATTTCTTCTAACAATTTTTTCTCGAGGTGTCTGCCCCCCGATTGGTTATTAAATGAGACTTATAAAGAATTACCCACTTTTAATTGCCTTACATTTTACGGAAACTTTATTATTGAATACGCGGTTCATAAAAGTTATAGTTCATAGTAATAATTATGAATTAATAAATGAGTATACTTTATTTGCATTATACAATATAAGATATAAACTAGACAATTAACAAATATAACGATGCAATTGTATAAGTACAGTAAGGCGGCCTTATTGCTGAAAGCAATCTTTTCAAGACAACATTATGGTAATGGACTAATTGCTGTACAAGTAGGTATGATAGTGCTGTATAATTAAGCAATTTAACAACGTAAAACATTAAGGAAAATCCTTACCTTTATCAAATCCAAAAAATAAAATTATTTACTATATACAATATATAATCCTATACGTTGGGGGGAAAGAGCTTGTTAGCAATGGAGTTGACAGCCCCATTGCTAGCAATATGCCCTATCAGGTCGACCTTCACGTGGTTCCCCCTGGAAACCATCGTGAACAATTCTTGTTGAATTCGTCACGATGGGCTAATTGATCTGCTTAATCCTCACCTATCAGCCTACACTGGTGCTCCGCCGGTGTATACCGATAGCGCGGGTGGGGTTACCATAGCAGTATACTCTGTTATGTCCACGGTACTGCTCATGTCGATGCGACGGTTACCACTTTCCATCAGATGGGCCGTCAGCTTGTTTGCCATTCTAAGTTGTATAAAAAAAAAAACTACCGGCAAAACTTCTCTTATGGGGAAGGCTTATGCCCAGCAGTGGACAGTTAATAACTGATATAATAATAATAAATAAAAAATGTGTGTATCATTCTAAAAACATTATTCTCCATTCTTCAATAGTCGGATAATAAATGTAAGAAAAAAGAAACATAAAAAAAAATTATTTCTTTTTCTAATTCCACAACACTGCATTCATTAGTTTAATCAAAACAAAAGTTCAAACGAACCGAGAATGAGAACAAAAAGCGTAGCGTTTTAATTAAACAGTAAAAAGTAACAAAAAATGACGCACTCCACTCAGAAATTACTTTTATTAACGGCTCACAATGAAACGAATTAATTGCCGATATTAATTATACCATTTTTTTGTTTTTTTTTTTTTCTTACAAGCAACCCCTGTGCCGTGATAACTAATGTTCGGCCATATGCCCCATTTTAGGGTTCACTCGTTTTCTTTTTCTTGAATTGTCAACTGGCCAGTAACCACTTTCCATCAGGTGGGCCGTCAGCTTGTTTGCCATTCTAAGTTGTATAAAAAAAATGTATCTTTTGTCTTTTGAAGTAATCAAACGTTAGTACACAGTTTATACTGTCATTTTCAATACTTCTGGTCGTTTTTATACTTAGTTTCCAGTCTACAAATATACTGTGTCCCTTGAAAAAAAAAATTAAATACTTCTCTTAGTCACATGACATCATGCCGCGTAAAAGCACGTCAGTGCTGTTAATAATGCACATACCACGTCTTCGTTTAAGTATTACGCCTTTATAGAACTTAATAAAATACATTAATTAACATTCATTAGTATGTGATGTCTAATGTCTGTTATGTCCATAGGCTCATGTCTATAGGCGACGGTTTTTTTTTTAATGGGTAATAATGATATGGTAACCCCGTCTGTGCTATCGGTATACACTGGCGGGGCACCAGTGAAGGATGATGGGTGAGAATGAATGCAGGTCAGTTGGCCCGCCATGTTGAATTCAACTAGAATTAGACACGATGGTTTCCAGGGGGAACCACGTGGAGGTCGACCTGACAGGGCATATTGCTAGTAATGGGGCTATTTGACCCCATTACTAACAATCCCTTTCCCCCTTATAGGCGACAGTTACCACTTTCCATCAGGTGAGCCGTCAACTTGTTTGCCATTCTAAGTTGTATAAAAAAGTCTAAATTATTAAATCCTTAGTAATTTTTTCTTCTTATATTAGCTGTTAACTGTCCACTGCTGAACAAAGGCTTTCCCCATAAGGGGAGTATTGCCAGTAGTTGCCAGTTGGTAGGCGAATTGGCAATTGTTAGTGTTGTTGTTTTAAAAGGGACGCTGATGCCAATCCCTCGACTATAACTTCCCTTAGTCACTTCTTACTTTACCTATAAGAAAGGAAGGGATGGCCCATTCTATGCCGAAAACACACAGCGATAAAATCCTTATGTTATAATATGTATAAATATAAAAGTTTATTTGTTTGTTACAAAAAAAAAACATTTATTTAGACAACGGTCTATTTTTTAAGTCGGTTAAAATCTGATACATACAGCTACGCAATAAAACATTGGGTTGATATGCAGATGCGAAGTACTCAACAACACGCAGCGTAGCCGTGTTCTAAGCACCTATTTAACGTTTTTTTTCCCGCCAACCATAGACAAGACGGTATAACAAATCGTGGACACCATTTGTAAAACAAAGATGGCGGATTTTACATCACAATTAACTGACTACAATGACGAGACACGAGCGTAACAATATCGTTGGTGAAAAACAGATTTCCTGCTTTTCAAAATATGCATTTGAGATGGCGCGAAAGAATATTCTGGAATGAATTTTTATGTGCGTATTGAAATAGTGTGTACGTATCACCTTATTTGCTGTTCGTAAACTAAATACTTAATTCCTCAACCGACTTCAAAAAGAAGAGAGTTCTCAATTTTTATCTTAGTTATATCTTATAACTCCGTTACTAATAAATCGATTTGAAGAAATTCTTTTTTTTTTAATGAATTAATAAAAATATTTGCATTATACAATATAGGGTATAAGCAAGACAATTAATATATATAACGATACAGTTGTATAAGTACAACTGTATCGTTAGTTAGTAAGGCGGTTTAATTAACCGTCTTTTATTTGAAAGTATTTACTTACTGATTGGTCCAAAAGAAATTTTATCAAAATTAGTTCAGTTAGTTTTGATATCAAAATCACTGGTTTAGCCACAAATGAAGTAGATTTTTTATCAACCCATTTCTTTTTTCCATATGCTTTTAAAATTATATTAATTTTGTGACTAGGTATATTTATCATATAAATCTTTTTTTTTTATTAATTTATATTACATATACTAACTTTTATCTGCGATTACGTACGTGTGAAGTTTGGAATTAAGAAAACCAATGGAATATCATTAAGTACTTCTAAATGGCATATAAAGGTAAAATATACAACTTTTGAAATTTTAAACTTCAAGAATATAATTTTAAAAACCGCATTCAATATGATGCAGTAGTTATTGCATGATATCGGATCATAACATACAGACAAACAGAAACGAATATACTTATAATTATTGTTTTAACTTTTATTAGTCTTAAGGGTCTTAACGCCCTCCTATCGTTGTCTTTAAAAATCTCATATATAAGGTACAGATAACATCTAGTTATAATTGTATTATATGCATATAGATATTGATTATCATTTCTATATTTTTTTATTTTCTTGAAAGAGTGACGCGTCAGCCAACAATTGTCTGAGCGTTTTTAGTACCCCATGCTCCATCTTGGTATATATGACTCTATGTAATAACTAGATACAAATAAGCAGTCACAATGTGTTAAAGACAATTATTAAAATAATTTGTAAAATTTGAAATTAAATGCTGTTCTAATAGATGGAATGGAATATTTGGAAAAAAATATTTATTAACATCAATATTCATAAAAGAGCGTAGGATCGATAACAAAAATCGATACGGAACAAAAACCGGTAACAGATGGTTCGATTCGCCCCGGTCATAAAGATTCGCCTTTTTTCCTATCGTAATCTCCAAAAAACCGGAACACGCTCATCAATATCCAAGTACTGATTTTTTACCAGGATTTTTGGTAACATCCGAATGCAACAGATGTTCACCGTGTAAGTACGGCGTATACGAAAACACGAAATAAGTACGTTGAAATTAAAATTTAAGCTCATTTAAAGGTACTTTGTAATCTACAGATCACAGAAAAACATTTGAACAAACTCAAAACAATAGACAATAAAAAACAAAGAACATTAAATTCGTGACACAGTTCGCAAAAATAATTCAAAAATGGAATCCCGCAGACTGACGCAAACATGCAAACTCGCTCTCGTTCTGTTTTCAAATCCCTTCGCTCCGTCTTTTGTCTTTTTTTTTTTGTTTCTTTTTTTTAACTCCTAACTTGCTACTTAAAGTGTTTCTTTCATTCCAAAGCCGTTTCTTTAATTAGCAACAAAGAATCGGATTGCGTGTTGCTTCCACTTTTTTAATTTAATTAAGGCCCTCCGGAAGAGACAATAGAAATAATGTGTTCGGCAATTAAAAATGTTATGACATGCAAATTTCTTGCTTTTGTCTTGGAAGTAAAAAAAAAGAATTCATTGTTTTAATTCCAAAAGGGATATAAGACGTCGATTATTCACGAGTTTAGCTCTGTGTCAGCGGATAAGTGCACTATTATGTTATTATAGACATCAAAAGTTGCATCAGAAGTACCAGATGCGAGGTAACGGTACTCGACTGTGCAATACCGCACGTTACCGGCCGAAACTGGTTTTGTTTAGCAAAAATATCTAGATATATAACGCCTTTAGATTTTGTTGCGTGCGGGCTCCAGCGACCTTTGCGGCTCGAAAGGGTTAAGTTATTTATCGGTGGATACATTCAGTTTCTAATGATGTTAAGATTGAAAATATTAAAGTTAATATTGATCAATTTAACCTTCTTGCGTTTACATTGTGGTATCGGTATGTGCATTGTACAAATTGTTAATTATTCTAAAATATTATAATTCGTATAGATCTTTCTAGAGTGTAATGTTTATGAGTTTATTTTACCATAAATTATTTATTTCTTTGCCGTGTGGTCCCGGTAAAAAATAGCCCACCACTTGCTTTCCCGTGGATGTCTTAGAAGGCAATTAAGGGAATTAAATGATCGAATCACCAAAGACTAACTGTGAATGCCAACCCGCTTACCAATTGTGGCAACTACTAGCAAAACCCCTCTTATAGGGGATGCCTAATGTCAGCAGTGGGCATTTAACGGCTCATATGATCGAAATGATATATACTTATTTATTCAAGTACCTGTTTTTTAATGCATAATATAAAATATGCAGAAAAACATTCTATTGTTTACTTTTTTTTAATTATAAATTCTTATGTCATTGACATAAGAATTTATGTTTAAATGGAATCTTATAATACCACAGATAATCGATTGAACCTCTGCCCTAGCCTAACGTATAAAAACTCCTCCAAGTTTTTTCACTTAATTTAAACTCAAAAGATACTCGAGATAATTGCTCCGTGGGGCCCATTCACTCAATACGATCGAACTCGTCGGACGAGAGTAATTTTCCCCATTTTCCTTATTTTTTGGCTTTCTTAGGTGAGTTGAAAGCTATTGTGAGTAAAGAATCGGTGATTAAAATTCAATTTTGGAACAATCGGCCGATGTGTTAGCGGGAAGATGACGCGGTGCATTTTAATTGGTTGGAATAATATTGGCGGCAGTTTCAACGCTAATTGCACGTTGTGTTCGATTTTTAAATTTAATTGTTTTTTTCAATTTCTTTAATTTTTTAGTTTGTGGCGCAAGAATGTAATAATAAGGTTTTCATATTGTCTATTTACAACTCATTTAAATAAAATCATTCGATATAATTTTCACTTGTAAATTATAATTATTTTTAAACATATTCCATCTCCTATCCTGTGGCGCTGTAATAGTATATTACAAATCATTAAGTGTCATTTTACATGGACATTTCTAAAAATCCATTACTTTGTTACTAACGTGACAACTGTTTGAAGTCTGATTTACATTCAAAAAGTGATACAACACAAAAATATATTCATCAATGTTCATAACACATCATAAACAACACATGCAGCATAATTCATCAAATTAGACACGTTAACGGTCAAACATAACACAAAAAAAAGTTAACCCTTCAACTGCGTTGCACTCTCCACACATCCGAGTTGGGGTCACAATAACCAACTGTCCCGGAAGATATTCTACCTGTAAAATAATACCGACATTAGCATAATAATGGCGTATCGACTATTATTTTCGGCATATTGGCTAACAAATGCCTGTTTTGTCCTGGGCAGCTGCAGGCCACTTTTTTAGAGGTCATTGTCCATTGGTATTTTTAGTAATAATAGTGTGACGGATCGCGAAATATCACCCTTTGCGGTCTGCAGTTTAAACTATTCAGAGCGTTCGACCAATCTATAAAATGCATAATATATATTTACATATACATACATATATATATATATATATATATATATATATATATATATATATATATATATATATATATATATATATATATATATATATATATATATATATATATATATATATATATATGTGTGTGTGTGTGTGTGTGTGTGTGTGTGTGTGTGTGTGTGTGTGTGTGTGTGTGTACTATTAAGAAAAAATTTAATGTCACTAATGATATTACAAAATAAATAAATAAAATATATAGATTCAATTATTATAAAAAGTGGATAGTTAGTTCTCTCTTTGAAAATTACGATTCCCTTACAGGCTGTTATATGTTTTTTATGCAACTTAGAATTGCAATCGAGCTTGTCTTATGTACTTATCTATTATACCGTAACAACTAATCTATTTTATGTAGCATGCAAATAAATATAAATAAATAAATAAATGTCTAGAATTAATTTCAATCGTAATATCTAATAATTAATTGAAACTGAATTAACCTTACTTAATTCAAATAACTACTTGCAAGGTAAACTATTATAGTATTTTTTTTTGTAACAATTTTTTATCCATGGCTCTGTTCACGTCACCAGGATATACAGTTTGACCAGGATAGCCAATCTCCATTCTAAATACAAATCTTCCAAACATATAGATGTATACCAAATTTAAGGACGATTAATCAAAAAGAACTCTCTATCTGTTCTTCTTTAATCAAAGGTTGTCTGTAATTGCTTTAGAGATAAAATCGCCTTTTGTATCTTTATGTATACAATATATATATTAATCTATACTTACTCTTTATGCTACAGTATTTCACTTGAATTTTCTAATTGTCATTGTATATTTTTATATTTCTGGTGTAATAAAGATATATATAAATAAATAAGAACAAACAAACACACTATCGTATTTTTTAATATGAGTAAATAATGATATATTTGCTATTATAGAGAAAAAAGAATTTTAGTAAAATTTACAAAACGAAGTTAAATATGTAATAATAAATTTATTGTCCATTTGATATTATTGTGTTCCATGCCACTTGGAGCTACATTTTTATTACTATTTCCACTGTACAAAAATTAATAATAGTTTGACAGCGCAAAAATAATAATTAAAATTGTGCAATATAAAAACTAAATACAGATTGACAAACCGGACCCTCGGGCCCGGGACAAAAGGACAGGTAATCGAAGGGTTAGTTTGGGACAAAAAACGGATCAGAACACAGAACAGAAGGTACCAAATGTGAATTGTATTATTTTAGTTTTATATATTAAATCACGGCTAACGGTCAGATTTTATTGTATGAAAATGTATGGGTAATGTATGTATAAATTATTATTATACTTTATTATATTGTACTTTATTTATTTATTTATTCATTAGTACATATATGTGTATATGGCGGACTTAATGCTAAAAGCATTCTCTCCCAGTCAACCATAGTGAAGTGTCACAATACTCGAATGCGATGCTAGTAATTATTGATATACATACATACTAAAATTACATATATAAACGAATAAATATATATAAGTAACAAATATACTTATACATATATAAAATATATTATATTATACACGAAATTGAGAATAATATAAAGGTAATAGTAATAATAGTAAATACTTTGTTATCTATGATTATATAAAATTTAGTTATTCTGTTTTTTTTTATTATTTCGAAATAAAAAAAAACTTAAATGCTATGTTCTTCTCCATCCCATATATTATGTGTATACCAAATTTCACAGTGACTGCTTGAATCGTTAAGACGCTATGAGGTAACAAACAAACAAACAAACCCACCTACATTTGTATAATATTAGTAAGAATTAGAGCACGATGAAATTCTATCAAAAATACGCCCATCCTATACCGTAACGTAATACACCTGGTATTGCAGGCGTTCATAGACTATGGTATCCGCGTACCATCAGGTGGGCCGTATGCTTGTTTGCCACCTCAGTGGGAGACTTTGTACAAAAGTCAATTGCTTGGGTACCTCTGTCCCATTCGTGTTTCAACCGTGAAGCAGTTGTGTTTGCATGGCTGTGTTTCGGTTTGAAGGTTGGGATATGGCGTAAATTTACAGTGTATAGAGGAATAACACCCGAGTCCTCAGGAATGGCAACGCATGGGCGATACAGTATACTCTGTTATGTCCATGGTACTGCTCATGTCTATAGGCGACGGTTACTACTTTCCATCAGGTGGGCCGTCAGCTTGTTTGCCATTCTAATTTGTATAGAAAAAAATATATAAAAAATACCGTTTTTGTATTCCAAATTACATAGTAATTGGTTGAGCCGTTAAGGGGTAACAAATAAACAAACTCTCTTTCATAATTATAATATTAGTAAGGACATTAGAATAAGAACTATAGCATACCTGCAATGCCGCTGGTGTTGTGGGTGATCATGGGCGGCGGTAGTCACTTACCATCAGGTGAGCCGCATGCTCGTTTGCCCCCTGTGTTGTAAAAAAAAAAAAAAAAAAAAAAAAAGAACTATAACCTATCTGCAAGGTACGTTTCAAGTGCATTTTATCATACTCTCCCCACGTAGAGCAACGCTTAACCTCACAGGGGCAATGAATCTCAATATTCGATTCAAAGACACTGCAGATGAATTTTTAAATCTATCCCCCAGCTCTGCAAATTCAGAATATCTTTTTTTAGACTTGAACATTGTCGGCGTTAGGGTTGCCGCGTTCAACATTCTATTAAAAATATTTATTTCTCACTTTCATTGTGTTTTTATACACTTTATTGTTAAATAGTTTATAATTTATTAACATTACACAACAACGCTAATTAAAAAAATTAAATTAAAACATTACATGTGTGTATATATATATATATATATATATATATATATATATATATATATATATATATATATATATATATATATATATATATATATATATATATATATATATATATATATATATGTAATATAGGACTTTGTGACCCAAATTATCCAGATTACGTTAAATTGTTTTCTCTTTTTTTTTCTAACAAGAACACTGTCTTATTACAGTAATGTAAACTGACAATGTACAGTATTCGGTGCACCAATATTTTTAATAAACTAATTAACAAAATATAATTATTAGCAAATCGCTAAGATCACTTAAACGGCTTATTTTAGGAATTGTATTAGTAAATAGTTTTTGAGGATACCTTGCCCTTCTTTGTGTTTGTTCTTTTGCTTGTGTAAACATGTGTTCATTTAATTTAACAAATATATTCGCTTTAAATATGTACAGACTGGGAACAGGTAATATGTTTAGAGACGTGAAACAAGATCTACAAGAAACATCACTGCCTTTACTATTACGATATAAGTCTAACATAAGTACGACATATATCTGAACATATTTAGTTTCATATATAAATTCAGTATAATATTTTAAATAATATGAATGTATATGGCAGTCTACGGTAGAGGCTTATATTCAGCAGTGGACAAATAATAGCTGAGATGATGATGATGATGATTGTTTTGAATAATTGACTTGATTTTTCAAATAAATTAAATTACCCTTCTGCTATTTGCTAGTCTGTGTTGACACAAATTTATTAATGAAAAGTCAAGTTTTATTGAAAAGAGCAAAAGTTTATGATTGAATAATGAATATGAATTGAATATGTATTTTTTTATACCACAAAAGTGGCAAACAAGCATACAGCCCGTCTGATAGTAAAGAGTCATTTCTTTTAGTAAAGAGTTATTTTCATTTAAGAATTTCCCTTGTCGGTGCAACTAATTAATATTAGAGAGTCACTATAGCCTATGAAATAGTTATTTTATAATGAAATTCATATTGTTTATTTCAAAATGCTTGTAATTGAAAACAATATTCTTGTTCTTAAAATTAAACAAAAGCATATAAATAAATAAATAAATAAATAAATAAATAAAACAGTTACACCACATTCCTAGTTTATAAGAAAAAAAAATAAAAGAATAAAAAAACATAAATGAACATACAACAAATTATAATGTTAAATATGAATAAAAACGCATACAGCAAAACTGTACTTCTCCCAACAAAAACTCTCAACGGACGCAACGTTAAGATAAAACAAACGGCCCAAGTCGTTAGCGGCAACCCTTGCTTAAACCAGACGCTCCAACTTTAAGAAAACTTGCCAACTACTTATTCCTTTTGCATTTTTCCCCGTTTCTTTTTTCAGCGCCCACTCCGCTCCGCCTTTTGAATCTTTTTGCTGTTCTCTGAAACGTGTACCCCTTTCAGGAGTTGGCTATCTTTCTCAACTTGACTGCCCCGAGTTCGGGCGTGCGTGGAGTCGATTTTGAATTTTTAATTTTTTTTTAGTCAATAACAAATGAAATTGGCTTAGAGTACCGAGTTGATATAACAACCATAGGTGACAATTCTATATTTACAAAAAAAGTTTCATCAAAACTAGACTACTACTACCAGAGGGAGACTATGTACAAAAGTCGATTGCTTGGGTACCTCTGTCCCATTCGTGTTTCTACCGTCTTGTGTTTACATGGCTGTGTTTCGGTTTGAAGGGTGGGATATGGCGTGAGTTTACTGGGTACAGAGGAATAACACCTGAGTCATCAGGAATGACAACGCATGGATGTGTGTACTGTTATGTCCATGGTACTGCTCATGCCTATAGGCGACGGTTACCACTTTCCATCAGGTGAGCCGTTAGCTTGTTTGCCATTCTAAGTTGTATAAAAAAAAATACTTCTTACAAAGAATATTATAGAAAATATTTATTGCCAAAAAAATACTTAGTTACAAAAGAAAATACAGAAATATTATATATAGAAAAAGTGTCTTATATTAGGCAAAAGAAACTGACTCAGCTGATACTGTGAGAATCCCAGTGCAAAGTGTACAGCTGCACAGCGCTGGTTTTCAGCCAACCCGTCTTTTAACAATATAGCAATTATTTAAATTTGACGAATGATTTTTTTTTTAAATGGATGATAATGGAATGGTAACCCCACCCGCGCTATCGGTATACACTGGCGGAGCACCAGTGAAAGATGATAGATGAGGATGAAGTAGGTCAGTTAGCCCATCGTGACGAATTTAACAAGAATTGTTCACGATGGTTTCCAGGGGGAACCACGTGGAGGTCGACCTAATAAGGTTCATTGCTAGCAATGGGACTGTCAAACTCTATTGCTAACAATCCTTTCCCCCCCCTGACGAATGATGTTAGAAAAATATTTTCTACTTTAATACTTCTTATAATTATTAATCACTTATATTTGAAAACGAAAAAAAAAGCAGTGAAGTCTCCAACTATTTCCTTACTCCTTGAAAACTCCTTAAGTTTTTATTTGACCACTGAAGCATTCGCGAGATAACGCCGCGTCGAAAATTAAAAAAAAAAAAGTGAAGAGAGAGAGAGCAGTAGAGAAAAAAGGAATGTCGGAGATAAAACTTTCGGCGTGGGAAGCTGAACAGGCGCCCCGGGAATACTTTTTATTGCCTCCGCTCACCGGCTCGATTATTCTCTTTTTGCAAATCGAAAAACTTATACCAAGTAGGTTGCTTTTCAGAAATAGATAATTCAATTATTGACTAGTAATGTCACAATTTTTTTTTATTTTTTTTTTCATACTTCGAATAGTAAAGAAGCTGACGATATTATGCTATTTTTTTTTAAACATAACATTATCTAGTAATCTATTTTTTTTCTAAATTATTAATAAGTACCGATATACGATGTATGTAGTTGGCTATGAAGAAAACTATGCTCAGAGTTTCTTTGCGTGATAGTATCCGAAATGAGGATATCCGCAAAAGAACTAAAATAGACCGACATAACCCGAAGAATAAGCAAGCAATGGGCTGATCACCCCATTGCTACTCCAACTTATATAGTTCGTACCGACAACCGATGTAACACAAAGGTTCTTGAGTAGCGACCTCGTACAAGCTATTACAGTGTGGGACGACCCGCACTAGATGGAGCGACGATCTCAAATATATTGCAGAGAATTAGTGGATGCAGGTGGCTCGGGTACGTACCTTAAGGCAAGCTATGGGACAGGCCTTTGTTCAGCGATGGACAGTTAAAAGCTGATATGGTGATAATCGATCTACGACATCTTTCGTGAAATATTTTTTTAATTTAGAACGCAAAATCTAATATGTACAGATATACAGATTTTGATACTTAAAGAGAACGGAATTTGTTTTAATCACAAAAATAATATGTGACTAACAAGAGAATAAACTCTATCGGTAGAAAAAAGGTTTATAAAAATTAGTCCAAAAATGGCCAAGAATCGTTTTACATCCTAACTAACTATATAAATGTAAAATTTAAATATATAGACAGATAGATAGAATTTTTTTTACTTTAATACACCGAATGGCAAACAACATAGATTATAAAACTTGTAACTAATAGTATTTTGTTTGTTTGTTACCGTTTTGCACCGTAACAGCTTAATCAGTCATAATAAAATTAGGTATACACGTGTTGTACGGGTTAGAGAAGGACATAGGCTAGTTTTTATCTCAGTCACGTGGACGAAGTCATGCGTAAAAACTAGTATATTCACCTAAATATAAACAATTCGACAATTTCCTTTTTTGAGCTTAAAAGTACGAACTAGTTAATTTTTTCAATGCAATTGTTAATCGTAAACAAGTTGTAAGCTCACGTGATGGAAAACATAGAAACAGAACACCATAGAAATCACATAACAAACTTTAACACCCATGCTATATTCATGTTTAATTATAAAGTAATAATTTCCTTAATTGTATAAAACAGAAAACAAAATGGCCGTTCGGTATATTCGATATTTAAATGCCAATACCGAATTCCCGTCCAACGCAGGTGGAATATTTTTTTGCTGTAATCCACCCCGAAATAGTTGGGGGCGAGGGTGGGAATAGTTTGGGGAGTGCGTGGCCCCGACCCCTCCCATTCGCCCCCGCCGGGCGAGGGGGCCGCTGGGGGTTTGCACCAACCATGTGTGCACGCAAATTCGTGCCCAATAATTTAAATTTCCGATGGCTCTGATAAATGCACTATTAATTTTATATATTTGCCTTATATAACTCGCCGGTCGCCGGGGTATCTACAGATTGGACGACTAGTTTTTGCCCACAACTTCGTCCGTTAAAATATACAGATTAAACGCATTAAAACGTTCTTCTACTTGCCAAACACTAAGTGTATATCAAATTTTATGACGATTGGTTGAGCGGTTAAGAGTTAAGAAGTAATAGTTAAAAACTTACATTATTAAAATTAAAATGCGAAAGTTTGTAGGGATGGAGGGAAGGCCGCGTGGATGGATATTTCATGAAAATACTAAATGTAATATCTAAAATAGTAATGTTAAATAAAAAAAAAAACTGGTTTTAATTAAAGAAAAAAACTGGTTTTTACTGGTTTTTGCTAGTTTTTACTGGTTTTAATGTAATTTGGTGCACGAGTAGATTATATTCTAACATACTTGATACTTCATGAATTAATTCGTGTGGACGAAGCTACAGGATATAGCTTGTTACTAGTAGTAATATTCACCAGAGGGAGACTTTGTACAAAACTCGATTGCTTGGGTACCTCTGTCCCATTCGTATTTCAACCCTGAAGCAGTTGTGTTTGCATGGCTGTGTTTCGGTTTGAAGGGTGGGATATGGCGTGAATTTACAGAGTACAGAGGAATAACACCTGAGTCCTCAGTAATGGCAACGCATGGGGGGTATCATGGACAAAACAGTATACTCTGTTATGTCCGTGGTACTGCTCATGTCTATAGGCGACGGTTACCACTTTCCATCAGTTGGGCCGTCAGCTTGTTTACCATTCTACGTTGTATTAAAAAATTTACATATAGAATTATTCAATAAACATCAAAATTATTAGGGTCATTATAAATAAGTAGTTTTAACAATATAATTAATGACAGTTAATGACGGCTGACCAACGCGCCTGTACTTGTATTTAATTTAAATTCTCACTAACATCCTATTTATATAATAAAGTTTGTAACGACGGAAGGAGAGATGTTTTTTTACTCTTTCATTCTCTCTTTTCAGATTTGAATGAAATTTGGAACACGGATAGGTTATGTGCTAAGTAAACGCATAGGATACTTTATATTCACACGGGTGAAGCCGCAGGAAGAATAGTGTTCTTTTTAATACAACTTACAATGGCAGACAAGCTGACGACCCACCTGACGGAAAGTGGTAACCGTCACCGATAGACATGAGCAGTACCATGGACATAACAGAGTATACTATTTCGCCCATGATACCCCCCACGCGTTGCTATTCCTGAGGACTCAGGTGTTATTCCTCTGTACCCAGTAAATTCACGCTATATCCCACCCTTCAAACTGAAATAGCCATGCAAACACAACTGCTTTACGGTTGAAACAAACGAATGGGACAGAGGTACCCAGGCAATCGACTTTTGTACAAAGTCTCCCTCTGGTAATGATGATGATGTTGATGATAATGATTAATTACAACAATTAATGAGGTATACAAACAAATACCACTTTAATTGTAACTTAACCAAATAAATGTACAACTAACTATATAAATGTATGATTAATACGTATATATGCAACATCCTAACAGAGTTCAGGTAAAGTACAATTAATTAATGTATTACCTAATATCTTTATAACCTCGTAATGCATTAATAAATAATTAATAAATTATGGAAATCCCAGGACAAGTATATTAAATATTATATATTAAAACTATGAAATTAATAACGGGCGAAAGCATGTGAGAATTATACGGACACAAGTCAAAATGGCGCGTTCAAACTCGGCGTTCCAAATTCAAAAATAAATTCGTTACACGCTCGCGCCCGTCGGCCTGTCGTGTTTTAAAATCGACTGTACGTTCCGCTTTCCGCGATTTATTTTTAATTTTAGAATTAATAACCATTTTATGGCCTGTGGCAATGGTAATGCATTTAATATTTTTAAATCCCTCATTATTTGGATTTGTTTTTATTCTACATAATAATAAAAATGCAGTAATATTTTTTTTTATTTCTGCACGATTAACAGTAGGTAGGTATATAAAAATAATTCACAAGGTATAATTTATTATATTTATTGAGATAAATAAGTGATACCTACGCCAAGTCTTATTCGAATCCGACGATTCTTTTTGCAATAGATAGAGTTTATTCTTATTTAATATTTTTTTCTTTCCCATATTATTTTTTTTTATCTTAATTTAACGAAATCAAAATTACTTCGATTCTAGAACGAATTGCAATCTAGTGAACCACTGACCTCGGCTATGTAGATGGTATAAGTTTAAACTTTTTAAACCATAAACAATTATCTCAATAGAATATTAATATTTTAATAATATTTCTACATCTAAAATGGTTACAAGAAATGCTTTATGCCTACGCGTTAGTCAAAAGGTGCTTGTATTAGTTGCAGGGAAGTACTTTTGTATGTAAATCAATGCGTAGGCCGCGGCCAGACTGCCTAGCGCATTGAACACGCTAGACCTGATTTTCACCACCTAAGAACATTTAGAATAACACGCCTTTTGGATTCTGAAACGTTTTTATAACCAATATATTGTGACAATTCTAATCCTGATATAATAAAATTAAAAAAATTATAACGATCGTTGAAAAGATGTTTGTTACACTCTCAGTCAATAATTACTGAACGGAGTTTACCGAAATTACTGGGTACGGAGGTATAACACCTGAGTCCTCAGGAATGGCAACGCATGGAGGGTATCACGGGCGAAACAGTATACTCTGTTATGTCCATGGTACTGCTCGTGTTTATAGGCGACGGTTACCACTTTCCATCAGGTGGACCGTCAGCTTGTTTGCCATTCTAAGTTGTATAAAAAAAAATATTTATTTATTTCTTATTGCATTCCATAATGTGATTAGTAGACATTTCAACTTCAATTATGGACCCTGTTGGGCGCAGCAAGTAGGAGAGAGAAGGACAACCTTTTTTCTTTCACTTTAGAAATAGTTTAAGAGTTTGTTACAATATTATCCAATCATTAAAATTATTTCACAATAGCTACGTATTTTATTATTATTATTATTATTCATTATTTAAGTATTGGTGTGTATCTATTCATATTGTAGAAGTAATTTATATGGTTCACGGGTAGGTTATATCTTAGTACATAGTATTAGTTATATATTTACAAACAGGCGTAGACGCGGGATACAGCTAGTAACATGTAAAGAATTATTTTTTCCGTATTTCTATATTACACTATATTTCTGTATGTCCAATGGTTGACTGATAGAGAACAGCATCCGGTGTTAAGTCCACCAAATGTACATACAATTACGATGTGCATTTAAATTTAAATAAATAAATAAATATTTTTTTTTTACATTTTTTTTATGCAACTTAGAATGGCAAACAAAATGACGGCCCACTTAATGGAAAGTGGTAACCGTCGCCTGTAAACATGAGCAGTACCGTGGACATAATAGAGTATACTGTTTTGCCCATGATACCCTCATGCGTTGCCTTTCCTGAGGACTCGGGTATTATTCCTCTGTACCCTGTAAATTCACTGCCATATCCTTCAAACCGAAACACAGCCATGCAAACACAACTGCTTCACAGTGGAAACACGAATGGGACAGAGGTGCCCAAGCAAACGATTTTTGTACAAAGTCTCGCTCTGGTAAGAATACACAAACGATATTAAAAATGTGTTCAGAATTCGTGATAATATCACGTATTATATACGTATAGATATTTATACAAAAATTAATTTAGATACCTCCTCTATTTGTGAGTCTGTCGATTTTTTTTTTTTGTATTCTTTACAAATACTTTATTGTTGTTGTCATTTGTTTTTTTTTTTAGGAAATAACGGAAACTCTCCTTAAGTACTAGACAATTAACGTATTAAATTTATCTGATTTATGATAGAGGTAACTTTTGAATTATAGTTAGACGTTATAAATAATAATTATAAAGTCCAAAATAACTTACAAATAAAAGCACTAAATTATAATAATAATAATTTATTTGGAACAAAAACATTGGTTACAATATTATTGAAAAACGATGACATCCGCAGAAGTATAAAACTGTGTCGCGAATATCAACGCCCAACTCCTCATTGCAAGATTCCAAAACAGACTAATTAAAACATATAGTAGTCGTTACATTTGTTTGTATGTAGCAACTAACCAATTACAATACTAAATAATAACTATAAACTACTCATTATTAATACATTTTAAAATATCTAAAATAAAATAAATATAAAAATACTTATGCAATTTCAATTTGAATAATATATTAAAATTATATTTCACTAAACGCATCCGAAATCAATATTCGCAAATACCAGAGACCATCGTGCATCATGTAAACTGTGCTAAGGCGAACGCCTTTCCCTTCCCTACATTTATTCATAGAGAAATAACAAAAATACCCATAGACAAAACAACCAGTTTCCATTGGTCCCTCTCGCGTATCTCCTCCGTATTGGAAAGTGGGACCACTAAGTGTCAGTGTGAGTAGACGGGGTTCAGATTACGCTGGTCGGTCGGGCGCGTAGGTTGTATAGATTGAAAAATGGCGTCAAGCCTCAACCTACAATAGTGTATAGGCATATCCGGAAATGTTCGCGTGGACATAGGAATTAATATATCTGTTACATACGCTTTTAACCGATTTCAAAATAGAACGTAATCATAAATACGTTACACAGGTTTTTCTTTCAAGAGCCATCTAATATTAATTTTGTTGAATTTAAAAGCTTCTATTAATTTTCCAAATTCGTTTTGTGCGTCCGTGTGTATGTGTTCTACATTTCTGAAAAAAAATAATATGTCAATTAGGTAAGCAAGCTATAGACGTTACTTCACTGATAGTCCTATATCAATTTTGTTAATTTAAATTTTATCAATAAATTAATTTAAACAATAATTAAAAATTGATCACAATTTATATAAGTACAAATTGTCTGTTGTATAATGAATCAGTAATTGAACTGAAAAAAAGCGTAAAAGAAAGTTTAAAAGCATAATTGACCCCAAATGTGCATAAGATGCGGGTTCAATGGGAACCCGGTTGCATGGAATTTTTTCCAAACACACTACAAATGTAATATTTTTTTTTATATATTACAAAAGTGCCTAATATGATTTTCATATTTATAATACTTATTTAATATTATTAATAGCAGAATTATAAATATTTTTTTTATTTCATTACGGAATTCTTTCGTATCGATATCCGTTGAGAAAAACCGCTAAGAAACTAAACTATTAATTTTTTAAAATACCTAATTTAGAATTTACAGGCTACAGAGGAATAACACCTGAGTCCTCAGGAATGGCAACGTATGGGGGGTATCATGGGCGAAAGAGTATACTCTGTTATGTCCATGGTACTGCTCATGTCTATAAGCGACGGTTACCACTTTCCATCAGGTGGGCCGTCAGCTTGTTTGCCATTCTAAGTTGCTAATTTAGAAATATAAATTCGAATGAATGTTATTACCTACATATATCACTAATAAATATTCTCCATAAATAATTTCCATTTAATCGTCAAATATAAATTTAATATATAAAATAACCTATTCGTATTTATACAAAGAAACAGGCTACAACAATCACTTACTCTTGGCCCGTCATAAAGGTCTTAAGTAGCGTAATATTTTACCCACACTTTTATCTAGCGAGCAACCTAATAAACTCAGATATAAAATTTAGTGCCAATAAATAAACCAATCGGACCGTTACTGCTCCAACGGCTATACAAAGCACTAGCGAGCTTCACTTATATACATTGGGCTATGTCAAACTAAACACAAGACCATATATCTATCTTGTAGCATCTAGGAAATAATTCTGCCATATCTTTCCTTGCAAACGCACCAGTATTATACACACGCATTCTTCTCAGACATGCAAAATCACGAACACTCATACATCGAAGGACTATGTAGAAAAGATACCCAGTATTACTGTGCACATTATAAAATGTTTGCTGTGTGAGCCCTTGTGTGTGTGAGTGCGCTCAGTCAATGACCTGTGCATTTGCTTGCAGTAGTACAGGCTAAAAGTATGCGTTCGTTTTATTATGGTCTTATTTTAAAAATGGAACGCCGGTCATCGGTTTCTTTCGCGCGTTGGGCTAGGTCGCGGTTTTTGGCGCGAACGCGTTTGTTTTATTCAGTTTGCACCAAAACTGGTTCTTACCGTTCGATTGTGTAACCTTTTGGGTTGCCGTTGTATTTACGTGTTCGAATTATGAACTAATCGACTCGGACGATACGAATTTCTAAATAAGGAAGAAGGAATTTGTAGCTACATTGATGATACAAATAATTTTGAATATAGAACGATTAAAAATAATCATTTGGCCTGATTACTGAATGAATGGCTCTATAAATAAATACTTAACAATTCCGAAAAGATAGCGCAGGAATGTTGCCTTAAGAATTGCACAACTAGTTTTCTTCAGATGTCCGGCTAGTATCTATTGCATTAAGAATTCCTTCCGTATATAAATTGCGGCCTTTTTAAGCTTGTCTCCATAAATACTTATAATTGCAGTTATGCTTCATTCGAATACTGTTTGGGTGGTCCTTATATTAACATAATATTTTTTGTGCAATATGTATTCTAATTACATAATAAAATTATTTATGTTTTTAATAGAGAATAAAACTACTATTTAAGAAAAAATTGTTTAAGAAAAATGACACATTGACATTTTACTAATAAAATTAACATTGTCTATAATATATTACATGATAAAAAAATTATTTGTTTAAGTGAAATGACCTCCTCGAATTCAAATATCTATGTTGAAATCAAGAAATTAACTTGTCATTTTATATTAAGTAATTATTAATAAATATATAATTTCATTATTTACATAATTTTACTCCAAATTTAATTTTATTTGTATTTAAATGTATATTTAGTTTTTGAAGTAATTTAAAATATATCCAATTAATAATAAGGTACCTATTAATAACACCTCAACAACAAGTTGTAAAAAATATACAATAGTAATACAATTAAAATCTATGAAACCAAATTTAATAAACAACAAATATATGTAACAAAAACATAACTTTTTTTCTCTTCTTTTTCAGGCGAACGTCCCTACAAATGCCACCTTCCTGATTGCGGGCGTGCCTTTATCCAACTGTCCAACCTGCAGCAACACCTCAGAAATCATGACGCTCAAGTGGAACGCGCCAAAAACAGACCTTTCCATTGCAATATATGTGGAAAAGGGTTTGCCACCGAAAGCAGTCTTAGAACACATACGGCGAAGGTCAGTATCTAACGTAATTTGTCTATGTTTTTTTTATTCATGATCATATAATCAAATTGAAATTTTAATTTCATTTTTAAATAATTAACAATTTTTAAATGTACTTATTCTATATTTTCATATTTATCATTATAAAAAAGAAATATAAAATTTGTTATAGATATTCTCTTAGTAAATTTATGTAAAATATAATTCTGTAAATGTAAATGCACTATTCGATGACGTGTTACCATTTGACTAATATCAATGCATTCTCTTCTGTTTTATAATTTATTTTTACGAGTATCACCAAAATTGTAATTTGGCTAATTATCCTTCTGATTATCGAAATTCCATTTGGCATTTATTATTGAAATTTTATTTAAAAAACATTTTAATCTAAATTAACATTTTGGCTGTTTTTATAATTTCTAAATTCCTTCTCGACATGTTGTTTTTTATTTGTGTATAATATTTTATTGTATTGATCCTAATCTTTGAATGCTATGCCCGCATCGCCACCTCGCCACGGTGGAACAGGAGCTTCAGCTGCACCTTGGTGTTTTGCAGCAACATGCGGCACTCATGATTGGTGGTGCAACCGCAACCACATGCCCAATATGCCACAAAGTTGTATTCGGTGGCGAAGCGCTCGTAGAGCATATGAAGAATACACATAAAGATCCTAACGCATCCGGTGTTGCGAGTAAGTTTCCCGAATGCGGCCGTTCGGTTTTTAAATTGAATTTAAACAGCGTTCCAAAAAAGAACGTTGTCTCTGGGTGACTTTCTTTTTTCTCTAAATGTAAGTTAAGTGCTAGTGTAGTATCTCTTTTGCAGAGGCCGTTCCTTTTTCTAATAATATTTTATTGTTAATATTTAAAACAGTAATTTGAACGCCCCAGCAGACGAGATTTGTTAGTTTATAAGGTTTGTCACTGGAAGTTTGTACTTTAAAATTGCCGGTCTCAGTTAAATAATAGTTATAGTAACTGCAAAACATTTTGCAATCAAACATTTTCCGTAGCAAAAGCTTCCAGCTGGCACAAAGCCATGAGGGGTGTTGGTTTCTTTAGATCCAACGGTAAAACAAAAACGTATCGTTTCCATAAAATATTAGTAATATAATAAATAAACTGGCTGCAACTCCATCTAAGGTATATCTGTTATTGTTTCGGCGTTATTGCTAGGGTAAAGTGTTTTGAAAACATTTCTTGCTTGTCCCGACCACAACAGATTCTTAGGATGGAGTTCCAACTGTATTATCATAACATGTTTTGTTTATGTATCTAATAGCTACATTTTCCTCGGTTTTCTAACGTCAACTTCGTTTTGTTGCCATTTCTGTTCCGCTAATTGATTTATGTTTTGGTCTATCCACTTTAAGTTCGAATGTTTTTATTATTTCATATTTAATATTTTGCGTTATATTATTTTCGTTAAAATTACTTTGTATAAAGAACGAAACGACTTTTGTTGAATGTGACACTTCACATATCATGCCCAAAGACAGCAGAGAAGATGAGCAAAAGTCGTTTCCACGTGATGACACTAACAAATGAACTAACCTGGTCTTTTTTTCTTTCCCCCCTCTAACCCACTAACCTATCCTGATCCTGGTGATGATGGCGCAGGTCCACCCGCCACTTCACCGTACCCAGCACAAGCTAAACCAACTGATCCTTATATAGCGAAGCGGCGGACGGCGAACCACCCTTGTCCTGTATGTGGGAAGCATTATGTGAATGAAGGTTCCCTAAGGAAGCACCTCGCATGTCACCCGGAGACGCAGCTCACCAGCAGTCTCAGAATGTGGCCGTGCTCGGTGTGTCAAGCTGTGTTCACCCATGAAAGTGGTAAGTACAATATTTTGACAAATTTTATCATCATAATCATTTTGTCCGTTGCTAGAATAGGCAAATCAGAAATAAATAACTAGGCTAAAGCAAAACTAAAAGTAGCGAGAGCTGACCACAAATAATAACCAAAGTTCGAAAGAAAAATAAAAAAAATACCCAATATCCATATACCTACTAACTACTTATATAAATACCTATAAAAAAAAGATTTGTCATGTTACTATGAATAGAGTACATTATATAGTAAAATGACGTAATGATTATAATATACATACGTAATTTTTTGTAATTTTCTGATATCCCTGACAGGTAGTTCGCAATAACCTACTATCTTAATTTTTTACATATTTCCATATAATTTAGAGTTTAGAGCTTGAATATATTGAAAAAAATGTACATCAAAAATGTTAACACTAATTTTACTAATTTTATTAAAAAAAATCATACATTTAACAACTACATATAGTATTCTAAATAAACTGTTCGATTTCTTTTTGAAGTTTAAATATAAAACGTAAATTTTCAGGTCTTCTTTCCCACATGGAGCATATGAGAATGGAACCAAAACATCAGTTCGCTGCTCAGTACGTCCTCTCCCGAGCGGCAGCAGAGAGGAGGGAAAGAGATCTCCTTGCTGCCGTATCAGCCTCCGCCGGAGGCTCTGGCCTTCTCAACTTAGCTCCGCCTTCCCCAGCACACTCCGACTCCTCCTCAAACGGCCGGCTATCCTCCTCAGCGGGCTCAGAAGCTGGTGCTGCCGTCAACAAGCTGACAGATCTATTGCGATCAGCAAACAACGGACATCAAGCATACGGTGACGAGAGAGTCGCCGCGATTGCAGCAGCGGCAGCGAACATGATGGCACAACCAGGAGAAGGCGCTAACGCTGTACAAGTCGCTGCTGCTAATCTAGTATCAGCGATGCGACAGCAGCTAGCAAGAGAACCACCGCCAGCACAGCCTCCAGCGGAGACACCTCCAGCACCGACCGAAGCGGCGTTGCGGATCCAGCAAGCAGAAGCGTTGCTGCGAAGTCAGGCAGAAGCATTACGATTAGCGGTTTCACAAGCAGCCGCAGCGGCACACGGCAACGAAGCGCCTAGTCCGTTAAGGCACAACGGAGGCTTCCCCCCACAACCGCCTAACGATGCGAGTGGGCAGTTAAGTCCAGAATTAGTTGAAGCATTTAGAATTGCGCAGGAACAGAGATTGGAGCAAGCGTTGAGATTGCACGATCCGAGAATGTTGGGTTTCAATCTGCCATCGCCTGCACAACAAGCGGCACAACAGGCCGCGCAGCAGGCTGTTGCGGCACAGCAGGCGGCGGCTGCTCAACAGGCCGCTCAGCAGGCGGCTCAGCAAGTGGCCCAGCAGGCTGCTCAGGCGGCACAAGCGGCACAAGCAGCTCAACAAGCCGCAGCGCAAGCGGCTCAACAGCAACACATGCAACAAGCAGCACAACAAGCAGCGCAACAAGCGGCGCAACAAGCTGTCCATCTCCAACAAAACCCTCAGCCATGAAAATTCAGCTATTACTAATCCGACGCGATTTCGGTAGAAAAAACAACCGTAAAAAAAAAAAAACAATCTAGTTTAATAGAAACGTAGTATTTCATATTTTTTGGGACAAAATTCACTTTTCGTTACAACGGAGCGTGAACGGGAAATCGCCTCTGATTGGTAATTATTTACTTTGAACTCGGGACTCGATATACGTTTTTTTTATTAGCCACAAATACGTTAAAGATAAATTAATAAAACTACATTCGTAGATAGACCTAACTGTTGTAAATAAGAATGGATTAGCCGAGACAAAATCTCTTGTAAATATATACTATGAATGAGAAATTAAAATAGTTGAATGAATATGAAATAATGGAACAAAAACTCGCCCGAACAAGTAATTAGATGTAGACACATACGACAAATAATATACAGTGCAATCTTCATTAATTATTTGTTTGGTTATTAATGAGTGTTATATTATTATTATTATTATTAAAGTGAAATATTTATTTTTTATTAGCTTTATATGCAGAGCATTGTATCTCTTAGTTTAGTACAAACTTTTGGATGTGCCAAACTGGTTTAAGCACTATTTGTCGCATTTAGCGAGACTTTGCAATATTTAGTTTGCATATTAAGTTTCTATAGGATATATTCTATTGCAATATAATTAATTATATTTGTTTTTACTTTAACTTTTCACGCAATAACACGTCTTATGCTAGTCACGTTTTGAACGCACAAACATATTCTATTTAGAGAAAAAGAAAAAATTAAAATTTATTTTTAAATATTATTATTATTATTTTTTGTTTTTATTTCAATAAATTCTCTATTAATCTTCATTCGGCGTAAAGTTTTATTTTTATTATAAATGCCATATTAGCTAATAATAATGTACATACGTAGAAATTACGTAATGTTGATGCTTTTGTTCATACGAAAATAAACATTTTATTTTTATTATGACGCTATAATTTTTAACGAGAATATAATTATTTACAAATCATTTGTATAGGTGTACATATATAATTAAAAAAAAAATTGGAATATAATTTTTATTTCAGAAGACTGCCGTTACTTACCTTTGTTTTTTCTTTTCTGTAAATAAATAATCGATAATAAACATTGTATACATGGATAAATAAATAGCGATTTTTCACTGCACAAATAGTAAACGACCGAAACAGGACAACTATATGAACGAAAGTCGAAGTTACAACTGAACATAAACAAAAAAGAGTCTTCGACAACAATCACATTGAATAGACTAAAAAAAAAAAAAACACAAGGCATTCTTTTCAAGAACACGGACATCGACACAAAGCCCGAATATATTTCGATTTACTTTTTTTTTTCATTTCACACAAACAAGCTTTTAAATGAACCACAATAGCCCAGTGAATCATTTTATATGATCAACAAATGAAGCATTCCGCTTCATATAAATAAATCTAACAACAAAATCATTAGGCATCTAAAATGCCGGCAGTTGCCATTGCAATAGTTTTATATAGATTACTGTAAATTGCAAAATGATCCTTAATTTTTTTTTTTTTTTTGCAAAACGGGATCATTTTACAATTTAATTATAAGAGAATGTCAAGTGTTGCCGAATAATAATTCTTTTAATATTATCATCATGTATTATAAATAAGTGACAATTTATGTGTACTGTATCGATTCAATAATCATTATAGTACACATGAATTGTAATATTGTACGTGTAATCGTAAAATAGGTAAGGTATACTAAGCTGATTTTAATGTACGTAATTATTTGATTCTTGAATTAATATCGGTGCGAGTGCGTACAGTGAGTTACGAATCGTTCGCGATTCGTAAGTCCACTGTCGCGTTGTGCCGATTTAATGGATAAAAAATTGAAAAAAAAAAACACAATGCAATAGCCCAAAAATTCGCTATAATTTGTATCGTGATATTTGGTTGTGGATGGGAGTGTATTATTTAATTTTTCCTTTCAATGTATTATATATTTTATTTATAAACACACAAAACATTTCGGCGTGTTATTCATTTATTATTTGGAGAGCACTGGTTTGTTCCACCGATACGTGAAGGATACTCGACAATGATTATGTTTTCTAGGAAACGTGTAATCTCTTGGAATTTTGACTGAAATAAAATAATTATATTAAAAGAAGATGAAGAAGAAGAAGAAGAAGAAGAAAAAGAAGTTTTTTCGAATAAACACAACAGAAAAATTCAAAGTGAACGGATCGCTATTAATGTAAAAATGTCCTCATAAATTTAATATATAAATAAATTTAATGTAACAACAAAAGAAGTTCCTATGAATATTGTATAAATGGTATTGTTTTAAATTTAGGTCTTAGTAGAAGGAAAAAAATTTATGGACGTTTGGTATTTTTAAAGTTATAATTAATAAAATCATCGTGTTAGGGAACTGAACTCGAGTGTCGTCGAGTTGTACAAAAAAAAGCACGGATCGTGAATCCTAACATTAGATTTTTAGATCAAAAGTTACGTTTCCAAGAAAGTGTTCAAGTGGTATATATTGTTCACATTTTTGTGCGACATAATAATTATCGTGTAAAAAAAAAAAACATATTTGTAAAAAAGAAACAAAAATATTGCCGTTGTATTTTCGAGATCAGAAATTTAAAAATGAAAAGCTTTTGAATATACGACAAAAATAAAACAATAATTATACATAGATAAATAATAGCCTCACGGTTATGTCGCAAAAAGATATGGGCCCTATTGTATTTTCTGTGATCATCGAAAAAGGAATAGTTATTAAAACAGATCGTGTCTGCAAGTTGACAGAGTTTACTTTTAAGTTGTCGACGGATACATTTTTTAATGTTAAAAACAAAACAAAGTAATAAAAATTTTTCTACATTTATTTTACAAAAGAAAAAAAAATCTGTAGTTAAGCTGTGTACATTAAAAGTAATGATAAAGCCTAAATAAACATTAAAGTGGCGATATTGCTCATCGTTCTAGGGCTAAGTTAAAGGATTATTCTTTAACTTAGTTTTTTAGTAACAATAGATCTGGATTCAGTTGAATATATCAACATTACAACAATGTGGTACCTAACTAGTTAACTACATCACATTTACTGTTTAACAGATGCGCTGTTAGCTATATTCTCGTAGAAAAATGGATTTGACGCAATAAATAAATAATTGTAGTTTAATTGGCGATTTCATGTTTACAGTTAAATATTTTTTGTTAATTGATAGTTATGTTGTTAGATCAATTCGTTGTATAACGTTTTTAAATACGTGTTACGCTTGTACGGTTATGAAAGGTCGTTCAAGCATTAAACAAACGTCAGTGTCAATTATTTGCATTATAAAAATAATGACGGAGAACATCGCAAAAATCAACTAGGCGATTACATTACATTTTTTAATTAATTTTTTTGAGAAGTTAAAAAGATGTTATGATGCATGTGCATTGAAATTGTAAAATTGCAAAAAATGTGTAACTACCTACTACACAATTAATTTATTTAAAAATACGAAACAAAAAATGTTTCCGTTTACAAATCTATTGCGCACGACTCATAACATGTTTATTGTTAAGTTTTTAAAATGACTTGCTGTTGATTTGAATTAAACATCCTTATTGATCGTTCAAGTTTTTCTTTTTGGGCGCTTTGTCGTTTGCGTTGTTTGTATTTCAGCTTGTTTTACGATATATTTAGACAAATATACATGTTTATATTCGTAATAATTAAGTATAGACAGGATAGCCAGGTTTTCAATTATAACTCACATAGTAGCTATTTCATGTATCTTACCGTAAGTTAGTATTAAATGTAATGTAATTCAGGACTCATTTATAAAAACAAAGTAAGCTGTTAAAAAAAAAAAAAAAAATATTGCTAATTTTTATGAATGGGTCGTCGTATAACGCAGACCATACATGCTTTCGATCATTCCAATGTTTGTTCTGTGTTATAAAAGTAGTAAACAACGAAATAAAACAAATAAATACAAAAAAAAAATCCGTGTACTTACTCGTACTATTAAATGTCATAGATAATGGATTCTATTATTATCGGTGTATGCCTAATGGAAATATATATTTCCACTACCTAATTAAATGCGTCGTTTCCATTTTTACACAAGAATATTTTTTACAGTAAAAAAAGAAACAAGTTCAGGAAAAAATTAAACACGATACGAAAAAATATTAATTTTGTAATAAAATTGCAAAAAGTAATATTAAGTTACACTTTTGAAGTAATTAATATCAGGGTAACGAAAATGTAATGTAATTTGATAATAAAAAACGAAAATTTGATGTTTCCCAAAAAGGCTAGCAGCGCATTGAAACTTTTTGTCTATGTTATTATTATACGCCTAGCCTCCGTAATGTCACATAAGGCATTTACTATGGAAAATTGATTTGCCTTACTTTTTTTTTGCAAAATTTGTTATATTTTCTATTTCTCAAATAGCATCTTTAATTAATTGGTGTATTTCTAGTCTTATTTACGTCAATTTTGACTTATCAGCCCAATGTGTATGATTTTGTTAATATATATATATATATAAAGTTTGCAAAAATTGCAAAAAAAAATTACCATAATCGATAGGTATGTATGAGTACGTTACATAAATTGTAAATTTGAACGTTGATAATGGACAATGTAAAATTCGAAAATATACCTATTTCGGCGTATAAAGGTAAAAAATTGTAAAATTCCGTATAAGTTTTAGTGGCATTAGAATAAAGTTAACTTCTAGTGAACAAGTCAAAATTCGTGTTTGGCATGGTGTATTTAAAAAAAAGTAAACAAAAATGAATGTAAATAATGTTTTAGGAATGTGATGTGGCGTTATAATTATGTACCTAATCGATGTTTAGGCAAAATAAACATATATGTTGAATTTCTAAAATGGGATTGTTTATCAATTCGTCACAAGCGATATTGTGTGGAGGGATGAACATATTTGGGAAAATGTTTTAGTTTTCTTTTCTTTTTTTTTATCTTAAATGTTCAGGAGTAGAAAAAGGAAATGATTTAAATCCCTCGCAACAATAATCAGACGGGACAAATTGATGACTGATTCTGTAAATAAAAATAGACGGTTTCGTAAAACGCGAGTGTTCACGCCGCAATTGATAATAAATACAAATTGTTTTTATTACTTTATTTTATATTGTATAGAGTTATTATTTACGTTATTTTTAATTTAGCAATTTATATTTAATTGTAATAAACGATGCCATGTTTTCAACTAATTATTTTTTTTAGCATAAACAGGAATGTGTTTATTATTAAATATTATTATTATATTTTTATAAAAGTTATATTTTTTTATTTGTACTGGATGTGTAGTCATCATACGAACTGCTATGTAATTATTGATAGTTTAGTGTTGATTTATGGTAAGTGATAATTTTTAATTTACATTTATTTTATTGAACAAATCTAATTAACCCATTAATTTTTATTGTGAAATAAATGAAATAATTTTAACAACGGTAAATGCTTATTGTGTCATTAACTGAGATAGTAACTATTATTGCCGAAACGGTTAGCTATAATTATTTTAAAAAATAAAAAGAATGATTCATATGTGCGTTTTTCTTTAATCCCCCGCATACTTACTTGTTTCTTTATAAAATTACATTAACCACTTTACGATATACAGGCATACTTTATATTAATCAAAATATTCTGGTTAACATAAAGAATAGACAAATATTGGAAATGATCACATTTTTATTCCAATAAGAAAATGAAGCAAAATTCTAACTGAAAAACTAATTTAAAACAGCTAATGCCATCTAGTATCGAGTAGAATAAATAATATCCTGAACAGTGAATTAAGACTCGTAATTAAGATGACTCTTTTTAAAGTATTTTTATTTAGTTAAAAAATAATTACGCAATGTTTATATTTGTTTATAATTATTATATTTCCAAAAGGAAAATTACTCTATTTTAATTTTTTATATATATTATTTAAAGCGCCATCTAACAAATATCATCAAAACTATTAGTTGACGTATAGCGCCATCAAGGAGAATCAATTAAAATGAGGAATTCTTTCAATGCTGCCCTCTGTATAAAAAATAAGAAACTTTATTACATAATGTAAACAGTCGTTTTTATTTGAGGCAACAGATTGGTGTTGTATAGAACATGACAAAAGATGGTGCTGAAATCATATGAATATTTTTATGTGAGCTAATGAAATTTATAACACTATGGTCACTAGAAGAAAGTTAATATTAACATAAAAGTGTTTAATACATATTATTGATTTTAGATAGTTTTTCCATCAATATGAAAAAACATATGCTTTCCAATTTGACTGTAATTTTGCCAAAATTCAGTTACTTCTGTACCGATTTCGATTATTTTTCACTATCGACACTTTTTTATTGGCACACTAATTTTAACTATTATTCTTTCGCATTGCATAAATTATAATATTTTATGGCTAGGTACCTAAACTATAATAATTTATCTTGACGTTAGAACCATTAAACGCATCAAATACCGATACGGCCAGTGTTGTATGCAGAAACCCAGAAACACAAAAGTAATATATTTTGCTTTCTATTTATTATTATTATTATTTCAGCCCTTAACTGTCCACTATAGCCTTCCCCATAAGGGACGTTTTGCCAGTAGTTGCCACGCTTGGCAGGCGGGTTGGCAACCGCAGTTAGGCTTTTACAATTGTTATAGGAGGGACCCTCCACCATAAACTTTACTTTCTATACCAATCAATAATCATCAAAATCAGTCCATGATGGCGTAGGTAGTAATACGTACTGAGACTTCGTACAAAAGTCATCTGCATGATTTATCTTACTGACAGAGTTATGAGGTTACAAAGAAAAAGAAATACAACCGAATTCAAAATATCCTTCTTTTTGAAGCAGATTGAAAATATTTCCGACCTTATTTATTTACAAGAAACATCGTAAGTGTATAGATGTTAACAATAAGTCCTCATATTTATGGTTTCTAACACTATGGTTTCCAAAGGTAGTTGCGTGGAGGTCGGCCTGTTAGGGTACTTTATCAATAATGGGCCTGTTAGATCTCATTACTAACAATCCCCTCCCCCCACAGTTCTATTATTTATTTATTCATATAAATCCGCCATGTACACATATATGTGTACATGGCGGACTAAATGCTAAAAGCATTCTTTCCCAGTCAACCATAGTTCCCTATGGTGGTGTCAGAATACTCGAATGCGGTACTAGTAATTATTGATATACATACATACTAAATTTACATATATAAATGAATAAATATATATACAGAACAAATATACTTACACATATATAAAATATATACGAAATTGAGAATAATATAAAGTACTTACTGCTCGGATAAAGTAAAAAAAGTGAGCATGAACGTTTATTTTGAAAGACGGTTTAGTCGGTAGTCTCTTAATGGTATCAGGAAGCGCGTTCCAGAGCCGTGAAGGATGTAGAAGAAAAAAGCTTGAAGCGAAACAAGCACAGTGAAAAGGGATAGATAGTTGGAGAGTATTACTAGAACGAAGGTTACGTTCGTGAGTTTCAAAAAGGTACTTTAATTTGCTTCTTAGGTACTCAGTAATATTATCAGGAATTAAAACAAAATACATAGCTGTACGTTAATCCAATTGTTTATAATTAATCAATTATACTACATGAACGGTCATAGTACAGAAAGGTCAGTTATAAACGGTCAGCTAAGGTAGTGTTACAAAGTTTATGTTTCAGTCCAGTATCAAACGCTTAATTATATACTCTCTTCATACCATAACAACTCATTAACAGCAATGAGGACGTTATTTTATCTTTATGTTTGAAAGGTATGTAGATTATTTATTTATTTAACTAAAATACACAGTATGGCGTTATCTACCAGTCGACTGCAGACAGGAATAACAGAAAATACGATTAACGGTGCAACGTAATAAACTGTATTAAATTATTTATTTATTTATTTAAGGCATACAGACAGCTATAACAATACATAATTATACACTTAAATAGCAATTTAAAAGCCACTAAAGTTTGCACAAATATATAATACAAGTGAAGGAAACACAAAATTAAATAATACCTACCATTGAAAACTACAGCAACATTGTTTGTAACAAACCTCAGATTGCAGATACCAAAGCCATCCATTTTTTGAGAACAACACATTATTTGAAAATAATACCTGTTACATAATAAGTATTTTTTTTAATAGGTGAAAATGGTATGGTAACTTGTGTGAATTTACAGGGTACAGAGGAATAATATGTGAGTCCTCAGGAATTGCAACGCATGGGAGGTATCATAGGTGAAACAGTATACTCTGTTATGTCCATGGTACTATTCATGGGCCATACCATGAAATGCTTTCCGAAATTTCGGATCCGAACGAAACACAAATTTGATGTTAAAATTACATGATACGTACCGTTTAAAAATATTAAAAATGCTAAAGTATCGTTCCTTTGGACTTTTATGGTAGGATTTGTGACAAATGAAATCTTAAACTCTATTTATAGGGTCGATTTTGGTACGAACAAAAACACGAAATTGAGCCCGAAAATTCGGAATTTCATTTCATGGTAGACCCCCATGTCTATAGGCGACGGTTACCACTTTCCATCAGGTGGGCCGTCAGCTTGTTTGCCATTCTAAGTTGTAAAAAAAAATATATCTGTAGTTCATTAAAAAATATAAAAAAAAAATACTAACATGGTAAAAAAAAGCAAATCGCGTACCCATCGCAGCTCGTACCGTCTCGTTCGCTCGCGTGCGTCGCTTATCACACAGAAAACGTTAAATGCATTTTTTTGCGCGACTTTTTCGCATCCACCGTATGTAATTTTCATTCCACGCTGTTGCTTTTTCACATCTCAGGGGCGTCTCTGTTGTAACAATTTTTTATTTCGGCGTCGCCGTTTTTTTTCCGTTAAATATCGAGCGAATCGTGCACCGCGGTTTTTACGCGACAACACGGTCTATAATTTGTTTGTGTTTACATTTTTTAACTATTTCACGTCGTGTTGTGTTATATTTAGATGTTAGCGATGTTTTTGTTTGTCAAATGAAATTGATTTTTTAAATAAATCATCATGATGAATACGATATACAGCTTAATATGTGAACAGTTATAGAGTTTAGAAATTCGAAGTTTTAGATTATAACGCACTTTATTAGATAATGCACTTTAATAGACTATATAGATTTTTTTTATATAAGTATTTTCTCGTAGTGTTGGAACAAACACACAGACAGATGGATAGGCAAAAATTTTTAAAAGTATTGTTTCGGTTTCTATTTCTCTTATTAAGACACATTATTTACATTTTTCTTATTTTATTTATTTATTTTTATTTAACCACTGAACTTACATAGTTACTATTTAAATTTTTCTTTTTTTTTGTGATTAAAACATTATTGGATATGACAATAGATAGATACATTATTTAAAAATCATAATTATTCTATTGTATATATTCATTATCTAAATTTAATTTTATTATTATTATACTTATGTTTCTTCGAAACGATTTCCTCAATAAATAGACAGAAACAACCGAATAACAAAAATCCGTATACTTAGTTCTTATCAAGTTGCTAAAAATATTTTTTTCTTTATATATATTTTTTAAATGTAGACAACCCTAATACACGGTGAGTGGTTTCCTAACAAATAAGTGTATCGGCGTAGTCTATTAAAATCTTAACGGTACAAAAAACATCCCTACATCATCGAAATAAAATTCTCAACTCTATTTCGTTACGCGTAATAGTGATTTTTAATTGGCACCTAAATGTTAGTTACGTATTTTTACCGTTAAACCGTTTGTATGGGAAGCCATAGGACATTGGCATTTAACATTTCATAATCTATCTATTATTGCCAGTTATTATGCTTATGTTCATTTGTTTTTTTTTTTTAATAGACAGTAATCCTGTTTACACTATCGGTATGCGTTGGCGGGGTAACAATAGTTGGGGGGAGGGATTGTTAGTAATGTGGACTCTCAGTTCATTGCTAGCATACTAGGTCGACCTCCACGTGGTCCCTCTGGAAACCATCGTGCTGAATTCCAGGTGTATTCGTCACGATGGGCTAACTGATCTACCTTTTCATTCTCACCTATCATCCTTCACTGGTGCCCCGCCAGTGTATACCGTTAGCGCAGGCGAGATTACCATTCTATTATCACGTATTAAAAAAAACACAATGGTGGCTGATAGGTGAGATTGATTGTCCACTGTTCTGTTACATCAGGAATATAATTATTTGGGCATGTGTGCGTTGGTTTGCCCTTGCCAATTGGGTAGTTCCAACTTTATTTGTGTAGTTTAGTAAAATAACATCTCCCTATATCAGAGGGAGACTTTGTACAGAAGTCGTTTGCTTGGGCACCTCTGTCCCATTCGTGTTTCAACCGTGAAGTAGTTGTGTTTCCATGGCTGTGTTTCGGTTTAAAGGGTGGGATATGACAGTGAATTTACAGGATAAAGAGGAATAACACCTGAGTCCTCAGGAATGGCAACGCATGGGGGGGTATCATGGGCGAAACAGTATACTCTGTTATGTCCATGTTACTGCTCATGTCTATAGGCGACGGTTACCACTTTCCATCAGGTGGGCCGTCAGCTTGTTTGCCATTCTAAGTTGCATAATACGAGTATTATTTATTAGTATTATCATTAATTACTATAAAATCCACGTACCTTTTGCACTCATCGTAAAACCGTTTTAATGAATTACAATGTACCTTTAGTTAACCTCATGAAAAAAGGGGGAAAGGGATTGTTAGTAATGGAGTCAAATAGCCCTATTACTAGCAATATACCCTGTCAGGTCGACCTCCACGTGGTTCCCCCTGGAAACCATCGTGACTAATTCTAGTTTAATTCGTCATGATGGGCTAACTGACCTACTTTCATTTTCATCTGTCATCCCTCACTGGCGCCCCGCCAGTGTATACCAATAGCACAGACGGGGTTACCATTATCACCCATTAAAAAAAAAACCTCATGAAAACTACTTTTTAGAAATACGACTAAATTCCGTTTTTTTTTTTCGTTATTAATATATCATCGTTTAACATTATCAGTTAATTAAGAATGTTAATTGTTCCCTTAAAGCATAAATATGTAAAAAAATATAAGCTTGCGTGTGTTTGTAATCAGATGGACGTTGGGATCCATTACGGCGTAACGAAGACACTGAACGTAAGTGGACAAAATAAATATATTGGTAGTTTTATTATTTCAAAATATTATTCCATTAAAAGCTGATTTAAATTATATTCAACATATGGTAACCCCCCGCCTGCACTATCAGTATACACTGGCGGGACACCAGTAAGGCATGATTGGTGAGGATGAAATGGCAGGTCAGTTGGCCAATTGTGAGGAATTCAACGATATATTAATCACGACGGTTTCCAGGGGACCGCGTGGAGGTCGACCCGATAAGGTATATTGATAGCAATGGGGACTAATCTTCCCATTCATTACTAACAACCCCTTCTCCCCTCTATGATAGAATTAATGGATCTATCACAAGCATTTTAAGTCATATCGGCCGTTAATTGTCCATTGCTGAATAGGCCTCACCCATTAGGAGACCTATGGTAGTAGTTGCCACGCTTGGCAGGCGGGTTGGCAACCGCAGTTAGGCTTTGGAGATGCTTTAAGAGGGACGCTGCTGCCCATCTCTTGACCAATAAATTCCCTTGGTCGCCTCTTACGACGCCCACGGGAAAGGAAGGGCTAGCCCATTCTATTTTGGAACTTTAAGAATTTTAAGTAACTCAAATGTATATTATTGTTATTCTTATTGAAAGACAGGATTTTTAGGCAGAATAACCTGTGCCATTGCGACCTTTCCATGATCTTTCGTGCTCGCCCCTTTTTAAAGTTCGCCGCTAATTCCTATCAACGATAGGAATTTTAAGATGTTTTTTGTAGCGACGTTTTTTATCTCCTCAGGATATTTATGTTTTTCAAAGGAGATATATCGTTTATGTATGTGTGGACTACAGTTACACATTCAGTGCCGTGGGGTTTCTTCCTCATTGTAACAAAATTTGCAAACATTTGCAAATTTTGTCACATTTGCTATATGCTTGTTTAGTTTGCAGTGTCCAGTGAGACATCCTTGTTAATACACGCATATTATTTTGAGTCATAAGATTTTTTTTAATGGATGATAATGGTATGGTCATCGCACCTGCGCTAACGATATCCGCTGGCGAGACACCAGTGAAGGATGAAGGATGAGAATGATAAAAGCAGGTAACTAACCTGACCTGACCATCGTGATGAATACACTTGGAATTCAGCACGATAGTTTCTAGGGGAGACCACGGGGAGGTCGACCTGGTTGGGTATATTACTAGCAATAGGGTCCTTAGTCTCTATTACTAACAATCCCTTCCCCCCCCCCCCCCCCGACTCAAAAGAATTAATTTCTTAAACTCAATATAATTAAGGTTTTCATGTGAAACGGTAATTAGGCCGGCAATGATATTAATATTCGTGATATGTTTCGTGTGTCAACATAACAAGATAGTTATACAGTTTCGATGTTATCTCGAGTTCCTGTGAACGCGCGGCGCGTACTTACAATGAAATAATATATAATCACGCGGTTTGCTTTAACATTTAATACATTTTTCATATGCATTGTTACGATTCGCGATAAACACCATTTGTAGAAGTATATTTTGTATGAGCTTTTATTTAAATTCATATGTTAATTTTATTTTTTATTTTTGCACCATTTATAAAAATAATACACTCGCTCAATTTAAATTTGGAATTACTCATTGTTAATTATTTATTTGTTTTTGCATAATTTATAAAAATAATACACTCCCTCAATTTAAATTTGGAATTACTCATTGTTAATTATTTATTTGTTTTTGCATAATTTATAAAAATAATACACTCGCTCAATTTAAATTTGGAATTACTCATTGTTAATTATTTATTTGTTTTTGCACAATTTATATGTTGTATTTAACGTGTGTATGTATGTGTGTATATGTATGTGTATGTGTATATGTATATATATGTGTATGTGCATGTATGTATATATGTGAATGCATGTGTGTATATATATAATTATTTATAATTTATGTAAATATTTATTTAAATTTCTGTCTTGCACTACTACTGCCCACTCACTACTTCCTATGCCACTGCGTTAGGTTGACTGGAAGAAATCTCTTTTAGAGATAAGTTCGCCTTTACTAACATTGTTATTAACTTATTGTTGTTACTGTATGTTTTTGTGCAATAAAGAATATATATATAATTTATAAAAATAAATCACTCCCTCAATTTAAATTTGGAATTACTCATTGTAATTATTTATTTGTTTTTGCACAATTTATAAAAATAATACACTCGCTTAATTTAAATTTGAATTTACAATCACTTCTTGAAACCAAGCATGGGTAATATGGATATTGATCTGATATATATATATATATATATTGGTTTCCTCTGGACATTGACGGCGATAAAAGGTCATCATCACCCATTTCAATATCGCGCGTATCAGTCGGGTATATTTTCGAATAAGTTAAAAATCTGTTATCCAATATTATTTTTTTAATAAGACTTTATTGTACCGGTATATAGATATTGTAACTAAAATATATAGATATTGCTATATATTAATTGCCCTTACTTGGAACTGTTTGTGTCTATAATAAGTTTACTACTGCAATCTTTTGGAAAAAACAATAATGAGTATCTATCTATAAATACAGTAAAGTTTAATGTAAAGTGATACAAAAGGCGACCTTATCACTAAGCAATGCCTTTCAGACAAACTTTGGGTAGAAAGCATTCAGAATATATATATAAGGGTAAGAGATTGTTAGTAATGGGAATATAACAGCCCCATTGCTTGCAATATACATTATCGGGTCGGCCTCCACGCGGTTCCCCTGAAAACCATCGCGATTAATTCTTGCGAAATTCGTCATAACTAACTGACCTGCTTTCATTATCACCTATCATACTATCTCACTGGTGCCCCGCCAGTGTATACTGATCATCATATTAGCCTTTAACTGTCCTCTGCTAAACATAAACCTCCCCCTTTGGGGAGTTTTGCCAGTAGTTACGCCACGCTTGGCAGGCGGATTGGCAAGCGCAGTTAGGTTTTAGAGATGTTTTAAGAGGGACGCTGCTGCCCATCCCTCGCCGTCCCTTAGTCGATTCTTACTATACCTACTGGAAAGGAAGGGGTGGCCTATTCTATACCGGGACCAAATATATTGATAACGCATACAATACCATGATTATCCATTTAAAAAAATTACGAATATAAGTACGGGTGGGAGGAAAAGATTGTTAGAAATGGAGTTTGACAGCCCCATTGCTAGCAATATGCTCTATTAGGTCGACCTCCACGTGGTTCCCCCTGGAAACCATCGTGAACAATTCTTGTTGAATTCGTCACGATGGGCTAACTAACTTACTTCATCCTCACCTATCATCCGTCACTGGTGCCCCGCCGGTGTATACCGATAGCGTGGGGGGTTACTATTTCTATTGTGAACTGATTGTAATAAAGGAAACGCCGGTTCGTGTTGAAAAGTTATACTGACAGTTTATATAAAAAAAAATTATAATTAAAAAAATACAACATTGGAAATACAAATTACAAAGGAGTTTGTAACAATTTCATTATCACCTATACAAAAAAAAAATATAAATACATATTTTTATATGATTTTTAAAAAGTTAATTAGTTTTATAAATTTATTTTTTAATATGATTTTTAAATGGCAATCAAGCAGACGGCTCTCCGCTTGGAAAATGATAACGATAAATGTAGAATCTTACATAACAGAAAAAAAAAAACAAAAAAAACATTAAACATTATAGAAAGACAGCTTAATGCTTGAAAGATTGTCATTTACATTTTTTTTAATAATTTAATTGAAGACGTTTAATAAATCAAATAATAAATCAAAGGAAAATAATTATATTACTAACATAATAAAATTGTCACTAGATGATGTCTGTATATAAAAAAAAAAAACTAAAAAAATATGAATGATCTAATGAGGGAAATAGATGCCAAAATAATATATTTTTTTATCTGTTTGTCTCTCTGTATGTTTATTCCGACGTTACGTAAAAACTACTGCACCAAATTGGATGCTATTTTCATTAGTCACATTACTAAAGGTCTATTTCAATGTGGTCTATAATTTATCTTGATACGCTATCTAAAAGTTTTTTTTTTATTCCACTTAGGATGGCAAACAAGCTGACGGCCCACCTGATGGAAAGTGGTAACCGTCGCTTATAAACGTTAGCAGTACCATGGACATAACAGAGTACACTGTTTCGCCCATGATACCTTCTATACGTTGCCATTCCTGAGAACTCAGGTGTTATTCCTGTGTACTCTGTAAATTTATATTTTGATATATTCTTTAGTATTATATGTATATATCTTCTGTCCGATTTAAAAATACGAAAACGGAAAAAAAATACCCCAATTTCTCTAAGCCCATTTTACTTTTCTCTAAACATTTTTTCAAGAATTTTATTTCTCTAAATTAAGGCGAATATAATAAAAATGTAAAAAATAATAATCAATCTGGCAACACTCTCTGTCCAATTCAAATCTTTGAATTATTAAAATTTTTGCTTGAACCATTTTATACACGCCTCGGAGGACACTTGAAACTGCTATATGTATATATATATATATATATATATATATATATATATATATATATATATTTTATTGTTTTCTCATTGTGATTATTTCTTGTAATTGTTTATATTTATAATAAGTTTACTATTGTAATCTTTTGGAGGAAACAGTAAAGAGTATCTATCTATCTATATTAAGTTTCTCTGGATATTAACGGTGAAGAAAAGATTATCACATTGTCTTCAAGATCGGCAACGCGTGACACCCTTGGTGTCGCAAACGTCCATAGACTATGGTAAAAGTTTCGCATCAGATGGCCTGTATGTTTGTTTGTCACCTTCGTGCTATAAAACAAGTGAAGTACTTCGAGAATTCCTTATTATCCTATCGCCCCTTATTCCTGTGTGGGATGCGCATACGCATATAAATACAATGTTGCTAATTCCAGCTCCTAACAAATATGATTTTAATATGCTCATAAATTTAAAGGGATGTTTTAATCTTGATTTTACTGCTCCAGGCGTGGATCATAGGAACTGTATAACTTAATTTTAGGGTTCCGTGTACATATAGACAATTTTATTTAATTTATAAAAAAATATGATTAAATTAATTTAATTATTTAATTTACCAGAGGGAGACTTTGTACAAAAGTCGTTTGCTTGAGTACCTCTGTCCTATTCGTGTTTCAACCGTGAAGCAGTTGTGTTTGCATGGCTGTGTTTCGGTTTGAAGGGTGGGATATGGCGTGAATTTACAGGATACAGAGGAATAACACCTGAGTACTCAGGAATGGCAACGCATGGGGAATATTTTACAACATTTTGACCTTCAAAATGTTCCTAATTATTTTGTGCTACCAGTAAATCTATACCTATATATTCTATTTCTTATTATTGAGTTAGTCCTTTGATCACTCGTTAGTTGATTAGAATTATTTTCAACCGATTTCGAAAAAGGTGAAAATTATCAATTCGGCTATATTTTTTATGTTTGTTACCCGATAACTCCGTCATTTATAAACCGATATGGAAAATTCTTTCTTTGTCTGAATAAATATGATTATAGATTATTTCCGTATAAAATTTATTAAAATTGGTTAAGTAGGTTTGTACAAAAGTCGATTGCTTGAGTACCTCTGACTCAACCGTGTTGCAGCTGTGTTTGCATGGCTGTGTTTCGATTTGAAGGGTGGGATATGGCGTGAATTTACTGGGTACAGAGGAATAACACCTGAGTCCTCAGGAATGGCAACGCATGAGGGTATCATGGGCTAAACAGTATACTCTGTTTTGTGCATGGTACTGCTCATGTCTATAGGCGACGGTTACCACTTTCCATCAGGTGGACCGTCAGCTTGTTTGCCATTCTAAGTTGTATAAAAAAGGTTAGTTTTTAAATTGAATGACCTTTTTTCATGACTGAAGGTGGGTTTTTTTTTTGTGGAATGCATGTCGTCTTCGGATCACAAATTTTTATTCATAAAAATTATCAACCCTTTATTAGCGCTCTATAACAAAGAAATAACGTGATTATAAGAATCTTTATTCATAAACGCATTACAACTCTGCAATAAAAAAAAAAAATCATTAGTGACGTAGTCAATCTTACTCTGTTAAATAGATTTCGTGATGATGACATCATCATCGTCATTATATCAGCCGTTAACTGTCCACTGTTGAACATAGGTTTCCCCTTAGAAGGTTTTGCCAGTAATGGCTACATTTGGCAAACGCAGTTTTGCTGATGTTTTAAGATTTCTCGACTATTGTAAAGAACGATTGACGTATTCTATGCCGGGACATTAAAATTGTTAAGGGAACAATTTGATTTTGGACTGAACAGCATCTGTTATTTTAACCAGTAGTTAAGTAAAATGTAAAGAACCCATTGCACTAATTAAAGTACACGCTTGATGATTGTTAACAGGCAATAAACGTCGTGTCAGTATGTATGTAATTACAGGGACGATATCTTCATCTTTTGGATTACTTGGTACATAATATGTAACACAAAATATATTTTTTTTATAACAGAATGGTAAACAAGCTGACGGCCCACCAGATGGGTAGTAACGGTTGCCTATAGACATCAACAGAACTATGGACATAATAGAGTATACTGTGTCACCCATGATACCCCTCATGCGTTGATGACCAAGGTATTATATACCGTGTGGTCCGGGCATAGAATAGGCCATCCCTTCCTTACCCGTGAGTGTCAATGGGCAGCAGCGTTCCTCTTAAAATATCTCCAAAACCTAACTGCAGTTGCTAAACCGCCTGCCAAACGTGGCAACTACTGGCAAAACCCCCAAAGGGGAGGCTTATGTTCAGCAATAGACAGTTGAAGGCTGATTAGAGTTAGGGCCACATCAGTGTACAGTATGCAACGATATCACAAGCAGTTTTATATACAGAAGAATGACACCTGAGTCCCCAGGAATGGCAACGCATGGAGGGTATCATGGGTGAAACAGTATACTCTGTTATGCCCATAGTACTGCTCATACCTATAGGCGACGGTTACCACTTTCCATCAGGTGGGCCGACAGCTTGTTTGCCATTCTAAGTTGTATAAAAAATATATATTTGTAGGCATATTGCGCAGTTTATATGAAAAAGTATAACTTATTTTAAGCGTAAACACATGTTATTTCGAACTCTGACGTTACAAACTGTTATAATTATACTGTTAACCATTTATCATTTAATAATTCGCCAAGTACTAACTGTGTATGGTTATTTTAGCGTATCTACAATCTTTCACAGCTGGGTGGGACCGACAGAACGTATAATTAAGACGACTATCACATTGTAGAAAACATACTTGTTTATTATAAAATATTTTTTAATATCTCTTTATTTGTATATCTATATATGGCCGTATATATTTGTTCTTTTTTTAATTACTATATTTAATATAATTAAACATATTTAGTTCTTTTATTGTCCGTTTGGTTTTGGCATAGGCTAGGCCATCCCTTCCTTTCCTGTGGGTGTCGTAAGAGGTGACAAAGGGAATTTAGTGGTCGAAATATGGGCAGCAGTATCCATTTTAAAACATCACCAAAGTCATAAATGGCTCAAATAAATTGTTTACCTGTCTATCTATCAAAGCCTAACCTAATTACTTATCAAATTCTAATCTAATTTCTCTTATGACACCTTAGTTACATAGTTTTTTTTTTTTTATTGGCATTTTATTTTTTATTTACATTTAAATAAATACACATAATGCTAACAGAGATTTGAAAGAATAACTGTTGAAAAACTCAACGCAGGTTCTTCAAAAGGGGGGTAAAGAGGTTTCTTCAGGGTCGGAGACCTTCTGCAATACCAGAGGTATTACGCGCGCGTGCGCGTAATACCTCTGGTATTGCAGGCGTTCATAGGCTACGGTAACCACTTACCATCAGGTGGGCCGTATGCTTGTTTGCCACCTTAGCGGTATAAAAAAAAAAGTTGAGTTTTAATCTAACAACTTTTCGAACTCTGCATTTATAACAAAAAATTATTAAAAAGTGTTTGTAAACAAGTCTATTTGAATTTGTTTTTTTTTTTTTATATCACGAAAATGACAAGCAAGCGCACAGCGCGTCTGATGTTAAAACTCGTCAGGTGGACCGTCAGATTAATCGCCATTATGAGTATCATAAAATAATTTTCACGCTGTATAAAAATTATCATATAAATTACCACAAGTTGACTTTCCCGACTTTTAATTACCACACAACAGGGAAGTAATAATGATATCGATTATACACTATAATGGTGGCTATATAGTAATTATTAGTTTTCTAAGAAAGTCGATTTTCTCATACTCTTTAAGTTTTCTAATAGCTCGTCTATTGTTCCACTTTAGTAAGAATAGTGCGTTGTTTAGTGATGGGAAATGTCGATAAAATAATGAGTATGAATAATAGTAATGAATAAATCTTTTTTTTTTTATTACGACTTAGAATAGCAAACAAGACGGTCCACCTGATGGAAAGTGGTAACCGTCGCCTATAGACATGAGCAGTACCATGGACATAACAGAGTATACTGTTTCGCCCATGTTACCCCCATGCGTTGCCATTCCTGAGGACTCAGGTATTATTCCTCTGTACCCTGTAAATTCACTGTCATATCCAACCCTTCAAACCGAAACAAAGCCATGCAAACACAACAGCTTCACAATAGAAACACGAATTGGACAGAGATGCCTAATCGACTTTTGTACAATCTCCCTCTGGTATCAATACTATAATATGAGTATAACTAAATTATAATTACGACTTACAATACTGTCGGGTATTATAATAATATAAACAATCAAATGTATTGAAAATGTATATAAATTCCTAAATAATATTATCATCGTCATTTCAGCCGTTTAAAGATCCACTGCTGAATATAGGTCTTCCCCTATTTGGGGATTTGTTAGTAATTGCCACGCTTGGCAGACGAGTTGACAACCGCAGGCTTTAGTGATGTTTTAAGAGGGTCGTTGCTGTCCGTCTCTTAACCATTAAGTTCTCTTATTCGCACCTTACGACACCCACGAGAAAGGAAATAGTGGCTCATTCTATGCCGGATCTACATGGCAATAAATTGATCGCGATAAATCGGTTAGCCTTTTATCGATAACATGGCATCGACACTGTCACAGCACTTTACCAATCCTATTGTATTTCTATTGATCAATATTAATACTTTTTATTCTTATTAAAATTGCATTTTTAAATCACACAATGTGATTGACAGACAACTTAATAGTGGCAATAGTGTGCAATAATTAATTCGATTTATCGATAATTTTAACGTCAAACAGGCACATCTAACTGGCATCGGCGCAGGCGCAATATTTATTTTGTTATTTTTTTTTTAAATACAACGAAGGTGACAAATTAGCGTGAACTGATGATGCACGGTCACTGAAGCCTATATACGCCTGCAGCACTAGGGTTGTCACGTGCGCGTTAACGACCCTGAAGAAATCTCTTAATACATCCTTTTTGAAGAACCCCATACTGTTGATTCTAGAGAAAACCTTGCAGGGAACTCATTCCACAGCTTGCGCATCCGCAGTAGAAAATTTCTCTGAAATCAGACTGTGTAGCCTAAGGATTTTTTTTTTATTTTTACCTTCTTTAAGTAGATATACCAGCCCTATCGTATCCTACATTAATTTCTCAGGTAAGATGCGTTGCTAGTTACATAACCTGTTAACTCAACTTCATCTAATAATCCAAGTGATAGCGGTAGGCTCGCTCTCTACTGCATTGATTGCACCTGATTCTAGTACGCTCGAGGAGGGGGATTGTTAGTAATGCAAACTACCAGTCTACCAGGTTGACCTCCACATGGTCCTTTTTAGAAACTATCGGGCTAAATTCCAGGGGTATTCATCACGATAGGCTAACTTTTATTAGAGGGAGACTGTACAAAAATCGTTTGCTTGGGCATCTCTGTCCCATTCGTGTTTCTACCGTGAAGCAGTTATGTTGTTGGCTGTGTTGAGAGTGGGATATGGTAGTGAATTTACAAGGTACAGAGAAATAACACCTGAGTCCTCAGGAATGGCAACTCATGAGGAGTATCATGGGCGAAACAGTATACTCTGTTATGTCCATGGTACTGCTCATGTCTATAAGTGACGGTTACTATTTTTCATCAGGTGGGCCGTCAGCTTGTTTGCCATTCTAAGTTGCATAAAAAAACTGGCCTGTCTTTTCATCCTCACCAATCATCTCTCACTGGTGTCCCGCCAGCGTATACCATTAGCACAGGCGGGGTTAATTATGGTGAATAAATACTAATTTGTCTGCATTGAGAGGTAGCAAGCGGTTTCGCTTCTCTTCATAAATGAGGCCAGCTTCAGAAAAAATCTTTCGCTGTACACACTGCTGCAAGGTGCCGAAAGATAGATTTTGGCAAACTTTGTTAAATTTATATATTGTTTGGCATTAGCTGCCCACTAAGAATAAGGGTCACGATTGTGATTAAATTGCATTGACAGAGCCGGATATCCGGCTATTCGGCCACATGGTAGGCCGAATATCCGGTATCCGGTATCTGGCCAAACTACTATCCGTTTCATCAATACCAACAATATCTAAGTTTTTGAAGCACAAATTTTACATACGAGTAGTTTCGGAAAATTTTTCAATCAACAACGACCAGTGTACTGTGACTTCACAATTTACAATGCTATTTAAACATAATAACCTCATTAAATCGCCCTTATTAATTATAAATTCTTATGTTTCTAATATGAAATAGGAAATTATTCTGAAAAATAATTGGTTCCAATTAATCTATATACCGTGACAACCTATTAATATTCAATTCAAGTTCGCTGAGCAGGCGGCTTAGTATGGGGATTGTTAATGGGGTTAAAGGCATTTGTCGACTGTTGCCACTGTGGTGAACGACTTATGGTCGATTGCTTGGGTAACTCTGTCCCATTCGTGTTTCTACCGTGAAGCAGTTGTTTTTGCATGACTGTGTTTCGGTTTGAAGGGTGGGATATGGCGTGAATTTACAGGGTACAGAGGAATAACACCTGACTCCTCAGGAATGGCAACGCATAGGGGGTATCATGGGCGAAACAGTATACTCAGTTATGTCCATGGTACTGCTCACGTCTATAGGCGATGGTTACCACTTTCCATCAGATGGGCCGTCAGCTTGTTTGCCATTCTAAGTTGTATAAAAAAAAAGTCTCCGATGGAAATCATTGTAGTTAATTACCGGTGAATAAGTCACGAGAGGGTGTCTGACATAACTTCATTTTCACTAATCATCCTTCACTTTTCAGTATATAACGACAGCGCCAGCGCGGTTAACATTCCATTTTCTTTCTTTCTTTCTTTATTCCTTATTGTACACAAACATAATGTTAAGAACAATTATTTTTAAACGTAATGCATAAAGACGAGCTTATCTCTAATTAGAGATTTTCATCTTAAAAATAGATACTGAATTTTTAAATAGTTTGTTATAAGCAGGTTACATTGGGGAAGTAGTAATTAGTAATGCAGACTGCCAGTCCCTTTGCTAGCAATATACCCTGTGTTTTTTTATGGATGAAAATGGTATGGTAACCCCGCTTGCGCTAACGAGATACGCTGGCGAAGCACCAGTGAAGGGTGATAGATGTGAATGAAAATAGGCCAGTTTGTCCATCAGGAATTAACCATGATAGTTTCCAGGGAGAACCGCGAGGAGGTCGACCTGGTTGGGTATATTGCTAGCAATAGGATTCTCAGTCTACATTACTAACAATCCCTTTCCCCCCAATATACCCCGTTAGGTCGACATCAACGTAGTCCCCCTGGAGAACATCGTGTTGAATTCCAAGTGTATTAATCACGATGGTCTAACGACCTACCTTTTCATTCTCACCTATCATCCCTCACTGGTGCCCCGCCAGCGTATACCGATAACGCAGGCGGAGCTACCATTCTGTTTTCATCCATTAAAAAAAACATTATATTTTCATTCATTAAAAACGGGGTACATTGCCAGCAGTGGGCTCATTAATCCCCATTAATCCTTTCTGTCCACCCCCGACATATAAGTATACCTTATAGCATATACGTTACGTTGTATTAAGTTTTCTTTGCATATTAATTTTCATATAGCGTGCGCAAACAGTTCGTTTATGAACCGTGTTAAAACATAGCTTGATTATTATTTATTTATAAAACTATAGAGTCGTCATATTCATTTTATATTAAATAATTTTTCTCAAACATGCTTGGTAATTTGAGCATTTTTTTGACAATCTTCTTCGAGATAAATCAAAATTGCCGTACTGGCCAGATACATACGGGCAGCGGCCGGCAAAAGTTGTATGAAAATCCATATCTGTCGTGTTTTGCGGCCAGATAAATTACTATGTAAACTCATATCTGTCCTGTAATTTAAAAATAAAATGACCTTTTCCTTCGAAACATGACTACCAAGGAGGTAACTAATAAAAGGTTTTATTTAAATTTCGAACTGGCTTGCATATAGAAAGCTGTTTATTGAAAAGAAAAAAACAAAGGAACATTATGGCGCGTGAAAAATTATTATTGTTCGTTATTCTTCATTAAACTTAAAAAGAAAAAGTGTGTTTTTGATTTCCGCGCATTGTTTGGGAAAAGTACTATACAAGCCTTGGCCACAACTAGGCATTGATGGACTCATGTATGTGTGCCTCGGCTACGCCTCGGCCCACATTTGCACGTTCGTCCGTCAATGCTTTAGTTGCTGGCCGCTGCAGTAATGTACTATATTAACTAATAATGAATTAAAGGTTGTTAACTTCTCTTTTATCGTGATCTTAAAGTTTCGAATATCTATGCAGCAGAAAGTGTAAAAAAAATCTTATTTCGCTAACATAATAAAATTGTAAAGGTTTATATTTATAATTAAATGTGATATAATAAGTTACATATATACTTACATTTGTCTAGTTCTTCTTGTTTGAAAATTATCACAATATTGTACACCGCTCTACCCGCGAACATTGATGCTTCTTTCCACTTTGGGTTTGCTGGAAGAGAACTCTTTTAGAGTTAAGTTCACCTTTGTACATATGCTTACCTCTGTCGTACTTGTTATATATTACTAGTGTGTACAATAAAATAAATAAATTGGAGATATTTAGGAAAAATTGATACGAGCGCTATTAATAGAATAAATACGAAATAACATAAGTTTTTTTTAGAATTCTTATCTGTTTATCTGTCCGTTTATTGTCTGTTAAAATTACTACATCAAATTATAATGCGGATTCGAAATTGTGTCCTTAAATATTTTACTTAAAAACTTTGATATTCCATTTAGAAATAGTTACTTTATTCCCAATTCTGTAAGCATGGATTTGGAAATACGATTCCCGTTTCCTACAGGACCAGTTGAGCCTAATGTAGGAATCAATATTAAATTTTGAGCTTACACAAACATACTTTGGTAATAAATACAATAACCTCTTACGACGCTTACGGGAAAGAAAGGAGTGGCCCATTCTATTCCGGGACTATATTAAATTCACAAACATACGTGTTCCATGTTCCATTTGTCTGCTAGATAAACTATCATATCTGTCTGTTTACTGTATATCTATCTTTTTATTGTACGGATAATCTGGTAGTATTGTTTTATTGTTACCCTATTCCCTTTGGCCGCAACAGAATAATAGTACTTTGCTCTTTTCAGGGCGAAGCAATAAACTGAGTTGTGACCATTTTGTATTGTTATGGCACACGCACAAAAGAAAATTGAAAACTTGGCTTTATATATATATTTTTTTTTATCATTTATGTTATCTCGCTTTTTATGTATATTGCTGTAAGTAATGTAAATAAATTATCTATCTATTTATCTACGTACATACAAAAATTATATTTTTTTTTTTTTTTTTTTTACAACACCTGATGGTAAGTGACTACCGCCGCCCATGATCAAAAACCAGCGGCATTATATATATTTATATAGATAACATAATTATAGAGACTCCACAGCTTTCCTAATGGCTAGACCACCGCGCACAGACCGGAAACGTTGACATTTCTGTATAAAAGTTATGCAGTTCGATTCCGTTTGTAGCAAAAACACAGGTGCATCAAAGGTCAAGCGGTGGTGAATGCACGCGTGCGTTATCAATGCAAGTCGTAACGGTTTGCGTGCATTGACAACCGATAATTTTTTTTATAAAACTTAGTATACAATATTATCTTACTGATCTTGTAAGATATTGAAGTCATTTTTTTACATTAATATATAAAATTCTCGTGTCACGGTGTTTGTTACCAAACTCCTCCGAAACGGCTTTACCGATTTCTATGAAATTTTGTATGCATATTGGGTAGGTCTGAGAATCGGCCAATATCTATTTTTCATACCCCTCAATGATAAGGCTGACCTACCCCTAAAATTTATTTTTTTTATTTTTTGTCAATTTTTTTTTTATTTTTATTTTATTATGACTAAGCATTGAAAAATACATACAGCTTCAAATTTTTACCCCTTTACGATCAACCCCTGTTTTTTAATAGCGATTTTTATATTCCAAAAAAGGGTTGCAAGATGGCAAGCAAAAATAATAACTGTAGTACGAGAAATTTTCATGTATAGTCTATAATTTTCCTTAATTATATCTTTTTTCTCAATTTAAATTAATCATCAACTCTCACCGGTCGATAACTGATCGACTACCAATCGATCAGTTACATCACGGAGTAGGGATGAGAACGAAGCCGGCCTCCATTCTCTCACCCTCTATACAGTTTTAGTCTATTTTTTTTTATGTTTTATTTCTGTCACGATCATAGCAGTGACTGTTGTATGTCATCATATCATTTTAACTTTTCAGTGCAACTTTCATGTTAATTTTATTCTCATAGTGAATTTATTATTATTTTTATGTTGCTATTAAGTGCTCATTGGTACTTTGGACAAGGCATGGCCGCATTGTCATGCGCTTAAATTTAAAAATCAGCCAGCCGGGATGTGTTACCCATCAGAAAAGTGCAACTAACGGTAATTGAAACATCACCAGAACCATTGCACGGCTTACATATCAGTACGCATCCAGATTCTATCCTGATTAATCTTTGTTTATTTTTTATTTGCCATAATTATTAGTAGAAATATAAGAAAAAATATTATCGATGTATAGATAGCTATCAAGAATTGTAATTTAATACGTATTTGTTATTTTGTAATAATTTATTAACATAAATGAAGTATACTTTAATTGCCTACAACACTTCATACCTCTTTTTCTTTCATTATTACAAATATAAAAATAATTTATATGGCAAAACAACGTTTGCAGCGTCAGCTAGTTATTAAATAAAATTATTTGATTCTTAGTTTCTAATGGATAAGAGGGAGGGTGACTTTGTACAAAAGTCATTTCTTTGAGCAGCAGTTGTTTGCATGACTGTGTTTCTGTTTGAAGGATGGGATATAGCAATGAATTTACAGGGTACAGAGGAACAACACCTGAGTCCTCAGGAATGGCAACGCATGGGGGGTATCATGGGCGAAACAGTATACTCTGTTATGTGCATGGTACTGCTCATGTCTATAGGCGACGGTTACCACTTTCCATCAGGTGGGTCGTCAGCTTGTTTGCCGTTCTAAGTTGTATAAAAAAAAAGGCAAGGAGAATATCGCTGTCTACCATATTAAAAACATTGGAGAAATCTATAAAGCCGAGTGACAAAACCATTATCCGTCCCAAATCGTAAGTCTTCAGTGACTTTTAGAAGAACAGTGATGATATTGTGTCCAGGGAAGAAACCGGACTGAAAACGAGTTAAAATGTTGTTCCTATGAAGGGACACCTGCTTATTTGCTACACTCTCAAGGGTTTTAAACAAAAAAGGAAGAAGGGAAATAGAGGGAAAATCTTTAAGGGACTGTTTTTTTATGGTTAATAATGGAATCGTAACCCCACCCGCGCTATCGGGATACACCAGCGGGGCACCAGTAAAGGATGATAGGTGAGGATGAAGCAGGTCAGTTAGCCCATCGTGACGAATTCAACAAAAATTGTTCACGAGGATTTCTAGGGAAAACCACGTAGAGGTCAACTTAATAGGGCATTTTGTTAGCAATGGGGCTGTCAAACTCCATTGCTAACAATCACTTTCCCCCCTCTTTTAGGGACTGAGGAAGAGGAAAAAAATTTTATTACACCACAGAGAAGGGAAGTTACTAGAAAAAAATGAGAAATTGATAACGTGAGTGATTTCTGAAGTAAAGTGACCCAATAGGGCTATGATCTCTACTTACACAATCATGCATTACATCATCATTGTCTTAAATCACTTCAAAAGAGGAATTTTTTTCTTTACCCTGAACGTAAAGCAATACTGCCACGAAATTATGAATCGATTTAGATGATTCCTTTTAACCGACTTTAACAAATAAGTAGGTATTCGGTATATTTTTTTATTCGTAACTCCGTTAATTATAAACCGATTTGTTATTTTTTTTTTGTTATATTAAGGGATATTACTCTTAAATTGATTCCATAGATATTTTATCAAAATCGATTTAGCACTTTAGTTTTTAAATCCAACGATTGAAGTTAGAACAAAGTGTTAATCCTGTACTAATTTAATCATGAAATTGATTATTTCATGGGAAAAAGTCACATAAAACACCTACATATCATAGGAAAAATCAATGGGTAGATACGTGTGATTACATGACATAGTAATTCTTATTGCGTTTGCACATAGCGTATCAATTCTCACGTGTCACCGCAACCAACAATGGTGGTTGGTACACAAAAACCATGGGTTCCCATCGACCAGACTTTCACCCGATATTAATCAACGGGGTCGTTTATATAAGTGCGTCGGCGTACTCGTTTTTTTTTTAGTTTCTTCTGTCAACCCACTTCGACGGTTTGATAATGGCGTAATTATGGAATAAGCAACATTCTAGACTATAAATGAATGAATGAATGTACCAGAGGGAGACTGTACAAAAGTCGATTGCTTGAGTACCTCTGTCCCATTCGTGTTTCTACCGTGAAGCAGTTGTGTTTACATGGCTGTGTTTCGGTTTGAAGGATGGGATATGGCGTGAATTTACAGGGTACAGAGGAATAACACCCGAGACCTCAGGAATGGCAACGCATGGGGGTTATCATGGGCGAAACAGTACACTGTTATGTCCATGGTACTGCTCATGTCTAAAGGCGACGGTTACCACTTTCCATTAGTTGGGCCGTCAGCTTGTCTGCTATTCCAAGTTGAATAAAAAAAATAAAAAAAAGTTTGTATGTTTGTTACTCAATCACACTTAAACGACTGAACGAAATTGAATGAAATTTGGTACACTGGTATAGTCCTAATTTAACATATAGGATACTGAATATTGATTCACGCAAACAAAGTCGCAGAAAACAGCTACTTACATATATTTGCAAAAAAAATACTATGAGTAATCGTTCAAACGCAAAATTCATTAACTTATTGGAAGCGTGGTGAGGGGGCATAAATATCACACAGCGTCATTAGGCTTCGCCGTCTCGCTCTCACATAATAATAATAAACAAAGACAAAAAGCTTTCACCGATCCTTTCTCGTGATAAACACCACTATAACTTGATATTTGCGAGTCGGATCGATTTTCCTGCGGTCGCCGCTTTTCCGAAGCCACGACGGGAAGTGGGAGGTCAAGCAATGCCGGTCGTGCGTTGTCGCTGTCTCGCTCCATCTTGGAACGTATGTGATAAAATGAGCGTTTGGTAAGGACGCCCTTTTTGCGAATAGTCTGCACGGCTAGGCGGCATATCTCTGCGGCACAACGAATGGTGTCCAGTCGATTTAAGGTTATTTTTTTTTTTTCATTTTTTAATACATATATTTAGTATGCATTTTTTTAAAATTGTGTGGGATCCCGGTAACCTGATTAAAGAATTTTATTACTATTATTAAATGAATATAGTTAGTTACAATTAACAGTGATTTATCCGGATATAAGAGATAATATAAATTATAAAATAGTACAGCAACATTTTACATTTTTTACGTTATTACATTTTAAATATTTATCATTTTAAATGCAATATTATATTCTATAGAATCTGAAATATTTTGTACAAGAATTGGTGGAACAACATATCTAATTTAATAATTTAACTCAAAAAAAGTTTTGAATGTCCACTGACTGAAATGAAAAGTAAATTAATAACAAATACGTAAACTTTTGCCATTTTTGAAACTTTAATTGTATATAAATTTAGAGCTGTCACGTGAACACAATTACAAAATAGACACACTAACAAATTTCAACTCGTTTTCGTGATTGCATTGCCAGTCTGTAAGTACGTAGTACGTAATCCTACGTTTATGAGTAGAATAATAAGTTTAATAATAATTAAACAATAAAACATACATCATCATCATCATTTCAGCCATTATCCGTCCACTGCTGGACATAAACCTTTCCCATAGACTGCCATGAAGAACGGTCCTGCATCCACTGACTCCCTGCAAACGGATTTCAGGTAGTCACTCCATCTAGTAGGGGTCATTCTACACTGCGTTTACCCGTACGTGGTCGCCACTCAAAAACCTTTCTTCCCTATCGGTTGTCGGTTCTTCGAGCTATGTGACCAGCCCATTACCACTTTAGCTTGCTTATCCTTCGGGCTATGTCGGTTATTTTGGTTCTTTTGCGGATATCCTCGTTTCGAATTCTATCACGCTAAGAGATCCGAGAATAGCCCTCTCCATAGCCCGCTGAGTAACTTGTAGCTTTTGCATACGGGCAATTGTGTAGGACCACGTTTCGGTTCCGTAAATCACCACTGGCTACACGTACTGGTTAGAGACCTTCGTCTTATAAAACGTACATTTAACCGTAATTGGGTATATGTTTTATTATGTAAGTAATAAATAACTTACATATAATTAAGCAATAAACCTATTCATATTTAAACTAATGAAGTATGAAACAGCGCTCTTTCCATAGTACCTAAGTAGATATAAAACTGAAAATCAAGTAACACTGTTAGATAGGTAGATACTCTTTATTGTTACTTCCAAAAGATTTCAATAGTTAACTTATTATGGATACAAACAATTACAAGAAATAATCACAATGAGAAAACACGACCGACCTTATTGCTAAAAGTGATCTCTTCCAAGCAACCTTTGTATGGAGAGAAGTATGGTTTTCTATTGTTTTTTTTTACTAATGACTAAATTTTAACCTGTTTTCGACACTACATAATTTAAGATTTAAAACATAATATTTTTAATTTTCATAATTATATCAAGGACATTAATATTAAGTTAATAATATAACTAAAAACATAATAATATGTATATATCTATAACATTTTAAGAATCACAATTAATTATCTATAACATATTAAGTTGAATAAAAAATGAATAAAAATTAAAGATAAATATTTTATTGTGTCTACTCCATAGTCGGGTTTGTTTTTTGCAGATGACGGGCGGCATTGCGTGGTCAGTTTTTGTTCGTCATCCGAACTGGACGTTCCAAGTTCAAATTTGAAAATTGGATCCCGATGCGATTCGATATTTGAAATTTCAAGTTTAGCATAAAATGCTGCCCGCTAAGAAATCCGCGGTATTCGATTTTAAAAATTGTGTCTTTGTAATTTTCTTCTTTTAGAGTTATCAAAGGATAATTTGAAGTTTTTTTTTATAATATATAAATAAATAATGTTTGTTTATTTGTTTGTAAAGCTTTATTACACATTCATATATACACATATTTGGAACCAATAATGGGTAAAACAGAAAAATTAGTCAAAACACACATATTGACTTCTCCTTTGCAGGGAATGTATTTTTTTAAAATAAATACAATTTTAGTTATTTCAATGATTTTTTATAGATTATGTACGTCCAGATAGAGTGTAAGGTGTTAAAAAACGTTTCAAAAACGTTCAGCTACACTGTGTGTAGCTATTACTAGGTAGATCTTTGACGAAACTCTAAAATTGGGGAGGTATAAATTCAGCAGTGGACAGTAAACAGCTTACCATATTATAGTAATAATAATAATAATAATAAATTCTAAGTGTTTCAAGTAATAACAATCTGGTATTGATGCATATGCTAACAATTCACAGAAATAAAAAAGAACTTGGCCTGTTTTAGTGAACCATTTGCAGAGAGAAACTGTATTTACTTGTTATTTAGGTATCTAAGCATAATATTACGTTCAAATGTAGTAAGAATAAGTAATTTTCATAAATTATACATTTAGTATAAAATAGATACACACATACATAAGGGTATTATTTGTACAAAAGTCGTTTGCTTGGGTACCTCTGTCCCATTCATGATTCTAACGTGAAGCAGTTGTGTTTGCACGGCTGTGTTCTACTTTTAAGGGTGGGATTTGGCAGTGAATTTATAGAGTACAGAGGAATAACACTTGAGTCCTAAGGAATGGCAACGCGTGGGGGGTATCGTGCGCGAAACAGTATACTCTGCTAAGTACATGGTATTGCTCATGTCTATAGGCAACGATTACCACTTTCCATCAGGTGGGCCGTCAGCTTGTTTGCCATTCTAAGTTACATAAAAAAAGGGTAGGCAGAAATAATAGAACGCTAAATGCTTCGATTCAAACAAACCTCTCTCGCTTCTTCCACATTCATCAATCTTTTCATACACGCTCGCCGGTTACGGGTACTTTTAATTTGGCCCTTCTTCAGCACGTCGCCTATTTGGTCAACATACGTCCGTCTAGGGCGGCCCCTACCGACATCTCCATTCATTCTTGCTCGATAAATCTCTTTCGTAATTCTTCTTTCATCCATCCTCTCCAAATGACCAAAGCAACCATTCTTTGGAATCAACTTCCAGCAGCAGTATTTCCGAACCGATACGACAACATAACCTTCAAGAAAAGAGTATATTCCTTTTTAAAAGGCCGGCAGCACACCTGCAATGCCGCTGGTGTTGTGGGTGATCATGGGCGGCGGTAGTCACTTACCATCAGGTGAGCCGCATGCTCGTTTGCCCCCTGTGTTGTAAAAAAAAAAAAAAAAATAATATAAAATGTCATAAATAATTTCAAATCTTGGTCAAGATAGGTACTTAATAATAATAATAATTATATATTTATTTATGTATCCTCACAAACAACTTAAATTGACACATAGGTATTTAGGATAAAAATAAAATTAAAATAATATGGAGCTCTGCTGTGAGAAGCTGGTGTCTGTAATAGGTTAAGACCTGTAGTACAGATCACTAGGCGCCCGACCGATATGTGTTTAAATAATAATTAAACAAAATGCATTCCACTGAAATTACACAATCCAAAAATAAAAATAAAAAACAATAAAGGTACTTACTTACCTTTAAGTTAGAATATTTGTTAATGAATGATAATGGTATAGTTACCTCGCCTGCGCTAACGGTATACGCCGGGGGGCAAGGGATTGATAGCAATGGAGTGTGACCGTCTCATTGTTAGCAATATGCCCTAACAGGTCGACCTCCACGTGGTTCCCCCTGGAAACCATCGTGAACAATTCTTGTTGAATTTGTCACGGTGGGCTAACTGACCCGCTTTATCCTCACCTATTATCCTTCACTGATGCCCCGCCAGTGTATACTGGCAGCGCGGAATACGCTGGCAGAGCACCAGTGGATGGTGCTCTGCCAGCGTATGAAGGGTGATAGATGAGAATGAAAACAGGCCAGTTAGCCCATCATGATGAATTCATCAGAAATTAAACATGATAGTTTCCAGGGGGAACCGCGAGGAGGTCGACCTGGTACGTAATTAAAGTATATAATACAATAAAGGACCGGATTCATGAAGGGTTCCAATGGGAATGATATACGGGAAATACATAGTTAGAAGCGGACAACGCCGCGGGAAAAGGCCAGTTTAAAATATAATACGATAGATACATATCAATATAATGTATAGAAAAAAAATCTTTTTAAAACAGACTTTTTTTTTAAATAACGCGCTCCCAAAATTATGTAAGTCTCACAGTAATTTTTTTTTTACAACACAGGGGGCAAAAGTGTATGCGGCTCACCTGATGGTAAGTGACTACCGCCGCCCATGATCACCCACAACACCTACGGCATCGCAGATATGCTGCCGGCCTTCTAAAAGGGAATATGCTCTTTTCTTGAAGGTTATGTTGTCGTATCGGTTCAGAAATACTGCTGCTGGAAGTTGATTCCAAAAAGTGGTCGTGTGTGGAAGAAAGTGCCTTGAAAAACGCACGGTGGAGGACCGCCACTCGTCCAGATGAGTCAATATGGCGTCATTTATTGCCTGTACAGGCAATTTATTTATTTAAAACTTTACTAAATAAATAGATAGATATTATTGATAATGTACTTTCAGGTTTTCGTACATATTTTTTTATGCAACTTAGAATGGCAAACAAGCTGACGGCCCACCTGATGGAAAGTGGTAACCGTCGCCTATAGACATGGGCAGTACCGTGGACATAACAGAGTATACTGTTTCACCCATGATACCCCCATGCGTTGCCATTCCTGTGGATTCAGGTGGTTTTCCTCTGTACCCTGTAAATTCACACCATATCCCACTCTTTAAACCGAAACACAGCCATGCAAACACAACTGCTTTACGGTTGAAACACGAATGGGACAGAGGTACCCAAGCAAACGACTTTTGTACAAAGTCTCCCTCTGGCAAAACGTATGGCAAGAGATTGAATATTTGAACGTTCAATATAAAAAAAAACGACACGACAACCGGCAATTAGTTGATGGTACTTTTGGGTGATTTTTAACGATCGATGTTCCATCTGAAGGTACTTTTTCATACATAAAATATAAAACTATTTCATGTATGAAAAAAATAAACATATAAAACTACTAGATGGATATCTTAGTAGTTTTATATAATATTTATTTATTTATTTGATAGATGAAGTTGGAAGGATAATACCTAATAGTTTTTTTTAATGGATGATAATGGAATGGTACCCCGCCTGCGCTATCGGTGTACACCGGCGGGGCACCAGTGAGAGATGATTGGTAAGGATGAAGAGGCAGGTCAGTCCATCTTGACGAATTCAACGATAAATGAGTCACGATGGTTTCCAGGGGGAACCGCGTGGAGGTCGACCTGATAAGGTATATTGATAGCAATGGGGACTAACCTCCCTATTATTAACAATCCCTTCCCCCGCAGATAGTAAGTCTACTAACATCTTGGTATTAAGTAAGTATTTTTTTAGGGAACGAAAATGGAATGGTGACCCCATCTATGCTGTCGTTATACGCCGGCGGGATATCAATGAATGATGATAAATAATGATGAAGTCAGGTGAATGGGTTCATCGTAATGAACTCATTAGGAATTAACCATGATGGCTTCCGGGAGGGACCGCGAGAAGGTCGATCGGATAATATACTCTATATTACTAGCAGCGGAGCAGCAAATAGTAACGGCACAGGTACCTTAGTTTAGTGACACCGAATGACAGCACATGGATGTCACAGTGTATTCTGTGACGTCCATGGGATCAGTCATGTCTGTAACTGACGGTTGCCATTTTCCGTTGCGAACCGTCAGCTTATTCCATGTATCTATTATAAAGAAAATATCAAATAAATTATCTCCAGTAAGTACTTGCTTCATAAAAGAAATACAAAAAGCTCGCATAGAACATAACTGAATAAACCAATTCATTGACCATTAATAGTAACGTTTGAAAAAAGCTAAGAACATTCTAGAAGCGAACAGCCCTAACCTACCACAAGCGAGGCGAATTAATATCCAAACACTACACTTTCATAGTTCATTCTTTAAAAAAAAAAAACGCAAGACAATGCACCCGGCGCAAAAACTGGCAGGATCACAAGACATGGATGGGCCTATCACTTATGCAAACTTAGGCCACTCCCTGCCCGGCACGCCTACACTCCTATCATCTGTCCTTATCCAGCACACAACGAAATATATCTCCGTCCCTTGCGGACGGATAACGCCTACGCATTTTCAGCGTCGAGTTTTTAGTTGCCGCAAGACATCGCACGGGGTTGCCGGCGCGAGCCACTGGCGGGAAAATTTACTGCACACAAAAAAATACGCAAAAAGTGTTTTTTTTTCTCACCTATTTTTTTTTATTGTACACTTGCTATGAATAGAACGGTGTACTGTTTTTCGGGTGCGCTCCGAAGCGATAACGTTATCAGTGATGTTAATGACACGTGAGCGCGACAGACGGTATACGCGTCTCGCTCGCGCGGCGGCTTTTTTGACTGCAGTGCTTTTTTTTCTCTAATAGTGATGTGCCCGTGCTGTGTTGTTTGTTTTGTTAAGTGAAGGTAATTAAATATTTAATACAATTAATTTAACAAGTTATTCATTCGAATCTATTAATTCACTCACGTATAATTTAATAGGTACGTATCTACTTATTATAATACATATCTATTCCGTCTATCTCCCATTAGGGTAGACAGAAAAAATCAAAATATAATAGAAATATAATAAAAACGTAACTAGACAATGTCTGTACACGGAATTATAAGAAAAAAAAATTTAAAAAACATTGATAGACAGATAGAAAACATATATATTTAAGAAAAATTGAAGTAAAAGATTTTAGTAGAAGCAATTGATGTCAAAACCTGTGGCTCCTCAACGTTTAGAAATCCTAGGAACGGTGAGGTCGCTCTGTGAGGCCTGTGAAGTTACCAGGAAGCTTCTGTGCTTCTAGGCGGAGTTGGATTGGCTGTACTAGCCACGATTCATACACACAATGACCCAAATGAGAGGCTAAACGCGGAAAATAGAGTTTAATTTACATTACATTACATTAGATGCCAAAACATTAAACGTACATCTGTCCGTATGTTTGTTCTGGTATTACGCTAAAACTATAGCACCGAATTGAATGCAACGTTCACTGTTTTATACCTGAAGGTCTAACTTAAAAACTGGTGTAGGTTTCGCCTCTTTACGCCATCTTGAAATAGTATATTTCGTTGGGTTTCTTAATTTTGAAAATCATGTAAACGAAGCAGTGGGCAAAAAGCTAGTCGTTTTTTAAAATCACTGCAAATTTATAGACTATTACAAGTCAATGATAATTTTCATTGACCCTGTGGTCCCGGCATAGGATAGGCGACTAAGGAAGGACTTTTTTTTTATACAACTTAGAATGGCAAACAAGCTGACGGCCCACCTGCTGGAAAGTGGTAACCGTCGCCTATAGACATAAGCAGTACCATAGACATAACAGAGTATACTGTTTCGCCCATGATACTCCCCATGCGTTGCCACTCCTGAGGACTCAGATGTTATTCCTCTGTACCCTGTAAATTCACGCCATGTCCCACCCTTCAAACCGAAACACAACCATGCAAACACGACTACTTCACGGTAGAAACAACACGAGGGATGAGTAGCAGCATCCCTCTTAAAACATCTCCAAAGCTAATATGCGGTTGCCAATCCGCCTGCCAAGCGTGGCAACTACTAGCAAAACACCCCAAGGGGGAGGCTTATGTTCAGCAGTGGACAGTTAAAGCCTGATTTGATGATAATGATGATGGAATAGTAACCCCACCTGCGCTATCGATATACGCTGGTGGGGAACTAGTGAGGGGTGATAGGTGAATAGGTCAACTGACCCGTTTTCATCCTCACCTATCATTTCTCACTGGTCAGCGCAGGCGGGGTTGTTAGGTTCACCCCATAAAAAAGACCTTTCTAAAAAAATTAATGGCCTTCAAACCGAAACACAGCCATGCAAACACAACAGCTTCACAGCAGAAACGCGAATGGGACAGAGTCATTCAAGCAGGCGAATTTTGTACAGTCTCCCTCTGGTTGGTAACGTACTTTCGTAATTTCCAATTTACTTATACGCCTTAAAACTTTTACACGTGGAATAAATAAATAAATATTAATAAAGGTCGGCAACGTACAAGCAACTCCTCTTGTGCTGCAGGTGTTTATGGGCGACGGTAGCCGCTTACCATCAGGTGGACCGTCTGCTCGTTTGCCTTCCTAACAATAAAAAAAAAAATATCCGAGCATATTTTATGATATTTCTCCTAAAATTAATAAAAGAAACGCACACGTAAAGGTAATAAAGCACCCGTATTTGTCGTTAAGTATTAGAAATCAAGGTCAAAAAATTGTCTAATTTTTGGTTCTATGAGAATTGTTGACGATCCCAGGCTTACAAGCGGTATCGAATTTTTAAGTCTGAGGAGAGATTTTGCCTCACTCTGCATGTTCTATCGTTTGTACAACGGATTATGTTCAAAGAAATTGTTCAATACGATGCCCACGGCCACCTTCTACTATCTTACAGTTTGCGTTGACAAGAAGTTCCTTACCTCCTCCATATCTTAGAGTCTAGATAACCGCGTATTTGTACTTTGGTGATGTGTTATGAGAGGCGATACTAGTCATCCCTCGATATCAGGTTGTTAAGTAAAAATACACAGGCTGACATAAGTTAGCTTTAAAGGATTTGTAGATACATTTAAACATATAATAATAATATTTTCTTATTAAAGATAGCTAAAGTCCATTTTTGTTATTAACAATTGACTTAAACTATGTTAGTAAAAGAAAAAAAATTCCAAACAAATCATTTTATGGCCCCTATAATAATTTTGACTCACAATAATGCTCACAGAATGCTGTTACTGCTGCCACTTACTTTAGACAGAAACTTTGAGAAATAACATTTATATAACAACCGTTAAAATAACAAACATTAAAACAACTTTAAAAAAAAACCTACTAAGAGGCTGTTCTGTTAGTGCATACTGTATTCCGAAGAAGTTTTAAAAAGTTATTGTAAATTAAATAGATATCTCTATTTTAATACTTAGTCACAATTTAATATTAATTTTGAATTTAGAATGGAAAAAGAATATTGAAAAAATCCTTTATAGAATCCATATTTTAACTATATATTACATAATCTTTTCAGAAATACTATTAAAATATGAAAATTTTATTCCAACAATTTGTAAGTGATTAAAAAATTAAAATATGTAGTAATTTTACTAATTAATATGAAGTACATATATTAACGAAATAGGTGTTGTTACCTTGCGAAAGTCCACCTGATAATAAGTGGTAACCGTCGCCTATAGACATGAGCAGTACCATACACATAACAGAGTATACTGTTTCACCCATGATACCCCTCATGCGTTGCCATTCCTGAGGACTCAGATATTATTCCTCTATACTCTATAAATTCACTACCATATCCCACCCTTCAAACCGAAACACAGCCATGCAAACACAACTGCTTCACGGTTGAAACACGAATGGGATAGAGGTGCCTAAGCAAACGACTTTTGTACAAAGTCTCCCTCTGGTATATATATGATTAAAATTATTTTGTTAAATTCCATTACTAATGGAATTTAACATAATAATTCTAAATAAATAACCAGTTAACATAAAATGTTATTGGCGTTGTATTAAGTGTAAAATTTAACCCTATCTTCGATTCTTTCACTTACTAATCTATAAACAAATATTTTTATAATAGCAAATGAAAAATATGCAATATACTCCCTCTTACTCTCGACTTCGAAAGCCTACATTCTTCACCATACCAAATAGTAAAGATACATGAAAAGTTATAGTGATTTTTTTTTTGATGGATGAAAATGGTATGGTAACCCCGCCTGCGCTAACGGGATACGCTGGCGGAGCACCAGTGAAGGGTGATAGATGAGAATGAAAACACGCCAGTTAGCCCATCATGATGGATTCATCGGGAATTAACCATGATAGTTTCCAGGGAGAACCGCGAGGAGGTCGACCTGGTTGGGTATATTGCTAGCAATGGGATTCTCAGTCTCCATTACTAACAATCCCTTTCCCCCCAGTTATAGTAATTATTTAAACAAGCAAACAAGCAAACTCTATTTTTATTTATTTATTAAGATTACATACAACTTTTTACATTTTTTAAATGCTACTTATTCGATAACATAAAAATAACTTTGCGTAATGAAAAAGTAATTTACAAGTGAACACCGAATGCATTATTTTTAACAATATCAAGTATTTATTTATTACACTTTAATATATCTACAAAGTATAAATGGCGGACTTAACTTGGCGTTATCTACCAGTCAACTGTAGATAGGAATAACATGTCGTTTGCTTGGGTACCTCTGTCCCATTCTGTGTTTCAACCGTAAAGCAGTTGTGTTTGCATGGCTGTGATATGGATATGGCGTGAATTTACAGGGTACAGAGGAATAACACCTGAGTCCTCAGGAATGGCAACGCATGGGGGGTATCATGGGCGAAACAGTATACTCTGTTATGTCCATGGTACCTACTGCTCATGTCTATAGGCGATGGTTACCACTTTCCATCAGGTGGGCAGTCAGCTTGTTTGCCATTCTAAGTTGTATAAAAAAAACACACACACACATATATAATATATACATACAATTATATCAAATGAAAAACTACACAAATATAAAGGAAAACACCAATATCAGACAAAGCATGCATCTAAAAACATAATACGATTCTATGAATCACTATATAGTATAAAACAAATCGTTTCCCGCTGTCTGTCCCTATGTATGCTTAGATCTTTAAAACTACGCAACGGATTTTGTTGTGGTTATTTTAATAGATAGAGCGATTCAAGAGGAAGGTTTATATGTATAATACATACATAATATAGTAGAGAAACAATGATAATTTTAGAGGTTTCTAATGTAATGTCGTAATTAAACACTTTTTTTAGCATTTCACCTGTGCGAAGTCGGGGCGGATCGCTAGTTGTTAAAAAAAAGAACGCAGTTTATGCCTGAATGCCAACTTGTTTAGGGAAGATCTAATATCAAAGGGCAAAGCATACATACATACACATCTGTCTAAAACAAATGTTTAATATGTTGTATAAGCTATTATGGGTCCTAAATTGAGATCAATTAGATCACTGTGGGCGTTTAGAATCCTACATAATCTAGGTACAGGCGATTCAGCTCCTAATACAGTTTTTTTCCATGTTTCCTAGGTCATTTTCACATTTATAACTTAATAAAGCTATTGTTACTAATAAAAACATAAATCGAATATCTTTATCGATAACTCGCCAATAGTTCGCATGCGCATCACTATTTCATGTGGATTAATAATGATTGTCTATCAAATGCCATTTCCGCTCGATTGCTTCACGACTAGGTGTTTTTTCCATTTCACAATCTGAAACGAACGAAACTGAATTTGAAGACAGTTTAAAGTGAAGCGTTTTGGATTTGGATTTTAGACTTTCGCGTTGTTTACACATATTTTAAATACACAATCGGCATTTAGCGTAATGTAAAAGCTTTTATAGGTAAGACGACACGTCGAAACTACGGCAATAGAGAAGCAGGTACGTAGGTACTATTTACCTGTAAAAGCTTTTACATCGCGTTAAGTCCCGATTCTGTATTTAAAATTAGATTCGATTGTCTTCAATCGACTTGAAAAAAAAGAGGTTCTCAATTCGATACTATTCAAAAATAATTAATAATTAAGTTTTATCATCATCACCATTTCAGCCGTTATCGGTCCACCACTGGGCATAGGTCTCCCTCATAGACTGCCATAAGGAACGGTCCTGAGCCACCTGTATCCACTGACTCCCTGCATTACATTTAAGGTCGTCACTCTGCCTTGTCGTCCTACATTGCGTTTGCCCAGGATCGCCACTCAAGAACATTTCTTCCCTATCTGTTGTTAGTTCTTCGAGCTATGTGACCAACTCATTGCCAACAAATTAATATTAATTGAAATGGCGACCATATTCAATGATTTTTAATAAAGAAAGCATGTTTTAAGTAAATTCTCAGATATAAATCAAAATAATTGATGAATGTAATAATAATAATAAATGTGAATCATTATGTTTTTAAACCTCGTTCTTTCATAAATGCATTTGCCCGTACGGGATTACCACTTAAGAACCTTCCTTCCCCATCAGTTGTCGGTTCTTCGAGGTATGTGATCAGCCCATTGCTACTTTCAGCTTGCTTATCCTTCGGGCTATGTCATTTACATTAATTCTTTGGCTGACTATTAAGTTTACTTGAATAGAATTATTATTATTGTTAATTTATAAGTCTTGCTATAAAAAAAAAAGTTTTATTAAAAGCGCCGTCATCCGGTTACGTTTAATATCCCGTCAGTCAGAACTAGGGCTGCCATCACCTAAATTGCCGACACCGGATGAACACGGCCAAAGTCCTGGACAATTGTTCGAAATATTGTTTTTTTCTCCGGACACTTCTGAAAAAATATTGTTTGTAACAAAAATTAAAATATAGTTATATAAAAATAGGGTTATTGAGGATAAATTTGTAACTTAGATTTATTTCAATTAATCGCGTACGCTATAAAAAAAATTTTATTACCCCTGACAACAAAAGTGGATATTTTTCAAAAACCCCTACCGGACGGCCCCCGGACGCCCTTCAAACTAGAACAAATCCGGGGAATTCCGGACGGATGGTAGCCCTAGTCAGAATTAACTTACTGCAGCACGCTCCCTTAACTCACGCAGTACAGTTACTAAATAATATTATAAACATCATTGATATTTTTAGTAGTAGCCTGTCAAAGATATTAGAAACGGCTCAGAAATATCTGGAGTCGGGTTCGATACCTTTATTATAATTTTGTATGTTAGCATACTAGCTTATAAACATTGATTTGTCTTTTACTGTCATAATTTTATAATTATTTTTGATGAATAAATAAATAAATTAATGCCAATATAATTCAATTATAAGATTAATCAATAAATATACATATACATTTATTATACAGTTAGTGGGTGATAATGGAATGGTAACCCCACTCGCGCTATCGGTATACACCGGCGGGGCACCAGTGAAGGATGATAGGTGAGGATGAAACAGGTCAGTTAGCCCACCGTGATAAATTCAACAAGAATTGTTCACGATGGTTTCCAGGGGGAACCACGAGGAGGTGGATCTAATAGGGCATATTGTTAGCAACGGGGTTGTCAAACACCACTGCTAACAATCCCTTTCCCACCAATAAATGTATATATAACCATAATGAATGAAACTACAAATAATATGATCACGTTTTATAACCAATTACGTAGTTATAGATTAATTATTTTAAGTGATTTGTTAGTAGCGGTGTAAATTTTAGTATTATTAAATAGATAATACTAATATATATGTAAAATATTTGTAATTAAATTAGCAAATTAAACTTTTCCTTTGTGAAAGTTAATAGTTACAGACGATGTGACAATTTTAACTTTTGAAAAACGATTAGAAATTTGAACTTGATGAGCAAAAGTTTATATTTTTTTTGTGTATAATAAAGTATAAATAAATAAATTATATAATATAAAAGATAACGACCACCTACTATATACTTTTATAATAAATTTTATTATGAATCCTATTTTCATTCTTCTTATAAATGTGTCATAAATACGTGAGATCAAATCCAGAGACAAATAAAAAAGTTAACATCCAAGTTTTGGCGGGAAAATCTTGTAACCCGTTCAACGTTTCATTACCCACTTTAACCGTCGCGCTCCGTTCCCGAGCGATCATTTAAATTTACCGTGAAAACAATAACTCTTTCAAAACTGTGTTTACTGAGGTAATTTAATTGTGAATTTAACAGCTTGTTTAATTAATTAATTTGTATAATAGTGATTCATTCTTAAACGTTATTATCTGTGCTATTTTTATTATTCAGTATGAAAGAAATGTATATTGTAATATAAAAACAATACAAATTTCTTACAAATATATCTGAAAGAACGAGGTTTACAAAACATAATGATTCACATTTATGATTACATTCACCAATTACTTTGATCTGTATCTGAGAATTTACTTAAAACATGCTTTCTTTATTAAAAATCATTAAATGTGGTCGCCATTTTAATTAATATTAATATGTTGGCAATGAGTTGGTCACATAGCTTGAAGAACTAACAACAGATAGAAAAAAATCTTGTGTGGCGATCCTGGGCAAACGCAATGTAGGACGACTCCCCACTAGATAGAGTGACGACCTCAAATGCATTGTAGAGAGTTAGTGGATTCAGGTGGCTTAGGACAGTTCCTTATTCCAGTCTATGGGGGATATGGGGGACTTTTAGATAGCGATTTGACACATTTCATACAAAGTTACTCGAGTAAAGCAGCGGGCTACGACTAGTCGCCCTCATAAATCTACAAACCGACTAATATTATGCTAATCGCTAACATTTGTTACGTTAAACAACGGATGCACGAAAAACATAATTTGCACTATATAGAATGTTCTTGGCGTTACAAATTGAGCTCTTTCGTTAGGTGAATTAGGATGAATTTTGTTGTACACGAAATAGTGTTTAGTATTTGTAATGGAGTATAAATAGAAATATAGGATACAATCGTTTAATATAAGAACCGTCAGTATTAACACGGTGTATTTTTTTCATGGTATTAATTACTTGTTTTTGTGTTCACTAACCTCATTGGTGTTAATTAATCGATTAGCGATAATTTGATTTTGCATGTTCCAATTTTAAATGTTTGCACACATATCGCAAATATTGATTATTAATCACATCGCCGTTGCATTTGTTTTGTGAAAAACTAGCTGTTGCATGCGGCTTTGCACGTGTTAGATATTTATTTTAAATTATATTAATTTTCTTAAATATCTTGTGTTAAAATGTACTTTTTCTCAAACATGCTTGGAAATGTGAGCATTATTTTGACAATCTTCTTCGAGATTAATCAAAATTGCCGTACTGGTCAGATACATGCGGGCAGCGGCCGGCAAAAGTTGTATGAAAATCCATATCTGTCGTATTTTGCGGCCAGATAAATTACTATGTAAACTCATATCTGTCCTGTAATTTAAAAATAGAATGACCTTTTACTTCGAAACATGGCTCCCAAGGAGGTAACTAATAAAAGGTTTTATTTAAATTTCGAACTGGCTTGCAAATAGAATGCTGTTTATTGAAAAAATACAAAGGAACATTATGGCGCGTGAAAAATTATTATTGTTCGTTATTCGTCATTGAACTTAAAAAGTAAAATTGTATTTTTGATTTCCGCGCATTATTTGAGAAAAGTACTATACAAGCCTTGGCCACAACTAGGCATTGATGGACTCACGTATGTGTGCCTCGGTTACACCTCGGCCCACATTTGCACGTTCGTCCATCAATGCCTCAGTTGCTGGCCGCTGCAGTAATGTACTATATAGCTTGAAGATAAATTTTTCACAGGGTAAGTGGCGAAAGAGTGAATTTATAATTTTTACGTATAATGCACACAAACATTAAAATACATATTACTTATTAGACTACTTATTATAACAAATTATAATATTACATATATACACACATATAAATATATACATAGCACACACTAGGAAATATAACGAATGCAGTAAAATAAAAAAAAAATATATATATAATAACCTTTTATCATTGCACCGCTCGCCATCAACAGGGAATTCAATCTTACTAAGCATGGGTAATATGGAACCCAATATATAGATATAGGGGAGAAAGGGATTGTTAGTAATGGAGACTGAGAATCCCATTGCTAACAATATATCCAACCAGGTCCACCTCCTCGCGGTCCCCCCTGGAAACTATCATGATTAATTCCTGATGAATTCATCATGATGTGCTAACTGGCCTGTTTTAATTCTCATCGATCACCCTTCACTGGTGCTCCGCCAGCGTATTCCGATGAAGAATCAATCATGATAGTTTCCAGGGGGAACCGCGTGGAGGTCGACCTGGTTAGGTATATTGCTAGCAATGGGATTTTTAGTCTCCATTACTAACAATCCCTATCCCCCCAGTGGGACAGTGGTACCCATGTAAACCATTTTTCTGTAGTGTTATCCTCTGATAATTTATAGAACACTGCGTTCATAGACTTGCTATTATAATATTCTGGACGAGTGGCGGTCTTCCACCGTGCGTTTTTCAAGGCACTTTCTTCCACGCACAACCATTCTATGGAATCAACTTCCAGCAGCAGTATTTCCGAACCGATACGACAACATAACCTTCAAGAAAAGAGTATATTCCTTTTTAAAAGGCCGGCAGCACACCTGCAATGCCGCTGGTGTTGTGGGTGATCATGGGCGGCGGTGGTCACTTACCGTCAGGTGAGCCGCATGCTCGTTTGCCCCCTGTGTTGGAAAAAAAAATAGAATTCTAACTAGACATGAAATATATTGATATGAGGGGTGTTTAAGAGGGTCTGTCTATAGAAGTAACAAAAGAGTCATTTTTAAAATGTTTGTCTGTCTGTCTACATGTTTTTTTTCGACATCACCACAAAATCTACTGCACCAAATTGAATATGGTTTGGCCACATAATATAAGCCTCCCCTTGGAGGGTTTTGCCAGTAATTGCCACGTTTGGCAAGCGGATTAGCAACCGCAGTCAGGCTTTGGTGATGTTTGATGAGGGTATTGCTGTCCATCTCTCGTCCTCCCTTAGTCGCCTCTTACGACACCTAGGGAAAAGGAACGGGTGGGTTATTCTATACCGGGACCACACGGAAATATATATTTTACCAACCTGTAATGTAACATGCTTCTTCGATTAAATTATTTCTTTCTTTCTTTCTAATGCTACTTGACTAGTGTAAACTAGGCCTAACATCTGTTTTCCTCAACTGTATGCAAAAAATTGTCACAGACATATCGGATACACATTTGCATAGCCATTACTGGCCAATGCACGTGATGATTGTATTTTTTCCTTCAACTATTACTTTAATAAGTGTGAATGGGACTTGAAAAAAGTGCGTAAAAACACATATATGCGCGTACGCATACGTTTTGCATATTAACCAATTTGTTCTAGTTATTGCGCCATATGACACTCAATGGATCGTGAAATTATATAATACGGTTATTTTTTTAACCACTTCTAAAGGGAGCAAGTTTTTTTTTATACAACTTAGAATGGTAAACAAGCTGACGGTCCACCTGATGGAAAGCGGTAACCGTCGCCTATAGACATGAGTAGTACCATGGACATAACAGAGTATACTGTTTCGCCCATGATACCCCCCACGCGTTGCCATTCCTGAGGACTCAGGTGTTATTCCTCTGTACCCAGTAAATTTACGCCATATCCCACCCTTCAAACCGAAATACAGCCATGCAAACAGAACTGCTTCACGGTTGAAACACGAATGGGACAGAGGTACCCAAGCAATCGACTTTTGTACAAAGTCTCCCTCTAGTTTTCAATTAATCCAATATGGCTGTTTTGCGGAATCAGGGTTCGATTCCCGGGTGGGCCAATTTTGGAAATTTTCCTATATTGGCTCATGTCTGGATATACAAAGTTGTGTTTCAGATATTATATTAAAATCAGGTACTTTTTCAGATAGTATTGTCACGTATTTAACAGAGGGAGACTTTGTACAAAAGTCATTTGCTTAGACACCGCTCTGTTCCATTCGTGTTTCAACCGTGAAGCAGTTGTGTTTGCACGGCTGTGTTTCGGTTTGTAGAGTGGGATATGGCAGTGAATTTACAAGGTACAGAGGAATATCATCTGAGTCTTCAAGAATGGCAGCGCATGCGGGATATCCTGGGCGAAACAGTATACTCTGTTATGTCTATGATACTGCTCATGTCTATAGGCGACGGTTACCACTTTCGATCAGGTGGGCGGTCAGCTTGTTTGCCATTCTAAATTGCATACCAAAAATATAAATTTTTCATATTAATCATTCATACTCGTTTATTTAATGTGTTTGTTGTAGAAACTTCACGGATATATGTTATGGCTGTATTTATTATTTATATGTTTTAATTAAGTATTATATATATATGTTTCTTTATTATTATTTATTTATATTTAAGAGCTGCGCTCTTGTCGGTGGAGCTCTTGCCACTCGCTACGATTTTCAGCGAGTCTCTTCACCTCTTGATACGACACGACACCAACTTCTTCCTTGATCTGCCTGATGTAACTATGTCTCGGTCTCCCTCTCCCCCTCCTTCCTTCTCTATTAAAGTAAAATAAATAAATAAATATTCGTTGGCTAGTTTCTTATAATAGAGGGTGTTCTAACTTAAAAACAAATCATTGTATTTGTGTAGCTCTTAAGAAAAATACTACCTCTATCCCACAGTTTCGTCATCATCACCATTTCAGCCATTACCCGTCCACTGCTGGACATAAGCCTCCCCCATAGACTGCCATAAAGAACGGTCCTGAGCCACCTGTACCTACTGACTTCTTGCAATACATTTCAGGTCGTCACTCCATCTGGTGGGGGTAGCCAAACGTAATGAATACACCTGGAATTCAGCACGGTGATTTCCAAGTGGACCTCATGGAGGTCGATCTGACAGGGTATATTGCTAGCAGAGATGTTAGAAAGGGAGAAATAGATTGTTAATAATAGGCTCTAACAGCCCCATTGCTAGCCATACACCCTATCAGCTCGACCTCCACGCGGTTTCCCTTAGAAAGCGTCGTGGTTAATTCTAATGGAATTTGTCACGATGGGCTAACTAACTTGCTGTCATCGTCACCTGTCATCACTAACTGGTGAGCCGCCAGCGTATACCGATAGCTCAGGCGGGGTTACCATTTCATTATCATTCATTAAAAAAATGATGCTGGTAGTCCGCATTACTAACATGTCGTATAGGGAGATCAAGGATATGGCCTGGGATAGAGCTGGCTGGAGGAAGATGCATGAATTAGTTGCACCGACAAGAGGAAACTCTTAAATGAAAAGAGATTACTTTTTATCTATTTTAGATAAAAATGCTCTTTTTCCCTCATTTAAAAATTAGTAAGGATTTAGGGCTTAATATTTATTTTTATGTATTTTAAATTTAAATACACTAAATTAATTAAAAGTACATGCTTAATTTGTTTACTAACTCCACTAAATGCGTATAGGAACACACATATATGTACATATACACATCGCCACATTCCGTCCGTCTGTATCCTCGATACCTACAAGTCGTAGAATTGCAAATCGGCTGTTAAACACCGTGACATACCTATAGACATACCTAGCACCTGTATATAGTAAATAAGTTCAACGACCAGTAAGCCACGCCTACTCCCACGCCCACACTGGACTCCGCCCAACAATTCGGTTATGGTGTCTAATATTTATTATGGGGAATAGAATTGAAATAATTGTTATATAATAAAACCTAATTATAAACAGTTTTGAAGGCGAGAAATAGATTGTTAGTACTCAATGGGGACTAGTGGACCCACTGCTAGAAATATTTAGGTCGTCCTCCACGCGTTCATCCCTCGAAACAGTCATGGTTGATTCTTTTTGAATTTGCTACGATGGGCCAACTGACCTACTTTCGTTTTTTACCTATCATCCCTCACTGGTGTCTCTCCGGGGTAAAATTATATATACATATATATATTATGGGCATAATGTGTGTTCGTATGAGGGGGAGGGAAGGGATTGCAATGCGGACTACCAGTCCTATTGCTAGCAATATCAGATCGACCTCCACGTGGTTTCCCTTGGAAATCATCGTGCTGAATTCCAAGTGTACTCATCACGGTAGGCTAACTGACCTGTTTTCATCCTCACCTATCATCCTCACTGTTGCCCCGTCAGTGTATACCGTTAGCGCAAGCGGGGTAACCATTCTGTTATCATCCATTACCAAAATATGTACTTGTACTTTTTTAATTTCTAACCGACTTAAAAAAGATGGAGATTCTTAATTAAAAAATAAAATTTCTTTATGTTTGATACGCCATAACTCCGTAACTTATAAACCGATTTATTCTTTTCTTTTATTAAATGGATATACTTTTTTTTTGATGGATGAAAATGGTATGGTAACGCTAATGGCCTGCGCTAACGGGATACGCTGGCGGAGCACCAGTGAAGGGTGATAGATGAGAATGAAAACAGGCCAGTTAGCCCATCATGATGAATTCATCAGGAATTAACCATGATAGTTTCTAGGGAGAACCGCGAGGAGGTCGACCTGGTTGGGTATATTGCTAGCAATGGGATTCTCAGTCTCCATTACTAACAATCCCTTTCCCCCAAATGGATATACTTTCAGGTTGGGGCCTATAGAAATTTTATCAAAATCGGTACAGTAGTTTAGTTTTTAAATCTAAATAACTGGTTTTTCATAATTGAAGACTTTATTGTAAAACATAAATTAAATTATTATTATTTTTCATTCGTAATTAAATCCTATTTAATTCAATAGCCGTGTAGGCTCCAGCATAGAATGGGCCACCCCCTCTTTTCCCGTTGGTGTCGTTAGAAGCGACTTAGGAAGGTCGAGAGATGGGAAGCAGCGTCCCTCTTAAACATCACCAAAGCCTAACTGCGGTTGCCAACCCGCCTACCAAGCCTGGCAACTACTGGCAAGACTCCCAAAAACAGGCTGTTATAATGATCTATTCAATTCCAAAGACAAACAATAGATTATTTTATCACCTATAAAATACATGTAAAATAAAATCATACGATTGTATACAATGTAAATAGATTTTAAAATGTCGCGACAAGTTTTTGCTTTAGCTATGTTAGGTACTTTGCGTTTCGAATTTTTTGTTGTGGACTTATTAATTCTTTGTAAACGGTTTTACTCGATTGTGTAGGTAAATATTTATGTGAATATAAAATATTTAAATTATAATGTCAAAAAAACTAGGAACTGCGCTCGCGTATAAGCGCTTGTTGTTGTTTGTGAAAAACAAAATGGTCGTCAATCTAAACCGATAATCGATCGACTTCCAAAATCTTGCAATTCCATATTCAAAATTGAAAACAAATATTTAATTTTATAGATACCTAGATAGATAGATACTCTTTATTGTTTCCTCCATAAGATTACAATAGTAAACTTATTATAGATATAAATAATTACAAGAAATAATCACAATTATATTATTTTATTAAATAAACTTTTTTTCTTTCATTTCAGATGTGGCACAGACGGCGACGGCAATAACTCAAAAATATGATTATTTAATCATTAAAACGCTTAAATACATATTTATTTCTTGTACTTAGTGCAATAATAATTTAATTTGAAAATAAAAAAAATATTTTGATTAAATCAAATTATAATAAAATAAACGGGTACAAAAATAATTATTTACTCGATGCTTTTGTTTAATTAAAAATTTATCACGTATTTTAAATTTTAAAATTTTTATTTCACCTTACGTTAAATATAAATTGTTATTAATTTCCATTTAATGTGATCAAGTTATATGAATATTAATTCAGTGAACGTTAAAATTATTTTAATTAATTTAATTAACATTGATCCCGTGAACATTTCGAGATAATATAAATAATGTCTCGGACATTTGCACCACAAAAGTGTTGTATTAAAAGGACATTAGACATTAACAGTGAATTAATAGTGAATTTAAGACACTATTTGAATTTTGAATATTAAAAATATGATTAAATTTGAACAAGTTTCATTAGAAATGTTGACGACTGATTAAATTTGAACAAGTTTCATTAAAAATGTTGACGACTGATTAAAAGTGAACATAGACGATTAAATTTGTTTGAGTGCAATTAAAATGTGTTATTTATGAGTGACTGTAGAGAACAGAGTTGCGGGATGTATACCACGTGGTACAGCCGCGGTGACAGTGGTATGCACCACCACCAGATGGGGCAGCTGTACCATCACGGACCCCCCATGATAAAGACTGAAGCTGGCGTCAATAGTGACTGCATGATGGCTGTGGACTATGCACCTCCCATTAAGGTAAGACTTTTTCTGTAACTTATGTTAGTACACCATTGACATCCCACTACTGGACATGTTAACCGACTATTAGCATGTTAATCAGGCCATATTCATCACCATATCAGCCGTTATCCGTCCACTGCTGAACGTAGGCCTCTCCTATAAATTGCTATAAGGAACGGTCCTGAGTCACCTGCATTCACTGACTCCTTGCAATGCGTTTAAGGTCGTCACTTTATCAAGGAGGGGGTTGTCGTACTGCGTTTGCCCGTACAGGGTCGGCACTCAATTTTAAAAGTATTGCGTTTTTTTAAATGTATTTGTATTATTGACCAGAACACTTAGCACGGGTATATATACGACGCAAACGAATTGTTTCGCTGTTGGGTAGGGTGCGTGTTAGCTCGAACAGTGTCCTGAAGACAATTGCTGATAAAATGGACTGTCCCATCCTAAAATATTGGGTGGGACAGATTATCAATGCAAGAGCGTTATGACCGCTCATTTACTAACATAGATTAATTCAATTTATAACTAACAAAATGGGCCTTGTGTAGTCTAATTAAATAAATATTATTATTATTATTATAGCTCTAATTATCTTTCATATATGTAAATGACAATGACATGAGCGAAGAAACAGACAGATGCAAATAGCGACTTTATTTTATACTATTTAGAGATGTTGCAATTGATTCTATCGATTCAATGATTTTTTACTATTGTATGATAATAAATCCACGGTATAAACAAATCCGACGCGCTCAGTACGTGCTACGTAGATTTCTCATTTGGTGTTTGAAGTTTGAATTTCAAAAATCTATGATCAGGTCACCATCACCAAACAAGATTAAACGCTATGGCACGTACCTCGTAGGGTCTACGACACCAGCACCCGTGCCCACCATTACCAAAGACAAAATCCACACAAAAACCATAGAGAAAAAGATACCAACCTGTTTGCGTAAGTCCAGAACGGTCACGCACGACCGCGCCCGATTTTGAACGGCCACCGAGCGGCGAATCTCTTTCTATTCGTCTATTTTTCTAAAAACTTCCTATTGCTTCCATGATATGGATGCTGCGGTCCAAAAAAGCGATCACGTCGCATCTACGTGAGTAATCATCTCGTTAACTGTTGACTTTGCACACCTGTTCCGTTGAATGATGCTCCGTCCATTCATGACTTCGAATGACTCGGATGAAATAATGTTTTGGGGAGAGCTTATCTGGTTCTTAACTAATAAAATGATACAAGTTAAATTAATAGAGTTAATTAGAAACCCAGTGATAAATATTCAGAATAGTAAAATATTTTGCTCAAGGAATATATGAGTTAAACTACCAATAAATAATATTTTAATATAAGCATTAAAAGTAATTAATTCGTTTAAAAATAACAAACTAATTAATTAATTTAATTAGTTTGTTATTTAATTTTAAATTTTTATGTTATTTAATGTTATTTACTTATATTTTTAATTAAATACAATAATTACTTATGAACGTTTGTACAAAAATCTGTAACAATATGTAACATTTTAAGCGCTTTTATTTTTTACAAAAATAATGTGAGTTTCTGGGGATTATTCGAATTGATACCTGCTATTGAATTTTACCATCATACAACCCGGTACAAACTCAAGTTTCATCCCAACCACCTAGATCAGTGGCGGTCTTTCACTGTGCGTTTTTTAAGGCACTTTCTACTACGCGCAACCACGCTTAGGAATCAACTTCCAGCAGCGGTATTTCCGAACCGATATGACTACATAACTTTCAAGAAAAGAGCATATTCATTTTTAAAAAGCCGACAGCACTCATGGACAGCGTTTTCATAAACAATGTAGTTAAGTTATACCCCTCCCTTTTTCGTAGGCGTCGTAAGAGTCGAGGGATAGGCAACGGTGTTTCTTTTGAAACATCACCAATGACTAAGCGGTTGCCAATCCACGTACCAAGCGTATCATCTATTGGCAAAATTGTCCGTACGGGAAAGGCCTATGTTCAGCAGTGGACAGTTAATAGTTGATATATTAATAACTAGCGGCCCATCCCGGCGTCGCATGGGTGGACATTTTTACATTTTAAAAAGTGGCCATTAAGGCTGCACACGCGACGGGAGTTTAAAAATAGAGTAACTTCTCCCGTTTCCCTAACATTATCATTCACTGCTCTGCTCCTATTAATCGTAGCGTGATGAAAAGTATACTATAACCTGCCCAGGAGTATGAAGAATAATTGTACCAAGTTTCGTTAAAATCTGTCGACTAGTTTTTGTTTCTATAACGAATATACAGACAGACAGACAAAAATTTTACTGATTGCATTTTTGGCACCAATACCGATCACTAATCACCCCCTGATCCAGTTATTTTAGAAATATATCTCATGTACAGAATTCACCTCTCTACAGATTTATTAGAAGTATAGATAGATAAAAAGTAAATTATTTAAAAAAAAAATTAGAAATCCCTACGAAAATTACAGTAATAAAAAACCCAAAATCTCGAAAATGTTATTAAAGTTAATATCAAATATTTACCAATTTATCTTTCCATCTTCTCGTGTAAAGCCAATATCTAGTTATGGTATAAAATACTTTTTTTTTACAAATAGGATAAACCGGGGCTTTCCTGGGCTATTGCGGTGAGTTTGTCATTAAATACCGAGCGGGGATTACAGGCATCTTGGTCCCGATCTCTCCCGGACATTGATATATGAGGGGCACGTCCTGGGAACATCTCACTCACTGCTCGTGGAATCTAAAGAATTAAATCTTACTAATAAAACTGTATCTTGCTGATGTTTATTCCGGAAATATACAAAAATTACTGCACCAGATTAGATTCGGTTTTCACGGTTGTATACGTGGAGGTTTAACTTACAATCTAGTGTATGTTTTATTTATTTTACACTTTATTGCACCAAGTAAAAAGAGAAATAACAAATATAGTAAATATTAATGAGAAGTGATACAAAAGGCGGCCTTATCACTAAGCAATCTCTTCCAGACAACCTCTGGGTAGAGGACATTGAGAAAGAGACAAAGGGTAGGTGGCGCACTATTATATAAATATTATCATATACAAACATATATACATACATACATACATACATACACATACTTAACAGCACATATACAACAGAAAAAAAATGACGAAGGAAAACGAAGAGAGAACATAGGAAAATAGTACTAAAGTGAGAGGTAGTAAGATTTAACAGAGGTTTTGAAGCTAGTAAGAAATTGAGCGCACCGAATAGAGGTAGGTAGTGAGTTCCATAGGCGAACTGCCTGAACAGTAAAGGATTTAGAATAAAAGGAAGGAAGGAAGGGAAGAAAAGGAAGGAAGGAAAGGAAGAAAGGAAAGGAAGGAAGGAAAGGAAGGAAGGAAAGGAAGGAAGGAAAGGAAGGAAGGAAAAGAAGGAAGGAAAGGAAGGAAGGAAAGGAAGGAAGGAAAGGAAGGAAGGAAAGGAAGGAAGGAAAGGAAGGAAGGAAAGGAAGGAAGGAAAGGAAGGAAGGAAAGGAAGGAAGGAAAGGAAGGAAGGAAAGGAAGGAAGGAAAGGAAGGAAGGAAAGGAAGGAAGGAAAGGAAGGAAGGAAAGGAAGGAAGGAAAGGAAGGAAGGAAAGGAAGGAAGGAAAGGAAGGAAGGAAAGGAAGGAAGGAAAGGAAGGAAGGAAAGGAAGGAAGGAAAGGAAGGAAGGAAAGGAAGGAAGGAAAGGAAGGAAGGAAAGAAAGGAAGGAAAGGAAGGAAGGAAAGGAAGGAAAGGAAGGAAAGGAAGGAAAGGGAGGAAAGGAAGGAGAAGAAGGAAGGAATGGTTTATGATATGCCATCTAGAAGAGGTATGTTTAATTGGTTGTTTAATTGGAATTATTTTGTTTAATTCCGCTACTATTATTATGTTCTTGGAGTGTTGGCAGTGTGACTGCAACACCCCAAGATTGACCACTTCAATTTTAGCAAAAACACAATTTTGAGTGGAGATATTATTCTTTTGAATTATTTCATCTTAGTATAACGATAAAATTCTAAAAGGACGATGTCTGCAATTGGAAAATATTTAAGAAAAAATAATATTAGAACTCTTAATAAGACGAATGAAAAATAAAACTAAAAAAAAAGCTAGAATAGGGTTTTCACAGTTGTTTTTCAAAAAGTCTAACTTAAAATTTGATATAATATTTTTACTTCATACGCTTTAAAAGTGATCTGTTTCATCGGAATTCCTATTTCTGAAATCCACGCGCGCGAAATAGCAGGCATAAAGCTAGTGTCATAAAAATATTCGGCTAAGCAGTCTCATAGCGGCCGATATGCGATCAGCACTGTATTTAGGAGCGTTCCGGGACAATCGTCCCCGGATAACGACATCTCGGCACTGTGACGTCATTAATCAACGTTTCCAGGGGCGAGGCGTAAGACGTGCCGCACAACCGTGTATCTGACACGTAGAAAGTTTGTTTACTTCAGCGATGTCTTTAGAAGAAAGTTTGATCTGAATTTCTGTGAATTTACTTAGGAAACTTTATTTGTACCACTACAAGAGTATATAAGTATAACTAAGAAATATTTTTTTTATACTACATAGAATGGCAAACAAGCTGGCGGCCCACCTGATGAAAAGTGGTGACCGTCGCCTATAGACATGAGCAGTACCATGGACATAACAGAGTATACTGTTTCGCCCATGATACTCCCCATGCGTTGCCATTCCTGAGGACTCAGGTGTTATTCCTCTGTACCCAGTGAATTCACTGGAGGAATCGAATTAGCAATGAGGAGGTCCTGCTTAGGGTTAAGGAAAAAAGAAAAATTATTAGAACTATTGACGACAGAAGGGGAAAAATATTGGGACACTTGATACGACACGACGATCTTATGAACATTATAATAGAAGGTAAGATAGAAGGAAGGAGGGGGAGAGGGAGACCGAGACATAGTTACATCAGGCAAATCAAGGAAGGAGTTGGTGTCGTGTCGTATCAAGAGGTGAAGAGACTCGCTGAAAATCGTAGTGAGTGGCAAGAGCTCCACCGACAAGAGCACAGCTCTTAAATAGGATAGATAGATAGATAGAGTGTTTACAAGTTTACAAGTATTTTTATGTTAGGTTTAGCTTCGCTTAAAGCACATCGTAAGTCCTAATTATTAGGTTCTTTTTTTCCTCTGCAGGATAGCTGATGCCCCACGGAGGTCTATTACCCTCAACTTAGGAAATCAGGTTTTATAGATAGAAAATATGACCCGCCGACTGATAGGGTACCTATAAATGAATGCTGAATAGCAATACTTAGCTAATTGGCTTCTTTTCATTTAAGAGTTTCCTCTTATCGGTGCAACTAATTTATGCATCTTCCTCCAGCCAGTTCTATCCCAGGCCATATCCTTTATCTCTCTATACGACATGACGCCTAATGTTTCCTTTATCTGTCCCATGTAGTTAATACTCGGTCTTCCTCTTCCTCTTTTGCCCTCTATCTTTCCTTCTATTATGCTCTTATTTAGCTAATTGGCATTGGTCAAAATATATAGAGCTAGAGGTTTCTACCAATCGGAATGACTTTGTTTTACACTGGTACTTCTTGGTGCCTTAACGATTTATAACTTAAATTTTTATTTTAATCACATGAACGAAGTCGCTGGCACGCCTATTGAATGCTCGCAGAAAAAGAAAAAAAATATTAGAATTAAAAAAAAAATTGTTATAGCGTTTTGTCATACAATAGTGAAGAGAAAGATCTGGAATGATCCAAATATATAGAGCTGGAAGTTTCTACCAATCGGAGTGAGTTTGTCTGTTTGGTATTTCTTGGTATTTTAATGATTTACTTTAGAACTTAATTTTTTATTTTAAGCATATGAACTAAGTTGCTGGCATGTCTATTAAATACTCGTAAGAAAAGAAACAAAAATATTAGATTAAAAAAAAATTGTTATAGCGTTTTGTGACACAGTAGTGAAGAGAAAGATCTGGAATGATCCGAGGAATTACTTCACGACGACCCGACACACAATGTCGTCGCAAATTTAGTGGAATCGTCGAATTGTGACGATGTGACTAATTATATTTTGGGGAGACGGATAAAGATGTATGTTGTGCGTGTTTTGTTTTCAACCGGCTTCTGATTCACAATTAGACTGATTTTTCGTTAATTTCTAGTAATCACGCAAACGATTTCAATCATTCTTTTTACAATTAATAGGATTAATTCGTGTGTTAGTTTCATTCTAATTTTGTTTTAATTGATGCAATTTATTTTTGTGTAACAAAAAATTAGGTTTTTCTTTATTCAGAAAATAAAAATGCAATATAAATAAAAATAAAAATTATATTCCACAAAAAAATCCACTTTAATTGTGGCAAAATTAGTTATTACTTAAAATAAATAAATTGTTACATACATACAAATTAAAATTAATGATAACTCATTCATTCATTCATTCATTTTGATTTAAAAACTAAATTTCTGAACCGATTTGGATATAAATTCTATGAGACCGATCTGTAAGTACATATATTAAATAATCAAAAATATCCCAAATTGGTTTACAACTAACAGAATTGTAAAAAAAATACAACAGAATTCAAGAATCTCCTTCTTTTTGAAGTCTTTTTTTTTATTACAACAAATGGGGGAAACGAGCATGCGGCTCACCTGACGGTAAGTGACTACCGCCGCCCATGATCATCCACAACACGGCGGCATTGCAAGTGTGCTGCCGGCCTTTTAAAAAGGAATATACTCTTCTCTTGAAGTTCGGTTGAAAAACCCTCCGAAATCTTTCACTAGAGTTACTAATTTAATCCCACCATTTTAGCGTATTTCAACATTTAATAATTATAACAAAAGACGTGAGATGAATGTGTCAGTGCAACTGAAAGATTCCAGAAGATTCCTTCCTCATATAAATGATGGTTGTGGTGCGACTGAAAGTTGTGGTGTGACAGCGTTTGTCTTTTAAATTAATTATCTGTGAGTCGTTCCGTGTGTTGTTGGCTTTATTGTAATATAAAAAGAAAAATAGATAGATAGATACTCTTTATTGTTTCCTCGAAAAGATTACAATAGTAAACTTATTATAAATATAAATAATTACAAGAAATAATCACAATGAGAAAACAATGGGCGGCCTTATCGCTAAGAGCGATCTCTTCCAGGCAACTTTTGGATGGAGAGGAGTAATTATTGTAGATCACATTTGTATTAAAGCTTGTGTTTTTTTTTTCAATCGACTTCAAAAAGAAGGAGTTTCTCAATTCGGTTGTTTTTTTTTTGTATGTTTGTTACATCATTACTCCGTCAGTTGTAAAGCGATTTGGAAATTTCTTTTTTTTTTATCTGAAAGAATAGACTTATAGGTTAGTCCCGTAGATTTTTTTTTTTATAACACAGGGGTTAAATGAGCATGCGGCTCACCTGATGGTAATTGGTTTAGTAGTTTAGTTTTCAAAGCTAAACACCTGTTTTGCCACAATCAATGTCAGTTATTTTTGTAGAATACAATTAAATTATGTATTCATTTAAAATATATATTTATTAATGGAAGGAAAACAAAGGCCGGCAGTACACCTGCAATGCCGCTGGTGTTGTGGGCGATCATGGGCGGCGGTAGTCACTTACCATCAGGTGAGCCGCATGCTCGTTTGCCCCCTGTGTTGTAAAAAAAAAAAACCTTTTATAGTAACTATGATAAATACAAAATTTTCACAAGTATATATAAAGTTTAACTGACCCATTGCTAGCAATACACCCTATCAGGTCGATTTCTGTAGGCAAAACAACATTTACCGTGTCAACTTCTCGTAGTTTCTATATATAAATCCAACTATTAAAAATCCAAATAGACATTGAAAATTGTCATCGTCATCGTCATATAAGTAGATCGACTGAACATCACGATTTCATTTCAAATTCTCATCGATTCGACGCTAGCAATTTTCTGAAGACGGCTCACCAGGCGTGGCACACATCACTCGCAAGACACGCAAAAAACAAGAAACCATTTTTCACATTCGTCTAACGCCCTCCTCGGCGAAACCCCCATTAGTGGCGCGGGGGGGGGGTGAGGGGGGCGAGTGAGGGGGTGCGTTTGTTTTAGTTAGGTCAATGTACTTTGACACTGATGTTTGATAATTTATTGTATTTTTCCTTTGTGATTTTTCAACGGTTGATAATTGAGGATGGGAAAAGTAAAAACAAAATATATCTATATTTGTACCTACTCCAAACAATAGTACAGATTTTTTTTTATACAACTTAGAATGACAAACAAGCTGACGGCCCACCTGATGGAAAGTGGTAACCGTCGTCTATAGACATGAGCAGTACCATGTACATAACAGAGTATACTGTTTCGCCCATGATACCCCCCCATGCGTTGCCATTCCTGAGGACTCAGATGTTATTGCTCTGTACCCAGTAAATTCACGCCATATTCTACCCTTCAAACCAAAACACAGCCATGTAAACACAACTGCTTTACGGTTGAAACACGAATGGGACAGAGGTACCCAAGCAATCAACTTTTGTACAGTCTTCCTTTAAAAACTATTATGAATTTTAGCGATTTACTTTAATATGTTACAATTATTCCTATAGATAAATAAATAAAAAAAAAATCAACTTCCGCCTAATACCTGACTATATAGCTTACAAAACGAGATTAAAAACTATCGAACCAATCTCTGTCAAAGAGCCGAGTCACGTCGCGCCCTCTACCCGTTTTTTGCATACCGTTTCAGTCGGCCGCCTCTGAAAAAACCCAGCAAAAAAAGGTTACACTCAACGCTCGGTAGATGTCGCCCTTTTAATGAATGGATATTTTTTTAAGGGGGCTTTTTTCATCTTGTTAAGTTACTCTGATGGCGAGATGGTGACGCGAGTTGTATCAATGGGAAATAAGCTCATTGATGATGGGATCTATTCAATAAATACAGTTATATTATATATTATATTAAAAAAGTAAATTATAAATTAGAGAGTTACATTCTCTGATTTACAGTTATGTCTAAGATTGAACTCATTATAAGATATTGTCTTCTTTTTACATGGATCGATACAGGTACCTATGTATTTTACAACTTAAAAACATTTAGCCAACTTACTAGAGGGAGACTTTGTACAAAAGTCATTTGCTTGGGTACCTCTGTCCCATTCGTCTTTCAACCGTAATGCAGTTGTTTGCATAGCTGTGTTTCGGTTTGAAGGGTGGAATATGGCGTGAATTTACAGGGCGCAGAGGAATAACACCTGAGTCCTCAGGAATGGCGATTACGGTTGAAAAACGAATAGGACAGAGGTAGTCAAGCAATCGACTTTTGTACAAAGTCTCCCTCTGGTAATTTTAATTAATTAATTAAATTATCAACACAAATATGTATGTACATGTGCATGTGTATAACTCATTAATTAGTATTATAGAAATAGATTTGTTTGATACATTAATCACCATTAGCAATGCTCCATTAGATTCATAACAATGATTCATATTATGTTAATTTATGATCATTATTCATTAGCTTCAACTTAAAAGGTATTCAAGACAAGCTGTACACGTGACTTTGTCTGCCATGCCTTAACAGCCGTTAAATATCCACTGATGAACGTAGTTCTCTCCATTGGGGTATTTTGCCTGTAGTTGCCACGCTTGGCGAGTTGGCAACCGCAGTTAGGCTTTGGCGGTGTTTTTAGATGGATATTGATGTCCATCCCTTAAGCGTTAAATACCTTTAGTTGCCTCTTACGACACGCACGGAAAAGGAATGGGTGGCTTATTCTGTGCCGGGACCACACTGCCATGCCAAGACCACACGACACATGAAAATACATTGCGATTGTTTTATAACAAAATAGAAAGTAAATATTCTTAGGAACCCTTATCACCGCCAGAGGGCGATTTCATCACACGAATAATAGTATCTTCGTTTCACGCAAAGAGATTTGTATCTAGAAATATGTCATTAATTATTTATTATTTAATTTTTAGCTAACTTTTACCCGGTACTTCGTACGTGTAGATTTCAAAAGTCCAAAAACCAACGAGGTAGACCACCTGTAGATGGCGTGTTAAAATATTATATACATTAAATTTTAAATTAGACTTTAGAAAAAAAAGAGCAATGAAAACTGAATCTGGTTTACCGTAGCAGTTTTTGCGTGATACCAGAACAAACATACAAACAACTGAACCACCAGAGGGAGACTTTGTACAAAAGTCGTTTGTTTGGGTATCTCTGTCCCATTCGTGTTTCAACCGTGAAGCAGTTGTTTGCATGGTTGTTTCGGTTTGAAGGGTGGGATATGGCGTGAATTTACTGGGTACAGAGGAATAACATCTGAGTCCTTGGGAATGGCAACGCATGGGAGGTATCATGGGCGAAACAGTATACTCTGTTATGTCCATGGTACTGTTCATGTCTATAGGCGACGATTACCACTTTCCATCAGGTGGGCCGTCGGCTTGTTTGCCATTCTAAGTTTTATAAAAAAAAACTGTCATACTCATATTACTTTTGGTATTTCCTGATAACTACAGTGTTATTTATTTGTTTATTTATTTACATGAAACATGATAAGTACATAGATATTAACAATATGTATAAGTTCTCATATTTCGTCATAATTAGGCATGCAAATTATAAACCTGTTACAGTACATCAATAAATTAAAGTTAATATACAATTTCTTAAATACTAATTATTAGTAATCTCCCAATGCACCATACCGAGGCAGCGTACCCAATATACTGGCAGCATTACCTCTTTGGATTGCTAAACTTATCTTTTGGGCAAAGTAGCTGCTAATGTTAATATTCAAAATGAAATATATAATAAAATATTAAGTAAAAAAATATATATAAAACTTAAAAAGTATAAATGTTAAGTAATTAAATGGGTAATTAAAACAATTAATAATGTTATAAAAATACAAATATACTAAACATAAAATATTATATAGGTATGTCTCCGTACCCTGTCAATTCAACGCAATATCCCACTCTTCAATCCGACACTGCCATTCAATCGCACACTAAAAATATAAGAAAGAAGGATCCATCAAACGATTTTGTATATAATCTTGCTGTGTTATGGGGTAAAAATGAAGATATTTCCAAAAACAATGTTGGTACAGCACTGTACATTTGAAAAACTCCCATCCTGTTCTAAGAAGTTCCATTACACCATAATTAAAGGAACACAACACTACACTAAGCTAATATACTAAAAAATTTATAATTTTATTAAATTATCTATTGCTTGAATTAGCTTGACTTTAAATTATAAAATTAACTAACATACCTTGATATTACAGAGTGAAATTCTGTTTTGAGGTTACATTATTGACAAGTGACCGATTCTGTAGTCAGTCGATATATTAATTAAGGAACGATTTATAGTTTAGCAAGCAACTGGAAATAGTAAACAATCTAATAATCTAATAGTTTTGTTCATAATTTAACATTGTTTTCCATATATAAAATCACTTTCAATTGTGGCAAAACCATTTTTTTTATACAACTTAGAATGGCAAACAAGCTGACGGCCCACCTGATGGAAAGTAGTAACCGTCACCTATAGATATGAGCAGTACCATGAACATAACAGAGTATACTGTTTCGCTCATGATACCCCCCATGCGTTGCCATTCCTGAGGACTCAGGTGTTATTCCTCTGTACACTGTATATTTACACCATATCCCACCCTTTAAACCGAAATACAGCCATGCAAACACAACTGCTTTACGGTTAAACCTCTTATTTTGATTTCAAAACTAAACAACTGAATCGTTTTGATTAAATTTCTATGTAAACAATCTGTAACTTTATAAGTGACAGAGTAAAGAGCTTTGTTACCTCTTTACTATAAAAAAAATTACGTAATTTCCTTATTTTTAAAATCGGTTGAAAACTAGCAGCCGTCTACAACAGACATAAAGACCCTTCATCTACAACCAAGATACCCCTTATGTGTCGCCATTCCTGAGCAGTAGTATTATATCATTATCTTTTTGTCAAATCGAAAGATAGGTATGTATGTTACGCACACACACACGCACACACACACGCACAGGCACATACACACACACACACCCACGCACGCACGCACGCACACACACACACACACACGCATACATTTTTATCACAATTTCACTGAACCTACAAATTATTGTTTCTCTAAAATTATGGGCTCCATTGTAATTTTTGTATTTGTTACTTCACTGTTTCATATTGTTTCATTAAAAATGTAATACAACCAACATATGGAAGAGGGCACTGACTCCTGAAACACAGGTTTTTTCATACCTACCTCGGGAGTTAGGGACTTCGAACTATATTGTAACAAAGAGTGAAATAAAGATTTATTATTATTATTATATATACAAACAAAGCTACTTGACAGCAGAAACACGAGAGAGAGAGGTACTAATGCAGATTAGAAATGAATAATGTCGATACTGCTCCTCATGTAGGTGCATCTGAAGATTGATGGATAAAAAATGTGCATCACCCAATTCGATATCACCAATACTGGCCGGATATATATAATAAATTTCATCCCAACCATCTGGACGAGTGGCGGTCCTTCACCGTGCGTGCCTGCGTCAAGGCACTTTATCCCACGCATAACCACTCTTTGGAATCAACTTCCAGCAGCAGTATTTCCGAACCGATACGACATATGTTGTCGTATTTTATATACGACAACACATGACATTTCGATTTTATATATTGGATGACTGATATTTAATACATCTATTTATTGAGCAAATATATAGATATTGTAACCACGATATATAGATATTGCAATGTATTAGTCACTCCTAAAGCAGATAGACTTTACACGAAGTTCTGGCTCTGGAAAAGAAAGAGAAATAATATGTTTTACTTTTACTACACGAGTAAGCAAGTTAAAAAAACAGAGGTCGTAATCGTGATAGTTAGAGATTATTTGATTTTGTTTTTGAGTTATAATAAATAAGTTTAAATTATTAATTATGTGAAATAAGGTATACCTTATTATCTAAATATTAAAATTGTTATTCCTATGGTGTTACTAATAACAGTAAATCAATATTTTTTTATTGAGACAGACGCATTAAAATTATGTGGTATGTTTAGTTTACTAAGAATATTAGACAAGCTGCCAAAAATTATGGTATCCACTAAAACGGGTCAAAATTTTTCAAATAAATTAGCGAGTGATTTGATAATGGCACCTCCCCGACAATAGCGCCGTGGTGTAAGCGAGAAAAATCTGAACTATGAACTCTATAATCCCACCTAATTGAAATGACTGTCTACATATATTAGTGCAATCAAATGAATGACATTTTTAATTTGGTCGGTTATTCAGCCTTTAACCCTTTACTGCGCATGCCCCCATACATAAGTAGGTGAAGGGAAAAAAACACAAATTTATACCGGGTAAATTTTAAACCTATACTTTTTTTTCCTTCCAGCATTTTTATGTCGATCCTTTGTGTGTGTGCGTTGTGCCAGTTTTAATTACGTATTGACTTAATTTGCCTGCGACCCCGCGTTCCAGGGAACGCTTTTGACAGCTTCTCGGTGTAAATTTGCGTGTTTTTGCTGTGTTTTGTTGCTCTATCCGTTGTTTTCGATGTTTTGTGCGAGTGCAGGTTATGTTGTGATGTTCGCGGCGGGTTTCAGCTGTTAGTTTTGGTGGGAAAGTGGCGTGTATGCGGTGATTGGGATGAGACTGTGAATTGAAAATGGAATTACTTTTTGAGGAGTGGAAGATATTGTTTTGTATAATGTGATACAGGTATGTTTAAAATAATTGTACGTAATTTTACGTACGTAATATATTTATATACCCTACATTGATAACTGTAACTATATCTTTTATTATGTCAACCACCTGTTGTCATATAATTATACATATACATAATATTGGATTTTGATATGTGATTAAGTATACTAAATAGAACTCGTTATTTTCTCTATAATTTTCTCTATTTTTTTCATAATTATTATTGTTATCAGCTATAATCTTATTTATGTTTATAACATAAATATGAAATTTTGTAACAATAGATGGATGAATAGACAGATGGTGGATGTTTGTTAATAAATAAAAAAAATACTATCTAAACTTATTACATATGACACTATACTGATTCACGCGGGTGAAGCCGCAGGATAGAGCTAGTCAGTAATAGTAATAAATTATACATTTATATAGGATTTTAAGTTAAAAGATCTTCTTAGTGGTAGGTAGTTTTACAATATCCCATTGTTATGTGAAATAATGAGTTATTTTATTCTAAAAAAATTTGGGAAACATTTTGGAGTACTGTTTTGTAAAGCCTAGAAAATACTGAAGCTTTAAATATATATCTGCAATAGATGGCGCCCTTAGCTAAGTGTTCAATTATAATAATAATAATTTATTATTTATGTAATAAAAATTACAATTTTAAAAATTTTGGTTTCATACCTTTTAGGTATTATTTAACCAACAATAAAAAGGTCTTTTTATTTGTAAGTCTTTAGGTTCAAATTGTTAGAACCTTTTATCCGGGTCTTGCTACTTTGTAGCATCCAGCCTAACGAAACTTAGACTAGAACGAAAGATGGAGCTAATAGCTAGACTGGTTAATAATAGATAGATGTAGTATTTGTTCTTGCTCTATCTAATTTATTTTTTAATTTATTTAAAAAATCTCTTGACAGTATATTCGTTCACGCTAATTTTCGAAACGGCGCAACCGGTTTACAATTGACGGAGTCATAAGGTAATAAACAGAAAAAAAATTAGAATTTTGTTCTTTTTGACGCCGGTTGAAAATCCCGTGTCACAATATTTGTTCATGCTAATCTCCAGAGCGGCGTAATCGCTTTTAATAAAGTTTTGTAATTATATATTCTATACTCAAACTTAACAAATATAATGGCCGGCAGCACACCTGCAATGCCGCTGGTGTTGTGGGTGATCATGGGCGGCAGTAGTCACTTACCATCAGGTGAGCCGCATGCTCGTTTGTCCCCTGTGTTGTAAAAAAAAAGAATAATTATTATCCCGATTAGAATAAAATGCACCCGATAGGTGGCAGTAAAGTGCAAAACAACATTTTCCTGGCCAGTTAAAAAATACTGTTCTTTAGTAAAATCATCGCTTGTACAGTTGGACTAATTCGGTATATTTTTCTTTTTTTTTTTTTTGTTATATTCATAATAGTCTTATTAAAGTTTTTAAGGAAAGAAAATGAAATTTTATTTAAATAGGACAGCGTCTGTCAGGTTAACTATTCTGTTTACAGTATTATAGGTGAAAAAAAAATAAGAAGCAACAATGTTTATTTGTCTATCATCGTCATCATCATCATCACCACTGCAATCCACTGATGAACATAGGGCCTCTCCCATATTAGCCTTTAACCCTTAAAAGCCTGATTTTTTAAATCAAATTAAAAAATATATAAGTGTACCATTTACTGTGTTTACTAATGGGGAAAAATAGTAAAAAAAAAATCAAAACGTTATTTTTATATATTTATTAAAAAAAAAAAAACATTTGGTAACATGTAAACAGCCAAATATTAAAAAAAAATCGATTGTAAGCGCCCAATGCGATTTATAACCCCGGTATCAAATTTGATAGTTCAGGTATTCCTTTATAAAAGGCCGGCAGCACACCTGCAATGCCGCTGGTGTTGTGGGTGATCATGGGCGGCGGTAGTCACTTACCATCAGGTGAGCCGCATGCTCGTTTGTCCCTAGTGTTGTAAAAAAAAATTTCAGGGTTAATCTGACTATTATTACCATCAGTACAATCCACTGCTGGACATAGGCCTCCCACATATAAGACTATGTGTTTAATTTAGATATTACCAAAAACAGACCTCGCTAACCAAAAATATGGACTAAAATAATTACTAGAACTATATGTACAATATGTACGTTTTATTGTTTTTTTTTTATTATTGTTATTTTAAATGAGGAGTTTCGCGACTGACTCTTGGCCACAGCAGAATATCAGTGTTTTGCTCTTTTAAGGGCAAAGCAATAAACTGAGTTGTGACCATTTTATGTTACTATGGCACACGCATGAAGGAAGGGAAAGAAGGGAGATTGTTAGTTTATACATATATTTTTTTTTGTTTTGTGCTTTTTTTATTTTCATTCTTTTATCTCTTTTATTGTGTATTATGTGTATGTTTTTTTTTTATTGTAATTTGTGTGCTGTAAGTAATGTTAATAAATTATCTATCTATCTATCTATCTATCTATGTAGTGACTGTAAAATTGGTGCAGAGAATTGTTTAGGCAATAGAAAAAAAATTTGCTTTACAGGGGTCATTGTATCTACAAATTATATACAGAAACAGCTCTCCTTATCATTAGAATAAATTGAAAGAAAGAAATGCTTAGTATTAGCCTGTAGATTAAGACTTGTGCCATCTATTTACCTATTATCTATGTCATATACAACATTATGGATAAAATTTCGTAAGTATACATTAATTACAACATTATTCGTTATTGTACACAAAAAGTTATTGAAATAGAAAAAAAAACAAACATAATAGTGTACAAAAGGAAGGAGGTAGTGAGCGGATAGTGGTAGTGCATAACAGAAATTAAAATAAATATTTATTTTAATTATATGAAAGAACAAGTTTACTTTAAATTGATCGTGTCTAGATACGTTTTTAATGTCCATTGCAGAAAAAACGTAGCTGTCAAGTTGATTTTTTTAACAAATTTTCTTTTAATTTTCACCTTAATTTATTTTACCAATAAAAAAAAATCATAACAAAAAAGGGTTAACCGAATAGTAAAATCCTAGTGATTTGATGAGTTCAGTAGAAATTAACCACAATGATTTCTAAGGGGACCGTGTGGAGGTCGACACGATATTTTTTTTATATTAGTACACAACCGTTCCGCACTAACAACATCATGTTAGCCATTAACTATGCACTGTTGAACATAAGCCTCTCCCTTAGGGAGAGGACCCAACCAGTAGTTGCCATGGGGATTGGAAACCGCAATCAGGCTTTGGATATGTTTTAACGCTGCTGCCCATCTCTCGTTCTCCCTTAGTCGCCTCTTATGACACTCACGGGAAAGGAAGGGATGGCCAGTTATATACTGGGACCACACGACCTTAACAATCCTTTCCCTTAATTGTAAAACGTTATTAAAATGATCATGAACTAGCCAAAAAACTCCCACGCGAAATTCAAAACAAATATTTAAACAATCTGTGTGCATTCTTAAAATATTTATTGCTAATAATGAACTCGAGTTTTACAATGCCATCAATGGTATATTTTATACCCGACACGCATTTTACGGGTTACGCCTCGAGGCTTAAAAATGTGTTGCCGTAAGCTTATTTTTGGCGTTCCGTGAGGTGTTGTACGGTTGTTTATGGTTTTGATGGTATACAGGGTGGTTCATTTTATGTTGTAAGAATGAGTGTTATTTATGTATTACTCTTATTTGTCACCCCATATACTTTAGTCATCATACACTAATGGCTATATGACGCATTTATGGACATTAGAATTTAAACAATTTATTTTATTTCAAATAATATTAATTAATGGGCGTTACAATTTAAACAATTTAATTTATTTCAATTAATATTAATTTATAGGCATTAGAATTTAAATAATTAATTTATATTTATTTAAAAGAATATTAGTTTATGGGCATTAGAATTTAAATAATTAATTTATATTTATTTCAAATAATATTGTATCTACATTTTTCTAATGTTTTCCTTTTTTAGTTTATTTTAGTTTTATTAAACTATATTTACTAGTTTTCACTTCGACTTCCTCTATATAATTGAAATATACTCGTATTGACTGATCGGGATAAAATGTAGACTAAGTATATTAAATAATCTATATCTAATTTATAAGGGTGGGTAATATACAGCCATATCTATATATTGTAGTTTCAATATCTATGCATATATTGGCCTAATAACAGATACATTGATATCAGTTTTCCATTATATAATATCGAGAAGAAGAACCCACTCGTAATGAATTTAGATATCCGACTGGTATGGGCTATATCGCAATAGATGGTTATAAATATCCAGAAAAACTTAATATATAAATATCGGATATTACCTATCTCTACTAATTTACCAGAGGGAGACTTTGTAGAAAAGTCGATTGCTTGGGTACCTCTGTCCCATTCGTGTTACTACCGTGAAGCAGTTGTGTTTGCATGGCTGTATTTCGGTTTGAAGGGAGGGATATGGTGTGAGTTTACAGGGTACAGAGGAATAATATCTGAGTCCTCAGGAATGGCAACGCATGGGGGGTATCATGAGCGAAACAGTATACTCTGTTATGGCCATGGTACTGCTCATGTCTATAGATGACGGTTACCGCTTTCCATCAGGTGGGCTGTCAGCTTGTTTGCCATTCTAACATAAGTTGTATAAAAAAAAGAAAAAAATCATGAACATTTATAGACGTGTTAAGGTGTTGAGGGTTTTGTTACTTGTACAGTTATAATACGTATTAGTATTGTCACATGCACACAACGACAATTGACAAGAAAATATGTGAAGTCAGATTGGAACCTCCTGCTTTTTAAAAAATATTTAAATGTTAACCGACTTTAAAAAAGTGCAATTCGACTACTCACATCATGTACTCTGTTTGTAGGCGGTGAGGCGGGGTCAGGCCATAAACGCGTCAGCGTACCCAAACGGCTATATGACGCATTTATGGACATTACAATTTAAACAAAGTTCATACTTGCGTTAATTTTATTTGTATTTATTTGAAATAATATTGATCGATGCGTACTGAATGTCTGACAGGACGTCTGTTTGTAGAATGTATATACATTTTATGTACTTTACTTTAAAATCAGTGTTCATATATATATATATATATATATATATATATATATATATATATATATATATATATATATATATATATATATATATATATATACATAATAACAAATCCCGTGGATGTCGTAAGAGGCGACTAAAGGAACTTAATAGTCGTGGGTTAATAGCAGCGTCCCTCTTTACATCACCGAAGCCCAACTGCGGTTGCCAGGGGGAAAAAGATAGATTGTTAGTAATGGAGACTAAGAATCCCATTGCTAGCAATATACCCAACCAGGTCGACCTCCTCGCGGTTCCCCCTGGAAACTATCATGGTTAATTCCTAATGAATTCATCATGATGGGCTAACTGGCCTGTTTTCATTCTCATCTATCACCCTTCACTGGTGCTCCGCCAGCGTATCCCGTTAGCGCAGGCCGGGTACCATTCCATTTTCACCCATCAAAAAAAAAATTGCGGTTGCCAATCCGCCTGCCAAGCATGGCAACTACCATCCCAAGGGGGAGGCTTATGTTCAGCAGTGGATAGTTAAAGGCTGATATGATGATGATGATGATATATACATGTATGTGTGTGTATTTATGTTTATATAAAATATACAAGTATAAATGCTCAATATAATTGTATAGTTTGTTTATGTATCTTTATATGTCAGCCGAGCATTCAATATACCTACCAACGTGACTAAATCGCTCTTCTGAATTACACGATACAGGTTTGCATACCTACTGTGTAATTCGTGGAATTAATCATTCGTGTAAAAGTGTTATGGCAAATAAATATTCATTTCATTTCATTTGAAATTTCATTTAAATTCATTGTCTGCATGTTATACGATATCTTCGATAAATCAGAGTGGCTAGTTGTTTTTTTAGTTTTACAACACAGGGGGCAAACGAGCATGCGGCTCACCTGATGGTAAGTGACTACCGCCGCCCATGATCACCCGCAACATCAAAGGCATTGCAGGTATGCTGTCGGTGCAAATATCCTCTTTTCTTGAAGGTTATGATGTCGTATCGGTTCGTGAATACTGCTGCTGAAAGTTGATCAAATAAAATTGAAAGTTTTTTAATACATTTAAAAAAGTTGCTTTACATACAAACTGCATTCATTTACTTTTATTTACATTTAAGTTTGAATAAATATCGAAGTTTTCAAAACTGTCCGCTAGAGGTGCAGTTACATTTTTAATATAAATTTATCGAAACGCAGTAGCAATATAAATCTTTATAGAACTCTGAACTGAACTCTCATTCCGAACCTACCGCCACTTAGAATAATTAGGTTTGTTAACGGTGTCCCCATCACCGAAGAGTTAGTTTGAAGTTTAAATTAATAGATACAAATTTTGGTATCGGCCGGATTCGAACTCACTGCCTTTAGGATCTATATATCAAAACTAAATCTATATACATCGCAACTAAAACACAACCCTCTTTACAAGAATATAAGCTTCACGACTCTGAAATGTACTGCCTGAAGGTATCCGAGAGCTTCCAAACAAATTCATGTTCAAAATAAAAGTCCCATGCTCTATGCATCCATGCAAGTAGCTAGTCATCATCTTTTATATTTTATTTATTTATATATTATTTATATTTTAAATATTTATTACTTATTTTATTTATTTTCTTCATTTTGTGTAAGTATTTTGTTCGTTTCATGTCATTGTTCCTTCACTGTCCATCCCAAAGGTTGACTAATAGAGAATGCTACTAGCGTTTAGTCCGCCTTTTTCTTTCATATGTTATTTTGGACAATAAAGTTATATAAATAAATAATTTTATAACTAGCAGTCCCCCATGACTTTACCCGAGTGAATCACTGTATAAATTATTCTATGTATTTTTTTTTTATACAACTTAGAATGGCAAACAAGCTGACGGCCCACCTGATGGAAAGTGGTAACCGTCGCCTATACACATGAGCGGTATCACGAACATAACAGAGAATACTGTTTCACCATGATAACCCTCATGCGTTGCCATGACAGTGGTAACCGTTGCCTATAGACATGAGCAGTGCCATGGACACGCCACACAGTTGATTGAAGTCTTTTCTTTTACATTAAATACTTGTAATGTACTAGCCTGTATTAGAGCAGCTAAAGTTATTATTCATTCATTCATAACAGTGTATACTGTTTCACCCATGATACTCCGAGGGGAAAGGGATTGTTAGTGATGGAGTTTGACAGCCCCATTGCTAGCAATATGCCCTATTAGGTCGACCTCCACGTGGTTCCCCCTGGAAACCATCGTGAACAATTCTTGTTGAATTCGTCACGATGGGCTTACTGACCTGCTTCATCCTCACCTATCATCCTGCACTGGTACCCCACCGGTGTATACCGATAGCGCGGGTGGGGTTACCATTCCATTATCACCCATTAAAAAAACCCATGACACACCCCATGCGTTACTATTCGCGAAGACTATGGTGTTATGCCTCTGTCCTGTAAATTTACTGCCTTGATATTCAACTATCAAAGTTGAATATTAATTTAATTCCATCGTTTAAACGTCTTTGAGTTATAAACATACAAACCACTGTACAAACTTTCACATATGTAATATTACTAGATTTTACCCGCGACTTTGTCCACGTGACCGGGATATATTGACTGACCGTAATAAAAAGTAGCTTATATCCTTCTTTATGCCATATAGTACGTGATTGCTTGAGACGTTAAGGCGCTATAAAGTAAAAAACAAACAAACTTACACATTTCTAATATTAGTAAGGATAATTATAATAGTATAAGAAGTATAGATTACGTACCAAACACTACTTCCCTAAAACAACTTATGCATTCAAAAATTCAAACAACCAGACGCATTATCTCAAAATAAGTACTGTAACCAGTAACCACGTAACCGCAGACGTCCGGATGGTTACCAATAATCTGGGCGCTACTTTAAAAAAAAAAAAGAACGTTCAGGAGTAACTCATCAGAGCATGATTGTGTCCGTGTCATTATAGTTATATTATGTAACTAGAACAACGACCGCATAGTTACTAACGTTATTCAAATAGCACCTATTTCATATTTAAAGCATCATTAGATATTTACACAAAAAAAAAAACATAATAACATAATAGATTTCAGGTCAGACAATGCGCCTGTTAACCAAATAAATTTAACAATACAAACCAATCGAAGATTACACGATATAATTGAAGTAGAAACAATAAATAATTCTAATCGATCATGTAGCCGATACACAATCGATTAGTTCCTTCCAACTCGGCCGATTCATTATAATACCCGAATTACGCCGTGCAATCATCATTAGCCGTCATAAGTTCCGAAAACAATAATATAGAACTGGCCACTAAGTAAAAAAAAAAAATGCAAAAACCATTACCGGTGGAAAAAAAAAGTAAAAAGAGCACCGATACGGCGGGAAAAAAGTTCTAATTTCGAATCTTTGGACGGAAGCTCGATGGCTGCGCGTAACGAATTTCTATACCATTATTATTTCTGTTTTGTAATGTCTTATTTTGTCGGCCGATCTTCATTATGACCTATTTGTTTTATTGTTATTAGTTTGTTAATATCGTTATGTTGGTAATGACCGGGTGTCTAATACTTTAAGATATGTATCTATTAAATCCACTGTTTTTATTGGAGTGAAGAAAATTATAACAGACGAGTTTTTAATAAGAAACTGCGAGGGCATTGTGTTTAGATTGTAGATTACTAACTGTTGACAATAATTTATGATTTTTTGTTTTTTTTTTTATGCAACCTAGAATGGCAAACAAGCTGATGGCCCACCTGATGGAAGTGGTAACCGTCGCCTATAGACATGAGCAGTACCATGGATATAACAGAGTATACTATAATAATGAGTATAAATAAAATAATGAGTAGGGATAATATTTATATTATTATATGTATCACATCTCCCATATTTAGAACTAACAAAATTTTTCATCGTGCCTCCCACCAAACTGTTTATAATTACTCCTCTCCATCCAAAGGTTGCCTGGAAGAGATCGCTCTTAGCGATAAGGTCGCCCATTGTTTTCTCATTGTGATTATTTCTTGTAATTATTTATATTTATAATAAGTTTACTATTGTAATCTTTTGGAGGAAACAATAAAGAGTATCTATCTATCTATCTATTTCACCCATGGTACCCCTCATGCGTTGCCATTCCTGAGGACTCAGGTATTATTCCTATGTCTGTAAATAAATATTAAATTGTAATATAATAATTGTCGATTTAACTTCGAGTAAGCTTATCGAGAAATCTCGACTAGTTTCAGAACCATCCGGGACTTTTAATCTAAAAACTAGTCGAACATTCTCGATTGAAATACACGTAAGTTATTACATTAAAATATAATGTGTACTTACGAAACTTAAAACAATAAAACACTAAATTACTTCCGTCGGTCCGCGTAAATCAATTTCCAAAATACAAAATTTGTATGTAAACGGTTGGGTGTATCACGGGAAACAAGGGGCCGGATAATTGGCGGTAAACGCCCAAGGTACAGTAAGCGGTGATCACTATTAAGGGACTACTCACACTTATTCAGCTCTATCCAGCTTTTCTCCATGAAAAACGACGATTTTGTATAGAGACGTGTACGCATCCATTCTGCTTTCTGCGTCTATTTAGCTTTCGCGGCAACTCGGTAGAAAATGAGGATAAATATAGTATTTATCATGCGAATGCTATAGAGAGCATTCAGCGCTGTTCCGCCGCGTTCACCGTCGAACGCGGCGAAATAGCTCTTTACAGGGATATTTCGCGACTCCTTGTCGACAAGATGCGACCTGTAGTTTCTGTATTGATTTATTAATGCGTAATCATTACGTACGCAAGGATTAAAGAGTGCAGACGTATTTTATAGTAATTATAATTATTTTATTTTTATGAAATGCAGCAGATAAGTCCACCCTTGCTCACAACATTTATAAATAGATTATTTTATATGTAACTTACAAGTGCAATAAAGAATATATATATATATATATATATATATAGCGTGCTATCTCCACTGAAACGCTTGTCTATATATATATATATATATATATATATATATATATAGACAAGCGTTTCAGTGGAGATAGCACGCTATGACGGCTTTTCTCAACAACAACAACACGGTCTTCTCTTGCGTGTGTGGGCGGGCGAGGTAGGGGCGTACCCCATTACCCCGGCTTCTACTCTGGAGGCGACGACCTCCGGGTCACTGGGTATTCAGCCGGCATACACTGACGGTCTGTGTATGCCGGCGTGGTGTCTATTCTCATTCTTTCTTTCATTGTGGCTTTTCTCATTCTTACGACGTCGTACGCAGCTGATAGAAGCAGAGCTGAATAAGTGTGAGTAGTCCCTAAGGCTATAAAAGAGTGAAATGATGAAAGACAGAGGAAAGAAGGAAATATTTACTAATATACAAAGAACTCTACATACGAGGACTCCTTATACTGTGCTATCAATATAAATATTATTGTGTGTTTGTTAAGCAATCGTCGTCATCGTATCAATCCTTAACTGTCCACTGTTGAACTAAATCTCCCCCTTAGGGAGGCTTGCTAGAAGTTGCCACGCTTGGCAGGCGAATTAGCAACCGCAGTTAGATTTTGGAACTGTTTTCAGAGGGACGCTGCTACTCATCCCTCGCTCTCCCTTAGTCTTACGACACCACGGGTTGTCTAGTTGTGTTTGGGTTTTGAAGCATTTGAATTACTGAGTACGGAAGCATAATATCATAGTCCTCAGAAATGATGCGTGAGTATTATAGGCATCACAGTATATTCAATGACGTCCATGGTGCTGTTCATGTCTATAGGCAATGGTTATAGGTTTCCATTAGGTGGGCCATAAAATTTTTTGCTATCTAACTTGTTTAAGTTGAATAGATTCTTTTTTAAGCGTAAAAATTGTAAAAAGGAATCGAACCCACAACTAAAATGTCATCCCCTTTTATATATTTACTATCTGAACAACCGTCCACATTATAATATTATGTTTATTTGCTCGGAAGTTATTAAAAGATTTTGTATTTTTCCTTTAAGAAAATAACATAAAAATATTTCATACATAGATACCAGAATATTCCATCCCATAAAGAAGTTCTCTTCTAATGCATTATCCGAAACTATAAGTTATAGCCAGTGTATAGGCAGTAGCGTCAGCAACAACAACGTGTTTTATTAAAATAATAATTAAAAATAAAAATTCACAATATATTACGAACGCATAATAATTCATTAGATTCAGATAAGAATGATAAGTATAAAATTAACATTTTAATAAAAAGCCACACCGAAATCAGTCGATACTTTGGTGATCTACATGTATTACCATCGGTGCACATAGAAATAGTACAGATAAACGATTCACAATTAAATAATTACAAAATATAGATTGTGGGCCACAAAAAACCGACTTAAATTGTGACAAAAGTATTTTGATCTAAACACTAACTTACTAATCTGATTTTGATAGAATTTCTTTTGGGGCCAATCTGTATAGTATATCCTTTCATATAGATAATGATTTATAATTTATGTAAATATTTATTTTAACTTCTGTTTTGTACTACTACTGCCCACTCACTACTTCCTGTGCCACTGTGTTAGGTTAACTAGAAGAAATCTCTTTTAGAGATAAGTTCGCCTTTACTAACATTGTTATTAACTTATTGTTGTTACTGTATGTTTTAGTGCAATAAAGAATATATAATAATAAAAAATCATTTTCCAAAACGGTTTAGAAATAACGGAGTTATGAGGTAACAAACATAAAAAATTATAACCGAATCGAAACCTCCTTCTTTTTAAAATCAGTTGAAAATGTAGACATTACTGCCGTTTGGGATATGAAACTAAATAATAAAATAATCAAACTTTCATAAGATTGCTAATGTAAATTAACTAACATTAAAGTAGCTTTACTTTTTTCTTGTATAATATTAAAAAAAAAAAAGTTATGAAATTTGGAAGAGAGAAAATATAAAAAATATATAGTTGCACATTTCGTTCTTTGCAATTTTGCTGAAAAGCTCGGAAATAAATTCATAGAATATTTTATGTATCTTCTGACCGTACGAGGCTTTTCGTGTACACTGTTGGCCAATTTTATTACTTACCTATTAAATTTATTTTTTAATAAATTAATAATATTAAAAAGTAGTACTTTTTTATGTTTATTTATTTTTATTCTGCAGACATAATTAAGGCTTAAAAATTATGATAATAATGTATTTAACTAATGATAGATAACACGTCAAAATTATAAGAATGTTTTTGTTTCTATCTTTTATCCAAATACGGAACAACACTAATGTGTAAAATAGCAAAACAATTATTGTAAAATAGTGTAAATTTATTAAACCATAATCATGGTCCGGCGAGCATTGTTGTACGTTCCGTGCTCGTTCAATGTTAATCGTAAATTGAGCGTTTAAATCCTACTAATGCTATGTATAAAAATTAGACCAGTTTATGCTATTAACTATGTAAATTATCTTATTACAGTATTTATTCAAGCGATGAAGTATTCCAGTAAGAAATTATATACAGTTTTTTTTTAAGTAGATAAAGGAAATATCTCTATATATCTCTTATGTGTAAGATATGATTAAGCCTTTAGCACTTGATTTTCTGTAAATCGAAAGAACAGAAATGTTTTTAATGATTTTTTTATGCAACTTAGAATGGCAGCGAAGTTAACGAATCAGTTAATGGAAAGTGGTGAACGAAGTAGAATGCTAGCTTTTAATTTAGATTGATGAATAAATCAAAATATAATAATATTGCTACTATTATAAACGTGAAAGTTTATGAGGACAGCAGCGTCTCTCTTAAAACATCTGTAAAAGCCTAATCGCAGTTGCCAACCCGCCTCCCAAGTGTGGCAACTACTGGCAAAACTCCTCTTATGGGGAAGGCTTATCTCCAGCAGTGGACAGTTAAAAGCTAAAATAATAATAAAATAAAAATGAATGTTTAATACTCTTAACGCAAAACTGCTGAACGGATTTGAAAGAAATTTAGGACACGGAAATTTTATTACCTAACTTAGAATATAGAATACTTCATTTATTTATTGAATGCTTTATTGTACACACTAATAATACATAAAAATATGACAGAGGTAATCAAGTGTACAAAGGCGAGCTTAACTCTAAAAGAGTTCTTTTCCAGCAACACCCAAAGTGGAAAGGAGCATCAATGTCATCGGGTTGAGATATTGATTTAGCTAGTAAAATTTACAGATTCATGCTGGAAAAGGCACAGGATACAGTTAATAAAAGATAGTTATAAATACAAAAAAAAAAAACATGAATTATGGGACAAGAATTTTACACTTATAAATAAATGTCTATGAAAATAAATTTAAGACTATATTACCTAATAAGAATACTACATGGGGTTCTTCAAAAGGGGGTAAAGAGGTTTTTTCAGGATCGCCAACGCACGCGTAATACCTCTGGTATTGCAGGTGTACATAGGCTACGGTAACCACTTACCATGAGGTGGGCCGTATGCTTGTTTGCCACCTCAGTGGTATAAAAAAAAAGATATATAATCAATTACACATTTAGGAAATGTGTAAAAAACTGGTTATAGAGGATTTACCAGAGGGAGACTTTGTACAAAAGTCGATTGCTTGGGTACCTCTGTCCCATTCGTGTTTCAACCATGAAACAGTTGTGTTTGCATGGCTGTGTTTCGGTTTGAACGGTGGGATATAGCGTGAATTTACAGGGTACAGAGGAATAACACCTGAGGAATGACAACGCATGGGGGGCATCATGGGCGAAACAGTATACTCTGTTATGTCCATGGTACTGCTCCTGTCTATAGGCGACGGTTACCGCTTTTCATCAGGTGAGCCGTCAGCTTGTTTGCCATTCTAAGTTGTATAAAAAAAAAAGTTTATTTATATCAGTAAAATTAATAATGTATACTTCATTGCACTTGCAGTGTATTCTCAAGATCTCGCTGTATAAGGGCGTAAGTACGATATGAGTTCGGTTTTCTGTGGCATATACATGCAACTTTTGCGTGTGGGTGTACAACGGATGATATAAAACAAAATAGCTCCACTAGATATGAAATTAGAAAATAATAATTAAAAATATATATATATATATTTAAAACTCAAATATCAATTCAAAATTAATTTGCCGTACTTTAAAAAAAATACTCCCATTTAATTTAACACGTTACCTTTTATTAATTAGTAATTATTAATTCAATTAATTAATGAAACCAATTTATTTTTTCCCATCGAGTTGTATTTGTGTACTTATGTATGTATGTATGTATATGTTTGTATGAATGTAATTTCATATAAATAAGATTGTGTTCCACAAAAAAGATTTACAATGGCGGACTTATCCCATAGAGAGATCTCTTGCAGTCAACTTTCGAGAAGTTAAAAGAAAACTATAGAATGTTCGAGAATAAAAACTGTACAGTTTAAGTTAAAATTTAATAAAAATTTGTTAAAATTAAACATACTTTCATATAACCGTGTAGGTATCAGCATAAAATAGGCCACCCCTTTCCCGTGCGTGACGTAAGAGGCTACTAAGCTTATGGTGGAGGGATGGGCAGCAGCGTCTCTTCTAAAACATCACCAAAAGCCAAACTGTGGTTGCCAAATCATCTGCCAAGCGTAGCAACTACTGTTAAATCCTCTTAAGGCTATGTTCAGCAGGGGACAGTACATACCTATATATATATATATATATATATATATATATATATATATATATATATATATATGTTAGTGATTTACCAGAGGGAGACTTTGTACAAAAGTCGATTGCTTGGGTACCTCTGTCCCATTCGTGTTTCAACCGTGAAGCAGTTGTGTTTTCATGGCTGTGTTTCGGTTTGAAGGGTGGGATATGGCGTAAATTTACTGGGTACGGAGGAATAACATCTGAGTCCTCAGGAATGGCAACGCATGGGGGGTATCATGGGCGAAACAGTATATTCTGTTATGTCCATGGTACTGCTCATGTCTATAGGCGACGGTTACCACATTCCATCAGGTGGGCCGTCAGCTTGTTTGTCATTCTAAGTTGTATAAAAAAAATATCTATATATATATATATATATATTCTATTTGAGAATTCCACAAGATTCTTAGAAGACACTTACCAAATACACCCAAGTGAATATAAAGCCTAAAACAAGTGGACAATGAAATATTAATTCTGCCGCATCCAGTTTAGTGCTCCTTTCTGATATTCATGTATCATACGCTAAGGTGCATATACGCACACAGAGACAACGTCGCCTATTCGGTCTAGGAATAGGTCATAGAGAAAACTAGCGAGTCGCCTTGTAGTTATATTTAGTAGATTTAAAGATTAATATCAACATTCATATCCTATCATATTATAATATAACTAGCTTTAACCCGCGACTTCGTCCACGTGACCCCGATATGTTCACTGACCGGGGTAAAAAATAACCCATGTCCTTCTTCGTCCCATATAGCACGTGTATACCAAATTTCATAGTAATAGCTATTAAGGCGTTAAGAAATAAACTATTTTTTTATGCAATTTAAAATGGCAAACAAGCTGACGCACCACCTAATGGAAAGTGATAACCGTTGCCTATAGACATTAGCAGTACCATGGCCATAACAGAGTATACTGTTTCGCCCATGATAATAATAATAATAATAAACAGATTTATTTCTCTTCACAATTCATTACAGTGAAATACAATGCTTATTTTAAACAAATTATAAATATAATTGTGAGAGACTGGTGCCTGAGATAGGTATAAGAATACCTGTATTACAGGTCACCAGGGCCTCACTCCGCGGGGTTACTTACTAAGCACTTGTAATACAATAAAAAATAGAAAGAGATATTTAATTATAATTTAATCTGGAAGTTGTGTGTGTGTGTGTGTGTGTGTGTGTGTGTGTGTGTGTGTGTGTGCGTGTGTGCGTGGGTGTGTACGCGCGCGCGCGCGTGTGTGTGTGTGTATGTGCGTGTCTCTCGCTGTGTGTATTTGTGTTTGTACGCATTCATATAAAAATTAAGGTAGTTAGTTATTTTCTCACATCTGTGGGATAAGTAAGGCCTCTGTAGCATCATAGTCAAGTGATTTTAACCAATTGGATATGAGCTTTTTACAAGCGTACCTATGATGTCGGTAGATTGACAACTGAGCGTTGATTTTATTATATAAGTAACTACTTAGAAAACAATAAAAATTTTTTGAGAAGCATTTTTAAATGCTTTAGTAGAACAAACAGAATTTTTACGACGTTTATGCCTCTTCAAATTTGGATCAAACAACATCTGTGAATGTTTTTTTAGTACTGTTGATATTATAAATGTTTGCCTGACTGTTAGCACGTCCCATTTCTTATATAATTCTGTAGTAGAATAGCGAGATGGGAGTGTACCTGCAACTTTTAATATCAATCTCTGTGCTTTTTCGGCCTCCAGAAGATGAGTCCTAGCAGCACCTCCCCAAGAAGAAATACAGTACTGAATCAAAGACTGGCATAACGCAAAGTATACCATTTTAATAACACGGCGATTAGCCACATGCCTTAAGTTCTTAAAGATGTAAATAAGTTTGCGAAGTTTAGATACCAAGATATCAATATGAGCTCTGAAGTTTAATGTTTGATCTATAACTACACCAAGGTACCTGATAGTAGCTGTTCTTTGAAGGGACGGACATTGGCAAACGACAGAGCTTAAGTTCTGGCAGGAATGGGCAACTATAGTAAAAGACAATGGAGGTAAGAGGTTTTTCCTGAAACCAAAAGCTATATATTTACTTTTAGTGACATTGAGAGTCAGAATATTACTATGAAGCCAGGCACATACCTTATCAAAACCTTGTTGCGCACTTTGGAAAACACTTTCCCAATCATCACCGCTGAAGAAGAGAGCCGTGTCATCAGCAAAGGTAAGTATACGACCATTTTTAAGCTGGATTTCACACAATTCATTAATATATACGAGAAATAGCGTAGGCCCAAGTATACTCCCCTGTGGAACACCAAAACATATATCAATTTCATCACTAATCCAATCATCAATCTTTACCCGTTGCTTCCTGTTTGATAAATAATCCTTAAAAAGCTTCAAAGGAAGACCTCGTATACCAATTCTTTCAAGTTTCTCTACAAGTAAAGGAATAGAAACGGTATCAAATGCCTGGCCAAGTCAAGAAATATCGTAAGACATTTCTTTCCTTCATCAAGGTTAGTAACAACTGAATTAGTTAGTTCATGTACAGCTTCATCTGTTGACCTTCCAGAGCGAAATCCAAACTGAGACGAAGATAGGAGAAAGTTTTTTTCTAGAAAATGGATTAGTCTTTTATTCAACAGCCTTTCCAGAACTTTGGATAAGGTAGGGAGAATTGAGATAGGTCTGAAATTATCCACACAGTCACGATCACCACTCTTATGTACTGGTTTAATAAGAGCAATTTTAAAAACTAAAGGAAATACACCTGAAGCAATTGCGAGATTACAAATATAAGTTAAGGGAGGAATAATTGCATGCATATATCGCTTAACAATTGTACCAGATATTTGATCTATTCCTGCTGAGCAACTATTTTTCAAGCCCAAGATAAGTTGTTCAATCTCTTTCTCATCAGTATTGAGCAAAACAAATGATTTTGTCGGTCCTGCATAACCAGAGCTATGACTAATGTTAGATATATTCAAATCGATTTTTTCAGCTAATCGCTTCCCCACGTTTGCATAAAAAATATTAACATCATCAACACTCTTTTTTGGATTGTCAGGTTTTATAAGTCCAAGCGAATAGTCAATATTTATTGCAGATCCACCCACAGATCTAATAATTTCCCACAGTTTTCTTTTATTATGTTTTGCATTTTCAATTTCCTGGCTTTCATATTTTCTTTTTTGTTTTTTTAAAATAGAGTTACAGAAATTTCTGTATCTTTTATAAATTGTTTTAAGTATTTCATTATCTGGGTCTTTTCTTACTTTTTTGTGTAAATTATCTCTATTTCTCATGCATCGCAATAGACCAATGGTTATCCAGGGTTTGTATATTTTTTTTCTTCTAGAAACTGTAACAATTTTGGTGTTTTCCTCAACAACTCTATTTAAACAGGAATTAAGGAGTGCCGCTGCCACATTAACATCAGAGCATTTAAATATGGGATCGAAATTTAAACCTTGCACCGCTCGATCCAATCCAACAAAATCAATGGTTTTATTTGGCTGTTTTGAATAATCTATTTTATTATTGATATCAAGAAAGATTCCTACACTTTCGTGATCAGTTATAGAAGTTTCAGCTACAGTACAAATAGGTTCCAATTTTGTTTTGATCATAATGTGATCCAGACATGCATGACCACGTGTAGGTAAATTATGAGCAGGCAACATACAGTGGCTAGCCAACAGATTGAGATAATCATTAGAACGTTTATCTGAGGAACAGTCTGCTATGTCAATATTTATATCGCCACATAAAATAATATTTTTAAAATTATTTAGGTTACTCAATATTAGATCAACTGAGTTTATAAAATTAATTGTATTATATTGGCTAGGTGGGCGATATATACCAATGATGCAGATTTCTGAACACAATTTTATCAATAAACAATTAGCATCATTTAACTCCGGCTCCTCAATCCTGACGTTATATATCTTTTTATAATAAATAACTACACCTTCGTTCTGAGTTTTATGAGACGTTGTTGCAATGTGATTGTATTCATCCAAATCAGGAATATAAGATGCAGACTGAAGCCAACACTCGGTAAGTATTAATACATCCCAATCAATATTTGATCGTACAAGAAGAGTCATAAAGTTAGTCATGTTGCAGTTAATACTTCTTATGTTTTGGGTTAATATTTTTAACTTACGTCTGCAATTAGGTATGAGAGCTCTAATATCAGCGATATCACACTTAATAGCTTTGGCTATTGAAAAACTATCTAGACCCAGATTCAAAGCTTCGTTATCTAGAAAATCGAATTTTAATAAATGGGTTTGCAAGGCACATCTTATTTAACATAATTGGAGTTACAGAATTAAAGTGAGAAAAAACATGCGTAAAGTTAAAGTATATATTGTGTACGTGTAATGTCTGTTTTGGAGGTGATAACAAAAAGTAAAAATAATTTATTTCAAGAAGAGTGATAAAGTATGATTCTGTGATATGATTAAGTGTATCCCAGATAATTTGTAAATTTATTGTTACAATATATTTATAAAAACAGTATAGAATAGAAAAGTAAAATAAAATATAAAAAATAATAATAGGCATGCATAAAGTCCATTCTTGTTGAAGAGAAACATTAAGTCATAAGATAATTTGACTAATATCAACTTCATTCTCAACACGAATAGGTCTCTGGTTCTCTTCCTTCTTTATATATACTTTTCCAAATGATGTCCATGCTGCCAAAAGTTTCTTATTTTTCACGTTTTCTCTTGCAATATAGTAAAGTCGCCTGGCTTTGTTAGTCAAAAATTCTGAAACAAATACAGCCCTAGGCATACCTGGAAGATTAATGTTTTGAGTATTTAACTGCGGCTTCTTGTTAGTTCGACAGGATTTATTGTAATATCGGAACGAAGTCAGAAGTGATTCTTTCCCATTAGTGCTGGTGAAATCAATGACAATAGCCTCTGATTTAGATCGGTAAATATCTCTTACTTCCTGGTCCATTATTGGCATGTCCAAAGATAGTGCCGTGCCAACATTTTTGACTATATCTGTTAATATTTGTTTATTTTCATTATTTTGCTTAGGTATATTTCTAATTTCTATAGTAGAACTGATAGTTTTCCTTTCCAACACCTCCAACTTTCTTTCCAGATTCGCTACTCGCTTTCTATATTCAACATTCTCATGCTCTAAATTACCCACTTTAAGCAATAACTCCTCATATTGACCGGAAATAAACTCCATCGACTTCTGAATCTCTTGATTTTGATTAATTAATACACCCATGTCCTTGCTTAATGACTCAAACTTTTGCTCCTGCTGATTTTTAATCTCATTAAACATCTTTATTATATCAGACATGGAGGTTTCTGAATGATGTGGAAGTTCACCAAAGGTACGCTTTTGTCGCTTTGTTACATTGAGTGTATTAGATATGATATGATATGATATATATGATATCCTCATGCATTTCGATTCCTAAGGACTAAGGTGTTATTCCTATGTACCCTGTAAATTCACTGCCATATTCCACCCTTCAAACCGAAACACAGCAATGCAAATACAACTGCTTTACGGTAAAAACACCAATGGGACAGAGGAGTTTAAGCAAACGACTTTTGTATAATCTGCTTCTGGTAAACTTATTTTCATATAGACGACTTTTCTACAAAAATGGACCACCCGTTCCTTTCCTGTGGGCGTCGTAAGAGGCAACTAAGAGAATGATCGAGGAACGGGCAGCAATGTCTCTCTTAAAATATCCACAAAACCTAACTGCGGTTGCTAACCCGCCTGCCAAGCGTAGCAACTACTCACAAATCCTTCTTTATGGAGGAAGCCTATGTCCAGCAGTGGACAGATAACGGCTGATATGATATTCTGTTAATAGTATTTGAAAAGAAGTTACCATAATTATTAAAAATTTTGCATGCCATTGTTTTGGCAAAACACGCCTGTTCCTAACATATTATTACTACCATCTGTATACCGTGTTTTTAGCAAATAAATTATATTATTATTATTATTATGATACGATGAAATCATCAATAATGTATATATTTATATATTTATTTATATATATGCTAAAAACTATTTTTATACGAACGACCTTAAATCGACTCCACTTACTCCGTACCCACACATATACAGAACACGAGAACACACACGCGCGTCGCACCTGTGTGGCCACACGTCTCGGGAATAATATATTTTTGTTGCTTTTATATATTTTTTACTGGCAGTATTTTATATTTTCCTATATCTATATATATACACAAGTATGTTTGATGTATTTTTTAGTCTATTCGCCCCGTTCGGTGCAGTTTTTGCGTTTCGCTCTTGCCTCTATGTCTTTGGTATAAAACTGAAGTAGTAGCGATATTGTGTCTAAAATATTTCTAAATTATTCAAATGTATGTATGTATGTATCCGACATACAATTTGATCTAAATTTCATATCTGACAAACTTTTTGTCGGCTATTTTATACGTGCGGATTTTTTGATAATTAAAGATTGTGTCCCACAAAAAGAAAAATATCTCTAATTGTGACAAAATCAGTTATTTTGATATAAAAACTAAACTACCAAACCGATTGTGATAAAATATTCATGGGACAAATTTGTAAGTAAATTATTTCAGATAAGAAAAAGAATTTTCTAAATAAAATTTAGGAACTGACTGCTTTATGAAGTAATAAACCTAAAAAAAATATAACCTACTTGAGGACCTCCTTCTTTTTGAAGTCGGTTGAATAAGTAAATAAATAATAATAATAATGTAAGTAAATATCTTTTTTTCTTTTTTTATGGTTATACAGGTATTATTCTCAAATAACGTGTTTTTCTAAAAAAATGTTTTATTAACTTCTGAGCATTATTATTGACAATGTTGCTGTAGTTTTCAATAGTATTTGTTTGTTTAATTTTGTTTATATTTGTTTAATTCAGTATTGTCTAATTTTGTGTTTCGTTTACTTGTATTTTATTTTGTGCAAATTCTAGTGGCTGCCGAATTACTATTTAAGTATATAATTATGTATTGTTTTAGCTGTTTGTTTGCCTTAAATAAATAAATAAATCACAAGAAAAATAACTGTGAAAACCTTATCCAGTTTGGTGTAACAGAGTATATTGTTTCGCCCATGATACCTCCCATGTGTTATTATTCCTGAGGACTCAGGTGTTATTCCTCTGTACCCTATAAATTCATTGCCATATCCCATCCTTCAAACCGAAACACAGCCATGAAAACACAATTGCTTCACGGATAGAAAAACGAACGGGGCAGAGGTGCCCATGCAAACAACTTTTGTAGAAAGTCACCCTCCATGGTACTGCTAGTGCCGTTAGCTTACTTGCCATTCTAAGCTGCATAAAAAAAAATTGGTGTAATATTTTTTTACGTGATATCAGAACAATATACATACGAGTACATATACAGACATACAATATCCAGACATACAGTCAAACAAAATTTTTAAAAATTATTGTTTTGCATCTGTTGGTGAACAAACAAAATTATTAAGGCAACTTATATATTATTGACACATTTAAATCAATAATTTTATTATATTATTAAAATAATTGCTAGAAAAATATATAAAAAAAAATATACTCACGATTATAAAACATAAAGGGGTATTCAGAGATATTTGTCGACATATTAAAATTCAACGTAGTACGGGCGAGTGTATAGTGGACCAGAATAATTTGGTTTGTTACAGGTGTTTTTCATTACTGGAAAGTTAGTTAGGGAATTAAAGGTCTCAGTATTGTGTATACTACTATGCTAGAATAATATAAATATTTAAATTTATACAGCACAATTTTTTTTACACTACGAAGATTTACACGTCTTTGTAAATCCACATATAAATAAAAAAAACATCAATAATTGTTTGTATTTATTATGCCGTTTATATGAAAAATCATACGAAAAAAATACATCCAACCATGCGAAGCCGGGGTCGATAACTAGTTTTAATTAAATAGGACTGTATAACTATTTCCTATTAATAAATATAATCTTACCATTAGTATGAGGGTATATCAGCCTTTATTTGCCCACTGGTGAACATAGGCCTCCTTCTATTGGGGGATAATGCCCCAGTAGAAGGCCAGTAGTTGCCACGGTTGGCAGGTGAGTTGACAACCGCAGTTAGGGTTCAGTGATGTTTTAAAAGAGACGCTACTGCCCACCCCTTGAATATTTAGTTCCTTTAGTCGACTCTTACGACACCCACGAGAAAGGAAGGGGTGGCCCATTCTATCCAGGGACCAGACAGCGATTTATAATAAATAGCATCTTATTTTTACTAAAGAATTTATTAACTAGAAAGTGAATCTGTTGGTTACTTCTTTGCCACTATAACAGCTTTATCGATTCTTCTTCTTTTCATTTAAGAGTTTCCTCCTTTCGGTGCAACTAATTCATGCATCTTTCTCCAGCCAGCTCTATCCCAGGCCATATCCTTTATCTCCCTATACGACATGACGCCTAGTGTTTCCTTTATCTGTCCGATGTAGTTAATCCTCGGTCTTACTCTTCCTCTTTTGCCCTCTATCTTTCCTTCTATTATGCTCTTAAAAAAATCGTCATGTCGTATAAGGTGGCCCAGCATTTTGGCTCTTCTATTCTTTATTATTTCAATCAATGTTCTCTTCTCGTTTACTCTTTATCAATTATTACCATTAAATTTGTTACCTATATAAGAGTTTCTTCATCATCATCATTTTCATATCAGCCTTTAACTGACCACTGATGAACATGAGCTTCACCTTGGGGGCTTTTGCCAGTAGTTAGTTGGCGTTTGGCAGACGGATTGGCAACCGCAGTTAGGGTTTGATGTTTTAAGAGGGACGCTGCTGTCCATTTCTCATTCTCTCTTAGCCTCTTACGAGACCCACGGGAAAGGAAGGAGTGATCTATTCAATACGGGGATCACACCAATCACAATGCCCCCCAAGGGGGAGGCTTATGTTCAGCAGTGAACAGTTAAAGGTTGATATGATGATGATGATGATGAATAAGACTTAAATCCCTTTTATTAAAAATTCCCTTTTAATTTAATCCCACATACGTAATTTAGGTTTGTACAATACGTTATATTGTACAAAAGTTGATTGCTTTGGTACCTCTGTCCCATTCGTGTTTCAACCGCGAAGCAGTTGTGTTTGCATGGCTGTGTTTCGGTTTGGAGGGTGGGATATGGCGTGAATTTACAGGGTACGGAGTAATAACACCTGAGTCCTCAGGAATGGCAACGTATAGGGCGAAAGAGTATACTCTGTTATGTCCATGATACTGCTCATGTCTATAGGCGACGGTTACCACTTTCCATCAGGTGGGCCGTCAGCTTGTTTGCCATTCTAAGTTGTATAAAAAAACTTAGGCATCTTTGAAATATTGGGAATATAGGGATCTTGGAATATTGGTCACGCGGACGTACCAGCAGGTTAGAACTAGTCTAAAATAAATTTAAAAGTATGTAAAACACGCGAACGTTTAAAATTAACTGTTGCTAAACCGCTACGGGCCAGTATATACAAATACTTCATTTGACGTTTGGCGTAAACATAAACCGTGTCTTGCATTAACGAAATTAAGATTTTTATCTAGTTTGTTTGTTGCATCTCTGTGCATCTTCTACCGAATTTTTCACGGGGAGTGTTCTGAGGAATTGTTCGGATTGATACCTGCTGCTGATTTTCACCACCGTACAACCCGCCACAAACTAAAGTTTCATCCCAACCATCTGGACGAGTGGCGGTCTTCCACCGTGCGTTTTTCAAGGCACTTTCTTCCACGCACAACCACTCTTTGGAATCAACTTCCAGCAGCAGTATTTCCGAACCGATACGACAACATAACCTTCAAGAAAAGAGCATATTCCTTTATAAAAGGCCGGCTGCACACCTGCAATTCCGCTGGTGTTGTGGGTGACCATGGGCGGCGGTAGTCACTTACCATCAGGTGAGCCGCATGTTCGTTAGTATGAAATGTTGCGTTGTAAAAAAAAAGTTACTGGATACATTTTTTTTAATGGATGATAATGGAATGGTAATGGAACCACACCCGCGCTGTCAGTATACACTGGCGAAAAGGATTGTTAGGAGTTGGACAGCCCCATTGCTAGTAATATACCCTATTAGGTCGACCTCCACGCGGACCATCTTGATTGATTTATTGTTGAATTCGTCATGATGGGCCAACTAAGGTGGGAACAGCAGCAGCAAAAACAAAGCTGGGACAGAGACTACAAAGTAGTACAGATAACTGTTTGTCTATAATTTTATGTTATATGTATACATACATACATACATACATACATATATATATATATATATATGTAAATTACAATCCAGTGCATCCAATACCAGCCTAATACTCTGAATTTTCAAATTTACTTTTAGAACATAAATAAAAACTAGAAAATGTATTCCGCAAAAAAAAAAACCAGCCAATTGTGGCAAGACCAGTTGTTTTCATTTAAAAACTACTAAACCGATTTTAATACAGTTTCTGTGGTCGAAATGTGTTTGTTAATTAACATAACTCTGTCAGTTTGAAACAGATTTTGGAAAGTATTGTTATTTTTTTATCTATCTTAAGTGCTGTACTTATAGATTGGTCCCTGTAGCGGACACGTCGTGGTCACCAATGTAGCGGGTTGATTGAGACGACGAGGTTGGCAGAGATGTGCTCCAGTAACTTAGTTATAACCGACAACTTAAAAAAAAATACTATCTCATATACTAAATACAAATACTAAAAAATTAAGACAAAAATGGCGAGGCGATACATTGACCTGGTACGTGCAGTGTTAAATAAGCAATAATTAAACTTCTTAATAAACAAATTTCTTTATATTTTTTATTTTTTTTTTTCGTTTTTTTTTTGCTCGCATAAATATAGGTATGACTTTATAATCCTATAGAAGTTTTATCAAAATCTGTTTAGTAGTTTAGTTTTTAGTTTAGTTTATTTTTTATTTTGTAAGTCGCAATCTTTAATTAAATTATCTATGTAACCTTGACTGATAAATGAATTGACTTTATTAATAAACTGACATACATGTTACAACAGTACCAGAGGCTTCACAGTATATTACTGTGACACCCATGCTGTAACTAGTATGCGTGTTACACTCTAATCCCATTCCTGTGATTCCAGGAACTAAGTCGTTGTGTCTCCATATAATATACATAGATAATCTAGATAAATCAAGGCGACTTTGAAACTCTCTCCCTCCTTTATATATTATAAAAACTAGGCACTTATTATAAGTGTAATTTCTATCAGGCGTCTAGCAAACGAAGATAGCCCAGATAGGTTGATGTCGAGTAAAAAATCTTGCTGTTTCTAAGTCAAAAATTGTACTTAGGTATGTCTAATCATTAATTTATAAAAAAAAAAAATTAGACAACCCTATAATATTATTTGGATAAATACTTATTTTATATTTTTATTTTAATTGTAGCAATTTTACGGCTTGGCTAGAAAGTTGTTTATTTTCTTTTATTTACAATATGTCTACAGATCGGACTTAATGCCTGATGGCATTCTCTACCAGTCAACCGTTACGTTAAACAGAGAGAGTAAATGGCGGTGCAATGATTTAACAAAAATAATTTGTAAATGAAATAAATATTTTGACCGATGCCAACATTAATATATTAAAAAAAAAAAAAAAGAAATGATAGAATATAGAATACAGTACACTCTATTATGTCCATTGTACTCGTACTGTTCATGTCTATAGGCGACGGTTACCATTTTCCATCAGGTGGGCCGTCAGCTTATTTGCCATTCTAAGTTGTATAAAAACAGAAGATATTGTTGTTATATAACTATAAGTTGTTATCTTAGATTATATAGATAGATTATGGAGTCTCAAAAACGGGTAAATTTTTTGTCAACTAATTATCAAATCAGCTGACTCGTTTTTTATCAGTGTTCTATAAACTTACGCACATAATGTATCTTTATGTATCTATATTTAATTATTTAATAAATAAAATAAGCTTTTACGCATTGGGAAGATGCAAAAATTATAAAACAAAATAAATATAGAAGTTATAAAGGAATCACACACAACTATTTATCACGCAAAATTGCTTGCAAAAGTTGACCCACTTTTCTCGAAGCATTTATATGAAGACACTCTATCTTTGTAATCTAATCTTGTTATTAGATTGTTACCTAATAGAAAATTTTAGTTAAACATAGGTAAAATAATCAAACTTGGAGCAGTAAGACATCATCATCATGCATGATCGTAAATGTCGTAAACAGTAGTACAATTGACATTTTAAGGCGAATCCAAAAAACACAAAATAAAGTACTAAAAAAATACACTGATACAACAGTTTTCGTGCAGCGACATTAAGTCCCTCAAAAGAAATTCCAAAAAAGAACGAAACCAAATAGCAACGAAGAAAAATTACCTTTTTAAAATTGAATTTCTTTTGATCCATTAGGATTGTTAAAATTAAATAAACGCTTTATATTTTTACTTAAACATATTCACAGTAAATTTATTAAAATATATTTTAAAACTGCCAAGAATACTATGCACTATGTACTTTCAGACGTATCTCAGAGGTGTTCCACCTCGATCCAATAAAAAAAAAAAACACATTAAAAAATAAAGAAAAACCATAAAAGAAGCCGTCTTGCGATGCGTTATCATTTTTATATGTTCCCCCCTTTCTCAACCCTTTAAGACTAACCCCCGACCGCCCAGATGCAAGCACACACTCACACACATGTGAAAAACATCTATAAATGGGTTAAAGAAAAATGTGTCTACCTGAAAATATACGATGCATGCATTTTTTTTATTCCTCTCACATTTTCTTTGCTATCCGCGATTCTCATATCGCCGATATAAAACTGAAAAATACATTATACGTTTCTAAAGAAAAATAAATCTTGTCACATTGATATAAAGTACAATATGCATTGGGTATACGCGGAAAAAACAGTTCACTCATACACGAAAACTTCGCCCGCAACACATGAGCGAGGCGCCGTTTAGAAAAAAGTAAGCGCACACATATAAATCGCTTGCAGCTCGAAAGGGATGCACTCAGAGTCATAAAATACGCACACAGACGAAATAGTGCACACTCCTATACGTGAGACGCCTTAAGTCTGGACACACAGACGTGTATCGAACGTTCCTCGACACACACAAGTTCGCGTCTAAAGAAAATTGTGCATGTGTTGGAAAAATGCTTTTCCTTGCAGCAACCTCACGGGAAGAGTTTCATAGCGAATACCTCGCGGTAAAGACTAGTCTATCTAGTCGTCTCTAAAATTCCAATAAAAAATGATACCAAAAGAAAAACCTCAAAACAATAACGGAGTTATTTCAAAAATACCTCTTTACTACAAATTAAAAAAATAAAAAAAAAAAACTATAATCGATCGGCCATGCTGGCCGTTCGTAATTTCAAAGGCATTCTTCACCCGTTTCGCGGCGTAAAAAGCGCATTCCAAAAATTCGAAAAGCGAAGTGACAAAAACGCGCGAAAAGAAATAAAAATTTTAAATAATCTACGGCGGCGTTACCGAGACAGTGAGCCGTGAATTGATTCGTAATTGAAAGTTCTGATTGCGACCGTTTCGTTGTTAAGTTTAATAGACACGTGCCGCGCGCATTAGTGATGTAAATAAATGTATGTGTTAATGAGTGTGCGCTGGTGTGCGTTTGTGTGCTCGTCCTTTGTCTGTGATCCAGAAGTGGCTGCGTTCGCGTGTTCAAATAAAATATTCAGCATTTGGACACGTTTTGTTGTTAATTCATTGTAATATAATTGTAGTGGATTTTAGCTTCGTAGAACATGTTAATCGGCTGTCACACAGTACAGTATAATTGCGGGCATTGGCTATTGTAACACGAGTTGATTTATGAGATTTATTAATACCTAATAACGTTTATCTGAAATAAACTTTAACTTATAGGCTTTAAAGTATATTTTCATGTAAACAATATTGAAGAGCAAACGCAATATGGCTAATTAATAAGTATTCTTTTTTTTTCATTTAAGCATTAATAATTAATTACAATAAAAACACGTACAGTACAAAAAGTGTATAGGGTTTAGTGAAGTATTTGATTCTAATAGTAATTGATTTTAAGCTATTTCAAATAAGGAATATAATTGGTATAGAGATTAATAAAAAAAAATTGTTTTTTTTTTTAATATATAGCTATATTAATATAAAACATAATAATACCTAATTTCTTTTTATAATGAGATATTTGTACTCATTTAAATACTGGCAATTCATTTTATAATTTAAAATAATTGATATTTTTAAATCTAATTAGAGATCTCATGTTCACGTTGGAATTTAAAAAAAAAATCTGTAATGTTTGAATTCAGAATATAGACAGACTACTTATATTAGAAAAAACAATCCAAGTGACGGTAATGCCTTGTGCCACGTTGGATTCTAACATGCTCGGCGAAATATGGTCATGTCGAATGTTCACCATAATGACAGTAGTTGGCAAATGTCTCTAACTATTCCATTAGGGGGAAAGGGATTGTTAGTAATGGAGACTGAGAATCCCATTGCTAGCAATATACCCAACCAGGTCGACCTCCTCGCGGCTCCCCCTGGAAACTATCATGGTTAATTCCTGATGAATTCATCATGATGGGCTAACTGACCTGTTTTCATTCTCATCTATCATCCTTCACTGGTGCTCCGCCAGCGTATCCCGTTAGCGCAGGCGGGGTTACCACACCATTTTCACCCATAAAAAACAAAAAAAATCTATTCCATTAAGAATGATAATGGTAAACATATATGATATGAACGGATGTAGGTGATATGTCGCAGCATAACCTAATTTTCTATCAACTTCTCAAATTTTGACTGTAAGAGATCCCACTATCCCATTTAAGGATGTCTTACAGTTTTACAGCGGACTTATGTCCGCCATTGTATATTAAATCTTTTTTATGAATCCAATGTAAATTATTTACAACTAGCAGCCCGTCCCAGCGTCGCACAGGTGGACATTTTTACATTTTAAAAAGTGGCCATTTGCACTGCACACGCAACGGAAGCTTAAAAATGGAGTAACTTCTCCCGTTTTCCCAACAATTCCCTTCACTGCTCTGCTCTTATTGATCGTAGCATGATGAAAAGTATACTATAACCTGCCCAGGAGTATGAAGAATAATTGTACTAAGTTTTGTTAAAATCCGTCGAGTAGTTTTAGTTTCTATAACGAACATACAGACAGACAGACACACAAAAATTTTACGTATTATATTAAATAAATAAATAGATAGTCGTGATGTATAGAGATATGTATCTATACATCACGACTATCTATTTTTCGGAGTAGACAGTAAAGACAAAATGCCGAATAGGTACTTAGATTAAATCTATTACTCTACTAGAAGCTAGTTGGATAGTAGCATCTTTTATTTTATCAATCCAAATAATTAATATCAAATAGATTTTTGCCCACTTCTTTCCTTACTTTCAGGAGTAAACCAATAAAATAGTTCACCTCTAGATGGCGTATCGAGATAAAATATACATATACCAGATTTTAAGTTAGACTTTTTTTTTGTACAACTTAGAATGGCAAACAAGCTGACGGCCCACCTGATCGAAAGTGGTAACCGTAGCCTATAGACATGTCGCCTATAAACTGAAAACGGCATCCAATTTGGTGTAGTAGTTTTTGTGTATTGCCAGTATAAACATATACAGATAGACAGACAAATTTTTAAAAAATTATTACTGTGGCCACTTATTCGTTTCGTTAAGATCCCTCATACAAATATTTCCCATATGACATCTCCTATATACAGATGTCTAGTAATAATTTATATTGCACTAGTAAGATTTACATTCATACGTCGACATACCAGAAGGAGACTTTGTACAAAAGTTATTTGCTTGGGCACTTTTGTCCCATTAGTGTTTCTACCGTGAAGCAGTTGTGTTTGCATGGCTGTGTTTCGGTTTGAAGGGTGGGATATGGCGTGAATTTACTGGGTACGGGGGAATAACACCTGAGTCCTCAGGAATGGCAACGCATGGGGGGTGTCATGGGCGAAACAGTATCTGTTATGTCCACGGTACTGCTCATATCTATAGGCGACGGTTACTACTTTCCATCAGGTGGGCCGTGACCTTGTTTGTCATTCTAAAATGCATAAAAAACACATCAAAATATTAAATTTATTAATTAAATTACTTGATAAAATTCATATATCAAACTGTTTGGGCAGTAAATTAGGAGAATTCTATGCCCACTAGTGAGATATCAATTGGTTGTAAAGGTAGAAGGACACACTCGTATATGATTATAATTCCAAATAACTTCACGACTCAAATTAGAATGTAATAAACTGGAACATGTTTCACTATTTTGTTATTCTTTTGTTTCCGTCTATCCTAAAGAGGGAGAAATGTGATCTCTTTTCCATTCACATGTGTAATAAAACTTATGTTTGATTTTAATTAATAGTATTTTTTTTTTCTGACATCAAAAATTGCAGTCGACTCAATTCTTATACATCGAAATAGGTTATGACTTATTAGTTTTCGACCGCGTTTCTATTTAGAATACTCATGTGATTATATTAAAGTTTATTAGTGAATAATAAACCGTAAAATTCACAGAATATAATAATAATAATAATATTTATTAGGTCAAAAAAATACATGTTTCAATTTTACATTTGTTCCCAAAACTTCACACTAGGATTCCCTGTGTGTGTGATATACTGAATATACTGAGATGCCCTTGGTATATCTTATTTATTTATTTTATTTATTTATTTAACACTTTATTGCACCAACATAACAGGATTTGTTGAACAATTTTCAATACGTATAGTGTAGTACAAAAGGCGGTCTTATTGCTAAGCAATCTCTTCCAGACAACCTTTGGGTAGAAGGAATTAAAGCATAGGTAGGTGGCGCGTTAAAAAAAAATAGATCTGTAAAAAATAGTATCTGTGACAGCATAGTCATATACACATACATAAATAAACACATACATCCAAATATATACATATATATACATACACATACATATATATAACACATAAAACTGGAAATACGTAGGACTAAGTGTATTAAGGATTATGTGTTGTCATTCCTGAGAACTGTGGTGTTATGTTTCCATACCATATCCACACATACACATTTGTCACCCTTCCTTCTTTAATTTAATATAATAATTAGCCATTTTAAATTACAATTACATTTTTTTGTTACTTTTTACTACCTTTTGTGAAGAGAAAATAAACCAGTCATTCAAACATTTAATTTCTACAGACGACGGAATTCTTATACATATAAATGGACAACTTATAAATTTAGACCTATTCGTTTCTATTTAGAGTATTTATATAACTATATTAAAGTTTAGCATGTGAATAAAAACCGTGGACATCACAGAATATACAGTAATGCTCTTGGTATCCATTATACGTTGCTATTCCTGAGAACTATGGTGTAATCCTTTCGTACCATACATATAATATACATACATATATATCTATCACCCTTCCGTACCCTGTAATTTAATATAGGCATTTGTTATTTTAAATTACAATCCAATTCCTAACAGTATTAAACTATCCTTTCTAATAATACAATAGTAAGATGTTCCACCATACTAATAAGAAAAGAATCTTAAAGCAAGTATATGTAATTTTCTGTGTTTATCAAATATTGTATGCGTACAATATAATTTTTGATAAACAAAAATTGGTTTAAAAAAACCTATATCTATACCTTTGATACCCATTTTAAAGTCCTATAATACTTTTATATAATTATGTACATGAACCATATTCATGAAATGAATTATAATATAATTAACTCTATGTAATCTCTAATTCGTGCAGCCAAGACGCAAGATACAGTTTCATATACAAATTTTTAAACCTTTTTTTATACTACTTAGAATGGCAAACAAGCTGACGGCCCACCTGATGGAAAGTAGTAACCATCGCCTATAGACATGAGCAGTACCATGGACATAATAGAGTATACTGTTTCGCCCATGATATGCGTTGCCCCCCATGCGTTGCCATTCCTGAGGGCTCAGGTGTTCCCTTCAAACCGAAACACAGCCATGCGAACACAACTGCTTCACGTTTGAAACACGAATAGGACAGAGGTACCCAAGCAATCGACTTTTTAACAAAGTCTCCCTCTGGTTTCGATTGTTTTCCAACTGTATGAAACTTAGACTCTATATTTGAGTAATCACTAATCTTGATAGACACACTAATTGTAAGATTCTTAGACTCTGTGTATGAATAATCTATGGTTTTTAACTTTAACTATACGAAATGTTAATTTTGTATGTGCGTCATCCATATATTGGATCATGAAGGTCGTGCTTTCATACACTTTAATCAATACGGATCGTAGACATTGTATTTGAGTAGTCTTTGTTCTTATTACACTCACTGTACAGAGCCTAGGCTATTTATATGTATTATTTATGACCTTTATATCCTATACCTCGCACGGAAACTAAATTCTGTATTTGAGTAATCTATGATCTTTCAAACTCTGTAGGACGTAGTGGCAGACCAAAATATACTTTAACTGAATACAGCAAAATTCATATTTGAATCATTTAATACTTATTATCACTTGCTTCGTATTTCTAAGGGCATATAAAACTGTCATTCAGGAGCTACGTCATAAGTTTTCGTGTATTTCAAACTTAAGCAACTTTTAACACTAGAGGGAGACACTGTCATATTAGTAGTAGTAGTGAATCATCGTCATATCATCAGTGGAAAGTATTCCACTGCTAAACATAGGCCTTCATCATAAAAGGGGGGTTTACAAGTAGTAGCCATGTTGGCAGGTGGCTTAATAATCGCAGTTAGGCTTTGGTGATGTTTTAAGATGGACGCTACTGTCCATACCTCGACAATTGACTTCCCTTAGTCGCTTCCTAAAATACCCACGGGAAAGCAAAAGTTCTAGGTCGAAACGACATAACAATTAGTAGAGAAAACAACCTATGAATACAAAATATATGTATGTACAGTATTTAGAGTTTAAAATATTATTTTAGGACATCTTACACAGCAAATGTAGAGCCAAAATGTGCTATATAAAAAGTTGCCAAAGATTTTATAAATGCGCTATTTAGGTTTATGTGCTATTAAACACAATTTAAGATTTTGTTTCACAAAAAAAACCCCTGAACTTCCACATATTCCTTGGTTTTGTGGAATTAAAATCAATAGATATTAAATAAGATTAAATTAGCTGTTCTAATTCGATCTGGTCGTTATCCATCAAAAAAATTTGCACATATGATTGAAAAGTCCTGCTCACTCCATTGTCAAACTTGTGATACTATCGATGATGTGCAACATATTCTATTAGAGTGTTATATTAACACGAAAGAAAGAGAAGAATTCATGCGCCATTTTAACTTAAATAAATTTAATATTGGTCTTATTCAATCTATATTAGCTAAACCCAAATCAGAAATTTTTGAACATCTCTGTAAAATATTGATGCCCATCAATTCCTCTCTTCCTGTGTCCAGAGAAAGTAGATAAAACTTTATTTGAGAAATCAGTTCAGGGTACGATAATTCTGATATACCTGAAGAAGGTAAAAGCCCTTAAAAAAACCACATGCTGGCATATGGCAAAAAAATATTATATCCATATAAGTCTACGATTTCGTTCTATCACAATATAGGTAGTAGAACAAAACAGACTTTTTTTTATTTAAAAATTATATTATTGAAACATTTTTGATCAAATTTCTACATGACCAATTGGAACGTATATCATTTCAAATAAAATTTATTTGCAAGGCAAAAACTCAAAAGATCTCAATATAAAAAAAAGGAATAAATAAAAAATACCTATTTCAAAATCTCCTACAGACTTCAGAATTTATCATCCCAAAGCTAAACTTGAAGTATAACAAAATATGAAGTCGTTTAAAATAAGAACCAGTAAAATTGAGATCGATACTCCACTACCGATCTAGACGTTCACGTATGTGGGTCACGTGTTAAAAATATTCGACCTAGGCAGACATAAATTCCAGGTGTAATAAAATCTATATCTAGAATAATTGTTGTCACTAACTGTATAATGTTAGGGTTCCGTATGCGAATGCCAAAAATATTATTTCATTTTATCTATCACTTTGTGGAGAAAATTATAGAAAACCATAGAGCAGCTAATAGTGTAGATTTTAACATCTTTTTTAAATGGACAAAAGGAGATCAAATTAAATAAAATATATATATGAACATTTTCTTTACTAGATTTACTACCATGATACGTTTGTGAAAAATAAAAAAAAAATAATGTAGAAAAATTATAATGTAAAACAAATAAAAAGCTTAATTAAAAGGTCTAAAACTAAAGGAAGATTAGTTCAGATTTAAATGAACGTATTAATGAAATTTCTGTTATTAATTTTAATAAATAATAAAATAAACAAATAATAAAATAAACAAATAATAAAATAAACAAATAATAAAATAAACAAAATAGATTTCAAACAAGAAATATCATTAATTAAACTGTAAATAAGATTTAATTAAACGGGTGAAGTTATTGCCTCAAATTATTTTAAAACTAAAAATGAATCTAAACTAACATGAACCAGTTTGGTCCAGGCACCTCCTAACCCAACGATAGTTCCTAAAAATACCTAAATACATACGTTATAAAGAAATATATATTTTTATTTCGAGATTATATAAACTGTAGTGTTAAAACTAGTGAGAAATATATTTGTAAAAAAAAGTGCCAACAAAGATGTCGGTGACGCTATCCAATTCGTATCTGAAGAACCCAATAAATCTACAAATGAAGCGTGAATTCGAGGATTTCACTGAAGGAGATGAAAGAAAAATCAATAATAATGATAATAATTCAAGCGATGCTAATTCAGAATGTAGTGACCTTGAAAATAATGGGCCCAGTGATGATGGAGAGAATGCAGCTTTGGATTACACGGAAAATTCATTGGCGTTGCACCCAGTAGCAGATTTTATCAAGAAAGAATTTGTACCTGACTTCAACTTTGGTAATCCGTTTCGAAATCAGAATTTGAGTTTTAAAGATGGCTTCCAGAATCGATCACCATTTCTTCTTCCGACGCAATTGTACAAAAGCTTTCTGGCAAGTCTTGGTAAAAGAAGGCGGAATATCGCTGATTGTTACTCTCTCTATCCAAGGAATATGCTGTTTTCTAATGGATTCGGTACGGAAACATCAGATGATGAAAATAATGGAGACAGAACTTCTGATTCTCCAGATGAGGTAATTGTAACAAAAAACAATCCTTGGTTGATCGCATACATGGACCATTCTTTTACTGTGCTTTTTCAGGGTGGTCTGGTCACATATTTATTTATTATACTCATTGGTAAAAAAAGATAACAAACTTAACAAATTTAATAGAAATGCTCTTTTGGTTTATCATATTCCTTATTTTATCCTCTAAATCATCAAAGAGAATGCTCAATTCAACTTTATTTTTATTTGCTCAAAACATTCGTTAGTTATCATTATAATGATTCTTTTTTTTATTAATAAAGTCTACGTTTAGGATGATATTATATTAATTTTATTTAAATTTGAAATAGGTGAAAATATTACAATACACTATGATCACCATCATTTCACAATTGACGATGATATTGTGCAACATGTAACAATATGACGGAATGTAGCAATGCTAGGCTTCTCAAAATTTGCATGAACGAGGGAAATTCCTTGAAGTACTTTTAATACGTCCAAATAGAATATATATAAGCCTCATAAGCCTCCCAACCGTTTAGTGTTAATAACATCAACAGGTCTCTAAGTGTTTGTTGGTATTGTTCCAGAAGGCGGGTGCGTCGTCAGCGTTTGTGTGGAGCGGAGGGGGGGTGGCCGGCGGTGGGGGGCAGGAGCAGCCGGCCGCGCAACCAGCCGCCGTCCCCACTGGTGAGCAATTTGAAATTGGAACATAAATTCGAAATTGGAACATTATAATTTTTTATTCAGCATTAAATGGATAGCAATCTGACAGCCCACTTGATTGAAAGTGGTTTAATATGAATACCAAGGCTCCACCCGTACGTTGCCTTTCTTGAAGATTGTGACATTATATTTCTGTTCTCTATAGTTTCACTGTCATCTCCCACAAACAAACACGAGTGAGACAGATATACTGAAGCAAATGATTTTTGTACAAAGCATGCTTTGGTTTTTTTTTTGTTTTGATACCACAAAGGTGGTAAACAAACATACAGCCCGTCTGATGGTAAACAGTCACTAGCCTATTGATGACTGCAACACTAGAGGTGTCACAAGCGTTTTAATGACCCCCGAAGAAACCTTAATACGCCTTTTTTGAAGAACCCAATATATAACCTTTATGGAATTCTAATAACACTGCGTTACACGATTTTGGTACCCGTTAAATTGATAGCTGGAGTGAATAGGTAATGAGTCATAGATAAAAAGTTCCAAATATATGTGGTATCCATCACGTCTAGTTTTCGAGGTACATGTCAATCATTATTATAACTACCCTCACTTTAGGCGTATAAGAAACAGTTGAGATTTTCGATGTTATTATACTTTTTTATTGTTTTGTTTTATTTATAAATTGTTTCTATTTGATAACCTCGATATCTTTGAACATATTTATTTGAAAATCCAACATGACTACTGAACTAAGTGGCCGTCGCAACTGCAAAAATGCACCAAATAAGTTTTGTTACGTTTGTGAACAGTACATTGTGAAATCACAAACAAAAAATGTTTCTGAAAAAGTGAGAAGTGCATATTTACTTTATTTTGGACGTACTATTAATCAAGACAAACCATAAATACTACAGTTTTTTTGTGTTTCGTGCTATGTTACTCTCATATCTTGGTTTAATGGAAACAAGACGACAATGCCATTTGCCGCACCGGCTTTATGGCGTGAACCTAGTAATCATTTTAATGATTGGTATTTTTGCATGACTGACATACGTGGCTTTACAAAGAAAATCAAGCACAACATTTAGTATCCTGACGTTCCTTCAATGTCGAAGTCAATACCTCACAGTGAAGAAATGCCTCCTTCTTTACTTCCTACCAGAAATGAAATTAAGATTTCGGAAGAGCCAGATTCGCCAAATGTTGTAGAATATAATGACGAAAGCAGCAAAGATCCTGAGTTTTTAGCTTCTACAAGTTCTCTTGGCTGTCAACATGTGATAAATCAAAATGAATTGAATGATTTGATACAAGACTTAGATTTATCAATTCGACAAGCTAAATTATTAGGATCTAGATTAAGTGTGGAAGTTATTGGCTCCTAAGACAAAAATATCTGTCCAACGGAAACATAATGAAGAAATAGCTTCTATTTATTCAAATTTTGATAAAATATGTTCTTGTAACGATATAGAAACATTAATGAGTGAATTGAACATTCTTTACGTAACACAAGGTATTCTAGGTTTAAATTGTATGAATTTGATTTTTCTTGTATTTTTTATACCTAAATTATGAAAAAAAATCTGGTATATTTTATTAGATTTCTTTAAATTATGTTTGATTCTTTCAATTTTTAGCATAATTTGGCACATTCTCAGGAAAAAAATGAGACGTGATGGAATGAAAATATCTATGTATTCTTACTAAACGATAGGAATAAATAGGAAAACATAACATTTCAAAGCGGGTACTTAATTTTTTTTTTCATTTGTAAATGAGATTTTTCCAACTATATTAAATGAGTTAAGGCCTCAGGTCAGTCATTGGTTTTTACTATTAGAAAATATTTACTATTCTAATTGGAATTATAAACAAGATAATGCAGTTAGAATCGGTGAGGTAAACAATCATGGATTTTGAAGTCATAAGCAAGCTTAAGACGAAAAAAATTGGGACAGGACAACCAAAAAGTCTGAAAGTCTTATTAAGTTTAGAATCTTGTATGAAGCTGCATTCTAATTAGAATTTCTGTCTATCAGGCACCTCAGGTGGTGGTGGGGCCCAGGGCCTGGTGCATTGGATGTCGGTTATGGCAGAGCACATGGGAGGGGGGCACCATGACCCCTCCCATTACGCGCTGCCCCCATGGAACAACGGTGGTGTCGATGTAAGTATATAATTTAATTTCTGTTAACACATATACATACATAAATGTAAATATATATGTGCATCGATAGCTCAGATGGAATTATCGTTCTATTTTTTATATTTTATTATTGTATCAGCCGTTAAATACTTATACTAGGCCTTCTCCATAAGGAGTGTTTTGTCAGTAGTTGCCAAGTTTGGCAAACTGGTTGATAATCAAAGTTAAGTTGTGGTGATGTTTTAAGAGATACGCTGCTGCTCATTCCTCGATCATTAAGTTTCCTTCGCCTTTTACCACACCCACTAGTAAGAAAAGGTGGTCCCAGTTTTCTTTCCATTATCACCCTTAAAAAACTTACATAAACAAGTTATGTGCTAGTTAAAAGTCATATTTCAAGAGGGAGACTTTGTACATAAGTCGTTTGCTTGGGTACCTCTGTTCCATTCGTGTTTCGGTTTGAAGCGTGAGATATGGTAGTGAATTTACAGGATACAGATGAGTAACACCTGAGTCCTCAGGAATGGCAACGCATGGGGGTATCATAGGCGAAACAGTTTACTCTGTTATGCCCATGGTACTGTTCATGTCTATAGGCGACGGTTACCACTTTCCATCAGGTGGGCCGTCAGCTTGTTTGCCATTCTAAGTTGTATAAAAAATATATATATAATAACTATACTGATTTTCACAATTGTGATTTTTATCAAAGAGATACTTCCTATCCTAATGAAAAGTCTCTCACGCCATTATCACTTGAAAATTGCAACCGTTTTTTGTTAGCGGGCCTGCGTTTAATTGCTTATAACAGTTATAACTGTTATAATTTTAACTGTTACCCTCACCTTTGATGGAAATATGCAAATGTTACGTCCTGTAATTAGTGCAGTGTTTTACACGAGAAAACATTTTTTTTAATTCGGTATAATGAGAGCGATTGAGATCTATACAGTTTTTTTTTTTTTTTTAGAATGAACCAACAATATTTATGGTCAGACTGCGGAAGGTTTCTTTTTTAATTTAAATTAAAATAGCTCTTTTACTAGTAAATTCACTTTTACAATTAATTTGGAGGCATTACTTCAATGTAAACTAACCCAAACTGTTCATCAAATCCAGATGAACTAACTTATCACCATACCAAATTTCATCAAAATATGTAATGAATTTATTGTGATTAATTGACAGATATATCCCCATTACATTATATTTGTTTGTAATTTATAATAATTTAAATACAATTTCCATTATTTATATTATATTATTATTCATATTGTTAATATTTTTACTCATATAATGACATTTAATCATTTAATTATATTTTAATGTTTATCAAACACAAGGCATGCTGTGGTCGCCTATAAATGTAAGAACAGTTAGATCTAATCTACCAGTGTATTGTATTAAAATATTTCGCTGTATCTTATGTAGGTAATCCTATAAATAAATAAATAAATAAATATAGATCAGTTACAGTTTCATTATATTTAAAGGTACATTATGTATTTATATACACATATATAACAGCATATATTTTTAATTTTATTCTCTTAATTTTCAATAAATAAAAAAAAAACATTGTTATCAAAATTAAACGAGAGGTATTACCGTACGTATAGTCATTTCCAAGAATTGATTAAACATCAAGTTAATCATTGATTATCAAGTAGTATGATTTTTAAATTAACGGAAAACTTTTTTGTACAGATCAAGTTTTAAGTAATTATTTATGCAAGACTTCTCAGTAAAGCATTTTGGTAAAAGAAATGTCGTTAAAATGGATTCTTGATCAGCTAATTTAAAATATACCTTACCCTTAACTGGTTTCTTAAATTGATTTTATTGAATAGCGTTAGAAAGAAAGAAAGAAATATTTTTGTCCAAGTAAATTTACATTGAAACATTTTTGAATAGTCATATATTCATTATTTTATCTTCAAAATGAAACTAATTAATTTTTTTCCAAGCATAAATTTATAAATTCCCAAAAATCGTCGCTTTTTTCTAAATATGAATAAAAAAAGATTTTTTCTCGGCATTCTAAAGCACAAAAAATATTTTTATTCAAGTGTGCATAACCCTAGAAAAATATTTTTTTCTAATTGTAAATTAAATCAGTTTTTTTTCTAACCATAAAATGTTCCCAAGAATAAAAAAAATACGTGAGTAACATTTTTTCTCACACACTGATTTACATATGGGCTGAATACATACAGATAATCTTCAACAAAATTAAAGACAAGAAATCGCGCATCGTTTACTAAATAGACAAAACCTGTTTAGCGATTCTGAACGCATCATTACCGTTAAACTCTTCAGAAAAAAAAATATGTAAAAACGCATTTATTATAACCCCTAATCCTTTACTTTAAAATTCAAAATGAATTAAACATTCTTAGGAGTCTTGAAAAATTGTCACCCCTGCAAACTTTAAAGTGTTCGCTCAAAGAAGTTTTCGACGCTCATGGCGTCGCAAAACTATGCAAATGACAACCCTATTACATTTGAACACAATTTGAATTTTCAATCACTGCCATAAGGTGTATTTTTGTTTGAATATTCTAAACTATTTAGTTAATTTATTTTGACTCTTATTCGATTTATAATACGTTTTGGTGGTTTTGAAAAGAAATCAAATAGAATATTTTAAAAATGATAGATTATAAAAAATTACGAAATTATACTAAGAAATATAAGTTATATTTGATTAATTATTTCCTATATGTCTTAAGAATTGATACAATTCAATATTGTCATATTTTTGCATAAATAGTCTGGGAATATCATACGAAGGGGGTTTTAATGACATCATTAAAATGAAATTTCTTTATTAAATTAATCTAATTATTTAAATTATTTCGTGAGAATAATATTGTAACAGAAAATACATGCATTTAAGGATCGAATAATAGGTAAAAATAATTTTATCTTGAAGTAATTTATTAAAGTTATTTTTATATTTATATTATTATATATTTATTTTTTATAGTCACCTCTTACGACACCCACGGGAAAGGCAGGGGGCCCACACTATGTCGGGACCACACGACGAATATTAGTGTAGATAAAATATATATGGTAAACTTATCTGGATATTTATGATATGTTGTCATATAAAATTAATTGCCTATGAATGTTTGTGACAGCATATATACTTTCTCCACAAAAAAGTAAAAGAAATTGTAAAGTTCCACTATTTATCAAATAAACGACTGTGCGAGAAAAATCTATTTTTATTATATTTATTACGTATAAATCCTTTTAAATTCGTATAAATATTTTGTTTATACTCTAATAAATGTAAAAAAAAAAAAACTAGAAGTTTGATTAAAATTATATTTATTTCTATAAACTACACATTCATTGCATATATGAACTAACAGCGTACAAAAGTCTGGTGCATATGTTATACACACAAACAGTCTGATAATCTCCTCCTTTTAAAATTAGTTAAAAGGACGAAGTCTTGCAATAACTAGCGTTAACATAAAATCCCAATGGGCCGTTCGCGGTGAATCGTGGACACAAAAAAAATATTACGGGCATGATAGAAACGCGTCGCTGCTCACGTCAACCGATATCGCTTTTATCAGATTCGCAAAGTTTCCACCAAATCACGCACCAATTTTCGCCTGGTCACACACGAGCGCCGGTTGGGAAAGTGTTATTTCAAACCGATACGAACCGATTAGCGAGTGCATTCTAAACTACATGCTTGTATAGTGTTATTATTTTTTTTTTTAATAACGAAACGTTCCAAAGGTGTGATTAGTATCAGTTAATTTGATACAGTTTTATATACACGAGCTATAGATTGTAAAACGCTTACGATTGATAAAAGCAATGTTACGATTTAGGTGTTAAATATTTATGTTCTATAAATAACGAGTTAATTAATGTTTATTTAATGAATAATTTAATATGGTATTAGTGGTTTTTAGTTCCTTTAATAATTTATAACATGGATTTCTGTATACTGAACCGATTACAAATAACGATGTAAAGACAAAGAAATGAGAATAATTAATAAATAAAATTTTCACAAAAAAAAAAACAATTATATAGAATAGTAGCAACGATGCTAGATATTTGGTAATTAATGAATTAGATCACAGATTCGATTCTAATACAGTTCAATTTAGAATACCATTTTTATCTATATCTACCTAAACCTAGCTTATAAAAAATTCATATAAATTAAACCATTCAGACTCTATAATAATAAATGACAAATTTTACCAAGTGTTAACTGTCACTACCTTCAAAGCAAACGAAAATCTATTTTAATGCCGTAACTTAAAGTTCTTAATTTTGCTGTCAATATCAAACAGATTTTTTTGCATAGGAGATCATTCCGTAGTCTCCAAAGTTTCACATCGCAAAATAAAAAAGAGAAAAAATATATCACACTCTCACAATACCACATTGATACATCAAATAACAATAAAAATGATATAGGCGACTACAAAAGTCGATTTTTGAGTTACGAGAAAAAAATTGCCAATATACACATTGTACTGAACCCTGCTAACGATATTTTGATGACTGCCGTGAAGCTTCCATACAATAATGAAATAATAAAAGACAAAAACAGAATAAAAAAATGTTATAAGACTACTGTGTGATGCACAGTGGGGCAGATACGACATTAGTTGGACAAAAAACCACTTCATCTGTGAATAATAATGCGTGGCGTTAACAAAATTTATTGTTTGATATTTGTGTTTCTTTTTTTATATACTTATTCAAGACGTTAATTCTGATTATTGAGACTTTAACGACGGTGTAATGTAATTTAAAGTAACTGAAATAAAACACTTTAAAAAGAAAAAAAAACGTTGTAAAAAATACTTGAACATAGGAATACTAATAAAGATTCGTTTATTTATGCATTATCGTAAAAAATTGGAAAATTTTATACTAATACTAGCTGACTCGGCAAACGTTGTTTTACCATATACATTATTTCGAGAACTGTAGGTACATGAAAATTTATCGTACTACAATTATGTATTATATTCGATTGCCATCTTCCAACCCTATTGCAGCATATAAAAATCGCAATTAAAAAACAGGGATTGATCGTAAAAGCGTGAAAATTTTAATTTGTATTTATTTTTTAATGCTAAATTATAATAAAATAAAAATAAAAAGTTTTGTCAAAAAGTTAAAAAACATATATTTAGGCAACCCTATTGTATTATGAAAATAGATGTTGGCCGATATACACACAAAAATTTCATAAAAATCGGTAAAGCTGTTTCGGAGGAGTTTGGTAACAAACACCGCGACACGAGAATTTTATATATTTGAATTAATTTATATTAGTATAAAATTTTATACAGAATAATTTATTGACGAAACAGTTATTATATAATGCGAAAAAAGATGGATATAAACACCAGAAGAGACCTACACTAATCTCTAATGACAAGATAGACTGTATTTGATTTGAGATAGTATTCAAAAGTATCCGAAACTTACGTGTATGTGCGTGACATGACTTATGAAAGTGAACAAAGTAAGAGATATATCTAAGAACACAGGCCTTTAGCATTTGGATCTAGAGAAATCTACACTCAACAAGATTTTATGTAAATTCAGATTATTTATAATGAAATATAACTTTACTATAACTGCACATTTACAATCCACCTAATAGAAAGTAGTAAATACTCATATTTAGGTGTGAAGCCTTTTAAATCAGAAATTGCATTACATATGCCCTTTTTCTGTTTCAATCCAGGTACTATAAGATTATGATTGTGCCAATCACTCAGGCATGTTACACAAAACTGTAATAGTGGTTAATGAAGAAATTAAATAACAAGTCTTTATATATTATATATATAAATACACAAATTTTGCTATGGGGTCACGTCGTAGAATGGACCACCACTTCCTTTCCCGTGGGTATCGTAAGAGGGGACTAAGGAACTTAATGGTCAAGGAATAGGTAGCAACGTTCCTCTTAAAACATCACCAAAGCCTAACTACAATTGCCAACCCTCTTGCTAAGCATGGCAACTACTTTCAAAATCCCCCTTTGGGATGAGGCCTATGTTCAGCAATAAAAAAAAAAACAAAAAAACACATAAACTTTCCATACATAAATAATGAACAATCTGTACCTAAAGTACTTTCAATCATGAAATGAAAAATTCCGTTGTTATTTTTTGTAACTCTTACATCATTATTATATTAATCAAATATATTCACATGATTAATTAACTTGCAATGATAAATGTAAATAGAAAAAAAAAATACACTTTCTCATAGGAATAATACCGTTGCTAAATCAGCGTAATATTTCTTAATAACATAACAATTGGATTAAACCGACTATCTATAACATTTTAATTATCTATACATCAAAATCAATTATGCACGATTTTATTATTTGAATAAGACGTATTACTGATCATTTGTCAAATGAATTCAGAATATCGTTCACGCTATTGTTTCCTAAACCCTATTTTTTCGCCACACAGTGCGGAGAGATCTTTTTATTACGCGTCCATTGCTCGCTTCTTATCGAATTTATTTGTGTTACTATATTCGAATGCAGAAATGCAATTTAAATAAAGTAGATTTTTCGATTTAATTTTGTTAAGGGTAAGTCTACAGTCATCATTTGTCTCGTATGAAGATTTTACGCATGATTTTGTACGATTCAGTTGCTTTTGTTAAATATTAATTATAAACCAGGTGGGGTTCGTATAGATTTTTGTATATTCACGCCTTTATGATTTAATAGTAGCCAGAAGCAATTTAACTATTAAAATTAAACTGTAGTCTTTTCAACCGACTTCAAAAAGAAGGAGATTTGCAATTCGATTGTTATTTTTTTTTCTTTTTTTTTTTATACAACTTAGAATGGCAAACAAGCTGACGGCCCACCTGATGGAAAGTGGTAACCATCGCCTATAGACATGAGCAGTACCATGGACATAACAGAGTATACTGTTTCGCCCATGATACCCCCCATGCGTTGCCATTCCTGAGGACTCAGGTGTTATTCCTCTGTACCCAGTAAATTCACGCCATATCCCACCCAACACAACTGCTTCACGGTAGAAACACTAATGGGAAAAAAGTGCCCAAGCAAACAACTTTTGTACAAAGTCTCACTCTGGTTGTTTTCTATGATTGTTTCTTTATAACTTTGTCAGTTATAAAATGATTTGAAAAATTCTTTTTTTAATTTTTTTAAATTAAACTTAACTAACTAAAATAATAACTTAACTATCCTTTTGGATATATTTACAGATTTGTCCCGTAGAAGTTTAATCAAAATCGGTTCAATAGTTTAGTTTTTAAATCAATATAACTGTTTTTTTTTTTTGCAAAATTTTAAGTCGGTTTTCTTTATGTGGAACACAACATTAATTATACTTCTTGGTAAGTTCATGATTATCTCAGATGATTTGTATAATCGATTGCATAATATTCAGTGGGTTCCCAGAGAACAATTACCGCTATTTATTCAGTTTTCATGTTCAGTGATACGGTGTGTCAGTCCGTTGATTTACATAATTCGATAAAAAAATAATTGTCCGTGGGAAATTGTGTTGTCATTGAAAAAAAAAAACATTGAGATTCTATTATTGATTTTTTTTATAATATTAGAAAAAAACTACATGCATTCTTTAACAAAAAAAGGTGTAAATAATTATGTATAAATGTCTAGCAGACCGGTTTCGCTGTTTAGTGCATTTTCAAAGGTTAATTGTACCACTAATTCTTTCCAGTGCAATCAATTGTAGGATATTATTTTTAAAACCACCAGAGGGAGACTTTGTATAAAAGTCGTAGGCTTGAGCACCTCTGTCCCATTCGTGTTTTTACCGTGAAGCAGTTGTGTTTGCATAGCTGTGTTTCGGTTTGAAGGATAGGATATGGTAGTGAATTTACAGGGTACAAACAAGTAACACATGAGTCCTCAGGAATGGCAACGCATGGGGAGTATCATTGGCGAAACAGTATACTCTGTTATGTCCATGGTACTGCTCATGTCTATAGGCGACGGTCACCACTTACCATCAGGTGGGCCGTCAGTTTGTTTGCCATTCTAAGTTGCATAAAGAAACATATGTTCATTTTTTAACCGATTTTTGATCCGATATTTATTTATTTATCTCTTTATTGCACCATAAATAAAAATATACAATGACAAGTGAATAATTCAAGTGAAATATATAACATATATTATATATAACGGAAAATTAATGAACTCACTGTGTTTTGCTGTTTCCGAAAATTGTTTCAAGCTTGTGTCACATTTGAGCCTGAAGAATGCTTCCGAATGAGGTCGCCTAACGCCTAACTATGGTCGCCACCCCGCCTACTAAGCGTGGCAACTATTGCCAAAACTCTCTTTATGGGGAAGGCTTTAACCATAAGGCTTAAGATAGTGAACAGTTATTTAAAAAAGAAAGAAAGAAAGAAATATTTTTATTCAAGTAAAAAATGAGTATTCAAAAACGTTTACATCTAAGTGATGTAAACGTTTTTGAATAGTAATTTTTTTTTTATTATTTTATCTTATTTTAGCGCCTATTCAGAATGCAATATCATCCAAAAAAAATGGACAATCAAACTCAACTGTTGCTTTTTTCAAAAAGTTTAATTACATAAATTAAGAATCTGTGTAAGTACAACTATTGAGCAGTATCAGATCGTACAATTTAAAATATATAGTATATAATTAAAACAAATTAATAAAATATATACACAGTATATAATTAAATCACCCACAACACCAGCGGCATTGCAGGTGTAATAAAATAAGGTTATGTTGTCGTATCGTTAAATACAAGTTGATTCCAAAGAATGGTTGTGCGTGGAAGAAAGTGCCAAAAACGCACGCGTCAGATGATTGGGATGAAACTTTAGTTTGTGGCGGGTTGTACGGTTACAGTGACCAGCGCAGACTAGTCCTTACAGGCAGCACCCGTTCACGAGTATGACGGATGAGCCAGCCATCATTGTTATATGAAATCAATCTAAAAGTATAGCCATTCAAATAAAAAAGTATTTTCCAAATTGGTTTATAAATAACGGAGTTAAAAGATATCAAACATAAAAAATACAATCGAATTGAGAACCTCCTTTTTCGAAGTCGGTTGAAAAAATATGAACTGAGTGTGTTGAACTCTCACACGTACGCACTAGTTATAAATTAAAAAGGAATTAGCGTCCAAAAAACAATTAGTCCAATAACAATCTACGCAAGAACAATTAGCAATCCGACGGAGTGAGACAGGAATAAACAATAGAGAATAATAAAGCCTCGCACATATCTATCGGGCGATGGTGGCCACAATTTTGACAGCGCAGAGACCGGTCCTGGAAGATTAATGGTCGTTCTACTCATCGCCGTAATGACGCCCCCTCCGCGCCGTCTAATGACATCCAGTGTAGGGTGTGTTCAGGTTGAGAAACATCCGAGACATTTGGTGGAAAATGTAAACTATATCCCAGTTCAAAAAAGGAATAGGTTCTCAGTTCGTTTGTATTTTTTTATGTAAGTTACATTATAACTCCGTCAGTTGTAAATCGATTTGGTTTACTTAGTTTATATTAATATTTTTAATTAATATTTACAAAAAGAAAGAAAGAAAGAAATATTCTTATTTAAGTAAACTTAGTTTTAAGCATCTTTGTATAGTCATTTTTTCATTACCATTGTGAAATTTTTATATTCCATTTATTATACTTTTTTCTTTAAAGGAGGTGCCAAATTCTGTTGTAGCATGTGATAAACCATTTTAGTTTTTTTTTTATGTAACTTAACAATGTAAACGTATTGATGGCTTGCCAAAGTGGTAACGTTTTAGTAAAGTTTTTTTTTTTTTTTAATTAGATGAAAAGAAAACTCTTCAGTATCACTGAATATCGGGTTGGTACTACATCCTTCATGATTAAACTTTCGCTTATTGTCGCGTAAAATGACAGAAAAAAGTATTTTATTATATATATAAAAACATTTTTTTTTATGTTATTTGTTAAATTTCAAATTTTCTTCTATCAATATGCCCTATTTTAATATATATTTATACAACCGTCTTTATAATATTTTTTTATTATTTTGACAATTGTCCTCTACCACGTATTAGTAATTTTCTCTGGTCGGGGCAACTATTTCGTATATTCCCTTCCAGCCAGCTTTAATCCAGGCCCTATCTTTGAGCTCCCTATACGACATGACACCTAATCTTTCCTTCATCTGTCCTATGTAAATTAGCTACTAGGCATACATATTTTTGGATTGCTATCTAGATATTTACCTACAGTAACAACATTATTTATGTTTCTATTTTATGTGTTAATAAACACATAAATAACATTCCCTGTATGGGTATATTTATGGACGGGAATTTATTTTGTATGTATATAAAACGTTCCTACAGACACGATTTAAAATATGTCGTCCATTTTATAAACTCACATTATGACTTGCGTTGAACGTTTTCAAACGCATATATTAGAACTCGCAGCGCTCGATAATTTATTGAAGAACGCTTAATATATTTTTAGTTATATTTGTTTGTATTATTCAAATGAAATGCCTTTTGGAAATATATTAAAAATAATATTTTTATTATCCATACAGTGATTGTAAATGACTAAAATTATGACTCTGTTAAGGTTACAAATGTTAAATATATGATCAAAATCATTACACTTATTTTTACGTTGTCGCAATTGGGTTAAAACACACAGCCTTTATTTTTCAAATTAAATTATAATATTAATATATATATACATATATAATTAAATAAAAATTCAACACCCATGTAAAAACCTTATAAACTTTCACATTTAAAATACAAGTAGGATTTTATATTGTTAGCCATAGTCGTTGTTTAGATTGTATGTTAATAGATAAATCTACGAGATTAGATATTAGATAGAGGTTTAAATGGTACTAAAAATCCAGTTTTTTTTAATGTATTTATGCATGCTAATTAAATAAAATAAAAAAGATGTCAATTAAAATAAAAACAGTAAACAAAATAACAATAAAAACAAACCAACTTTTCCTTTTTAAAAATCATATACTCGTAACTCGTAAAAATTGTCCGCAAAACACAACACCGTGTGGTCACCGCCAAAGCATCCTTGGTTAATGTCTTTGCCGTAACGAAAAAAGTCTGGCATGTTTATCTTGGCCGGGACGCTGCGATGCGAATTGCTTGCCCCGTGAATTTCGGCCCCTAATCGATTTTACTTCGGATGCGTCTAATTTGCCGGATTAATCGTGGTCACCCTTGTGTACGGCTAATTTCCTTGTTTATTGTGATAGCTTATATTGTTTTGGTGTTGCGATAATTATGTATCTCCTTGTGAATTGTTTGAGAGTCCGCGATCACCTTTAATCATCGCAACGGTCGACAGCAACAGAGAACTCTTCCTCCTACCTTAAAGCCTAAATGATAACATACAGTATGGTTTAAGAGAAGTTATTTTTACTGAACTAGGTGTTTTTAATAATTTGTTAAGAGATTATAGCATGGGCTTCTTTAAAAAAGCAGGTCAAGTGCGAGTTGGACTCGTGCAACGAGGGTTCCGTACATAATCATAAATTTTTTTTGTGACATAACAAAAAATTTATGATTTTCGGATTATTCCTCTACTCTACATGACGTTGCTTTTTGCCAATTTCATAATTCTAAGTCAACGGGTAGTAACCCATAGGTTTTGATTCCCTTTGCGAATGTTAAAATATGCGCTATAAATGGAACCTAAATGGCTGTATCTTTTGATTGCATCGATTTAAAAGCTTGATTTTTTCACTTCTTTAAGAGATTGCAGACTTAAAGTACAGGATGTTAATTTTAACTTGATACGTCTACGTGTTCCTCAGAAAAAGGGTCTTGACAGACGGACGGACGGACAACGAAGTGAATCTATAAGGGTTCCGTTTATTCCTTTGGAGGTACGGAACCCTAAAAAGTGGCAAAGAGCTTTCTTTCTGGGTCGCAACGCGCGCGTAATGTCCCTAGTATTACAGGCGTTCATAACCTACAGTAACGGTTTACCATTAGTTGGGCCAAATGCTTGATTGCTACCTTAGTGGTATAAAAAATAAATATTTTGTAGAAGTCCATATCACTGGTTAATCAATTAGAATTATTATTTGGACTGAATAACGGTCGGAGATTGATAGCTAATATGGAAGGTCGTAGAACTCCTACTATTTTTTATTATACAACTTAGAATGGCAAACAAGCTGACGGTTCACCTGATGGAAAGTGGTAACCGTCGCCTACTATACTATATACTGGTATACTGTTTCGCCCATGATACCCCCATGCGTTGCTATTCCTGAGGACTCAGGTGTTATTCCTCTGTACCCAGTAAATTCACGCCATATGGAAGGTTGTGGAACTTCTAGTAGTAACAGTGGCGGTCAATCCTCGAGTGTTGGCAGTCACACACATACTAATGGTAGCAGAATTAAACAAAATAATTTTAAACAAATAACCAGTGCTATAGACTTCCGCAAGATAATACCTACTTCAGTAAAATATATATACTTATCTATAAAATACTTGCTTTTACCCGCGTGTCCAGAATATGTCGATTGCCATCCTTTATAGCACGTGTAACTAAACTAAATTTAATAGTAATCGGTTAAGCCGTTAAAACGTAAGAGTAAACAAACAAACGTACTCACTTTTACATTTATAATACTAACAAGAATGTACGAAATATCTACGAACTTTTTTTTTTTTAATGGATGATAATGAAATGGTAAAAAATGATAAGAATGATAAAAGAAACACAAGGTGTCATGTCGTATAGGGAGGTCGAGGATATGGCCTGGGGTAGAGCTGGCTGGAGAAAGATGCATGAATTAGTTGCACCGACAAAAAGGAACTCTTAAATGAAAAAAAAAAATGAAATGGTAACCCCGCCCGTGTTAACGATATACATTGGCGGGGCACCAATGAGGGGTGATTGTTGAGGATCTAAAGGCAGGCCAGTTAGCCTATCGTGGCGAATTCAACGATGATTTAGTCACGATGGTTTCCAGGGGGAACCGCGTGGAGGTCGACCTGATAAGGTATATTGATAGAGATAGGGACTTACCTCCCCATTACTAACAATCCCTTCCCCCCAAAAATATTTACGAACTCAAACATTGTTTATCGGTGTACCTATGTGTGATTGGAGTCGATTTTTTGCGTAGAAAAATGGATTCGTAATTTTAATATATTACGGATTAATTACCTCTAAATTATCCTCGACACCCTATAACTAGAACATTTAGCTTACCGCGCTGTAAAACAAACCTAGGACTGCATCATCCTCTGGCTAGGATTAGTGCGTCATACAATGAAATTAATGCCAAATTACCTGAAATTGATATAGTGCATGATAATTCGAATTCCTACAGGAATCTACATGTGCAACAATCTAATGAAAATTAACTTTAATTATCATATATATATATATATATTAATATTTTTTAATTTAATTCACTCATAATCGTATTTTCTGATTTCTGATCACAATTTAGGTTACATGTTTATTTTTATTATTTACTTCATTTTCTCGCACTGTATAATTATGTTAAAATAAATGCTGTGAATACTTATAATAGGCGTGTGCATTAATATTGTATTGTATTTAATGTTTGTTATACCTATATGTTATAATGCAATATGCTGTTGGTGTTCCTTAAATAAATAAATAAATATATAATAATTAAATATTTGGCGGGAAAATCTAAGACTTATAGCCAGTAACTTATAGTGTGGTTAGTGCAGGTAAAGTCCTATGGGAGCTATGCACAGAACTCTCTAACTGGAATGCTCCGAATCGATATATTGCCCTCAGACTAGCCACCATAAACTGAAGTTTTTTTATGGCCCGCCGTAACTGTGTATTTGCTATTTTTCATGTGATTTAGCGACATCTATATTTCGCTATGGAGGATGTCTGCTTATATTTTAATTATAAACCTTGTATATAAAAAATATGTCACGATATTTGTCGTGGAACTCCTTTGAACTACTCGATAAATTTTTATTAATTTTTTATCTATATTTGGTTGGTATGAGAATCGGTCGTATAGTATATTTCATAACTTTTTTTTTGATTGGTGAAAATAAAAAAAAAAAGTTGTCAGCCCCACTTGCGCTAACGGTATATACGTTGGCGGGGTACCAGTGAAGGTTGATGAATTCGTCAGGAATTAACCATTATAGTTTCCAGGGGGAATTGCGTGGAGGTCGACCTGGGTGTATTGCTAGCAATGAGATTCTTAGAGACGTTTGCCGGGTCAGCTAGTATATAATACACGGACGAAATAGCTGGTTCAAACATATAAATAAAATTATTCAATAGTACAAATGTTTTTACCAAATTATTATGAAATAAAAAAAAATACACCGTCAGACAGAAACAAAAATAACCTAATGCTTCTCCATCTCAAATACTGTGTATTTTTTTATGTACCGCTGAGGTGGCAAACAAGCATACGACTTACCTGATGGTAAGCGGTTACCGTAGCCTATGAACGCCTGCAATACCAGGAGTATGACGCGCGCGTTTCCGACCCTTAAGAAATCTCTTCACCCCCCTTTTGAAGAACCCCATACTCTAGTCTCTTGGGAAAACGTCGGCAGGGAGCTTATTCTATAACCTGCGTGTTCTTGGAAGAAAACATCTCTGAAACCGCGTTGTACGCGACCATTTATGTACGGTATAATCGTGAACTCCGTGTGTATGCTGTACTTAATGATAACTGATAAAAGTGCCAAATAGAACTGCAGCGGCCAGCAACTGAGGCATTGATGGACTAACGTACAAAATGTGGGCCAAGGCGTAGCCGAGGCATACGTGAGTCTACTAATGCCTAGTTGTGGCCAAGGCTTGTATAGTACTTTTCTCAAACAATGCGCGGAAATCAAAAACACAATTTTACTTTTTAAGTTCAATGACGAATAACGATCAATAATAATTTTTCACGCGCCATAATGTTTTTTTTTTCAATAAACAGCTTTCTATTTGCAAGTCAGTTCGAAATTTAAATAAAACTTTTTATTAGTTATCTCCTTGGTAGCCATGTTTCGAAGTAAAAGGTCATTCATTCCATCTTTAAATTACAGGACAGATATGAGTTTACATAGTAATTTATCTGGCCGCAAAACACGACAGATATGGATTTTCATACAACTTTTGCCGGCCGCTGCCTGCATGTATCTGGCCAGTACGGCAATTTTTATTTATCTCGAAGAAGATTGTCAAAATAATGCTTACATTTCCAAGCATGTTTGAGAAAAGATAATAAACAAGTTTTTAATTACTCCTCTCCATCCAAAAGCTGCCTGGAAGAGATCGCTCTTAGCGATAAAGTCGCCCATTGTTTTCTCACTGTGATTATGTCTTGTAATTGTTTATATTTATAATAAGTTTACTATTGTAATCTTTTGGAGGAAACAATGAAGAGTATCTATTTATCTATCTAAATAAACAAACAAACATACTTTCAAATTTATAGTGTCGATTTTCATAGAACTATTATTAACTATGGCTAGAATGAGATGACACCAAATAAATTATCTATCAATACAATATTATGATGTAAAGTACAATGGCTGAGTTTATAACGACCGTATTATTGGGGTTATAAATTTTGGGGTTGCATCTTAAAGAATTCATTTGTAAAGGGGTGAGTGGAAGGTAGGGCAGCGTGTCCCGCCAAGTACCGTGAGCGAATCTGATAGTGTTAGCTTACGTTTAGTTGGATTGCGTAGTTTTGATCTGTGAGCTTTTTAAATATTTGGTATTGAAATGATTGCGCTATCGATCTACACTGGTGGGGCACCAGTGAAGGATGATAAGTGAGGATGAAAGCGGGTTTTTTTAATGGGTGATAATGGTATGGTAACCCCGTCTACGCTATCGGTATACACTGGCGGGGCATCAGTAAGAGATGACTAATGAGGATGAAAGCAGGTCAGTCAGCCCATCCTGAGGAATTCAACTAGAATTAGCCACGATGGTTTCCAGGGGGAATCACGTGGAGGTCGACCTGACAGGGTATATTACTAGTAATGGGGCTATTTGACCCCATTACTAACAATCCCTTTCCCTCCGATGAAAGCGGGTTAGTTAGCCCATCATGAAGAATTCTACAAGAATTAATCGCGATAGTTTCCAGGGGAACCGGAATGAATGTCGACCTGATAGGGTGTACTCCTAGTAGATCAGTGAGCTTGTAAATTGTAATAAAAAACAACTGCATTTTTTACCTATAGACATGCTATTTTATATTATGCACATTCGTCTTTCTAGTAGACATGAACAGCGCGATGGAGATCGCAAAAATCGAATGCAAAAAGTATTAATGTAATCGACAATTATTCGCAGCATTGGCCACGTGAGTAACCTATTATTAGAAATTATAGTTTATCCAGCGATCTCAAAGGAGGGATACTCCAAATTAACTTATATTTTTTGTGTGTATGTCACGTGACATCTTCATTAATTATCAACATTTTTTTTGTTGAAAAAGTTTCAACCTTTCTGATCTTTATTCGAATGTTGTCACAATTAAATTTATATATTTTTTAACTACTAAATTATTTAGATTATCAACCGACTTCATAAAGAAGACTTACAATTCAGTTGCATTTTATTATGCATGTTACATCATAACTCTGTTAGTTCTAAACACATTTGAAAAATTTATTTTTTATCTAAAAACTTTTATTTACAGATTAGTCCCATACAAATTTTATCAAAATCGTTCCAAAAGTTTAGTTTTTAAACCAAACCCGATTTTATCACAAGTGAAGTTGGTTTTTTGTGAGGCAAAATTTTTAATTATAAAGATTCTAATATTTAAACAATTTTAATATTTTTTCTATTACGATCATGACTATATGGTCCTGCTACAAAACAGTCAAGTCCGAACTCTCAATATTTATTTCTCATAATATGATAACATGATGTCTATACGCAAAGGGTGACTAACCGCTGCGTTTTTTTTTTCACAATTTTTTTTTTTTTTTTTTTCAACTAAATGCACTGTGTCATCATCTTTTGAGTGTAGTCTTGGAGATAGATTTTTATTGTTAATAAATAGCATTAACAAGATTTACTAGTTAAGCTTTTGTTGATGTAAAAATGCTCGTTGAATAGTCAATAGCTTGAGAGATTCATTATATAGTTAAACTTAACGTTGGATGAACAAAAAATTTATTATATATTACTTGTAATTTATTATATATATAACTCGGACTTAAAAATTGTTGAACTTAAAAAAAATTATACGATTAATTTTTTATTAGCATTTTTTTTATATTAAAAATGGATATTAAAATATTTGCTACTATAATGTATCCAATATATAATATATTATAATATAACTGATTTAAAAAGAAAATCATATTTTTGTCCGAAAGGGTATACTTACATATTTTTTTTTATTGATGGATGAAAATGGTATGGTAACCCCGCCTGCGCTAACGGGATACGCTGGCGGAGCACCAGTGAAGGGTGATAGATGAGAATGAAAACAGGCCAGTTAGCCCATCATGATGAATTCATCAGGAATTAACCATGATAGTTTCCAGGGGGAACCGCGAGGAGGTCGACTTGGTTGGGTATATTGCTAGCAATGGGATTCTCAGTCTCCATGACTAACAATCCCTTTCCCCCTTATTATATGTATTAGTAAAATTACTAAAAACACAACATATTTTAATTGCTGTGTCGGTTGAAATTACCTATCGACACGTCCCCTTCATAAATGGCAACACAAACAATGAGCAATCAATTGCTCAGAAAATGCTACCTAATAATTGCCTACAGTAGGCCGTGCCGCCTTACTACGTCGAATTGAAGAGAACTCCATAATTAAATTAAAAATTATAAAAGTTTTGAGAATATGTCTACATTATTACTATCAGATATTAAATTATTTAACAATTTTTAATGAAATCACAATATTAAACTGATTTTTAATTATACCTTAATAAATGCTTTTCGTGACTAATAATAATGAATAATAATTATAATTAAACGTAATGCATGTAATAGAGTAATAAATTTTGAGTAAACAGTTGAGTAATTACAAGCGGCATAAATTTAGAAATTAATATACCTACTAAAAATATGAACAAAATTATATGAACAATTATATTTCAAACTGATACCTTTAGCGGCTTTAAATGGGGCACTTGCTAAATTATTTTAATACTTTTATTTATAAACGTATTTGTAAGCGTAAAATATTTTTTTTTTTTTAATAGGGAAAAGAATTTATGAAACTTAGAGGTGTCTCATGTAAAATGTTTGTGTTATAATTGTGTAAATAGAGTATATCTCTAAAAATGGAGTATGATGATGAAAGATGAGGTTTTTGACGCTAATTTTGTTTATCTACTAGCAACGTTGTGAACATAAACCATCATCAATGTTGTAGCGACTCTCTAACATCCCAATTGTGAACATGAGTCTCTCTCCATAAAAGAACTATCTAAATTACTATAATTACATTAATCATATTAGCTTCTTATACAATTTATTACAAATTGTCCTTCTCTTAAATTGTTAAATAGATTTTTGTTCTTCCAGACAGTTGTTGCAATATCTTGGAGATACTCCTTTAAAACTACACAAAATATATCCTTACCTCTTACTAATGACATAAAAGTGAGATTTTTTTTGTTTATGTATGTGTTTATTTGTTATTTCTTACTTCTTTAATAACTCATTTAATTGTCATAAAATTTAACATACGCTTAGTATTTGGCTTAAATTTGGTTATAAGCTGAATAATAAATATAGCATTTGGTTACAATTCTTTATTTACTAGTCACGAAAAAAAAACTTAAAAGTAAATTTATTTATTTCATAATTTATTATTCGATTTTCAATAGACGGTAACGTACAAATAAATAAACGTTTTAAATTAACATTAATGCGGTATATTCGACGTAGCTATACTTCTTTCTGGCGTCTCAGGCCGCCATCCATCTTAGGGCGTCGACAGACTGACTCACGGGTGACGACTCATCTCGTTAATTCGTTCCGACTGTGTGTACACGTCTTTACGTAGACATGTGATTATTAGGTTGCTGTTAAACAAAATTTATGACTACGTATGTAAAAAAATAGTTCCAAAATTCACTGCTTGTGAGAGGATGGGGAGACTTTGTACAAAAGTCGGTTGCTTGGGTACCTCTGTCCCATTCGTATTTCAACCGTGAAGCAGTTGTGTTTGCATGGTTGTGTTTCGGTTTGAAGGCTGGGATATGGCGCGAATTTACTGGGTACAGAGGAATAACACCTGAGTCCTTAGGAATGGCAACGCATGGGGGGTATCATGGGCGAAACAGTATACTCTGTTATATCCATGGTACTGCTCATGTTTATAGGCGACGGTTACCACTTTCCATCAGGTGAGCCGTCAGCTTGTTTGCCATTCTAAGTTGTATAAAAAAAAAACAGCGGAATTAAGTACAAGTACAGTAAAATCATATTGCTTTAAAAAATTAGGAAAATAAAAGACTGTGAAATGATTTTTTTCTTACCACTACCACTATCCTACTGCCCTACACTACTCTCACACCCTACAGCCTAAATGGTCGCGTACAACGCGGTTTCAGAGATGTTTTCTCCCACGAACACTCAGGTTATGGAATGAGCTCCCTGCCGAGGTTTTCCCAAGTGACTACAGCATGGGGTTCTTTAAAAGGGGTGTAAAGAGGTTTCTTCAGGGTCGGCAACGTGCGCGTTATACCTCTGGTATTGCAGCCGTTCGTAGGCTACAAACTATACGACTATTACGAGTATAAACTGATTTGGAAAATTATTTTATTTTTATATAAAAGTAAATTTATTTGATTCATTTATTATTATACTATTAAAGAATATATTTTATGATTAGTGCCATAGTTTCATCAAAATCGATTCGGTAGTTTAGTTTTTAAATTATAATTTATTTATTTAAGGCAAACAGACGGCTATAACAATACGTAATTATACATTTAAATAATAACTTAACAGCTACTAAAGTTTGCACAAATCTACACAAATATTATAAAGAGGAAAGGTTTGTACTTTTGTGTGTATGTATGTTTGTAATAAATAAACTCAAAAACTACTTTGCCGATTTCATACTTTTCGAATTCTTTCACCATTAGAAAGCTACATTCCACCTGAATAACATAGGCTATATTTATCGCTAGAAAAGATTAGTGATCCTTACTAAAACTTTAGTAACATAACTCAAGGTGTAAAAAAATGCTATAAAATATCTTTCGTCGCGTGCGCTGCGGAAACTATTGGTGACAGAACAAAAATATGTTCTACAATATTGAAGAAAATATCAATGACTACAAAAAACCTTTCAATACTATGTGTCCAACTATTATCGTTATGTCACAATAAACACTTTTTAAAATGTTGTTAAAATTTCCACCCGCGCGAAGCTAGCGCAGGTCGCTAGTTTCACATAAATATACTGGACCCTTTCAATTGAGTCAAACTACCATCGGGAAAATATAATAATAATAATAAAAAAAAACGAACGCCAACAGAACGCGTCGAGAAATTACAAATCGCGTTGCGATCGCATCGCTGTCGCTTTATCTCCGAGCGGGCATGTGAGACGCTGACAGTGACGGATTTACGCGCGGACAGATTATGCCCGTGACGGATATATCCGCGGATTACGCGACTCCGCCGCTAAGTAATAGTGCGGTGATTAGGCCCGGCCTCAAAGTCTTCACCTCATTTCGAATATTTTGAGGGACGATTAAATTATAGTTGCCTAATAGTGTCCAAATAAAGATGTGCTTCAAAATCCTATCCCGAATGTCTCGAAGTAAGTTTAAATTAAAGTGATCTAATACTGTCCAAATATTGATCCTATTGGTCCTATTTCGAATGTCTTGAAAGGTGATTAATTTATCATTGTCTAATAGTGTCCAAATATAGAAGCGCTGGAGAATCCTGACCTATATGTCTTCAGGAATTATTAAAAAGAAGTTGCCAAATAGTGTTTAGATATGGATGTAGTGGAGAATCCTATACCGAATGTCTTAAGGGAAGATTAAATTACAGTAGCCTAATAATGTCCAGATTTGGATGTGCTGGAGAATCCTATCCCGAAATTCTTGAGGGATGATTAAATTAAAGTTGCTTAATAGTGCCCAGATATAGAAGCACTGGAGAATTCTATCCCGAATATCTTGAGGAATGATTCAATTACAGTTGCTTATATGTGGCCATATATGGATACACTGGAGAATAGTATCCTGAATGTCTTGAGAGATGATTAAATTAATATTGCCTAATAGTGTTTAGATATGAATATATTAGAGAATCCTATCCCGAATGTTTTGAGAGATGATTAAATTACAGTTACCTATTAGTACCCAGATATGGATCTACTGGAGAATCCTATCCCGAATGTCTTGAGGGACGACTAAATTAAAGTCAATAACATATGTTAAGTGGAATATGCAACATGTTATTCTTACCCAATCATCATAATAACCCTGTTTACATATACCTTTAAAACTATTTTGTTTTCAATCGACTTCAAAAAGGCAGTTATTATTTTTATTGTTATATTTAAAAAAAGTAATATATTAAATTTCGAATTATGCATTTTCTTATAATAATATAAATCCTTTATAAGAGAGTTGAGTCTGCTCATTGCGGATAGGGGCCATGATCGCCGTTCTGGTTCGTATCTGGCTCAAAGGATATCTCTGGCGATCCAACGCGGAAATGCCGCAAGTGTCATGGGGACCTTTGGGTCGGGTACGGATCATGAATGGGACTGATCATTAAATTTTATTTTTTTTGTGATACTGTGAAATGTATTAGTTTTATTAAATGTATTATTATTATATATATTATGTGTGTGTATATTTTCGTAGTGGAGAAATTTAAAGTATTTTTTTCAATCGACTTTGAAAGCTTCATTATGAAGTCAGTTCTCAATTCGGTAGTAGTTTTTTTTTTTATGTTTGTTACCTCATAACTTCATCAGTTGTAAACCTATTCAGAAAATTCTTTTTTATCTAAAAAAAACGTACCATAGATTTGGGTACATGGGCTTCATAGATTTTTTAAAATCACTCCAGTAATTTAGTTATTAAATCAAAATTTAAAAAGTTTACTAACCAATTGTTAGTCGGTTTTTTTTTGGAACGTAATCTTAATTTATAGTCGGGTAAAAATGTTTATATCAAGAGACTATACCACTCGTACGCGTGTACAACTTTGGCGTCTGTCTGTCTGCAGCTATATTGAAAACACAATGCGCTTTGTTAAATAACAGAGTGCAATAGTGACAGGTCAACATATTAAAGTTGTAGTATGACGTTTAATAGTGCTTATAGAAATTCATAACGGTTATATATCGAATCGGTTGACAGTTGAATCCTTATTATTATTATAAATGTGTACAAAAGTCGATTGCTTGGGTACTTCTGTCCCATTCGTGTTTTAACCGTGAAGCAGTTGTGTTTGCATGGCTGTGTTTCGGTTTGAAGAGTGGGATATGGCCTGAATTTACTAGGTACAGAGGAATAACACCTGAGTCCTTAGGAATGGCAACGCATGAGGGGTATCATGGGGGAAACAGTGTACTCTGTTATGTGCATGGTACTGCTCATGTCTATAGGCGACGGTTACCACTTTCCATCAGATGGACCGTCAACTTGTTTGCCATTCTAAGTTGTATAAAAAAACATGTCATAAGTTACGTTACCATATTATAATTTTTTTTTTAATTTTTTTTTATACAACTTAAAAGAAGCCTAAAGCTACTAATAACCTGCCCAGTAAACGTAATCCAGTCATGTTTAGGAGTGGAGCTCTCTTCCTGCTTATGTTTTTTCATCTACATATAGTCTGCACCAATTTAAGGCAAATGTGAATAGGCTAGTTGTGGTACCGCGAGCCCCATCTTAGACCACATCAACGCTTTCCATCAGCTCCGATCGTAATCAATCGCAGGACTCTTCAATAGTAAAAAAAGCGAATGAAATCACGGGCAAAAGCTAATAAAACAAAAAGACATGTCTATATCACTATTTCTGTATGTTCTCAAAAAAAGCTAAGCATAAAGCTATCAGGTTAGAAGTAACAATGATTAAACGTTCAAACGTCTGAAGCTTCCAAACTCAATTTGCGGCGTGCGTCCATTTGTCACCGCCGAACTCGCGAACGGAAGCCGCGAGATTATCTTCGTGTCTCTACATACTAAACTTGATAATATTTCTCTATATGTATTATATTTAATAATAACAGTCAACAGGTTCTTTTTTTGATGGATGAAAATGGTATGGTAACCCCGCCTGCGCTAACGGGATACGCTGGCGGAGCACCAGTGAAGGGTGATAGATGAGAATGAAAACAGGCAAATTAGCTCATCATGATGAATTCACCATTGATAAAACCATGATAGTTTCCAGGGGGAACCGCGAGGAGGTCGACCTGGTTGGGTATATTGCTAGCAATGGGATTCTCAGTCTCCATTACTAACAATCCCTTTCCCCCCACAGTCAACAGGTTAAAACATCATTATTATTATTATAAACTAACCACCTGCCCCGGCTTCACATGGCTGTAAGAATTTTTCACTTTTTCGAAAGATTTTTCAAATATTTCCATTCATTCATCATCATCATCATCATCATCATATTTATCATCATATTAGCTGTTAACTGTTTACTGCAGTACACTAGTCACCCCTCATAAAGGAAGGTTTTGCCTGTAGTTGTCACGCTTGGCAGGCATGTTGGCAACCGCAATTATCCTTTGGTGATGTTTTAAAAGGAACACTGCTCATCTCTCGACCATAAAGTTTTTTTAGTCGCCTCTTAAGACATACACGAAAAAAGAAAGAAGGCATCATTCATACAAATGTCAAATACAATAAAAAAAGTAAAACAAATAAATTCAGTTTTAATACTTATTTTTGTATTTTTTTTTGTATTCACAAAATATTATTTTTTAATCGACTTCAAAAAGAAGGGGATTCTTAATTCGATTGTATTTTTTTCTTTATGTTTGTTACCTCATATTATTACCTCAGTTTTAACTGATTAGGATTTTTTTATCTGAATATTATACTTACAGATTGTTCCCATAAAGATTTTATCAAAATAGATACAGTAAATTATTCTTTAAATCGAAATATTATTTATCATTTCAAATGCATTTAATAATGAAAGGTCGTATACACTGTACAAGCACTGTTCAGTGTTGATTGATCGCATCAAACTCGGTACAGTGGGACTCGGGGACACGGCACACATCCGGCCGCCATTAGCTCAGATTCCCCCGCTTACTGCTATACTTTTATACTATTATTATTTTCACTTAATTCAGTATCTATTTGATAGAATAAACAAATGAACTTTTTTATTCAAAGAGTATTTAAAAAATATTAGATTTGATCCACAAAAAATAGCTAATTCAATATTGGCAATATTTTGATTTAAAAATCAAATTACTAAACCGATTTTGATGAAACATCTACAAGAACAATCTTAAAGAATTTCCTTTTTAGATAATAATAGAAAGGGAATTTTCCAAATCGGTTTATAAATGACAGAGTTCTGAGGTAACAAGCACAAAGAAAGAAGAGAACTAAAGTCTTACTAGTCAAGGGATGGACAGGGATGTCCCTCTTAAAACAACACCAAAGCGGTTGCCAACCCGCCTGCCAAACATGGCAATTACTGGAAAAATCAACCTTATAGGGGAGGCCTATGTTCAGCAGTGGACAGCTAACGGCTGATATGATGATGATGGGATGGAGAAGGACATCGTGAACGAATGCTTCTAGTAACTTCTAGGGACTGGTCTGTTCATGAATACTGTGATTGATTGTTAGCTTGGTAGCTTTTTTATTTTCTTTTTGATTATAAATACAAAATTTGTGATTCATTTATAATTTTTTAACTTATACTTGAAAAAAGCAACAGCTGTGTTTTTCGCTCGTTCTTCTCAGCTGAAATTGCATTCCGAACTGGGCGGTAGTTTATAAAAAAATCACTATTCATAAATGCTTATTTTTAAGTATTTATGAATAATATATATATATATATATATATATATATATATATATATATATATATATATATATATATATATATATATATATATATATATATATATACGAGTATATTGATAGAAATAATAATATAAAATTAGCAGAAAAACAACGATTTCAACGGAAAAGATTTTATACATGCATATATATACTATAAGCTTATAAGTTGGAGGGCCACCATAATGATGCAGTTAAGCCATAAACCGGAGGCGTCACCCTGCATGTGACGGTGACGGATGTATTGTCGACGATGCGGTTGTGTCGTATTGATAGATAGGCGGGGGAGAGTTGACGCGGTTGTTACACATTTCTCGTGAGGACGTACGCACTTGTGTTTTGATGTTTTAGGGGATTACAGGTGTTTTTTATGCAACTTAGAGTGGCAAACAAGCTGACGGAAAGTGCCAGGTAGATATAACAAAGTATACTGTGTCACCTATGATACACTTCCTGTGTTGCCATTTCTAATGACTACAATATTACATGTTATGCCTTTGTATTCTGTAATCATCACCACCCATCAAACCTTCAATTTACATTCGAACGAGACTAAAACATAATTTGCTGAACAGATTTTGATATAATTATCTTACTATTATAATGTATCTTTCAAATTGACAATTACGTATCATTAATACTATACTCCGTGTATATAATCCGTGTGGTCCCGGCATAGAATAGGCCACCCCTTCCTTTCCCGTGGATGTCGTAAGAGACGACTAAAGAAGGGCGAGGGATAGGCAGCAGCATCTCTCTTAAAACATCACTAAAAACCTAACTACGGTTGCCAACCCGCCTACCAAGCGTGGCAACTACAGGCAGAACTCCACTTATGGGGAAAGTTTATGTTCAGCAGTGGACAATTAACGGCTGAAATAATAACAATAAATAAAAAAAAACATGGTATTTGGAGGAAGTATGCGGTTCCCTCTGGAAACCATCGTGGTTAATTCTTATGGAATTCGTCACAATGGACTAACTGATCTACTTTCATCCTCACCTCATCTATCACTGGTGCCCAGTATATATCGATAGCGCAGGCGGAGTTACCATTCCATTCTCAACCACCGAGAAAAATGGCTAGTTGTTAATAATATTATTTTACACTCGATTATCTTGGACACAACTTTAAATGTATGCCTTTTTTTTTAATGGATGATAATGGAATAGTAACCCCATCCGCGCTATTGGTATACACCGCCGGGTTACCAGTGAATGATGATAGATGAGGATGAAGTAGGTCAGTTAGCCCATCGTGACGAATTCAACAAGAATTGTTCACGATGGTTTCCAGGGGGAATCCGCAATGGGACTGTCAAACTCCATTGCTAACGATCCCTTTCCCCCCAAATGTATACCTTAGGAATATCCACATCGAACCTTAGACCTTTAGGAGTTTATAGTTTAACATAATACAGCACTGTTATTGATTATCTATACAATGTTATTTCAAGAACCGACAGCATAATATTTTACTATCCGAGAGACGCACACATGCAACGCTGTGGCTACACGATGCACGTACACGTCACACACACGGGCAAGTCAAGAAAAATACTTGTGTCGCGGGTTTTTCTTGCGCACAGAGATTGAGTGGAGACGATTTTTTAGATTTTTTTTTGTTAGTTCTACAAATATTTTCAAATGTGTAATTTGTAAAGGTGTTCAGATGTTTGTGTGTTTGTTACTCAATCACTGTTAAATAGCTGAACTGATCAGAATGAAATTTTGTACACAGTTAGTCCAATAATATCGGTACAATATCGTAACCTTTTAAGAAAAGAGCATATTCCTTTTAAATGATTAAAGAGATTGCTTTTAGCCATAAGGCCGCCTTTTGTATTTTTACATTCTGTATAATTACTCCTTGTTTGCATCTCTATTATGCACAATAAAGAGTTTATTATTATTATTAATTTTTAAAAGGCCAGCAACATACTTGCCAGTTCCATTGGTATACCTACAATACCATGAGCTCATGAGCGGTGGTATTCACTTACCATCAGTTAAGCCGTATGCTTGCAACACAAGGAGCAACCCTGTGTTATAAAAAAAATAACAAATTATATTAGTAACTATTTGTTTTCCGCTTCAATCAGTATACAAAGTATCGTATATGTTAATGTAAAATATAACCTACCCGTGTCCCAAATTTCATTCAAATCTGTTGAGCCGTTTATGTGTAATTAAGTATCGCATCGATCATCATCGACAGGGAATTTGTCCTCACAAGGTAGAACGTAAATAGTTGTGTTTAATGCGATTTCAGAGTAGTTTCCCCACGCAAACGCTTACACTGTAGAATGAGTTCCTTGCCGAGGTTTTCTCTAGAGATGGCGTTCTTAAAAAAAGGTGGATTAAGTTTTCTTCGATCGATAGGGTCGATAACGCGCATGTGCCACCCCTAGTATTGCAGTCGTCCATAGGCTACAGGCTGCTTGTTTGTTACCTTCGTGGTATATAAAAAAAAACAAAATTCAAACATAGATACAAACACTGGGGGGCAGGGATTGTAAGTAATACGGGCTTTCAGGTCAACCTCTACATGGTTTCCTCTGGAAACCATCAAGCCGAAGTCCAAGTGTATTCATCACGATAGGCTAACTGACCTGCCCTTTCATCCTCACCTATCATCCCTCACTGGTTCCCCGCCAGCGTATACCATTAGCACAGACGGAGATATCATTCCATCAAGCTTGCCCGTTCCGTCAAACATAAGCATACATACATATAACATAAAAACATTAGCACCTTTTCTTTAGCAGTCAGGTAAAAATGAACAAAGAACACGTAAACTATCTTTTTCTTATACGTATTAAAAATAAAATTTTCATTTGAATTTCGAATTAAGACACAATACATAAGGAAATTTAAAGTGGCCAGTAACAAAATCAATTCGTAGAAATAATAATGTTCGCGACCAATGAAAAAAAAATCACTTTAGAGAAATTTCATCATCTCAACTGCTCCTGAAACCTTCACACGTCCCACATACATATACGTCTTCTGCGTCACACGTGATTGCAGTTGGCCCGCTCACACGTGCAACGTTAGAGCGAGAGACCCGACGGGTTTAGGACTAACATTTTATATGTTGGCTGGGTCATGGATATAAAAATCGTTTCAAGATACATACACATACCATATAACTACAGTATGTAACGAAGAAAGCATTAGAGTCTTCAATAATAGAGAATTATTGCTATTGTGCGACCATTTCAAAGATTACTAGAATTGTAGCACGGCTTTCTTCGGATAGCCTTTATTGTTACTAATATTGTAAATGCTAGAACGAAATGTCTTTCTATCTTCGTACTAGGCTTCATAAGGGGCAGACAGCTGGAACCCAATAACAGTTCTCTCGCATCGTCATCATCTCAGCCATTATCTGTCCACTGCTGTACATAGGTTTCCCCTATAGACTACCGTGAGGAGTGGTCCTGAGCCACCTGCATCCACTGACTCCCTGCATTCGAGGTCGTCACTCCATCTATTGCGAGTAAGGGGGTCGTCCTACAGAGAGTTTAGTTACAACTACACTAATAATTCTCAAATAGTGGTCATTATTCTTATACAATTAAAAAACAATATATTTTAACTTATTTGAGAATGAGCTAATTATGATATATCTAGGCTAGGCTGTAATACCATATGGTATTGCAGCATGAATCTTTCACAGAATACCGACAAGTGGTTGCACTTTCAGGTAAAAATGAACAAAGAACACATCCCATACCCATCCCTTTCCTATCTTTTTCCCCAACCCCGTCCCCCTATACGTATTAAAAAAAAATAAAATTTTCATTCTCGAATTCGGGCTGCCCTGAATTAACCAAGAAACGGACAAGATTTCTACATCCCCTTCGCTCAATGTGAGCTTCTGCAATATTAGGGGATTACATTCTAACCTAAACGCTGTCCACCACCACCTAGAAACGGCGCGGCCGGCATTGCTCTTTCTAGTAGACAAATATCCTCTCCAAACGAAACTTCATACCTGACGTAGATAAACTAACATTGTTTTGTTTCGCGTGCCGGTGTATGCGCGTATGTCAGAGAGGATCGCGACCAAGGTGAAAAAAAATGACCATCCTCGCGTCTATGAGAAACAGCGGTAACATTCATTGAGCACGTCATCTCAACTCGAACAGATTCCTTCCGCTGAAGTCGTGATTCTTGGCGATTTTAATGCCCACCACAATGGCGTCCCACATACATATACGTCTTCTGACGTCACGCCTACGCGAATACCTGATGTGTTGGACCATTCACCTTCACTGTTGGACCTTCTGCTCACACCCACCCAGTGCAACGTTAGAGCGAGAGATGAGTCCGATTCCACCACGTTCCACGGTTTAGGATAACATTTTATATGATCCCGACGCCATTGCCAATTCCATTGCTGATGTGGTGCTTCATGGATATAAAAATCGTTTCAGAGATACATACACATACCATATAACTACAGTATGTAACGAAGAAATTGCATTAGAGTCTTCAATAATAGAGAATTATTGCTATTTGTAAGGAAAAGGCGACCATTTCAAAGATTATGACTCACCACCGACCATCACGTGTTGTAGGAGCTCTATGCCTGACATTAAATTCACGCATAGCAAATCCATAAGGCTGGTATTCCTCCAATTGTGCTTAGGACGTGCGCTCCAGAGTTGGCTCTTTATTGTTTTTGGAAGACTGCTCTAATATTGTAAATGCTAGAACGAAATGTCTCATTAACTCATCTTCGTACTATCGCCAGCTTCACAGGGACGTTCGGCCGGTGATCTTTTAGCTTACTTAACACACCGATGGGCAGATCGAGCTGGAACCCAATAACAGTTCTCATTTGGGTTGCGCATCGTGCATTTGGGTCATCTCAGCCATTATCTAGTCGACGGAGCATGCTCTGATTTAAAACCTTTGAATGCTGGTGTCCCGCAAGGCTGTGTACTATCTCCGACTCTGTTTCTTCTGCATATCAATGATATGTTACAGATAAGTAATATTCATTGTATGCAGGAATGGTCCTGAGGATCTCGCGGGCACATGCATCCAATAGACTGATTCGAAACTTCATTCAAGGATCGTCAAAATCTTGTCCATTTAACCCCAAAAAGACACAAGTCTGCGCGTTTAAGACGGTTTGTCGTATCTCCTCACTTTCAGTCCTATAAAAAGTCAGAGAGTTTAGTTACAACTACACTAATATAATCATCTCAAATAGTGGTCATTATTCTTATACAATTAAAAAACAATATATTTTAACTTATTTGAGAATGAGCTAATTATGATATATCTGGACGAGTGGCTAGCGTTTTTCAAGGCACTTTCTTCCAGGAAATTTGGAATCCAGCAGCAGTTTAATTATTTAAAAAAGGCCGGCAGCACACCTAATTAAAAATTGTGTTTTGCCACAAACTAAAATTTTTCAGGAATAAAACCAACTTTAATTAGTTAAAACTAGTTACTTCTATTACAAAATGAAACTACTGAGCCGATTTTAATAATTAAAAAAATTCCATAGAATCAATTTGCAAATGTATCCTTTCATATAAAAAAAGAATTTCCCAAATCTATTTAGAACTGACAAACTTATGAGGTAACAAATATAAAAAAAAAATACAATCAAATTGAGAATTGACTTCAAAAGGAAGCTTTTGAAGTCAATCGAAGAAAATACTTTAAATTTCTCCAATACAAAAATATATTATTTTAATATAACACATAATATTATTTTAAGAACATGCATAATTCAAAATTCAATATATGACTTCCATTAAAATATATCAATTAAAATAATATCCTATAATTAATAATATTTTAAAATCGTGTGATGAAATTGATCACAAATTAACCGAAATGTTTGTCCAACAGCACTGCCAACAAAAAGATGGCCTGGAATATGCCGCGTGGTCACGGCCACGGGGCGCCATGGCCATCAAGCAGGGCTACGAGGTGAGATCATGTGGTAGATGTAGTATGATCACTACCGATCGCTCCTGATCACTGTTGCATGTGGTAGAGTGTAGTCTGATCACTAGTGATCGCTCCTGATCACTCTTGATCACCGTTGGTCTTCATTAGCGAATAATACCTTTTAATCATCATTGATCACTAATTATTGCTCCCAATCCTATCACCTAATTATCATTGCCAATCTTTTTTGATCAACTATTCAGTTTCAAAACCATTATATACCATTTTTTATTGGAATAACTTATTTTGTAGTATAATATTTGTGTTGTAGAAAATATTTTGTAGTGGTTGTGTTAAATTTGATGTCTTGCGTATTTTATTTCTCTAATAATAATAATAATAAATATTTTTTATTTAAATAAACTTAATAAGCATTTTTGAATATTTTTTTTTTTTAGAATTTAATTCATCAATCTCTATTCATAGTTTTTTTTATACAACTTAGAGTGGCAAACAAGCTGATGGCCCACCTGATAGAAAGTGGTAACCGTCGCTTATAGACATGAGCAGTACCATGGACATAACAGAGTATACTGATACCCCCCATGCGTTGCCATTCCTGAGGACTCAGGTGTTATTCCTCTGTACCCAGTAAATTCACGCCATATCCCACCCTTCAAACCGAAACACAGCCATGTAAACACAACTGCTTCACGGTTGAAACACGAATGGGACAGAGGTACCTAAGCAATCGACTTTTGTACAAAGTCTCCCTCTGGTAGTTGTCTAGATAGATACGAACATTTATTATGTTTAAAAGGAAAATTTAATAACGTATTATTTCTACTTTTTTTTTATGCAACGTAGAATGGCAAACAAGCTGACGGGCCACCTGATGGAAAGTGGAAACCGTCGCCTATAGACATGAGCAGTACTATGGACATAATAGAGTATACTGTTACGACCATGATACTCTCCGTGCGTTGACATTTCTGACGACACAGGTGTTATTCCTCTGTACCATAAATTATATTATAAATGATTCATAATATAAAATAGAATCTCTCTCTTTTCATTTAAGAGTTTCCTCTTGTCGGTGCAACTAATTCATGCATCTTATTCCAGCCAGTTCTATCCCAGACCATATCCTTGACCTCCCCATACGACATGACACCTAGTGTTCTTTTTATCTGTCCCATGTAGTTATTCCTCGGTCTTCCTCTTCCTCTTTTGCCCTCTATTTTTCCTTCTATTATGCTCTTTAAAAAATCGTCATATCGTATAAGGTGGGCTAGCATTTTGCCTCTTCTATTCTCTATTGTTTTTATTAATGTTCGTTTCTCATTCACCCTTTTCAGGACAACCTCATTCGCTAATTTTTCTAAATAAAATCGAATAATAACACGTCTCATACAAACTTATATTATATACTTACATTACTCTTTGGTAATCTTATCTTATTTTTCGCATATGGGGTCAGCTAAACCGATGCACGTCGACCCATATGGATCTTTTGTCCTTCCCTCTGCCTTATACCATCATTTCATAGATCCTATGTGTTAACCTTACGATATCCCGCGGTTTAAGATATCTGTAGTCCCCTGGTTCTGGATAAGCCGTCCCCAGTAGACTCATACGCATACTTGCCAACGAATCGCAGTTGCACATCAAGTGTCTTTGGTAATAATAATTATATCAGTTAATTTACATTGCAGAACAATTACACTACTAATCCTAAAACTGTGATTACAATTCAGAACATGTGAACCTCAGCTAACATAAAAAAGTTCGTTCCTTAAATTAGCATAACCGAGACTCGAACCCGGAACCTCATTTATTATGGAGGTTTGCTCTACTTAAAAATAATTATAGCAATAATTATAATATTCTCTACTGATATTAAAGGACAACCCCACTATTCTGTGATTTGGTAAAAATGACGTCATCAATCGGGGATATACAAGGTGTGACTATAACAAAGTTCAGGGTCCAGTCAGAGTCGAAATAAAAATCTTCGTTTCCAAAAACAATAGCCGAGAATCGAACTTAAAACTTCAATTAGGCAACGTAATTACCGTTGCATTTGAATTGTCTCCACTTAAAAATATCCGCAGCTCTATTTAAAAGGTACAATACTCTCTGGAAATATTATAGTTGTAGCAAGCCCCCTACTATCGGGTGATTTTTTGAGAAAAATGACGTCATCAGTCGGCGACATACAGGGTGTGACTCCGGAACTATGACAAAGAGGGTCCATTTGACACTGTCCCCGTCAGCGGTCACGCCTACCGTCACTCGAGCGCTGAGATTTATCGTATAATAATTTTAATATTATTTGTGAATTAACTATTTTATTTTGTTTTAATTAATTCTTTTCGTGAGATTTTTGAAAGAGGCTCGCTGTTAGGTAAATATTGCTGGCGCGAATATCTTATATATATTTTGTGAAAATATCTGGAAATTCCCGTATGGTCCCAGCATAGAATAGGCCACCCCTTATTTTCTCGCAGGTGTCGTAAGAGGCGACTATGGGAGAGTGAGGGATGGGCAGTAGCGTCCCTCTAAAAATATCTCCAAAAACTAACTACGGTCAAAGGCCAACCCGCTTGCCAACTACTGCGTGACAACTACTGGCAACCCCCCCCCCCCCCCCCCCCCCAAGGAGAAACTTATGTTCAACAGAGAACAGTTAAGCTATTCAGGAAATTCATTTTAGTGCTCTCCAAATTATTGGCAGCACATTGACTTAATCGTCAATGGAAAAATTTAAAACAAAATTATAACGTTTTAAAGGTTCCATATCAGTTTGACGTGTTGTTTGAATATTAAAAGCTCAAAATTTTGATCGTAAGATAAAATGTTCGTGAATTTACAGGGTACAGAGAAATAACACCTGAGCCCTCAGGAATGGCAACGCATGGGGGGTATCATGGGCGAAACAGTATACTCTGTTATGTCCATGGTACTGCTCATGACAATAGGCGACGGTTACCACTTTCCATCAGGTGGGTTGTCAGCTTGTTTGCCATTCTAAGTTGTATAAAACAAAATCGATTTTAAAACGCAATATCGTGCTATCTACAATTAGACTGCTTCAGAACTAATAATATTCAACAAGAAAAATTAATTACACAAAATTAATATGTAAAATAATAAAGCCTAATAAAATAAAATAAAAAAAATATCTAAAAAAATTATCGACGTAATCGTAACATATATTTATAAAAAGTGGATGAATTGAGAAACTTCTCCTTTTCAAACTTGTTTTAAAATCACCTATCATATCTACTACGGTCCGGTCGCAGTTTAGCTGCATGTGAATTTAGTTCTGAAAGTTCGAAGTGCAAAAATACCGCTGTTTGTTACTCTTAGTTGACGTCAAAACTTACCATTACCGACGATAGATGGCGCTGCTCTAAAGATCCAGCATCCACTTTGGGATGTTGACGTGTTTTTACGAGCCAGCGTTAAAGTATTTCGTATATTGTGTGACCCATTTTACTGTTATGTTCTTTTAAAAGTAACTATTCATTGTTCTCGGGAAATCAGTGTGAGTAATTTTTATTTTTTAGTTCGATAAGGTGGGATTTTTGCAGCGAATAATCGGTATTCGAGGATATTGTTTTGCAAAAATTTGTGACATTTTATGAAGAAATTAATGAGGCATCTATCCCAAATCATAAATTATATACACGTATATATACTATAACATATTATTGTATCCTGAGTTATCAATATAAGCTAAGATGTATAGTTAAGACTATTGGAATTGATGAGGCATTATATTTAGTTAACTACAGTTGATGGTAATTTTATTTAAAGTTAAAGAGCTAATAAGAGATTTTACTTTTCCCTATTTTAAACTCCAAAAATAAATTGTAAATGGAGACTATCTACAAAAGTCGTTTACTTGGGCACCTCTGTTCCATTCGTGTTTCTACCGTGAAGCAGTTGTGTTTCCATGGCTGTGTTTCGGTTTGAAGGGTGGGATATAGCAGTGAATTTACAGGGTACAGAGCAATAACACCTGAGTCCTCAGGCAACGAATGGGAGGTATCATAAGCGAAACAGTATACTCTGTTATGTCCATGGTACTGCTCATGTCTATAGGCGACGATTACCACTTTCCATCAGGTGGGCCGTCAGCTTGTTTGCCATTCTAAATTGTATGAAAAAGCATAGTATACTGTAATATACCCTGAGTTATCATGATAACTAAGATGAGCAGTAAAAACAAAAAATAGACTTCAAAATAAATTTTAGTTTACATAGAATAAATAAATCAATAAACATGTTTACTTAAACACTTTTCCCTAGATTTTATATTCCATACTAACATCTTCGTTTTACATCCAGTTTGAGAGTCTAGACTCTTAAAAAGGTTGTAACGTGTTCTGAACAGAAACTTTTATTTAGATTCTATGGGCTCTAAAGTCCTATACATTTATAAAGTTACTGCATAAAACAAGTACCAGAGGGAGACTTTGTACTAAAGTCGATTGATTTGGGTACCTCTGTCCCATTCGTGTTTCTACCGTGAAGCAGTTGTGTTTGCATGGCTGTGTTTCGGTTTGAAGGGTGGGATATGGTAGTGAATTTACATGGTACAGAGGAATAACATCTGAGTCCTCAGGAATGGCAACGCAGGGGGAGTATCATGGGCGAAACAGTATACTTTGTTATGTCCATGGTACTGCTCATGTCTGTAGGCGACGGTTACCACTTTCCATCAGGTGGGCCATCAGCTTGTTTGCCATTCTAAGTTGTATAAAAAAAAAATTGATTTTGTTTCACAAAAAAAAACCCCGATTTTAATAGTTGCATAACCAATATTTTGATTTAAAACCAAACTATGATTTTGATAAAATTTCTATACGACTAATCTCAATTTTAAATAAAATTTTCTAAATCGATTTATAAATAACCGAGTTCTGAGAGGTGAGAAACATAAAAAAGTGCAACGGAATTGAGAAGAAAAGAATTGTAACTTTTAAGATTTCTCAAACTGTTTTCTTTACACAAACTTTGTCCTGAAACGTTAAAAAAACAGAAGTAGCCAAATAGGAAGTCGTTCTGAAATTATGAACTTACATGTATTTGGTAATTTATTTTTAATTACATAAGTAAAAAATAATCAAATAATGATATGATGGCGACGATTACCACTTTCCATCAGGTGGGCCGTCAGCTTGTTTGCCATTCTAAGTTGCATAAAAAAAATGTGAGTGTAAATAAATTTTGTCATTGTAAAACGTAGCATACAATGAATAGCTAAAACAATTTTGAAATATTATTAATCTCTAAACTTAACCCGTGCAGTTCAGCGTGCGGTCAACTAGACCCGGGACCGAAATTGAATTTCACATCTCGTCGGTAGAGGGCGTTATCTGCACTAAATTAATTCGTAACGAATGCCGTATATCGTCCATTGGTTTCGGGGGCCCGACTAGTTTCTGATTTACGACTGTTTGGTACCTTTACTGTGCGACTGTTGCCTTCACCGTTAGATATTTGAATGCTTGGAATTTTGATATTAAATTGTTTTACAAAAACTAGATTCTACTTCACAGAAAAAAACCGACTTCGATCTCGACTGAATTAAAATTAAACAACTATAAACCAGTTATTTTAATTTAACAACTAAATTACTAAACTGATTTTAATGAAATTTCTATGCGATAAATCTAAAAATATATCGTTTCAAATAAAAGGTAATTTTTCCAAATTCGTTTGTAAGTATATTACCTTTTACCCGCAACTTCCTCTGCGTAACCGATATATGTTTACTGATCGGGATGAAAAATAATGTAAATCCTTCTCCAACCCGTACAATACGTGTATACTTGTATATATACTTGTATATAAATTTCATAGGGATTGTTTAAGCCGTTAATGTCTATAAGGTAACAAACAAACAGAGAAACTAATTCTCGCATTTATAATATTAGTAAGAATGAAGATAAGTTCTGAGATAACGAACATAAAAAATAAACAACCGAACTGAGAACCTCATTTTTCTGAAGTCGGTTAATTAATGTTGAATATAAATATTGTAATAACTGGGACATTTTACTTTATTGTATATATATATATTATATATTACACGTAAATTAATTTATTAATTAATTTACGTGTGTTAAATGGCTCAAATAAAGTGTTTATCTATCTATCTATTGTACCTTTTTTATATATTCCAGTTGCTAGGTAACACCTTGTTATTTTAAAATAGAAAATATGTTTTTTTTGCTTCGCTCTATTCCACTACAATGATTTCGTAAATAATATAAGTAAGAAAATGATTAAAATTCATCATCTTTTAAATTAAAATGCAAAAGTGAACAGATGATACCGAGAGGATAAATCCATTATGATCAGATTTACCGTATTTTGAAGGAAAAGAAACTCCGTAATCGACTTGCATGTGATAAGTTACAAAAGTGTTAAAGTTAAATTAAGCAATTGTAAATTAGAATCATCTACCTTTATATTAAAACAAAAAATAAAATAAATTTAAAAAATTTAAATGAGCCAGATCCATTTTCTTTCATTGCAGAACAACATTGTATGATTATAAACATTATTACGTTTTACAACAAACTAAGATATCAAATAGCATTACACCCATTTTGTCGAGTCGAACTAAGATCCTCTTTTCCGAAGTCGGTCAAGGCACTACAAACAAACAACAATACATACATCCGATTGCAACGATAGATCTCTTTTGTTAAAACCGGACACTAACAAATAACCCGTTCCTGATAACACTCATACATCAAAAGACCAAAGTTGGGGTGGCTAAATTAAATGATTTAGCTAAGGACGTCCGAGATGCATTAATAACGCACGATTTGTCCCAACAGCCGCGTGGTCACTGAATTACGATTGTTGCTTTAGTTAAAATTAACGTTTACATTTTAGTTTTGAACTGTGGCCCTCGGACTGTCATTTAAGTGTTAACGGAATCAACAAGAGATGATAATACCCTGTAATAAAATAAAAGAAATATAAATAAATATATCTATAAATGTGTCAGTATATTTTTATCTTATATTGTTTATAAAGCTTTTAAATGTCTCATTAGCCCTACTTTTTTCTGCTACGTCTTGACCAGACACAATTTTAATTAATCTTCTCGAATCTTCTAAGGTTGCCTGAAAGAGATCGCTATTTAGTGATAAGGCCTCCCATTCTTATCTTTATCTTGATTGTATGTAATTAAGCAGGTATATATAATTAGGTATGCATTTGGTATGTAAACATAATGGCAATATTTCTAAACTATTCACTCTGCGTGTTCTACCGCCTGTACAATGGATTGTGCTCAGAGGAATTGTTCAATATGATGCCCACAGCCAATTTCTACCATCGTACGGCTCGCCATCGACAGGGAGTTCATCCTCATATCCTACAGCCTCAATGGTCGCGTACTGCGCGGTTTCAGAGATGTTTCCTCCCACCAACACTCAGGTTGTGGAATTAGCTCCCCGCCGAGGTTTTCCCAAGAGACTACAGCATAGAGTTCTTCAAAAGGGGGGTAAAAAAGTTTCTTCAGGGTCGGCAACGCACGCGTAATACCTCTGGTATTGCAGGTGTTCATAGGCTACGGTAACCACTTACCATCAGGTGGGCCGTATACTTGTTTGCCACCTCAGTGGTATAAAAAAAAATTTTATCATTCTTCGAAGGGAACGATAAAGAGTTTTCATTCGCTCATTCATATCATTCGGTCAAATATTATAAATACGTTCAATATCTTTGAATAATTTAACATGATACATTAAATTGTTAAAACTTATCGTACAATTTTATTGTCACGACAAAATTAATGTAGTCGTCAAAAGAAACGGGAATTATCGTTTATTCATAAATTACAATATGGTCTATGTGTTTCAAATATCATTTCAATGGTCAGAACCTAAATGGTAGAGTGCGATATCAGAGCAGTATTCTCTCGTGAACGCTCAGGCTATGGAATAAGCTCCCTGCCGAGGTTTTCCCTAGAGATTACAGTATGGGGTTCTACAAAAAGGGTATATTAATTATTTTTGTACCAAACTTTATTCTTATCTTAATCAGTCATCTTCGTTAATTTAATTCAAACAATCATTCATTCAATCAAAATGAACAAAACTTTTATTCTAATAACCTCCTGTGATATTGATAGTGATCCCATTTTACCAAGTTACATCTGCATTTTCATAACTTAATTATGGATATTCACATAAAGAATCTTACTTACATACATGTCCATCACGCCTGTCTCCTAGTGGGGTAGGCAAAAACAATGAAACACCAAACATTACGATTCAAACAGACCTATGTCTCTAAAAGTCTTATTATGTAAACAAACAGTAAATAGTAAACTCGGTACTCTGTTAAACAACATGTCGGTTATGATCGCTCTGTATATTGCCACTAAGATGTCACGTGACCAAGGGGTTGTTTTTGCGGCCCACCCCAGAACTAGTGAGGTAAGTCGGCCATCGGCAGACAATTGTAACGATACACACCGCTGACAAGAATACAAGATGAAATACTAATCATTGGCTACATTTTTTGTACGATTTTTTTTGGATAGATATATAATTTATTTACATGACTTACAGCACACAAATTACAATAAAAAAAAATATATACACATAATACACAGTAAAAGAGATAAAAGAATGAAAAAACTTTTACTAGCTTTTACCCATGTTTTCGTCTGACTGAGATAAATATGTCTGTCTTTCTCTATCCCATATATATATATATATATATATATATATATATATATATATATATATATATATATATATATATATATATATATAGATATCGGATGGTATGGGTATCTCAATGGATGCTCATCAATGTCCAGAAGCATATATATATATATATATATATATATATATATATATATATATATATATATATATAGATATCAGATATTGACCATCTCTAATGATTGGTGATAGAGACCATAATGGGACAGTAGTACCCGTACTAATGATAACGTATCCCAACAACGTATCCCAATGCCGTAGGTACCATTTAATAATCTGGACAACAGTGTGTCTCAACCCCTAAAATGATTTATATGACCACATTTATCGGTACCCGATCTAGTTTGAGAGCAACTGACCGACTTCGGGTCTTACTTATTCTCTGTCGTTTTTATATATGTATATATAAATATGTTGTTTGTTTGTAATTTCAATAGAAACTACTTTATAGTCGAAGTTATTTATTTTATGTTATGCTTAGATTTACGAAGTAAAAAACCTAATGCAAAAGATATCTTTTGGATTGCATGTAAAGATACATCAATACGTCACATTTTAAATTCGACTTTTAAGAGTACAACTATGAAAATCGCATTCAATTTGGTGTAGTAATTATTATTTGATGTTGGAACGAACAAACAGACTGCCAGACAGAGAATTTTAAAAATTGTTGCTTCTACTTCTTTTGATATTACACCTCATACATATTTTCTTAAGTGTATCCTATATACAGACATAGTTTAGTTACATTTTTGTTATATATATCGACACAATGTTATTTTTTTTATACGACTTAGAATGGCAAACAAGCTGACGGCCCACCTGATGGAAAGTGGTAACCGACACTTATAGACATGAGCAGTACCATGGACATAACAGAGTATACTGTTTCGCCCATGATACCCCTCATGCGTTACCATTCCTGAGGACTCAGGTGTTATTCCTCTGTACCCTGCAAATTCACGCCATATCCCACCCTTGAAACCGAAACACAACCATGCAAACACAACTGCTGCACGGTAAAAACACGAATGGGACAGAGGTACCCAAGCGTGCGACTTTTGTATATTAGATATAAGTCGTTAACTGTGCTTTGCTGAACATGGGCCTCCCCCATAACGAATATTTTACCAGTAGTGGCGACGCTTGACAAGCAACCGCAGGAAAGCTTTGGTGATGTTTTAAGAAGTGCGCTGCTAGCCATCCCTCGATCACTGAGTTCACTTAGTCGCCTCTTACGGCACCTACAGAAAAGAAAGTGGTAGCTTTCTCTATACTGGGACCACACGCTCCTTATTCTTATTCTAATTACATATTACTTACTGAAGAATATTCTCAATTCAGCTCTATTTTTAGACGACTTCAAAAAAGGCAGAGATTCTTTCCTACATTCATTATCCATTTTTTTTTATACAACTTAAAATGGCAAACAAAATGATGGCCTACCTGATAGAAAGTGGTAACCGTCGCCTATAGACATGAGCAGTACCATGGACATAACAGAGTATACTGTTTCGCCCATGATACCCCCCATGCGTTGCCATTCCTGAGGACTCAGGTGTTATTCATCTGTACCCTGTAAATTCACGCCATATTCCACCCTTCAGACCGAAACACAGCCATGCAAACACAACTGCTTCACGGTAGAAACACGAATGGGACTTCTTGTTCTGTTCTTAAATAATAAAAAACATTGAAATAAATTGACTGTAAATCCTTCTGTTTCAGGCGAAAATGAGTACGGGGGACGGTACCGTTGGTGGTCATCAGAAGGCAGATGACCGGATTGGTCACCATCAGTCGATGAGTCAGATGCTGTACGGCGCGGGCCTGGGGCCTGGACGGTCAGGTTTGTACTTTCTTCTTCTCTTCTCTTCTTAGTCATGTAAGGACTTAAAAACAGTGCCTAAATTAGCTGACGACCCATCTAACTATCGTCTACAAATATAAAACATTATGTTTCATAAAAAAACGGACTTCAATCCGAGGAAAATTTATTTTGATTTAAAAACTAAACAACTGAATCGATTTTGATAAAATTCCTATGAGATACAGAACTACAGTATAGATAATTAATACATTTGAGAACACAGGTTAACCGTCGTTAAAAACAATTAATGAGAAACAATTAATGGGAAATAATTAGGATGATTTTTCTTATATAACTGCTGCTACTATTATATATATCTACTGGGGGGAAAGGGATTGTTAGTAATGGAGACTGAGAATCCCATTGCTAGCAATATACTCAACCAGGTCGACCTCCTCGCGGTTCTCTCTGGAAACTATCATGGTTAATTCATGGCTAATCAAAAAATAAAAAAAAAAACTACCGGTTTACCTTACGTATAATTGGTACGAAAAGCTAGACTAGTTTCAGAATCAATTCGTGATCCGTAATCATGAGCGACTGTGACGCGACAACGTCCCTGACTCACTAAGGAACACGAATTGTACCGGTTAAACCGGTTGTCATTATATGAAAGTGTAAAATTAAAGAAATACTCGAACTTCGTCGTACTCAAACTTTCCTTCAAAAGAAAAATAAAGTAAACATGGCCGCCATTGTAATTACCCCTAAAAAAACAGTAGAAGAGACATTCAAGTAACTATATAGCATATAGCTGAGTGATACATACTATTTCAGTGTTTTTTTAATTCACTTCTATTTATTGTTATATGTTTTTTGTAATTAAATATAGAATTAATCATTAATAATACATATTTCTTTCTTTCTTTTTAACTTGCCTTTCTAATCGTTTCAGGGTCATCCTCATCATCACCAGTAGGGGGCGCCAACGCTGGCAGCGGGCTACTGGTCGTACCTCAACCTCTTGGGAAGGGTCCCACAAAGCTGCAACCTCTGCATGCGCACACGCGGAAGTACCACTGCAAAATGTGTCCTCAGGTAAGTGAGATTATAGTTCAAAATTGTGGAGTAAAAGATTCTATAGGCTTAACTAAGGCCATAAAGTGTTCTGGGTTGTGGCCCCCAGATGTCTATAGCCTGGCTCTTATAATACAAATTATTCTTGCTCGAGATCCTAGCAACTAGTTTGAAGTTTTTGTTTTTTTTTCTTTTATGTAATATTTGTTAAGTTCACTACAGAGCAATAAAAAGCATCTACCTGTATATGTCACTATCTATTTATTAAAAATATTATAGGAATACTGTAAATTGAATTTGAAATCATTTATTTGCTGGAATAAGGTACATTTTTATGTTTTGTTAGGTGTTACTTTACAAGAAAAATAGTCCAATCTTGTAGTAAGTCTTGTAGGCGTGCAAATATAAAAACTTATTAAACAAAAAATTAAAATAATTTCATCATAATAACATATACATTTGCAATAATATTTTGTCACTTTTTGTACATTTATATACCACTTATCTATTCATGTCAATTCATTGTAATATAAATTAATTAAAAATATACACAACACAAAGTGAACACATATCTGAAGAAAGAAAGAAAGAAAACATTTATTGACAACAAAAAAAAGTTACATAAATTATGAATTAAAAAAAAACTTTACATTTATTATTGCCAACGTGGTCACCACTCAGCATGTACTGTAGCAATATATATATATATATATATATATATATATATATATATATATATATATATATATATATATATATATATATATATGTATGTATATATATATATATATATATATATATACATACATACATATATACATATATATACATACATACACATATACATACATATATATACACACACATATACATATATGTATATATAATCATCATTTATAATTATTTTATCATTTAAGAACTCATTTACTGAGTAATAACATTTATCCAGAAATAACTTGAAGAGTATTTTTTTTTTTGTAATAGGATAAATTATTACAATTCCTGATACTTTCAGGCAAATGATTATATATCCGTATTGCTATGCAGTAAGCGTTTTTTTTAATGGATGATAATGGAATGGCAACCCCACCCGCGCTATCGGTATACACCAGCAGAGCACCAGTGAAGGATGATAGGTGAGGATGAAGTAGGTCAGTTAGCCCATCGTGACGAATTCAACAAGAATTGTTCACGATGGTTTTCAGGGGGAACCACGTGGAGGTCGACCTAACAAGGCATATTGCTAGCTATGGGGCTGTAAACTCCATTACTAACAATTCCTTTCCCCCCTGCAGTAAGCGTTAGTACTCAATACATTAAGTCGTTGTATAGGTACATATAATTTATTTTTATGTCTGTTACTGCAGCTTATGTAGTACTTTTTACTGGCTTTACTTACCCTTTAAAAGTCTGTACACGGCGGCGCAGTGCATATTTTACGGGTCTTTAAACAAAAATTCGAGCCGTTCTTTCCGTAGAGATTTCGAGATAGTTTCAGATAAGTTTCCACTCCGTCTCTGACGGTGTGGCCAAAAGACCAAATATGGCGATATGGTCGATGGCGAAATGTTAATGAGCAGACGCCGCCTGTCACTCATCAAAATTCAATTCGTCAACTGCACGGTGTACCGTCAGCAAATTAGTCAGGAACTTATGTGCTAAAATAATATTTAATTCATTTTTAAAAGTTGTCAAATCGATGATTTTGATTTATTTATACGTTTATTTATTTATTAAGCTAGGTCCTATTGACTTTGTTCAAAGACGGGCTATGAGAATTGTTGACGAGGGTCACAAACAGACTTACAGAGGGTATCGAGCCCTCAAGTCTAAGGTGAGACTTGGCCTCTCTTTGTGTGTTAGAACACACAACCGCGGATTGTATAACGGATTGTGTTCTGAGGAATTGATTGAAAGGATGCCTAACAGACACTTTTTATCATTGCACCGCTCGCAGGGTGTCGACAGGAAATTCATCCTCACACGTTTGAGCCTAAATAGTCAATGCGGTTTCAGGGAAATTTTCTCCTACGAAAACTCAAGCTGTAGAATCAGCTCCCTGCCGAGGTTTTCCATAGAGACTGCAGTATGGGGTTCTTCAAAAAGGATACATTAAGGTTTCTTAAGGGTCGGCAAGGCACACGTGATACCCCTGGTGTTGTAGGCGTCCATAGAATACAGTGACCGTTCACCAGCAGACGGACTGTATGCTTGTTTGCCACCTTTGTGATATAATATAAAAAACTGTGGTATTTAAAATAATATTATCATCATTATATACTTTTTTATTACATTACGTACTTTTTGACATATTACGTATTATTTTCCTTCATTATAATTTTCTATAATATTTTTTTTATACAACTTAGAATGGCAAACAAGCTGACGGTCCACCTGATGGAAAGTGGTAACCGTCGCCTATAGACATGAGCAGTACCATGGACATAACAGAGTATACTGTTTCATCCATGATACCCCCCATGCGTTGCCATTCCTGAGGACTCAGATGTTATTCCTCTGTACTCAGTAAATTCACGCCATATCCCACCCTTCAAATCGAAACACAGCCTTGCAAACACAACTGCTTCACGGTTGAAACACGAATGGGGCAGAGGTACCAAAGCAATCGATTTTTGTACAAAGTCTCCCTCTGGTAGAATATAATAAAATTGTAAATAGATGACGTCTGTACATGAAAAATATTTAAGGAATATGGATATTAAAGATAAGGTCAATAGAGGCTAAACTATTTTTTAGAAATTTTGTCTGTGTGTCTATATATTTGTACCGAAATCACGTAAAAAGTAGACCAAAATATATACGAATTCCGCAATTGTATTCCTGAAGTAATTTATCTTGATTCACTATCTAGATGTAATCTATTTAATAGACTACATCTAGAATAAATAAATAAATAGTTTCTATTCCATTGGTTTCCCTACTTCTAAAATCCATGCTTATGAAGTACCGAGCATTAATATTTTTTTTTTATTTATAGTACTATCTTTCTACAATATAGATTACTACTGAATACACTTATTCTTTAACTCATGTAATGAAGAGTAAAAAAATAAATAAATAAAAATAAATAATTCTTTTAACAGCGTTAGCTTGTTCTGCCGACGGTACACGAAGGCGGTGTCCTGTAGCATTCGTAATTAATCCTACATCTACTTTTTTGCTCGTCATCTCGTTTGGCAACAGACTCTGTCTATATCTAAACAATATTGGACATCTTGAAATACCATCACCATAGCGAACAATTACCATCGGGGAATGGGATTGTTTGTAATAGGGTCTAACAGCCCCAATAGTGTGAGTCATAGAACGGCCTATAGTACGTACGCGTTTGTTTGTATTCCTGGTTATAAAATAGTTTTTGTGATCTAAAGTTTGATATTTTGGTTGAAACGTATATCAAAACATTAATTACAACACGTTCTTTAATTATTTTGAACACAAATTATATAATTTCTAATAATTGACAAGATATTAACGTGACAAGTGATTGAGTATCAGTTAAATTTCAAACTACCCATTGTGCAATTAAGTAAACATCAAGCACGACCCGGCGAGTTACGCGTGACTCATCCTTGCGGACAAGTCGTTGGGCTCTGTACAACGAAATCACGTAACAAGCGACAATTATCGACTTTCATCGCTTTCCTGTCGCTACGATCATAGTACAGGTTGCAATATGCCGAGGACCGGAGGCAACGTTACGTGCGCCGCTTGCCCAGAGGTAATTCGAGATGACGATTTCATCATATGCAGAGTGGAGCGCTGTCACAAAAAATTTCATTTACTATGTACTAATGCCACAAATCTACCGCTGGAATCAGTAAAGTCATGGATCTGCCCTCACTGCAAGGCTATTACAAAAAGAGGCGGAGACAACTCCTCGACCCCGGTACGCTCCACTGCATCTCCAAGTAACGTCACCATCCGCAAGGCAACGCGTAGAAACGGTGACCAATCAAACGACGATGATACATATTCAATAGTTAACGAAATGCGTCTCCTTCGGGAAACGATGACAGAGTTTAAAAATGAATTGTCGGAAGTGGTTGCCGCCGTGGCTCGTTGCCACCTTCGCTTGGATGATATTGTCGACAAGCTTACTAACACAGAAGCCCGTCTACAGTCTCTAGAGGATAGTCAAAGGGAATGTGACCAACTAAAACAAACGGTTGAGCAGTTGCAATGGCAATTAGACATTCAAGCGCAATCGTCTCTTGGTAATGAGGTCGAAATTATCGGACTAGAAGAAGTCAACAATGAAAATCCTTATCATCTGACTCTAGTCACTGCCTCAAAAATTGGAATACACATGACAGAGGGTGACATAGATAGCGTTGCTCGAACCGGATTTCGCCGTACTGACGGAGATGGGAAAGAAAATAAAATTCCACGTCCACTTGTAGTCCGTTTTACTCGCAAGGCGATACCAGAGGACTTTCTGAGGGCCGCCAAATCACGTCGTAAGGACATCGTTTTGAATAGTCCTGAGCGGAAAATATTTATAAATGAGCGCCTTACTAGAGCCAATCGACAGTTATTTCGCGATGCCAGAATACGTGCAAAGGAGGCTGATTTCAAATACTGTTGGACAAGGAATGGTTCAATATATGTTCGCAAACGTACAGGTAAACCTGCTGTCTATATTGCTTCTTACGATGACCTGCTTTGCAAGTGCCCAGTCAACCTGCGGGCAAAAGAAACCGCTATCGCTACTGCCGATGAGTTTACAGCCAAACTCTACTAAGTCTGCTGTGCTTGTGCGGAATGCTTGTCGCGCATATGTATCATTGTGCTTTTGTTCAGTATGCTTTATGTTTTTACATGGGAAACTATTTAATATTATCAGAGTAATACTATTGCTAGAATTGTGTTGCATGTATTTGCTTTTGCTGATTTTTTATAATATTTGTAACCATAGCTTCATTATTAATTATCTACTCACCAATATTCGCTATTGTAAATGTAATGTTATAGCTCACACTCAAATACTCATTCAAAAATCTTACACACAACAACAGTATACTTACTGTACCGTTACTTCTACTGCACTACCACAGGATATAATTTCTTATATACATAAAAATACAAAAGTATTATATTTCAGTCATAAGTATGGCCTCAGGTTTCCAGCTTCTTTTATTATACTATGTGTCTTATATAGATATGGCATCCTACGACATCATACAAGAAATTGACGAAGCCATAGAAAAAGAAAGCCATACTTTAAAATCCCCGGACGAAAGCAAAACCATACTCGCAAAGTATAATACCAAAATTTTACATTTAATATAAGGAGTCTACAGCGAAATTTTGACAATTTTTTAATACTCCTTACTCGGCTGGATACTAAATTTGATGCTATAATTCTTACCGAGTGTTGGTTAAATGAAAATTCGATTATCAAGGACATCATTGGATACACAGCCTTCAAAACATCGAAATATATAAACAGAGCAGGTGGCGTAGTTATTTACATTAGCAACATATTTTCCCCAAAAGTAGTCGAAATCGATATTGAAGGAGCAAATTCCCTGTTGGTAGCTATATCCAAACATTTATCAATACTTGGCATCTACCGCTCCCCGTCTGAAAGTTTTAGCAATTCAAATAGATTTCTGAGCTCTTTGGAGTCTAACCTCAAGACTCTCGTTGTGGGTCCTTGTTTAGTTATCACTGGAGACATAAACATTGATATAGCTGATACATCCAAGACTTATGAACTATCTTCAGAGTATTTGTGCTTGATGGCCGAACTGGGACTTTCAAGTGCTGTCAACAAACCTACTCATAACAAAACCTGTCTGGATCATTTTTTCATTCGTAACTATGGTAGCTATGAATCCATCATATGTTCTGCTGATATTACCGACCATAATCCTATCATGTTGGGAATGGATAACTCTTTACAAAACCATCTTCTAATAAAAGACAAAGAGAAAAAACTAATTATGAAGCTGTAAAGACAGAGTTAGCTTGTGTGGATTGGACGGAGATTCTTAATAGTACTTCTGTAAATGAGGCCACTGATTTGTTCACGGATATATTCATGAAGATTGTAAAAAAACACACTTACACATATAAAGTTAGTCACTCTAAATACACTAAAGAGTCTTGGATGACCCCAGGGTTGCTCAGGTGTGCCAAACGCAGAGATAAACTTCACTCTGATTCACGTAAACATCCTGACAATCCGATAAAGAAGTCTACATATATTAAATATAGAAATTTTTATAATTCCCTACTGCGACGTTTGAAAAGGGAGTACGAAAGTGGATTAATTCAGCAAAATATAAATAAACCTAAACCTCTTTGGAATAGTATTAATAAAATAATTCATAAAAATACTAAAAAGAGTACTGCAAAAAATCTACTTACAATAAAAAGTGATCCAGTAGAATCCCTCAATTATTGTAATTCCTTTTTCGCAACTGTCGGTCAAAAACTTGCTCATACAACTATGTCACTATTAAATGAAACACAAGACTCTCTGGCATCTGGAGTGAAGCTTTCAAATCCATCTCCTCATTCTTTTTATTTCCAACCAACTGATCCATTCGAAGTTTCTTCTTTCATACAATTACTTAATGAAAAAAGTGCACCTGGTATTGATGGACTTGCAAATACTCTGATAAAAACAGTTCGACAATATATAAACGAGCCTCTTTCTGCGATCTTCAATTTGAGTATTGCTTCCGGTGAATTTCCTGATCAATGGAAAGTCGCCACTGTTACTCCTATACACAAGGGCGAAGATAAAAATTCAGTAAATAATTACCGTCCAATATCTCTGTTGGTTACTTTCTCCAAACTTTTAGAAAAAATCGTAAACAAAAGATTAGTCAAATACCTTGAAACAAACAGAGCTTTCTCAGACGCACAGTTTGGCTTTCGCCATGGTAAATCCACTGAAGATGCTGTGAGCTCTCTCACTAATAATATTTGTTCTCACCTCGATGAAGGTCAGGCGTGTGTCGGAGTGTTCCTTGACTTGACAAAGGCATTTGACACCGTGTCAATTCCTATACTCTTGCGAAAATTGGAAGGTTTGGGAATTAGAGGCAAACCACTTTTGTGGTTTAATTCATACCTAACGAATAGAAAGCAGTGTATTAAAGTGCATGATCACACTAGTCATTTTGAGAATACTTGCTTTGGTGTACCACAGGGTAGTATCTTGGGTCCTACGCTCTTTCTTTGTTATATTAATGACTTACTATTAACCCCATTAATCAACGCAAAATTTACTTGTTATGCTGATGACACAGCTATTATATTCCATGGTAATAATTGGAACGAATGTTTTTTGAACGTTGAGAGAGGTTTAGTTTTAGTTGCTACATGGTTAAACAAAAATTTACTGACAATAAATACTTTAAAAACGAAATATGTATGCTTTTATAAAACTAAAGCTTCAAGGCCGTTCTCCGTTCCAGATATCAAGATACACATGTGTATGGCTATTACTCCTAGTGTCACAAATCCGATATACCATTCTAACACGTGCTCCTGTGACACTATTAAGAACTCTCCAACTGTAAAGTATCTAGGGATGGTATTAGATGAGAAACTTACTTTCAAGCAACACATTGACTATATGTCTGCCAGAGTAAGAAAACTTATTCCCACCATGAGAATCCTCAGAGACGTGATGGATCCATCCTTACTCCGAAATATTTATGTCGCGCTGTGTCAGTCGGTACTTACTTATTGCATCCGAGTTTGGGGATCTGCTGCTAAGATCATATTGCTGAAACTAGAAAGAGCTCAGCGTTCTATATTAAAGGTCATGTTCAAAAAGCCTTTTAGATATTCAACAGCTTCTTTATTTAATGACGCAAAGGTCTTAAGCGTTCGTAAACTGTATATTCTCAAAATTATAACTATTGGTCACAGCATAATCCAAAAGTCACTGAATAACCCTAAGGCTTCAAACAAGCGTTTTTACACTCTCCCTACACCTACTACTAAAACTAGTTTTGCCAGACGCTTCTTTCTTGCATGATCCCATTCATATATAATAAATTTTGCAAAATTTACAATCTAAAGAACTGTACCCTAAAAGAAACAAAATCAAAAGTAAGCGAACATCTGAAATCTATGAATTATGACGATACTGAAAACATGCTCTTGTTAATCATATAAATGAAAATACTGGTCACATACATACAAAAACACACACACACACACACACACACACACACACACACACACACACACACACACACACACACACACACACAAACACACACAGAGAGAGACACACACCACACACACACGCATGCACACACACTCATTCATAATACTTATTTATACATGTGTATTGGTGGTAAGAGAAAGAAAAAATAAATAAATAAAATAATTGTATTATACAGATTAGTTACACAATTGTGAGTACTGCTAAAAAGCCTATGTTTAATATCTATATGCATGTATATGATAACACGAGTACTGCTTCCTACAGGACAGGCTCAGCCTAGTGTAGGAGGCAATGATAAATTCTGTGCTAATACAAACATACTTTGTTAAATAAATAAATAAATAAAATTTATATTGATAAAATATACCAGAGGGAGACTTTGTACAAAAGTCGATTGCTTGGGTACCTCTATCCCATTCGTGTTTCAACCGTAAAGCAGTTGTATTTGTATGGTTGTGTTTCGGTTTGAAGAGTGAGATCATACCCCCCATGCGTTGCCATTCCTGAGGATTCAGATGTTATTCCTCTGTACCCTGTAAATTCACGTCGTAACCCACCTTTCAAACCGAAACACAGCCACAGACTGAAACTTTTCATTGTTGTGACTATCATGTCTACTTGTACAACAATTAGTCCATTGCCTTAAGGTTGTCTTGAAAAGATTGCTCTCAGCAATATGACCGACTTACTGTACTTATACAATTGTATCGTTATATATGTTAATTGTCTAACTTATTTCTAATTGTGTTACTTATTTCCTATATTGTATAATGCACATAAAGTTTACTCATTCATTCATTCATTCATTAGAAAAGGTCTCAGGACTTTTCAATACTCTAATACCTAATCAATTTTCATTACTCTAATACCTAAGATGAACCTAATTTTTCTGCATTACACTTTATTTATAAAATTTAAATTATATTAAAACAACTTACGTTTATTAATTATTATAAATATGTATAAAATATGTATAACAATACTGGGGGAAAGGGATTGTTAGTAATGGAGACTGAGAATCCCATTGCTAGCAATATACCCAACCAAGTCGACCTCCTCGCGGTTCTCCCTGGAAACTATCATGGTTAATTCCTAATGAATTCATCATGATGGGCTAACTGGCCTGTTTTCATTCTCATCTATCACCCTTCACTGGTGCTTCGCCAGCGTATCCCGTTAGCGCAGGCGAGGTTACCATACCGTTTTCACCCATCAAAAAAAAATAGCCCCAATACTAATAATATACCTAATCAGATCGACCTCCACGCGGATCCCTCTGGAAACCATTGTGATTAATTCTTAAGGAATTCATCACGATAGATTAACTAACCAGCTTTCATTTATCGGCCTACCTATCTATCGTTCCTCACTGGTGCCAACCAAGCATATACTGACATTTTTTTACCATTCCAATCTTACCAACTAAAAAAAAACAATTGCAGTCCCACTGCTGGGCAGGGGTTATCACTAGGAAGGGAAAAAGAGAAATAGTGACATTTTAATGTTAGAAATAAAGACTTCATTTTTTTATACAACTCAGAATGGCAAACAAGCTGACGGCCCACCTGATGGAAAGTGGTAGCCGTCGCCTATAGACATGAGCAGTACCATGGACATAACAGAGTATACTGTTTCACCCATGATACCCCCATGCGTTGCCATTCCTGAGGACTCAGATGTTATTCCTCTGTACCCAATAAATTCACACCATATCCCACCCTTCAAACCGAAACACAGCCATGCAAACACAACTGCTTCACGGTTAAAACACGAATGGGACAGAGGTACCCAAGCAATCGACTTTTGTACAAAGTCTCCCTCTGGTAAACTATATAGACTATAGGATTTATGCGTGACAAAATCCAAAAGGTGAAGATGAAGGCAGGTCAATTGGCCCATCTATCTATGCTCGGAGTCTCTTTGCGTGATAGAATCCGAAACGAGGATATCCGCAAAAAATGTCATCGACATAACCCGAAGAATAAGCAAGGTAAAGTGGCAATGGGTTGTTCACATAGCTCAAAAAACCGTTAGGAGAAGAAAAGTTCTTTAGTAGCGACCCCGTACTGACAAAAGCAGTGTAAGACGACCCCCCACTAAATAGAGTGATGACCTCAAATGCATTGCAGGGAGTTAATGGATGCAAGTGGCTCAGAGTTTTTCTTTATAGCAATCTATGGGAGAGGCCTATGTCCAGCAGTGGACAGATGATGTCTGCGATGATGAGCATGATGATAGGATTTATAAATCATGTTTAAATTGAATACAGAACTAGCTTTTACCCGAGACTTCATCCACATGATCGACATAATAATTAGACTGTCTTTTTCATTCCATATATTTAAAAATAATATGTGTATAAAAAATTTAAAAGTAATTATTTAAGTCATTAAAGCGCCAGGTAACAAACAAACAAACAAACATACTTTCATATTTATAATATTAGTAAGGATGAAATATTTTCTTTTTTATTCTTTTTTTATTGCCAAATATACGAATATATATACATCAAGTGGTCGTCAACATTTCGTTACAATAAAATATTCTTTTATAATAATCCTAGATTACTTCTAATAGAAAAAAAAAAAAAATAACGCAAATGGTCACACCAAGGAACAAACGACCGGAAGCCGAGACGTATTTCATTCTGTGAAAAATGACTATCAATATAACTGACTGACCAAATATACCTTAAATTATCTGACACCTAATCTATTCACATCTGTATATCTATAAGCGGTAAAGTCGAAAATTCATTGTTAGATGTCTTTGTAATTTCCAATACCCCACGTTCAGATTTTCATATAATATCAAAATGAAGTGCGACCGTACAGATCTTTATTTTATAGTGAATAAAGTTGTTTTTTGCGTAACTTACTTATTGCCGATTCTGTTTAGGATCGAGAGTACTTGAGGAAATGATGGACATTTGTGTGATCATTTACGGACTTATTGCACGGTTTAGTCAAAGTGAAAAATCGGAGTTTTGTCTTGGGGCTGATTTTTTATAGAACGAGCGATATTATGGGCATCTGTTATATGAATCTAATACAATATACATATAATACAATATGAGTATCGTCATCATCATTTCAACCTTTAACTGTCCACTGCTGGACATAAGCCTCCCCCTTGCGGGGTTTTGCTAGTAGTTGTCACGCTTGGCAGGTGGGTTGGAAACCGAAATTAGGCTTTAGAGATGTTTTAAGAGGGGCGCTGCTGCCCCTTCCTCGCCCTCCCTTAGTCGATTTTTACGCCACCCACGGGAAAGCAAGGGGTGGCCTATTCTGTGCCGGGACTACATGGAATACCCCAGAGGGAGACTTTGTACAAAAGTCGATTGCTTGGTACCTCTGTCCCATTCGTATTTCAACCGTGAAGCAGTTGTGTTTGCATGGCTGTGTTTCGGTTTGAAGGGTGGGATATGGCGTGAATTTACTGGGTACAGAGAAATAACACCTGAGTCCTCAGGAATGGCAACGCATGGGGGGTATCATGGGCGAAACAGTATACTCTGTTATGTCCATGGTACTGCTCATGCCTATAGGCGACGGTTACCACTTTCCATCAGTGGGCCTTCAGCTTGTTTGCCTTTCTAAGTTGTATAAAAAAAAATAGAAATAATACATTGTACAGTAATAGAAAATAAATATTTTAATAATAATTAAATTAAATCTCATAGCTTACTGGTGTTACTATCCACTGCCAGAGAAAGGCCTCTTTCAACTGCTTCTATCTCGCATGGTCGATCATCTCAAAACAATAATTATATTACTACATAAATATAAATCCATGTTAAAAAAAAACTGTTTAATACTGCTATTTTATCCCTAAGATGGAAGCTCCAAGGAAACAAAACGAGATACAGTTCAAAAGAAGGCAAATTTATGTTTTCTTTTTATAAATTTAATAAAATAACTGCAGAACCAATATGATGGTTAAGTTTTAATTAAAAAGAAAAATTAAAATTAAATACTTACAACTGGTGAAAATGTCGTGAGAAATTATAGTAATTCAATTTTTTTTTCTTTGCTTTGCTTCAGAGAAATAGCGACTATATATATTATGTGATAGAATTAGGTAGTAAATCTTATAAATCGTAAAAATAATCATCAAAATCAACATATAATTGGCGAAGTCGCGCACAAAGAATGAAACTAAATGATCCCTCCCTTTAGGAAGTCGGTTAATTTTTTTTTTATGAAACTCAGCCAAATGTTGCCGGCCACCGCCGATCGGCGGTATCAGAAAGCGAAACACACCAACCGCGGAATTCGAAAATTTACAGAAACGCAATAAGTATTAACAGATTCAACTTTTTGTCCGTCCGCCTGTCCCGTCTGAGTCAAGATGGCGTCCGACATTTTTGTGACGGAATTCCTTTGCTCCTGGTTTTGATTAGAAAGCCATGACATAATTTTTTTTTTGTATCATTTTGCCGGTGGACGACTTTAATGGGTATATTTATTTTCTTTAATTAATATACTAGTTATCTGCCCCGACTTTGTCCAGTTTTCTTGGAAATAAAACATAGTCTATAATAGTCGCTAATATTATATCTTTTAATGTAATAACTTACGTGTAATTAGTTTGAAAAACTTATATTAGTTTCGGATTCAATTCGTGATCCTTAGTCATGAGCGACTGTGACGCGAGCATGAACCTGACTGCGTGCCTCGGTGTGCTTAAGAAACTTTTAATAATAAGATAGCATAGTGAAATAATTTTTAAAATAGATAGGTGTAGTATGTTATGTCCATGGTACTGCTCATGTCTATAGGCGACGGTTACCACTTTCCATCAGGTGGGCCGTCAGCTTGCTTGCCATTCTAAGTTGTATAAAAAACAAAAAACAGGTAGTATTTTTTTACTTTATCCATTATAAATAATACAATATTAGTAAACTGTAAGTTTTATGTTATGTAACTTAAAATGGCAAACAAGCTAACGGCTCACCTGATGGAAAGTGGTAACCGTCGCCTATAGACCACTATAGACGCCTATAGCCTAGAGTACCATGGACAAAACAGAGTATACTGTTTCGCCCATGCTTATCATGTATATGTAGTAAAGATGTGTTTCGGTATGAAGGGTGGGATATGGCGTGAATTTACAGTGTACAGAAGAATAACACCTGAGTCCTCAGGAATAGCAACGCATGGGGGTTATAATGGGCGAAACAGTATACTCTGTTATGTCCATGGTACTGCTCATGTCTATAGGCGACGATTACCACTTTCCATCAGGTGGGCCGTTAGCTTGATTGCCATTCTAAGTTGTATAAAGAAAAAAACGCGAACCTTCCTCTTGAATCACTCTATCTATTAAAAAATCCGCTTCAAAATCCGTTGCGTAGTTTTAAAGATTTGAGCATACATAGGGACGAACAGACAGGGACGACTTTGTTTTATACTATGAAGTGAAGATGTTGCCATTCGGACGTTAATAATATTTGTCATACACTCAACTGCCTTCTTCATACATTATTCGAGAGCGCCCGTGAAATCGCATTTCGACCCCGTACAATACGAGTACAATGCGCTCGGCAATTTTCGCCCTACGCCTTAATGACGTCATTAGTAACAGCAAAAACTACCCTATATGCGATACAAGTACAGATCATCCTGATTCTGTATAGTTATGATATGTATGTATATATATATGTATGCATATATATATGTATATATATATATATATTTATGTATATATGTATGTATGTGTATGCAGGTTTAAAAAACTTATCGGAGGGAAAAGGGATTGTTAGTAATGGAGACTGAGAATCCCATTGCTAACAATATACCTAACTACGTCGCCTCGGCGCGGTTCTCCCTGGAAACTATCTTGGTTAATTCCTTATGAATTCATCATGATGGACTAACCGGCCTGTTTTCATTCTTATCTATCACCCTTCACTGGTGCTCCGCCAGCGTATCCCGTTAGCGCAAACGGGGTTACCATACCATTTTCACCCATCAAAAAAAAAAAAACTTATCGTGTAACAAAATGTTTTGTATGGATGATAATGGAATAGTAACCCCGCCTGCGCTATCGGCATACACCGGCGGGGCACCAGTGAGGGATAATAGGCGAGGATGAAAACAGGTCCGTTGGCCCATAGTGATGAATTCAAGATCAAACAAATAAGATGGTTTCCAGGGGGAACCGCGTGGAGGTCGACCCAATAACGTATATTGTTAGTAATGGGGCCTCTACTCCCATTACTAACAATTCCTTTCCCCCCTGTATATGTGTGTAGGTTTATTAAACTTATTGTGTAACGGAATGTATCATATATAGAGATTGGAAGGCAATTTCAAGTGCCGTATGCATGGCTGTGTCCATGTGTGGTCCCGGCATAGATGGACCACCTCTTCCTTTTCCCGTGGGTGTTGTGGCGACTATGCACTATCATCATCATATCAGCTTTAACTGTCTACTGGTGAACATAAGCCTTTCCCAGAAGCGTAGGTTTTGCCAATAGATAGATAGATAGATACTCTTTATTGTTTCCTCCAAAAGATTACAATAGTAAACTTATTATAAATATAAACAATTACAAGATATAATCACAATGAGAAAACAATGGGCGACCTTATCGCTAAGAGCGATCTCTTCCAGGCAACTTCCAGGCAATAGTTGCCACTCTTGACAGGCGGGTTGATAATTGACAACCGCAGTTAGGCTTTGATGATATTTTAAAAGGGCCGCTGCTTCCCATATCTCGACCATAAGTTCCCTTAATCCCTGTTTCATTTGAGATTTGAAGAAGCATGTATTTGGTACATCGCACAAGGTTTCGTCAGTAAACAGTGGATCTTGGAGACTCCAGTCAAGTTGGCCACCCCTGATATATAGTATAGTTTTTATTCAAATTCACGCGGGTAAAGCCATAAGGAAAAGCTGGTACTATACAAGATGAAGCGCAAGTCTTGTACTGCGGTTTTGGAGGAGCATCGCATCAGACAAACAGACTGACCGCAAGCCGCTTAGTGGTCGACTTGAACATGCCTCTCTATAAACAATATCCAAGAAAATTATGCCCTCGTGTTCCCGATTCGTATAATTGTATTTAACTGACTGCGCTGCACAAATGGGTTATGTGTTGAGCACGTATAGTATATTTGGTCCACATGAGGGATGCCGTGGGCAGCACAGTATATACTATGATGTCCATACTGCTTCTCATATCTAGAGACGACTATTGTAATTAAGACGTTCCAACAAGTTGATTATTATCACGTTTGCCGTTCTAAGTACTTACATAATAAAAATAAATTGTTTACCAAAGTGCGACATTGTATAATTTCTGCGTGGGTACTTCTGTCCCACTCGTGTTTCTGCCATAAACCAACTATATTTGCATAACTATGTTCTAGTCTGTACAGCGGTATACATATACGGTTGTAATTTCGTTACCAATCTACTTAGATAATATATTTTTTATACAACTTAGAATGGCAAACAAGCAGACGGCCCACCTGATGGAAAGTGGTAACCGTCGCTTATAGACATGAACAGTACCATGTACATAACAGAGTATACTGTTTCGCCCATAATACCCCCCATGCATTGTCATTCCTGAAAACTCAGGTATTATGCCTCCGTACCCTATAAATTCACTGCCATATCCCACCCTTGAAATCGAAACAGCTATACAAACACAACTGCTTTACAGTAAAAACACGAATGGGACATAGGTGCTCAAGCAAACGACTTTAATACAAAGTCTCCCTCTGGTGACCCCTAAAGAAACCTCTTTACTTTTTTCTTGAATTTCTATTTATTTAATTCGAAAATTTTTGTAATATGACCATTAATGTAACAATTTTCAGTATGTGTGATAGTTTCTGAATTTATCTGAATTTAAAGCCACGAACATAGCATAGAAATATCTTTTTTTTTTTATACAACTTAAAATGGCAAACAAGCTGACGGCCCATCTGATTTAAAATGGTAACCGTCGCCTATAGACATGAGCAGTAACATGGACATAACAGAGTATACTGTTTCGCCCATGATACTCCCTATACGTTGCCATTCTTGAGGACTCAGGCGTTATTTCTCTGTACCCAGTAAATTCACGTCATATCCCACCCTTCATACAACTGCTTCACGGTTGAAACACGAATGGGACAGAGGTACCCAAGCAATTTACTTTTGTATAAAGCTATCTGTAGAGATGGATATTTTAATAGCGACCCTACAACTACGTTAACCCTCCGCCGGCGAATACTTGGTTACATACATTCAAATAATGCACCGACCCTACACTGCTTTGGACAAAGATTAATAGTCCTAAGTTCGAGGTTAGGGAGACACATTGTATTAATTTCTCAGGTTATGATAAGACTAGCGATCCGCCCCGGCTTCGCACGGGTGGATTGGTAGATGTTCAAATTTTTTTTAATATAACACAGCCCTTGTTCTCACTGATAATGGGGCCCATTTTGTGACGTTATTTTTCTAAAGCTATCTTTTAAGCTATTAGTTTAATTTGAAATTTTTCCGAAATTACTATTTGATGTCTATATACATATATAGCCGTGTGGTCCTGGCGTAGAATAAGCCACCCCTTCCTCTCCCGTGGGTGTCGTAAGAGGCAACTAAGGATGGGCGAGGGATGGGCAGCAGCGTCCCTCTTAAACCATCTTTAAAAGCCTAACTGCGGTTGCCAACCTGCCTACCAAGCGTGGCAACTACGGGTTAAGCCCCCCTTATGGGGAAGGCTTATGTTCAGCAGGGGACAGTTAACGGCTAAAATAATAATACATACATAATAAAGAAATTAGGAAACTCACTGTGTTTTTATTGTTTCCGATAATTTCTTCGACTGGGGGGAAAGGGATTGTTAGTGATGGGGTCTAATAGCCCTATTAGTGGCAATATACCCTCTCAGGTCGACCTCCACGCGGTTCCCCCTGGAAACCATCATGTTTAATTCTTGTCGAATTCATCATGGTGGGCCAACTAACCTGCATTCATTCTCACCTATCATCTGCCACTGGTGCCTCGTCGGTGTATATCAATAGCGTGGGCGGGGTTACCAATCCATTTTCACCCATTAAAAAAAATTTTTCTTCGACTTCATCTGGAAATATTCTTTCGGGGGTGTTTTAATATAAGTTTTTAAAATTAAATTACTGCTTTATGAGCTATCATAAACTAAAATTATATTTAATTTTGACTTAAACCTATTAGAAATTTAGTTAATATTGGATCTTTACAATAAAGATTTTGTTGTGAATCCAAATTGAAGTTCTAATTTTTGAGACAGGTTTAAAGAAATGTAGTTTTCTGTAAATAAAACAGTTAAAAAAACCTTGTTTTATCTATATTTACCGTTATTATTACAAACAAAAAATCTAACCTTTTCTTTTATTTAATGTTATATATGAGTTAAAATGAAATAAAATGAAATTTATTTGCCAGAAACATTGAAGTTCATATGTAAATGGTTTTGAGGACTCAAAATTATCAAGCGACTTCAAAAAGGAAGATTCTTAATTCGATTATATTTTTTACATTATATTTGTTATCTTATAACTTTGTTATTTATAAATTGATTCGGAAAATTCTTATTTTATCTGAAAGGATATAGTTTCGGTTGGCCAACTTTGTACCAACTTTTGTTGTACCAACAATTTGTTGTACCAACACTTTGTTCCATTCATGTTTGAAACCATCGTGAACAATTCTTGTTAAATTCGTCACGATGGGCTAACTGACCTGCTTCATCCTCACCTATCATCCCTTACTGGTGCCCCGCCGGTGTATACCGATAGCGCGGGTGGGATTACCATTCCATTATCACCCATTAAAAAAAAATTTAGACATAATAGGTGTACCAATCAACCCCATATATCTTCACACACCATAAACAAAGACACACCTTTTCGTAATACATTGTAAAACTAACTACTCACGTAATTGGCGGGCGCTAAACAAGTGTGTTCAATAAATGTCCGATTTTGAGAGATAAGAAACACGAGCGTATAAATTAATTATAGTATTCGTATGCATTGTTGTCTTATACAGTTTACACATATGTTAACAAGCGAACTGTTCTCGAGTGGCGACCCCGAGCAGGCAAGTGTAGTGCGGGACACCCCCCACCCCGCGAGGTGAAGTGACGGTCTCGAAAGAGTGATGTAGTAGCTGGATGAAAGTGGACGTAAGATTGTACTTTGTGGTGATGTATTAGAGAGTTTTTTTTATACAACTTAGAATGGCAGACAAGCTGACCGCCCACCTGATGGAAAGTGATGACCGTCGCCTATAGACATGAGCGGTACCATAGACATAACAGAGTATACTGTTTCGCCCATGATACCCCCCATGCGTTGCCATTCCTGAGCACTCACGTGTTATTCCTCTATACCCAGTAAATTCACTGCCATATCCCACCCTTCAACCGAATCACGGCCATGCAAACACAACTGCTTCACGGTTGAAACACGAATGGGACAGAGGTACCCAAGCAATGGATGATTGATGGATTGTAAAAATGATGACTTGTCTCCGTAGTATGGTCACTATAGCGGTAGTTTATCAATCGTCAGTTATAATTCAAAAAGAAGGATATTTCAAATGTTCTATATGTTAAAATAATCTAAGATCGTGTTCCATAAGAAGAAACCAATTCCAGTCGCGACAAAATAAATTATTTTGATTTAAAAACTAAATTACTGATCCGATTTTGATAAGATTTCTACCAGACTAATCTGTAAGTACATTCTTTCAGATGAAAAATCTTATATATAAAATTCTCGTGTCACGGTGTTTGTTACCAAACTCCTCCGAAACGGCTTTACCGATTTTTATGTTATTTTGTGTGCATATTGGGTAGGTCTGAGAATCGGCCAACGTCTATTTTTCATAGCCCTCAATGATAAGGGTGACACTACCCAAAAAATTTTTTTTAATTTTTTTAACAAATTTTTCGATTTTTATTTTATTATGATTTAGCATTGAAAAATACATACAACCTCAAATTTTCACCGTTTTACGATCAACTCCTGTTTTTAATCGCGATTTTTATATGCCGCAATAGGGTTGCAAGATGGCAATCCAATATTATATTTGTAGTACGATAAATTTTCAGGTATAATTCTAAAAATAATGTACCATATATGGTAAAACAACGTTTGCCGAGTCAGCTAGTAACTAATAAAATTATAAATTAATTTCGTTTCATTACATTACCGTTATATCCCGTATAATCCCGGCATAGAATAGGCTACCCCTTCCTTTCCCGTGGGTGTCGTAAGAGGCGACTAAGGGAAGACGAGGAATGGGCAGCAGCGTCCCTCTTAAAACATCTGTAAAGCCTAACTGTGATTGCCAACCCGCCTGTTAAGCGTGGCAACTACTGGCAAACCCCCCTTTATGGGGGAGGTTTATGTTCAGCAGCGGAAAGTTAATGGCTGGTATGATGATGATGATGATTGACTCTAGACTAATCACATGTCGTGTTATAATAAAAAAAAAAAAAAAACTATACGTTTTAATGGTATAATTTCAAAGAACAACACACAAGTTAGTTCCGTTTGTACCTTGATCGCGCGGAACCTTATAATTGCTAATTTAACCGGCACGCCTTATTTAGCTATACAGCGGTCAAGTAATTGTAAATTATATCAACAGCGTATGATAAGAATGACTGTTTAACGGTTGGTAAAGAGGATTATATAGAAAAATGTTAAATAACATGCAATGTCTAACGCTGACGCTTATTTGTGTGGCCACTAAACGGACGTGATTAACACGCCACGAGCGTAGCGTAGCGTGTTGGTAATATATTTAAAAAAAAGAACTAACAGTTTTATTTATTTTATTTTTATTTATTAATACTTTTGTACATATTAAAATATGTCTACAAGGCGGACTTAATACCTTATGCCATTCTCTACCAGTCTACCATTGCCGTAAACAGAGAGAGTAAATAAAAATTATTCACTAGCTTTTATCCGTAACCGGAATGTGCTCACGGGCTAAAATAAAAAATAGCCTAAAACCTTCTCCATCCAATATAAAGAGATAGAAATGTACACTTTATTGTTTCCTCCATAAGTTTACTATTGGAATAGTAAACTTATCATAAATACAAACAATTACAAGAAAATATTACTCTAAGAAAACAATGGACATGAATAGTTTACTATTGGAATAGTAAACTTATCATAAATACAAACAATTACAAGAAAATATTACTCTAAGAAAACAATGGACAGTCTTATCGCTAAGAGCGATCTCTTTTAGGCAACTTTTGGATGGAAAAGAGTAATTATAAATAGTAGTAATATAGTACGAGTACAGGTGTAAAAAATTTTATAGTAATTCGTTAAACCTTTATGGAATTATAAATTAACAAACTCCCTTTTACATTTATAATATTATTACAGTATAAGTATTTAATGAAACATGTGTATGTACAATAATTCAAGACAAAAATCTATTAAAAAAATCGAATTCTAGCGCAGCAATATCGGTTATGTTGATTTAAAAACGAAACCACTAAAACAATTTTCATAAAATTTCTATGAAACTAATCTTAAAGTATTTTTCTCAAACAAGTTTGCAAATGTGAGCATTATTTTGACAATCTTCTTCGAGATAAATCAAAATTGCCGTACTGGCCAGATACATGCGGGCAGCGGCCGGCAAAAGTTGTATGAAAATCTGTCGTGTTTTGCGGCCAGATAAAATACTATGTAAACTCATATCTGTCCTGTAATTTAAAGATGGAATGAATGACCTTTTACTGCGAAACATGGCTACCAAGGAGCTAACTAATAAAAGGTTTTATTTAAATTTGGAACTGGCTTGAAAATAGAAAACTGTTTATTGAAAAAAAAAAACAAAGGAGCATTATGGCGCGTGAAAAATTATTATTGTTCATTATTCGTCATTGAACTTTAAAAGTAAAATTGTGTTTTTGATTTCCGCGCATTGTTTGAGAAAAGTACTATACAAACCTTGGCCACAACTAAGCATTGATGGACTCACGTATGTGTGCCTCGGCAACGCCTCGGCCCACATTTGCACGTTCGTACATCAATACCTCAGTTGCTGGCCGCTGCAGTAATGTACTAATCCTTTCAGATAGAAAAGACATTTTTCAAATTATATAACTTTATATAATTTACGGATTTATGAAGTAATAAACACAAAAACAACCGCCATATTGAAAACCTTCTCCTTTTTTGTATTCAGTTAATAAAATATATTTCTACATATAGTAGTAAACTCACATTCATATTTTTATAATATTAGTAATATTAATATAAATGATTATCTGTTTAAATCGCTTGTTTCATGGCCCACGATATAATGAATGTGGTGGCCGTTCGTGACAAGGTTTAATTGCGATGCGCAAGCGCATGCACCACCCACCTGCCGCGCGCCGTTTGACGTTACAGCTCTTATCTTAGAACTTAGGTGAAACACATTGGATACGAATACATATTTTTTATACTACAAAGGTGACAAACAAACATATAGTAAACTCCGTTTGATGGTAAACGGTGACTATAGCGTATGGATGTCTGGTATGTCGCCTGTACATTTCCGACCCTGAAGAAACCTTAATATGCCCTAAGAACCCCATAAGTTTGAGCGTTCGAAGACATACGAAATTACTATTCTATTACTCCTCTGAGAATGGCGCCCCCTAGTATCAAGTTTTTCTAGTCTGCCTTTATTGTGCACAGAAGTATCTGACGTGGTTTTTTGAACAACCCTATTCCGAAACATAAAGTAAAATATTTTTTAAATAAACGAGATATTTTTGAATTTTTTTTTTGTCCGAATTAGATGTTAATGTACATAAATCTTAATATATATATAAAAATCCCTTGTCTCAATGTTTGTGTACACTAATCTCCGGATCGGTTCAAATGATTTGGAATTTGATACCTGTATTACGTTTATATACAATTTGAGAGATAGGACAGTTTTGTCGATAATATAAAAATTAAAAAATACAAATAAATTTTAAAAATAATATAAAGGAAAAAAAAGAATCCAAAAGACTCGGTTCCAAAAAAAAGACTTAAATTGTGTTTTTTACTTTCAGCTTGTTTACAATTATCCGGTAAATTAAAAAAAAACCGTTACTCTATTTCGCTGATTAAAGAATTTAATATGGTAAAAATATGAACTATGCTTAGGGGGAAAGGGATTCTTAGCAATGGAGTTTGACAGCGCCATTGCTAGCAATATACCCTATTAGGTCGACCTCCACGTGGTTCCCCATGGAAACCATCATGAACAATGCTTGTTAAATTCGTCACGGTGGGCTAACTGACCTGCTTCATCTTCACCTATCATCCTTCACTGGTACCCCGCCGGGGAATACCGATAGCGCGGGAGGGGTTACCATTACATTATCACCCATTAAAAAAAATATGAACTATGCCCTAGATTAAATAGGATACTTCAATTTCATAAGGAACGCCACGGGTTACAGCTAGTAACGTTATAAAATACCGAAATACAATACAGCGGAAGACATCATTCTAATAATAGTCTTAATTCCCCTCAAGTAAGATTCACAAACGAATTCTAAGCATGCACCACCATTCATGCAATGTAAGGGTGCACAGGTTAAACACAATATTAAAATGACAAAAGGATTGTGCAGTAATAGGCGTTGCGGTGCGAAAATACCTTTATTTATAAGTACCCTGACGATAATCCATCATTATAATGATTAGGAAGTGGACTAGTGTAAACGTCGATAAAGTTATCAATATCGATAAAACCTAATTTTATATAATTTTTTTTATATCTATAACAAAAAAAAAAACAACATACATACATATCTGTCACGCCTGTCTCCCATTAGGGTAGGCAGAAACAATGGAACGCCAAATGCTTCGATTCAAACAAACCTCTTTCGCTTCTTCCACATTTATCAATCTTTTCATACACGCTCGCCGATTACGGGTACTTTTAATTTGGCCCTTCTTCAGCACTTCGCCTATTTGGTCGACACATATCCGTCTAGGGCGGCCCCTACCGACATCTCCATTCATTTTTGCTCAATAAATATCTTTCGTAATTCTTCTTTCATCTATCCTCTCCTTAATTTTAACAAAGTGCTACTAGTACGCAACATTTATTTATTCCTTTATTTAAACTTTATTGTACAAATAAAATGTGCAAAAGGCGGACTTAATGCTATGGGTATTCTCTATCAGTCAACTTTTAGAATGTGCATAGATACTCGTCCTCACCATTATATCAGCCTTTAACTGTCCACTGCTGAACATAAACCTCTCCCTAAGGTAGGCTAATTGTCAATTGCAATTAGACTTTAGTAGTGTTTTAAATAAGATGCTGCTGCTTTAATTTTTTATTTTTTTTGCTGAGTATTAATCGCTATCAATTAACCTGGTGACGTGGAACGAGACTGTCGTTCTTCATAATAGCAATATGCAGTATTCTATTAGTACCACAACAAACGTAATCTTATATTTTAAATTCTAACAACAATAAATAATAATAAATAAATAAATAAATATTCTTCGTCAATCTTCAACAGTCACAGTAAGGATCAATAATACCAATAAATTATCGTCAAAAATAATTATCGATATCGACATATCTCTCACTCGACATCACTAGAAATAAATCAAACACCAGATTGATGGTATTATGTCAACTGGAGCAATCACAATAGTATATTTTGCATGATAATAATATACCTAGTCAATTACTGAATAAAACATTACTCTAATAAGAGCAGATGCCAACGGTGCGTACATTTGTATGTGAGAACATATCTACGTAACTGCAGCAATTTGTCATTCGCTATGTTCATGGAATACGCAAAAATTTTATGGAAATTGGGGATTAGTGAGGTCTATTTGATTTTATAGTGACTTTTTAGTTGAGACTATGGGAACTTGTTTTCTGCTATGCTTGTGTAAAGTATTGTATAATTCTTAGAGAGAAGATAGGAGTAAGCTACTTATGTTAATATATAGTACCTAATGGTAGTGTTCTAGGGGAAAGGGATTATTAGCAATGGAGTTCGACATTGCTAGCAATATGCCCTATCAGGTCGACCTTTACATGGTTCCCCCTGGAAACCATCGTGAACAATTCTTGTTGAATTCGTCACGATGGACTAGCTGACCTGCTTCATCCTCACCTATCATCGTTTACTGATGCCCCGCCGGTGTATACCGATAGCGTGGGTGGGGATACCATTCCAATATCACCCATTAAAAAAATGGTGGTGATCTTCATAGTGATGATGATGGTAATAGTGACGATGATAATATTATATATTTATTGTCATCTTCCAAATATTTTTTTTATATTTATTCTTTAATTTTGTTTATATTAAGCTGTAAAACGTATGTTTTTTTTTATACCACTGAGGTGGCAAACAAACATACGGCCCACCTGATGGTAAGCGGTTACCGTAGCCTATGAACGCCTGCAATACCAGAGGTATTAAGCGCGCGTTGCCGACCCTGAAGAAACCTCTTTACCCACCTTTTGAAGAACCCCATGCTGTAGTCTCTTGGGAAAACCTTATGAGAGTTGAAAAGGCTTTAATAGAATGGACGAACACTTTTCATAATTGACTAATTATTAACTCGTAAATGTTGGGTTGTTTTAATAGTTTAAAGTTAAATAAAATATTTGCACATTAATAAATAAGTAATTAAAATGGACCCGTAGTGAGAAAGGAATAATTTAAAATAAATAATCAACCAATTTTTCAAATTATACTTTTTAAATTATAGGACAAAGTAAGTGAGGGTAAGGAGCAAAAGATTGTTTGGAAGGTCAGCATTCACTGCGACTTCATCCGTGTGACAGGGATATGTTCAAGCAAGAAAAATGTTACTTTTTTTATATATTTTGCTTTCTTGTATATGCATTCTTTTATCTCTTTGGACTATATATGTTTATTGTTATTTGTGTGTTGTAAGTAATTCAAATTAATTATATCTATCTATCACTAACTTGAATAAAAATGTATACTCATGTCCTATTAATTAATGCCATATATATATATATATATAAATATACTCAGTTAAATATATATATATATATATATATATATATATATATATATATATATATATATATATATATATATATATATATATATATATATATATATATATATATATATATATATATATATATATATATGGTATTTGAAAATCCCAATGCTAAAGGATTACATCGAGTTTTCTCTTTGTATTTCACATATAAAGAGTTGAGATATTAAGGTGCTAAGAAGTAATAAACAAACTTTCACATTTATAATATTAATAAGGATTGATAATTTTCTTTCGTGATGCGTTATTTACCAATTCCACAGTTATAATTTTATCTTTTTCATTAAAACGTCAAATCTCTCATTAACCTATTTTAGCTATGTTAACTGTGTTCTCTCTTTCTTTTGGGTTAAATTCACAAATAGAAAGAAAGTGACAAAACAGTGTAATAATTAAAATATGTTTAATTAGTTATTTTAATAAAATAGTTTTGACGTTTTTACGTATGAGGGCGGATAGTTTACAAAGCTCCATCTAGTAACATTTATCGGAAACATTACTGATTCAAATATTCATCTTGAAGATTAGCAACGAAATATTTTACAAAATAAAAGGTCTAAAGGGTACTTAACCCTTTTCGCGCCCACCACAATAGATCAATACCCAATAATCTTATAATAGGAACATCGGAAGGGTTAACCCTTCACATGCTCACAGACAAAACTGCCTATTCAGAGTAATCGATGGGTTAACAGTTCTTTAAAGGGGGATTAAGAAAAAGCCGATTTTCGATGACATCTGCTTAATGAAACAATGTCTTGAGAGAACAACATTAAAGAAATCAACATAATGGAGATTAAAAAAAAAATTGTGAACCCACAAGAGGCTTTTACTTACTAGTTTAGTATTTTAAAAATATTTATTAATCTTCCATTTATTTATACATTTATTTAAGACTTCTTAAGATAAGGGTATTGACGTGTATCGTGTGTTCCCGGCATAGAATAGGCCATCCGTTCCTTTCCCGTGGGTGTCATAAGAGGCGACTAAGGGAGGGCGAGAGATGGGCAGCAGCGTCCCTCTTAAAACATCTCCAAATCCTAACTGTACCAATCCGCCTGCGTGCCAAGCGTGGCAACTACTGGCAAACCCCCTCAAGGGGGAAGCTTATGTTCAGCAGTGGACATTTTGTTCAGAGTGGCTTTGATCTGAATTTTTCTTTTGAGTTCTCCTTCTGTTTTTGTACTTTATTACTTTATTTACTTCTTACAATATGCTGAATATGAAAAATGTGATAATACTTACATGAGAAAATGTTATTTTTATATGTTAAAGTTATAGTGTATAATGTTAAAGAGTTTATTTTTTACCTTTTAACGCCTTAACGGCTTAACTCATCATTATGAAATTTAATATACACGTACTATACGAAATGGAAAAGGAAAGCTGTTTTTTTTTTATCCCGGTCAGTAAACATATCCTGGTCACGCGGACGAAATCGTACTTACTCACCATTTCGTCAATATGACCGGGACATGTAGACCGAGCAGAGTAAAAAGTAGCCTATATCTTTCTCCACCACTATATGGGTATAGTACATGTATATCATATGTCTATATCGCGACCGTTACCACTTTCCATTAGGTGGGCCGTCAACTTGTTTGCCATTGTAAGTTGCATAAAAAAATATCAAATTTCATAGATAGATACTCTTTATTAGATTATGATATTGAATTTCATTTGAATTTTCTAATTGTATATTTTTATATTTTTGGTGTAATAAATAGATAAATAAATAAATATATCCGTTCAACCGTTAAGGCGCTAAAAAGTAACAAACAAATTCATTTTCACATTTATAATATTAGTAAGAACAAGAACTGACTGGTATGGTAAAAAATAATTTCAATTAAGACGAAAAAGATACGGTCCAACGCTATATTGTCAAAGTTATCGCAATTAATATTGGTAACTCTTAAAATTCTAATCTCCAGCCCGACGATGCAATCGTGAAAACAAACAAAAATAATGTCAAAGCGAAACATACAAAAAACAAGCGGAAAGGCGACAAAGCGGCAAATGATCTGACAACGCAATTATCGGGAAAACGAGCCGCGGCCCGTGTCATCGTCCGTGACTGTGGTCACCGCAAAAAACGTCATTTTCAAAGTAAATCATCGATCTATAGATCATTATCACGCACGCGTCAATGTCATCGGTAGCTATTGTGATCGATAAAAAATCAATACAGTTATGATTTTTGTTGAGACCCTTCCGTTGTGTATAATATTTCATATCAAAGGGTACGACAATCGGCGTGTGGAGTAACCGTGCCGACTACGAAAAAGAGCAATTGTGTGTATTGTTCTTTTGTGACGCCCCTAATTGTTTGATTGAAAAGTGGAGCAACGGTATAATTGAATTTGAATTGCCTTTCAATATTATTGATATATTCTATTCTATGAGGTCGGTTGTAACACTATATGCACAAATATGCAAAAGTATTGTAAAAAGTAAGACACTACAATATTTAATTCTATTTACCTCTAAATTAAAAATAACAATTCCAAAAAGGAAATTATTTAAACTACTAAAAGTTTTTAATAATATATAAATTTTAAAGTATAAAAACTAAAATAGACTTAAATCAATTACGTTAACTTAAAATATTCATTAACAGTTGATTTTATTAAATAAATTAATAATTCTACTCTTTTAAACATAACAAAATCGTATAAATAATCTATAAAATCAAGCCCATGTTAACATTTTTTAACGGTTAGTTAACTGTCACTAACCGAAAAAGAAGAACCTATTGAAAAGACATCGTTAAACATTCACTTTAAACTGTACAATGAATTATAACTAACAATGAAACTCCTAATTAATACAATCGGAATTGACTATCCCCGTCTTCTCACGATTTTTTTTAATTACGACCCAGCAGCTGTTTTGTTCCTACAAAAAACTGAAGCAACCGAAATCACGGAGTCCATAGAAAAGAAACTCTACTCTTAAATATTCAGCAAACAAAAAGAATAATCCACGATGACTGGCGCATCAAAACCGGAATTCAATTAGAGATACAAAAGAAATTATATCAGGGACACAACTTCGTGTACGAAACGACTTTAATTATTCACCTTACGCAAAGAACTTGCGAACTCTCACACGATACTAAAGCATCACTAATGATAGCAACAATACAAGGAATAAAAAAACCTGACCCCACAAAGAATTTATGAATGAAATTAAAAATTCCGATGTCCTTAAAATAAAGCTGCAAGTAAACATACGTACTCAAAGAGACAATCTTAAACTTTAATATGCAAAATAGTTGCGAATAAAAAGGGTGACCGAAACAAGCTATGCAAATCACCGTGCGACGTTAACTGTAAAAAACAAATAGTGAAAAAACCGCTTGTATGGGAGAGTGATAAACATAAAAACAATTTTTTCATTGTTTAGTTTCACGTGCATATATTAAAAAGCTTTGGGCCGAGTATCGTCCCTTGAGGTAGCACTCTCACGAGTTCAGTATGCAAATGTTTGATACCACTTAATCTTTTATTTTAATAACGTCGTATTCTGTTAAATCTTTTCAGCTTTTGTGGGGTGAGTAGGAAGAGAAAAAGGGCTGGTAAAAAATTAATGATTCTACGTATGCAAATTGGTGTCTCAGTCTTAAACTGTGGGAATTGACGTTACTTCATATTCAATGAACGATCTGGGGTAGTTTTAAAAACTTGATAGATAGTGGGTCTGATTTTTTCAATAGAGACAATAGTTATTTACGCATCTACTAAATTCTTTTGTTATGTTTAGAAGACTTTTAATCTATTTAATCTATGTCTGTTAATTTTAGCAGTGATAGCAATATAATTAATTGTCAGTAGCTATACATGCACAACTTTTTGAAACTAACTGTTTATCGAGATTTCAAATTTCGAATTCTAGAATCAGAAGCTTCTGAATTTGAATATTTTGTTTAAATTGTTTAACAAACAAAATATTGTAACATTCTTCATACTTTGAAGCCTAGGATTAATAACAATTCTAAATATGTAAACTAATAAAATAATAACTTTAATGAAATATCTAATCATTTTAATGAAATAATTATTTTAATAAACAATTTATATTTGTATTACTATCAGACATAGCAGTCTGTGTTATCATAGCAGTCTGGCATATGGTGGTATAAATTATTTGCATGTTTATTTGCAATTATTGCAAGCATATTATTGCAAGTTTTTTAAAAACGAATTATACATCTCACACCAAGCTAGGCACGTACACACTCTGATGGACAAAATAGAAAATATACGTAGATACCTAACGAGATGATAAATAGATACGTATACGTACATAATTCTTGCATAATTCTTACATAAATTTCATTGTCTGATTTGCATTGTTTACAGAAATGATTGTCATTCATATGTATAAAGTTAGAAGTAATTAATATTATTACTTCCCTATTGCATAAAATAAACTTAATTGTATCATGTTCACCATATCAGCCATCTTTCCATGCTGAATATGAGCCTCCCTCATAGACTGTCATAAGTAATCGTTCTAAACCACCTGCATCAGGGGGGGGGGAAGGATTATTAGCAATGGAGTTTGACAGCCCCATTGCTAGCAATATACCTTATTAGGTCAACCTCCACGTGGTTCCCCCTAGAAACCATCGTGAACAATTCTTGTTGAATTCGTCACGATGGGCTAACTGACCTGCTTCATCCTCACCTATCATCCTTCATTGATTGCCCCGCCGGTGTATACCGATAGCGCGGGTAGGGTAACCATTCCATTATCATCCATTTAAAAATATATGCAGTAGGTAAATTCAATAGACTTGAAAAAAAAAGTTTTCAATTCGGTTGAATTTTTTTTTATATTTGTTACCTCAAAACTCCGTCATTCATAAACCGATTTGGAAAATTCTTTTTTTATCTAAAAGTAGCCCCATTGCTACCAATGCAAGGGTGTATTACTCAGGTCGACCTCCACACATTTTCCCCTGGAAACCATCGTGCTCAGTTCCAAATGAATACATCACGACCTAACTGACCTGCCTTTTCATTCTCACCTATCATCTTTCACTGGTGCCCCGCCAGCGTACACAGATAGGTGCATCGTATCGAATTTCATAAGAATTAAACACGATGATTTGGAAACAGGTTTTGTGGAAGTTGACCTGATAGGATATGTTGGTAGGAATACCCAAAGTGCTGTACGTGTCTATAGGAGAAAGCTACCATTTTCCATCAGATAAGCTGTCAGGTCACCATTCTATGTATTATAAAAAAATGAAGAAAAATCTGATTTTCACATTGTATTTATCTATTTAATTTTACCGATATATTTTATTATTTTTCCAGGTACGTACGTGATAGCAGCAAATGTAAGTTTTAAATAAACTTAATATAAAAAAAAATTAATAATTCCCTAAACCTCACTGTTCGCATTAACAAATTAGGATCTAGTTATTTTAAACTTTCGCGTTGTATACACTATTGGGACTTAACGCGAAGACATTGGCAATAAAGAAGTATGTAGATGCTGTTTACTTGCAAAAAATGATAAATAAAATCCATCACTTTAAGTCCCGATAGTGTATTAAAAATTACGATCTTTTATGAATACTGATCAATAAATTTATGTTCGAGCGCGACATCTATCCGACAAGCGTGGAAAAACGGAGAAGTTCATTTACTTTGTCATAGATGGCACCACTAGTTGGCAATTAAATCATTCATCGATCTTTACAGTCGTAACAAAAGCGGTTATTTCTTATTCGTATTTAATTTTAAATAATATTTATTTTTATTGATTCTGTTAAGAAAAAGAGAAAAATATTTTCATTCGAGTAAACTTAAGTTCTACCGCTCATTCTAAATACAATTTTAGCTAAGAAGAAATGCCAAGAAACTCAGGTGTTATTTTCTTTTTTCAAAAACTCCAATTTTATAAATTATGAATTTGTGTGAATACAAATTACTAAGCAGTTTCTTATAATTAAAATTTTAATATATATGTGCATAATTATTATAATAAACAATAAAATATTATAAGTATCTATGTACGGGTACTTGCAAATAAATAAGGAAGTGACTACATACATATTTATAACTTGTGCGAGTTGAAGTGAACTAACTGCTGACACCACCTGCCCCATGGCGCTGGTGTAACGAGAATTGCGTAATGAAAATAATTTATAAATATAATTAGCCATACGGAACCCATTTCCTAACGTTCTCAAGGGGGTTGTTAGTAAAGGAATCTAAAACCTTATTTGCCAGTAATATTTTCTATTAGGTTCACTTCCCCGTGAAGGTAGTAAAAGATTGTTAGTGATCTCAAACGCCCCATTGCTAGCAATATAAGCTTTAGAGAGTTACGAGGTTAATTCTTTTCGAATTTGACCATTAGGCCAACTGACCTACTTTCATTCTCACCTATCTTTCCCTGATGCTTTATCAACGTATACCGATAGCGCAAACGGGCTTACCACACCATTTTCAATCCCAAAAAAATATGGGACTTTTGGAATGTCATGCCATTTGTACGGATAGAAACGGCTGCTCACGTAATCCTGGAGTGTGAAGCTGTGGCTCATCAACATTTAGAATTCGGAACGGTGAGGTCGCTCCGTGAGGCCTATGAAGATCCCAGGAAGCTTCTGTGCTTCTGGGCGGAACTAGGTTGGCTGTACTAGCCACGAATCATACGCACAACGGCCCAAATGAGGCTAAGCGCGGAAAATAGAATCCTATTTACATTACATTACATTGTACGGATCGGAGATAATCTAGCTGACGCAACCCTGTCTCAACTCTGATATAGAGGAGAGAGAATTCTCTTGATTTTAATGAACATCCTCTCCTAACAATGCTAATGGTATAAAATGGCTCTGTCATATTCATCATTCCAGCACAACTGTCCACTGCTGGACATAAGCCTTCCCCATAATTATATCAGTAGTTACCATGTTTGGCAGGTGAGTTAACAACCGCATTTAGGCTTTTAGAGATATTTTTAGAGAGACACCGCTTCAAATTCCTCTACTATAAGGTTTCCTTAGTGGCCTCTTGCGACATCTACAGGAAAGGAAGGGGTGGTTTATTCTATGCCAGAACCACACGGCCAGTTCATCATCATCATCATTATCATATCAGCTTTGAACTGTCCACTGCTGAACATAAGCCTTCCCCATAAGTGGAGTTTTGTCAGTAGTAGCCACGCTTGGGAGGCAGTTTGGCAGCCGCAGTTAGGCTTTTAGAGATGTTTTAAAAGACACACTGCACATCCCTCTACTAATAAGCTCCTTTAGTGGCCTCTTACGACATCTACAGGAAACGGATGAGTGGTCTCTTCTATGCCGGGATCACACGGCCAGTTATATCAGTCACATTATTATACCCGTCATATTGTACCATTAGCAACATTTTACAACACCAAAGAGGAGGAAGGGATTCGTTGTTAGGGGGGGGGGGGGGTTAAATCCCATTGTTAACAATATACAGTATATTCAGATCAGATCATCGTGGTGAGTTATTAATGGGTTTGCTATGATGCTGGCCTGACTTCATCCTCAATATTTGATCATGCTCTGGTACTCTATTATATACTCCTGTGATAAAACGTCCATGCCCAATAGTGGGATGTTACATTATGGACTTTTTGAACTTGAATATATTGCACTAATCATCGTCAATGTAAACTACCTGGTAACATTATAAAAATGTTGTTAATACCGGCGCATGCGCGGACGAGCACACACACGCACCAACCCACACAATCGGATGTACGCACACAAAGGCACAGATGAAAAATGACTTGCGAGCCATGTGGTAGTTCGTTGTCGAGTATTTTGACGAATTCCGAATAGAAGATAATGTAGGTTGAGGCGGTAGGGCCAGCTGTCTTTTTTATATACTAGTAGATGTCTCTCGACTTCGCTTGTGCTATTTATAGATTAATTTTAAACAATAATTGTGCAAATGAGTTTTTTTTTTTTTATATGAAAATGAGATATTTCAATATTCAAGATTCAAAAAATGTTCGGATGGATTTGAATGAATAAAGATATTGAATTTGAGCCCAATATTTGTACAGTCTCTCAAAAAAAAACTAAGAAAAATACAAAGATTGACAGATATTAGAAAAATATTTCTTACTAATTAGTTCATTGGCACAAAAACTATATATAGTAAAATTTTCATAAATTACATAATATAAAAAAATACGTTACATATTTGACAGTTATTTTGCGGATAGCATACGTTAGTTTTTAAATATCAATTCATATGTTTTGCTTTACTAAATTTGACTTTGTGTTACAATGTTGAATTCACAGTTATTTTTGCATCCGAAAACAAAGCAAAATTATAAAAATATTTTTTAAATTCATTGGGATATCATAAAATCGAAGTTATTAGCCGTATCTAAAACTAAGAATCTAGAAATTTCGAATTTTGTATGTTCACTATTGATTTTTTGAGAGTTCTTCTCGATACATAACAATATTCCAAACTCGGCACTAGAAACATAAAAAATGACGATTTAAAAAAGCTTATAAACCAGTCTATTATTTTCATGCAATTTAGAATGGCACACAAATTGACGGCCCACCTGATGGAGAGTGGTAACCGTCACCTATAGACATGAGCAGTACCATGGACATAACAGAGTATACTGTTTCACCCACGGTACCCCCCATGTGTTACCATTCCTGAGGACTCAGGTATCATTCCTCTGTACCTTGTAAATTCACTGCCATGCCCCACTTTACAAACCGAAACACTGCCATGCAGATACAACTGCTTCACGGTAGAAACACGAATAGGACTCTGGTAAAATAGGTGAGGATGAAAGGGCGAATTAGTTCGACCGTCGTGGTAAATTTACTTGGAATAGAACATAATGGTTTCTAGAGGATACCGCGAGGAGATCGACCTTACAGGGCGTATTGCTAGCAATGGGGCTCCTAATCGCCATTATTAACAATCCCTTCTCCCTTACTCATTTAATTTACTCCCGTGTCACTGTACTACATAATTATACCAATCGCTTGCCCCTTAAACCAAGATGCCTTGTATTACAAAAAACCAGGCAACGAATATCTGGAAGCCCAACGCAGAATACCCAACTAAATAAGTAATTAAAAAAAGAATTGACCCAGTCGAGAATCGCACCCGGAACCTTATTATATATTAGCAAGCAAGCCTGCCGCTGCCAGTTTAAAACGTGATAGTTCCACCGCAATGCAATCTGGCGCCTCCATGACGCTGCTCATGCGCACGGCGGCCGTGCCGGCGGGGGGAGAGGAGGCAAACCTGATTTTCGGTCTATTCTGACCTTGGAGCACGTATTACATCATTATATTTTATAATGCCTTATTTCTTAAGAGCGGTCATACGAATGCATGCTTTACGCATTAACGTTAAGGTCGAATATTATTGAAAGATATTTCGGTGGCGGTTACATCAATCCGACACGGAATGGTACATTCGTGATCTGACGCATAAGCGAAGAGATTGCTACCTACTAGGTTTTTCCGGTAAGGCTTTCCGCGTCCATTTGGCTGGCAGTATGTTGTTTAAGTTTTCATTTGTTATTATTTATACGGTTGTTACGACCTTATGACTTATTACGGAATTATTAGATAATTTTGATGTAATCGCCACGGCTCGAGTAAAACTGAATCTTTTCTGGTAATTAATTTTAATTCGTCGTAAGAACAACAATCAAAACTGCATACATAACAAATATTTTCCTTTAAATAATACTATCAATATTTAAGTCTTATCTCCAGTATTTAGAAGGTCTTTAGGATGATATATAATATATATTTTTTTTTTACTGACTTCAAAAAGAAGTGGATTTTGGTTGTATTTTCTTTACCTTTGTTACCTCATAACTCGATATATATAATACTGTAAACCGATTTCGAAATGTATTTTGTCATCTAAACAAATATACTTCTAGTTATTGGGTGAAAATGGAATGGTAACCCCGCCTGCGCTAACGGGATACGCTGATGAGGTGAGCAGTGAAGGGTGATCGATGAGATTGAAAACAGGCCAGTTAGCCCATCATGATGAATTCATCTGGAATCAACCATGATAGTTTCCTGGGGGGAACCGCGAGGAAGTAGACCTGGTTGGGTATATTGCTAGCAATGGGATTCTCAGTCTCCATTACTAACAATCCCTTTCCCCCCTATACTTCCAGATTAGTTCCATAAAAGTTTTATCAAAATCGATTCAGTAGTTTAGTTTTTAGTTCAAAATGGCTGATTTTGCCATTTACTAAACTCTTTTTTTTTGTGGACCCCAAACTTAAATTATTTTAATCTATACTATACAGAGGAAAGATTAGATTGTTGTTTTTAATGGATTAATTCAACTACTCAGTTAATTTTAAAATTCTTTCACTTATAGTAAGCTACATCATCTTTGAGTAACATAGACTTTCTTGTGGGCGTCGTAAAAGGCGACTAAGGGAACTTTATGGTCGAAGGATGGGTAGCGTCCCTCTCTAAAAACATCACCAAAGCCTAACTGCGGTTGCCTAGTAAAGACAGTTAACGTCTGATAAGACGATGAATTTAATAAATAAATGGGCGACAGTGGAAGTGCAATCCCGCCTGCGGTATTGATATACACCGGCGGGGCACCAGTGAGTGATGATAGAGTGATGATGATGTAGCAGGTCAGCTAGCGCATCGTAACGAATTCAACAATAAATCAATCACGATGATTTCCAGACAAAACCACGTGGAAGTCGACCAGATAAGGTAAGGGGCTATCAAACCCCATTACTAACAATCCCTATCCTATAGGTGTAGCTAAGCACATAGGATATTTTATGTACTAATTCATACACACACAGGATACAGCTAGTCACAAATATTTTTTTTTTTATTTTATATCATACAAAAATCCACAGCTCTTAAAAAATAACATACATTCTATGTCTCTTATGAATACAGCCAATAACGGATTTTATTTATACAAACAAAAATTTTGATTCCAAAGTGAGGTAGGCAAGTTAGAGTGGGTGTATGCAAGTAATATAAGCACATGTATGAAAGAAACCATATATAATAGTGAGTGTCCATAAAGTTAAGTTAATTGATATATAAAATAATTAAAATCCATGTTGCTAAAGTTCAGATATTGATTTATTATTTATTTATTATTTATTATAGCTTTTTATCCACTTTAGTGGTCCCCAAGGGTAAAAGCCTCCTCCATCTTTTTCCACTTCTCCTTATCTATAGCAATACTTGTCCAGTTTTTTCCTGCTGTCTTTATTATGTCACCTGCCCATCTCTTTCTTTGCCTTCCAACATTTCTTTTTCCTGCTGGACGTCGCCATTTTGTTGTTTGGAGAATCCACCTTTTATCTTTGTACCTCACTATATGACCTGCCCATCTCCACTTCTGTTTCATACTATACTGATATCAGATATTGACAGCTATGATTAAATAATACAAATTCTTAGATTAAATAAAAAATAATCAACAAAATATCTCTGAGTACCTCTCATTACTTTTATAATCGTGAGCCTTTTTTGTTTGTTTTTCTGTATGTTCATAATGCGCTTGAGCAGGCGGCATCATTGGTAACGTCATTGGTGAGTTCATGGAAAACTTTAAATAAATATGATAATTAGGAATATATTAATCCCACTAATAATACGTAAAAGCTGATGGTTCACCTTGTAAACGAACTAGTGTTTTTTAATGCGTGAAAACGGTGGCAACAGCACACCTGAAATGCCTCTGGTGTTGCGACTGATCACGGGTGACGGTAGTCACTTACCATCAGATGAGCTGCACACTCTATCACTCACCAGAGGGAGACTTTGTACAAAAGTCGATTGCTTGGGTACCTCTGTCCCATTCGTGTTTTAACCATGAAGCAATTGTGTTTGCATGGCTATGTTTCGGTTTGAAGAGTGGGATATAGCGTGAATTTTCTGGGTACAGAGGAATAACACCTGAGTCCTCAGGAATGGCAACGCATGGGGGGTATCATGGGCGAAACAGTATACTCTGTTATGTCCACGAATGGGACAGAGGTACCTGAGCAATCGACTTTTGTACAAAGTCTCCCTCTAGTAAAACGTTACATTCATAACCCTTGCCTAAAACACCATATCATTATTTTACCAAGCATTAATATTACCAAGAGTTTTATAAAGTATATTTGTAATGTGTGACAGTTTAATCAGCCAATGCTAGAATGTAGTATGAGTCTCCTAAGATAAAATTCTAGCATTCACTTCTAAATTTCTCATTTAAATGCTTGGATTATTTAAAAATACTCATTTTTTGCTTACTTGCTCCGTATTTCGGAGAACAATTGTCATCGTTCCGGTAAACTATGTTAACTATGTTATCTTTTGTTGACAATCAAATTTTTAATTTGCAAAAGATGCTTTTTTAATAATACACTATCATATATACTATCATATCTACTTGTACAACAATTAGTTCATTACCTTAAGGTTGTCTTGAAAAGATTGCTCTCAGCAATAAGACCGCCTCACTGTACTTGTACAATTGTATCGTTGTGTTTGTAAATTGTCTTGTTTATTTCCTATATTGTATAATGCACATAAAGTATACTCATTCATTCATTCATTCAAAACGGTCTTTTTTTTAATACATGATAATGGATTGGTATCACCGCCTGTATTATCGGTTAACACTGCCGGGGTACCAATGAGAGGTGATAGATGATGATGAAACAGGTCATTTGGTCTATCTTGACGAACTCAACAATCGCGATGGTTTCCAGGAGGAACTACGTGAAGGTCGACCTAATAGAGTATATTGCTAGCAATGGGGTTGCTAATCTCCATTACTAACAGTCTCTTCTCCCCCCATCAAGACGGTCTACACACCAGACACCAGATTGTCCTCACATGATTAGTAGATTAGTAATATATATGTGACTAGCTGTATCCCGCGACTTCGCCCACATAAATTCGTACATAAAGTATCCTATATGTTAAATTAAGAAATAATTTACCCATATACCAATTTTTATTCATATCCGTTCAGTAGTTTTTCTGTGAAAGAGTAATAAACCTTCATCCATCCGTCCATCATTACAAACTTTCGAATTTATTATATTAATAGGATCAGAGGGCCTACCACAAAATATTTTCCGAAATTTCGGGAACAAACGAAATAGAAATTTGATGTTAAAATTACATAATAAATGCCGTTTAAAATTATTAAAAATATTAAAATATCATTCCTCTGGACTATTAGGATAGGATTTATAATGAATGAAACATTAAACTCCATTTACTGGGTCCATTTAGGTACAAACAAAAACACGAAATTAAGCCCGAAAATTCGGAATTTCATTTCATGGTAGGCCCCCAGTAATCAGCAAATATATAAGTACTTTGTCCATTTTAGATATGGCGGTAGGTATTTATGCAAAATATCTGCAAATTCGTGAGCAACCAATATTACATAATATCCACACGAATTACCTAAGTGTAAACGCAATTTGTTAGAACAAAAACAATGATGCATTTGGTGTTATTAAAAGCTGGTGTAAAAATAAAATTGAAGGCAACACACACACACACACACACACACAAAAACAGTCATTAATAGTCAAGTGAGAAAAAAAAATTAAAAAAAAAGTTTTATTTTCGACGTACAAACAAAAAAGCGCATGCTAATTGCGCAAAACGAACTTTTTGCATCACGCACACCAAGAACGGGTTAAAAAAAAAAATACTTTCGTTATCATCACTACACGTTCGGAATCATAAAAACAACGAATCACTTTACATTGTATTCGTTTTTCGAATGCCACTGATCCGCCATTTTGTTTTTTTGTTTTACCGCCGTGGCGCGAAAAAAACGTCGAAACTGTGTTGAACTGTTTTTTCCTATAACGTTTTTACCAACAAAATAGTGGGTCACCGTGTCTTTATTTGTCCTTTGGTTCGGTTTAATTTTTATTTAAATTCGTCTCTCCTGAGTCACGTTTAACAGTTAACTGCAATAACTTGACCATTTAATGTATTCAACTTTATGAGAACTTATTTATATGTTATTGCCGTTTTTAGGGCTTGTTTTCATTTTTTATAGTTTGTTTACATTTTTTTTACGTATTACGACAGCCGCGAATGATGTTAATTTCTTGTAAATTGTCAATTTTCAAGGTTTTATTTATAGGAAATTGGTGCGTCAACGACTTTTTGTCATAATTAACTACCTATACATGATTTGTTCGTTTAAACGCTTAATAGTTTCAATTGACTTTAAAAAGAACGAAGTTCTTGATTTAGTTGTATTTCTTTTTTTTTATTTTTGTTACTTTATAACTTCGTCAGTTGTAAACCGATATGGAAAATTATTTTTTTTTTATCTACAAGAATATACTTACAGATTGGTTCCATAGAGATTATATCGAAATCGATTCAGTATTATAGTTTTTAAATCATAATAACTGATTTCACCATAATTAAAGTTTTTTGATTTTAAGGAACACATTCATTATTTTAATTTGCTCTATAATAATTCATTTTAAACTTTTGCATTGTTTACACACATTTTAAATACACAATCGGGACTTAACGCAATGTAAAAGCCTTTACAATAGTACCTACATACCTGCTTCTTTATTGCCGTCGTTTCGACGTGGATTGCACCGCGTCGTGGTCACGACGGGACTGAAGTGAGCGGCGTCTTCGTATTGCAGCTCGCGCAGTCTCTCGGGTACCCTCACATTGTCACTATTATTGTCTAAAGCCACCCTACACACTGCACTCACGGTATCCACACTGCGTTTAAACAAATTATCGTGTAATTTTAGTGTACTAATCACCAGGTCAAAAGAGGAAGAGGAAGACCGAAGAATAACTACATGGGACAGATAAAGTAAAAACACTAGGCGTCATGTCGTATAAGGAGATAAAGGATATGGCCTGGAATAGAGCTGGTTGGAGGAAGATGCATGAATTAGTTGCACCGACAAGTGGAAACTCTTAAATGAAAAGAAGAATCACTAGGTCCCATGAAGTTGAAAGTCTATCCATCTTATCCCGTCAAATCCCGATTGTGTATCCAAAATTACTTATTATATTATTATTATTACTATTTAGGAGACATTGTACAAATGTGGTTTGCTTGGGCACCTCTGTCTCATTCGTGTTTCTACCGTGAAGCAGTTGTATTTGCATGGCTGTGTTTCGGTTTCTAGGATGGGGCATGGCCGTGAATTTACAAGGTACAGAGGAATAACACCTGAGTCCTCAGGAATGGTAACGCAATGGGGGTATCGTGAGCGAAACAGTATACTCTATTATGTCCATGGTACTGCTCATGTCTATAGGCTACGGTTACCACTTTCCATCAGCCGTGGGCCGTCAGCTTGTTTGCCATTCTAAGTTGTATAATAAAAGTCTATATTTATTGCCATTTTGCCATTTACAGTTCGGTTCTTAGGTACTCGAAAGATAAAATAATACATATATATATATATATATATATATATATATATATATTGCTAACATTGTATATATATATATGTATATATACTATATGTTTTAGTGCAATAAACAATATATATATATATATATATATATATATATATATATATATATATATATATAAGATATATTTATTATTGCACTTGAACAATACATATATATTAGTATAGATGTAATAACATAATCTTATTGATATAATAAAATTCCGTATAGTTACACTACACGGAATCTGTACATTTTTTATTATACAACTTAGAATGGCAAACAAGCTGACGGCCCACCTGATGTAAAGTGGTAACCGTCGCCTATAGACATGAGCAGTACCATGAACATAACAGAGTACACTGTTTCGTCCATGATACCCCCCATGCGTTGCCATTCCTGATGACTCAGATGTTATTTCTCTGTACCCTGTAAATTCATGAAAAATATTTAAGAAAAGACCTACTAATTAAAAAAAAAATGGTTTAATTTAAAAGAGATTTGATAAGTGTGAACGAGAGATATCGGTAAGGGATACTTAGACAGACGTATATCGGCCAAATAGGTCACATACTGAAAAGAACTAGGAAAAAGGTGCTTTCGAATCGAAGCATTTAGTTACATTGTAAGTCGGGGAGGCTTAGGGGGTTTCACCACTAGTTGTCACGCTTGGCAGGCGAATTGACAACCGCAGTTAGGCTTTAGAGATGTTTTAAGAGCGATGCTGCTGCCTATCCCTCGCTCTCCCTTAATTGCCTCTTAAGGCACCCACGGGATAGGAAGAAATTCTATGCTGGGGCCACACGACATTTACTTCAACAGATTTTGTTCCAAAAAGTAAAAACTATCAGTCAGTAATAAAATATCTATCATTCAAACAAGTCATTTACGTGATCAATTTAGAAAAAACAGATTATTTTATAAGTTAACTTTTATCAGTCCGGCCCTCGGCCGAAACGTCTTCCTCGACTATTAATCATTAAATGTAAACGGCCATAAATGATTTAGATACCTATTAAAGACACACAATAATTAACTTATTGAATTTGTTCACAGCATAGACCTTGAATTACTATAAGATGAGTCCACTAATGGACACTCACGGAAAACGACTAATGATCGCTATGAGAAAAAAAAAAACATATTATTTTCTTTAATTTACGAAACGCCAAAATGCCCCTTTTTTGCTGTTGCCACGTTAGTAACCGAGTGTAGTACATTAGCTAACTATATTTTGTTGCGGATAATTGGGGAAAAAACTTCACCGTGTATTAATAAGTATTTCGGATGTGGAATTTATGTCATTAATTCAATTATTTTTGTTGACGTGCAACATAAGTTTTTTAGGATAATATAATGCTTTTTTATTCAACTTTCAAAGAAAGGGAGGTATCTCATATTTTTTTAGTAATATTCATATAACTAAAAATATTATATGATACGTGTAACCCAAGAAAAGGTGTCATAAATATGATCGACATACTCTCTAATAATCGTGTTTTCCTCTAGTAGATAAAAGGGCACAGTGGATCTTATGAAACCAATGCCGCAGATGAATTGGCAAAAAGACAGTGTTGATGTTCAGTTGAAGATGGCAGGTTATTTTAATTTTTTAAATTTAGTGGAATTTTATAGTAAATTTTTATTAAAGTAAATTTGTATCTAAACTAATATTATAAGGAGGAAAAATTTAATATTTTTATATGATTTTTTAGAATGGATAAACTCAAAAACTATTTAACCAATTTTAAAAATTCTTTCACCTGTAGAAAGCTACATTATCAAGCAAGTAACATAGGCTAGATTTTATTGAAAAAGCCGTACGATATAACCATATTCCTTTTTGAAAGGCCGGCATCACACCTGCAATGCCATTGATATTGTGTAGTCACTTACCATCAGGTGAGCCGTATGTTCGTTTGCCCCCGTAAAAAAAAACGATACCGGAACTACCCACTAATATATTATCACAGGTCTGTCGATGCAGTTTATTCCCCGAGTGTACTGAACTCAAGCGTTATGAATATGAATCAATGTTTTTGCCGGCCGATCAAAGTGAGTGACGCGTAGGCATTACCGCCGCTCTGCTCCCAGCTAGGTGCGCTGCGGTGACCTCGTCTCACCTGCGGCTAGGAAGTATTCTCAACATTGCCTAATTTTACAAATTTATTAATAAAAAAATAACTACTCAAATTCATAAATCATATATATAAAATTCTCGTGTCGCGGTGTTTGTTACCAAACTCCTCCGAAACGGCTTTACTGATTTTTATGAAATTTTGTGTGCATATTGGGTAGGTCTGAGAATCGGCCAACATCTATTTTTCATAGCCCTCAATGATAAGGGTGACCCACCTCTAAATTTTCTTTTTTATTTCTTTGACAATTTTTTCCATTTTTAATTTATTATGATTTAGCATTGAAAAATACATACAACCTCAAATTTTCACCGTTTTACGATCAACTCCTATTTTTTAATCGCGATTTTTATATGCCGCAATAGGGTTGCAAGATGACAATCGAATATAATAATTGTAGTACGATAGATTTTCATGTATAGTTCTAAAAATAATGTATATGGTAAAACAACGTTTGCCGAGTCAGCTAGTATATATATAAAAATAACAAAGTTAAAACAATTCTCGCATTAAAGATAACGAAAGAAACTACTACTATCTATATTTCTATATATAAATTTGCCTAATTAATTATTTTTGTTTTTAGATAGATTCCAAAAGTATTCTTATTTTTTTTTTTTTTAAGTATTATAATACCTAAAACCGCAAAAAAACTAACGGCCCACCTGATGGAAAGCGGTAACTGTCGCCTATAGACATGAACAGCACTCTAAACATTGGATATACAAATACACTATCATATAATAGTGTGCCAACTACCTTTTGTCTTTTTCTCAATGTCCTCTACCCAAAGGTTATCTGGAAGAGATTGCTTAGCGATAAGGCCGCCTTTTGTACCACTTCTCATTAATATTTACTATATTTGTTATTTCTCTTTTTACTTGGTGCAATAAAGTGTAAAATAAATAAATGAATAAATATCATGTCCATGGTGCACTCATGAGTTTCCATTCCTGAGGTATACGATGTTATGTCCCCGTACCCTGTAACTTCACTGCCATATTCTATTCTTTAAACAGGGGGGGAGGGGGAAGAAGGGATTGTTAGTAATGAGGACTACCAGTTTCGTAGCTAGCAATATACCCTGTTAGTTCGACCTCCACGTGGTCCCCTCTGAAAACTATCGTGCTGAATTCCAAACGTATTCATCACCATGGGCTAACTGACCTGCCTTTTCATTCTCACCTATCATCCCTCACTGGTGTCCCGCCAGCGTATACTGTTAGCGCAGGCGAGGTTACCATTCCATGACCATCCTTTAAAAAAGAAAACCCCTTCAAACTAAAATATCCATGCAAATGCACATATATAGTTGCTTCGAAACAGAAATAGGAGTGCAACAGACCCATGCAGACGACTTCTGTATAAGGTCTCCCTCTCAATTCGCCTGAATTTTTTTTTATATAAATATTTTTTATTTATTTATTTTTTTATTTATATACTTAGATTATTTATATAAATAAATTTAAATAAATAAAATAAAATATATCAACTTTGAATTAATTTTAATAATTATTTTTGTAACAGATGGTGTTTATTCCCATATCGGGTCCCACATGAATTTTATGATTTCGAAACTGCTTTCTTTTAATACAACCAACAATGTGGTTACCCTACTAAACGGCTTTTGGCTTCATAATCAGCGATGACCTCTCAGACCTGCGAATGACTAAATACGTACCAACATCATGTCAATCATCGTCAATTGAAATCAATGAGATTTATAGTGACATTTCATTCGCCTGGGCTGTATCGGTTTACTTATTCAGGCTGAGATCAAAATTGTTCGTCCGTATGTAAAACTATATACCTATATATACTATAGTCCTAATACAGCGTAGTGAGGAGAAGGGATTGTTAGGAATGCAGACTACCAGTCCCGTTGCTAGCAGTATACCCTGTCAGGTCGACCCCCACGTGGTCTCTCCTGGAAAGTATCGTGCTGAGTTCCAGATATATTCATCACGATGGACTAACTGACCTGCCTTTTAATTCTCACCTATCATTTCTCACTAGTACCTCACCAACGTTTTTTTTTTCTATACAACTTAGAATGGCAAACAAATCGATGAGAATGAAAACAGGCCAGTTAGCCCATCATGATGAATTCATCAAGAATTACCCATGATAGTTTCCAGGGGGAACCGCGAGGAGGTCGACCTGGTTGGGTATATTGCTAGCAATGGGATTCTCAGTCTCCATTACTAACTATCCCTTTCCCCCCGGAAAGGAAGGGGTGGTCCAATCTATACCAATGTCCAATCAGGACCATACGGCTGTCTATCTTGTACATTACATCACATAGTATAGTTACAATTTTATTACATTAGTATAAATTCTTCATCATCATTTCAGCCATTATTCGTTCATTGCTGAATAGAGGCCTCGACCGTAGACTGCCGTAAGGTACACTCCCGAGCCACCTGCATCCACTGACTCCCTGCAATGCATTTGAGGTCATCACTGCATCTATTAGAGGAATCGTCCTACACTACGTTTGGCTGAACGGGACCACCACGAGACACCTCATCAAATTAGAAATAGCTCGAACATTGGGATTTTCAAAACACGTCTGAAGAATTATTACCTCTCACAATGCTGATGTACGTACTTATTATATTTATGTATAATATATATATATATATATATATATATATATATATATATATATATATATATATATATATTAACTATAACATTTAAGTCGATTGGTACACATGTATGACTGTAACTACTAATGAACTGTCACTTTTCTCATATTGGGTTTGCTGGAAGAAATCTCTATTGGAGATAAGCTCGCCCTTGTGCACTATTATGTTTGTTTTTACATTTCAATAACCTTTTATGTACAATAAAGAAGAAAGAAAGAAAGAAAGAAAGAAAGAGCTTTCTTGCCCATCTGTTGTCGGTTCTTGTAGCTATGTGGCCAGCCCATTGCCACTTTGGCTTGCTTATCCTTCAAAAGTCATACAATCTTATAATTATACATCTAAATATAGATACTATCATAATGAGTGTTGAAAATTGCCGTCTGACCTTGCGTTATAACATACGTACCTATATTTATTTCCGCGTTGCCAAAAATGTTGGAACAAAATTAATGTAATCGTTTATTTTGTGCATCCGCGCCCAAGGTCGTATTGAATGTATCTTCACGCTATTATTACGAGGTGGGCAGAAAAAAAAAACAAGTATATAAATCCTTAAGAACGTGTCGACTCAATTGATTCTATTTTTTATATGACTTGTAATAATATTCACCAATATGATACTTAATAAACACCATGGACATTATATAGTATACTGTGACGCTCATGGTACTCTTCGTGTGGCATTCTTGAGGACTGAGATTTTTTTATGCAACTTACAATGGCAAGCAAGCTGACGGCCCACCTGATGGAAAATGGTAACCGTCGCCTATAGACATGAAAGATATTATGGGCATAACAGAGTATATTGTTTCGCCCACGATACCCCGCCCCTCATGTGTTCCAGAGGATTCAGATATTATTCCTCTGTATCCTGTAAATTCACATATCCCACCCTTCAAACCGAAACACAGCCATGCAAACATAACTGCTTCACGGTAGAAACACGAATGGGAAAGAGGTACCCAAGCAATCGACTTTTGTACAAAGTCTCCCTCTGTCCTGGATTAATACACAGTATAAGCACTTTTATTCTATTGCTATCAATATACCAGGTTGATCTCCACACGGTTCCCCCTGGAAACCATCGTGGCTAATTTATCGTTGATTTCATCACGATGGGCTAACTGACCTACCTTTTAATTCTCACCTATCATCCCTCACTGGTGGCCTGCCAGTGTATACCGATAGCGCAGGCGAGGTTACCATTTTATCATCAATCATTAATAATAAAAATATTGAAACAAGTAAAGCCGTATGCTATAATTATAGCTCAGTAAGTCACTCTTCGTTAATATGCCACTTAATTTTGTCGATGGAGATATGTGATTTATATGTCCTATATGTATTTAAATCTTTTTTTTTAACCTAAAATAATTCATTAACTGAAACCTCACGCTTTCCTTTCATTTAAACCCAATAATCAAGTTCGTGTGATGACTTTAAGCGGCTTAATACGAAATCAAACTATAGATAAGACATCCACTAATTTATAATTTTATATAATTAATAAAAATGCCCGCTTCAAGCGACTTTAAAATGTACAAAATTCTCAATTCGCCCGTTTTTTTACAATGTAACTATTTTATTTTGATTATTGTATTACGTATTGTATAAACAATAATTTATAGAAAAACATCATGGCAAGTACAAGATAAGCAGAATGTATGGCATTCCAAACAAGCCTCTATGGTTTTTGGTATGCGTGTTTGTTATTTTGGTTTTATAGTGAAAATAAATAAATAAATAATACCAATTTATACCTACATATATATAAAAGAAAAGTACATAGAATAACAACAATCGAGCAATTAATAAAAATATAAATATTATTATACATACGTGTTCTGATAAAAATAAAATACACATCCTATTCGGTCAGTTTATATCGAATCAAAATAGATAATAAGTATTAATAGAACTAAATCGTTACATACGTAATTCTTAACGAATGACAATTCTCGAATTAGCATAATAACGTCAAATATATTATAATGATTGTCAAAGATGAAAGAAGCGCGCCTTGACCCAACTATCCGAGATTGAAGCCTATTGACCCGAAGCTAAAATGACCTCTTTCGAGGTCGGTATTTAAATTCTCGATTTACCAAAAAAAAAAAACTCGAGCGTTCGACGACAAAAACTAACTAGTGATTACGGTCAACAGAGGCTGGTTTTGTTTAATTTAAATACGTATTTTTAGTTTTTTTTTTTTTAACACTTTATTAATATGGGTAGTGACTAATAATGATTATCACCACAAATGATCAGATAATCGATTGCATAATAATTGATGGTGTCGCAAAACAAAATACAAACAAACAAACATTCATTCGAACAAAACAATTTCGCTTATACATATTACAATTTATTCGACGATATTTATCTCGCTGTTTATACTATCGATAACATCGCATACCGCGTCGATTGTAATCGATTAAATTGCATAAACTTTCTTTAATTAACAAATAATTAAAGAAAAAACAATCATTCAAATCTAAATTATATTAACAAATAATTAAAGATTGTGTCCCACAAAAAAAAAACTGTAATTTGGGTCTAAAAACTAAATTTGCTAATGATCCAAATCGGTTTACTGAGCCAATTTTTGTAGAACCAATCGATAAGCATATCCTTTAAGACAAAATAAAATTTTCCAAATCTGTTTAGAACTGACGGAGTTATAAGGTAACAGAAAAAAAAATACAACCGATTAAGTATCTCGTTCTTTTTTAAATCGATTGACAGAAAGTTAACACAGCCACTAAAGTACATACATACATACATACATACATTCATACATACATACATACATACATACATACATACATATCCGTCACGCCTGTACCCCATTAGGGTAGGCAGAAACAATGGAACGCCAAATGCTTCGATTCAAACAAACCTCTCTCGCTTCTTCCACATTCATCAATCTTTTCATACACGCTCGCCGGTTACGGGTACTTTTAATTAGCCACTAAAGTACTTATTATAATTACGAGTACTATGAATATTAATTTCATGCTATAAATAAGACACATAGATAGAATTAAACGACTAATTTAGACTTCAGCCGCATGACATATTATCCATCAGTATATATTTATTTAAAATAGTAATAACTTAAACTTACGGCTAAATAAAACCAACAATATCATCCAAATAAACTATGTTTATTTCGACTAATTTTTAGAAACATTAGTACTATATAACTGTAAAAACTGCACATAATTTGCAGCAGTAGTTTTTGCATAATGCCGGAAAAGAACACAGTGAACATACGAATAAACGAAATTTCTAAAAATCATTGTTTTGGCATCTCTTAGTTTTATTAAGACCCCTTTTTATTATTTTTTTCTTAAATATCTCCCATGTTTGTACATGGAATATAAAAAAACTATAACTAATGATATACAGACATCGTCTAGTTACAATTCTATTATATCATTTTTTTTTTTCATTCCTTTTGTTTGTTTTTTTTTGTGAATTCCTATTTTTGTGTGCAGCACCTTTTATCTATATTGTTGCTAATTGTGAAAACCTATTAGTGGCTTGGTTTATGATCCTAAACTGTATCTATTTGCTCTAGTGTAACCCTGGTTTTCCTGTGAATAAATAAATAAATAAATATAAGTAAGATAAACACAAGTTAAAGTTGAGGTGAGTTTAATAAGAAAAAAATTCTAACCCACATGTCACGGGGGGAAAGGGATTGTTAGTAATGGAGACTGAGAATCCCATTGCTAACAATATACCCAACCAGGTCGACCTCCTCGCGGTTCTCCCTAAAAACTATCATGGTTAATTCCTGATGAATTCATCATGATGGGCTAACTGGCCTGTTTTCATTCTCATCTATCACCCTTCACTGGTGCTCCGCCAGCGTATCCCGTTAGCGCAGGCGGGGTTGCCATTCCAGTTTCACCCATCAAAAAAAAGCCCACATGTCCATATTATGTCATCGTACATCAATAATGAGTTATTGGGATCCGAGGACGCAAGTGTTAAACACATGTGCACACAGCGTTGACATTCCATCGCACTTGTTTAATTATTTCCTATAAATAACTGCAGAACTATTTAAACTTTGTTAACAGCTTTATCTATGCGTTTTATAAAAAAAAAAAAAACTCACAAAATCTCGTATGGAGCAGTCAAAAGTTCGGTAAGTAATAGGTATGGGTAATATCAGTACCACTTCGATATCTATATATTGGGTTCCAATTTTTTTTTTTTTATACCACTGAGGTGGCAAACAAACATACGGCCCACCCACGGTAAGTGGTTACCGTAGCCTATGAACACCTGCAATACAAGAAGTATTACGCGCGTGTTTCCGACCCTGAAGAAACCTCTGTACCTCCCCTTTTGAAAACCCTATGCTGTAGTCTCTTAGGAAAACCTCGGCAGAGAGCTCATTCCATAACCTGAGTGTTCGTGGGAGAAAACATCTCTGAAACTGCGTTGTATGCGACCATTTATGACTGTCGATGGCAACCCCTACGATGGTAAAAAGTGGCCGTGGGCATTATATTGAATAATTTGGATCACTCATCTCAATCACTTATTCGGATATCGCCTATACCAATCAAATATTCGTTTAAATCAGGTGCTTCATTTGATTAGACAACCTATATTTATTCTTTGGTGGACTTATATAAAGATATTGTATTCTTTTATAAATTTCTATATATATATATATATATATATATATATATATATATATATATATATATATATATATATATATATATTACCCATCTGTTGTACTAATACTTCTAGTGTTGGCAGTCACACACAAACTAATGTTGAAAAGAGACAGTGCTTCCTCAATTCACCATTTTCACTTTCTTGGTGTATTAAAGTTTAATAAATAAATGTATAAATTTACACATTTTTAAAAAAACTAACAAAATTCAACCGCAAATATATACGAAGCTCCTTTTTTTAAATCATTCGCCTAGTTAAGTATTCTTATTTTTTTTAAGAACGTTTTTAATATCCAAAAAACCTGCCATAATCTTTACCATCTTCCCATCGATCCTCAAAAGCGTATCGCCGCTCCCCGTGGATTAAAAAAACCATCCCAATCTCGCGACACCTGTTGCGCCTACGCATCCGTTGTCCGCCATCTTGAACGTTCACATGGTACGCTGCCATATGTCAAAATTTACATTTCGAATTGATTATTAGCATAAAAAATGTGCCAAAAATAATTAAAACAATTAATATTCGTAGCTACAGCGAAATAGGTTTGTTGGTAACACAATTAATTTAAGCATCTCCTATAAATTATTATTGATAAAAGCCGAATTACTATTCAACATTTCAAGATGTAATAAATAGCTTAATACAAGCTTTATCGTATTATAATTATAAATATAAAAATGTGTTATGCTCTCGCTTAAGTTGCTGAACAGATTTGTATGAAATTTTATGTTGTCATAGGGCAAACCTTCAATTAATCTATATATTGATACGTGAAGCAAAAACTTTGTACCTCTTTTTGCGAAAATTGCGCGGACGGAGGAGTATGAAATTTGGCGCACTTATAGTTTATATAGAGAAGGAGTGCAGAATGCTATTATTTGTTTTTAATTTTGCATAAAAGATATTATAAATCGATGAAAAAAAAGCATTACACACACTACTATGTGTTAGACACACACATACGCATATATACTCTTTTGTTTATTGTTCAAGTCTGTGGTCAAATTGAGAACAGATTAATATTGTATGTATTTAATATTATTTGTCTATAGTCTTACTAGATGTCAAATAAAACCATATAAAACATTCGTGTTTCAACCGTGAAGCAGTTGTGTTTGCATGGCTGTGTTTCGGTTTGAAGGGTGGGATATAGCGTGAATTTACAGGGTACAGAGGAATAACACCTGAGTCCTCAGGTGAGGGTATCATGGGCGAAACAGTATACTCTGTTATGTCCATGGTACTTACTGCTCATGTCTATAGGCGACGGTTACCACTTTCCATCAGGTGGGCCGTCAGCTTGTTTGCCATTCTAAGTTGTATAAAAAATAATAAAAAAAAATTATTACAATATATGTGACCACTGCATAATAATAGCCTACTCGTGTCAATCTCTATATTGATTTGTGAGACAATGTAAAAATATATCATTTTTCTCTACTTTTTGTATTCAAGGTATCATAAGAAAGCAAACTCGAATTAAATACTTTTTCCTAACCGTGAAGGTAACTTATATAAGATGTTTTTTTTAATGGCTGATAATGAAATGATAATCCCACCTGCGCTAACGGTATACGTTAGCGGGACACCATTGATAACCGCCTTCTTTTTGCAGTCGGTTAAAAAAACATACGTAGATATTATGTATATACTCAACTTACAAAAAAATTAGTCAGGCTCGTGCTCACGTCACAGTCGCTCATGACTAAGGATCACGAATTGGTTCCGAAACTAGTCGAGCTTTTTCGATCTAATTACACGTTAGTTAAACCGTTAGTTATTACATTAAAATTAAAAAGAAAGTTTATCTAAGAACAATATGTGTTTCATATAAGACCTTTACACACTCATAATCGGTCCCATTGGGAGAAAGGGATTGTTAGTAATGGAGACTGAGAATCCCATTGCTAGCAATATACCCAAACAGGTCGACCTCCTCGCGGTTCTCTCTGGAAACTATCACGGTTAATTCCTGATGAATTCATCATGATGAACTAACTGGCCTGTTTTTATTTTCATCGATCACCTTCACTGGTGCTCCGCCAGCGTATCCCGTTAGCGCAGGCGGGGTTACCATACCATTTTCACCCATAAAAAAAAACCGATCCCATTGCTAGCAATATACGCTGTCAGGTCGACCACCACGTAGTTCCCCCTGGAAACCATCGTGCTGAATTCCAGATGTATTCTTCACGATGAGCTAACTGACCTGCTTTTTCATCCTCACCTATCATCCCTCACTGGTGCACCGCCAGCATATACCGTTAGCACAGGCGGGATTACCATTCCATTATCATCTAATAAAAGAAAACGTTTTTTTTTTTTGTTATAAGATAAATCAATATGAATATATGTATAAAAAAGGCTTTCCATACACACCATCACGTCCCGTTAGCGCCGTAAAAAACACCAAAGAAAAACTGTCTAGATAATCATCGGGAACAACTCAAAAACCGAGGCAACCCCCCAAAAAAGCCACACACTGACCTGGAGTTACGCAATCACAGTCAAACAAACAGAATAAAAACATACAATGACTTCACATTCCAGTGGAAGGGCAAAAAGCCCTAACGGATTCTATAGTAGGTACTCGATTAACGCGTGCTGCGCCAACGCTCTTATTATTAATAAAAATAAAGTTCAAATTAGCCTGAAAAACTAGCCAGTGAAGAGGTGAGTACGTCGAAAATCCATCTTTTTTTACCCCCAATCGAAACAGGAGCAAAAAGAACGTACAAAAAGGTCTACAATGAACGTTTTTGCAAACGCGAGAATGGACTTTTTCTTGCCACGTGTTCGAATTTTATATGCCTTTTTTGTTTGCACGTTTGTTTTTGTATCAATAACTCGTGTTAGGTTAGGTCGGGCGTAATTTACATTCTAGTTAATAGATACATTGATAGTTTTTGTTAATTTCCGTGTTATTTGAAAGTCAAGACCGAATAATAATTATATTACGATAAACCCGCTCACAATTAGCAGTGTTTACTATCAAAAATAAAGACCGGTTACAGTCAACAATTGTAATAGATATGCACCATTGTAATTAGGCTTAACATGTTGCTATATTACTTTACGCAAATACATTTTCAAGTTTTATCCTCAGTCAGGTCAAATAATCTAATAATAAATAAAATTCTCGTGTCACGGTGTTTGTTACCAAAATCCTCCGAAACGGCTTTACCGGTTTTCATGAAATTTTGTGTGCATATTGGGTAGGTCTGAGAATCGGCCAACATCTATTTTTTATACCCCTCAATGATAAGGGTGACCCACTTCTAAATTTTCTTTTTTATTTCTTTGACAAAATTTTTTTATTTTTATTTTAATATGATTGAGCATTGAAAAATACATACAACTTCAAATTTTCACCCTTTTACGATCAACCCCTGGTTTTTAATCGCGATTTTTATAAGTTAAGGTTTATAGGTTGCAAGATTGCAATCCAATATAATAATTGTAGTAGGATAAATTTTCATGTATAGTGCTCGAAATAATGTATATGGTAAAACAACGTTTGCCGAGTCAGCTAGTAATAGATAAATATATATATATATATATATATATATATATATATATATATATATATTTTTTTTTTTTTTTATTTGCGTTAAATTCAAATTCCAATTATCTTTATTCAAATGAACTTGTTTACAAGCACTTTTTTTTATCTACTGCACAGTTTAGAAGGTTGTTATCTGTTAAAAAGAGAGAGTTACAGCACACAAATAACTACAGACATAGGTAGATATGCACAAAAAAAGAGATAAAGAAATACATATACTTACAAAAATAAAAAAGGAAAATACAATGAAACAATAACATAAATATATAATATAATGAAAAAAAATAAAATTATATTTTCTAAAATGATTCCTGAGTTTTTTGAGTTATGGATTCTAATATGTATTTGTTATTTGATTTTCGCCATCACTAATCATTTTCCTTATGCGATTGTCTCCACTTTCCATTAGAATGGCAGTCAGCTTTTTTCTTAGCTAATTTATAAAAAAAATACATATATTACTACATTTTTATTATATGTTTATATGTTCTTATGGTAACGATACCGCAGACGAACTGGCTAGAAGAGGCTCAGGAACGAGGGTGGTAGGCCCGTATCCACTTCTTCCTCTTCCGTTCTCGCAATTTCGAATGTGGATTCATCAAAGATCCGCTGACATACAAAACCAAAGATGGATACAGGCTACTGATAGCAGACAATCAAAATTGGCCGTACCTACGTTGAATCAACGACTACCACAACGTTTATTACATCTAGATAGAAAAAACCTCAAAATAATGATAGGGACAATAACGGGCCATTGTCCATTAAACAAACATTTATACACAATAGGAGCCACAGACAGCCCTCTATGTCGAGGTTATTTCGACGCTGAAGAAACGGCTGCTCACGTAATCCTGGAATGTGAGGCTGTGGCCCATCAACGTTTAGAAATCCTCGGAACGGTGAGGTCGCTCCGTGAGGCCTGTGAAGAACCCAGGAAGCTTCTGCGCTTCTGGGCGGAGCTAGGTTGGCTGTACTAGCCACGACTCATACGCACAACGGCCCAAATGAGAGGCTAAGCGCGGAAAACAGAGTCTTTCTCACATTTTACTACATTTTTATATAAATATACAGATATTACTAGCTTAAGACATTTGGTGTGATTTTCAATGTACAATTTCACCATAATATCAACAATCGACTTCACGTCATGAGGAATGAAAAGTAAGAACAGAATACAGAATACTCCAGTTTTAAAGAATTAAAGAATTTAATTAATATTCAAGGCAAATCAGCTAAAAAAAAAAAACAATTTGGTTCGTAAATAACTGTATTAGTAAAAACTGTGTTGCGTGTTAATCATCCAAGGCAATTTTTCTGGTAAAAGAAGTGTCAGAAGGAGGCGGCACTCCTGGCTAAACAACTTGCGAGAGTGGTTAAGCTGTAGCATTAATTACTTCACTCTTTAGAGCAGCAGCTTTAAAAATTAATCAATTTTTACAACATAAACCATATGTTGTCTAACCTCTGATAGGAGTGGAAGTAGAAGAAGTAGAAGCAACTATCGACAAAATACCTCTATCTACCTTATCAATGATTATGGTTGTATGCATATTTTATGCACAAATAATCTATATATTTTCATTTACGCTGGCACAATTAAAAGTTTTTATCCATTCCATAGAATAAGGAGCTCTTAAAAGAAGAATTACAGATTATCAGATATGAATGAATGGAGATGTCTGTAGAGGATGCATGTATAATATGCAATAAGCAATGTACTAAAGAAGGTCAAATTAAAAGTATACCAGAGGGAGACTTTGTACAAAAGTCATTTACTTGGGCACCTCTGTTCCATTCGTGTTTCAACCGTGAAGCAGTTTTGTTTGCATTACTGTGTTGTTTCGGTTTGAAGGGTGGGATATGGCGTGAATTTACTGGGTACAGAGGAATAACATCTGAGTCCTCAGGAATGGTAACGCATGGGGGGTATCATGGGCGAAATAGTATACTCTGTTATATCCATGGTACTGCTCATGTCTATAGGCGACGGTTACCACTTTCCATCAGGTGGACCGTCAGCTTGTTTGTCATTCTAAGTTGTATAAAAAAATATATATAGGTACTTTTAATTTGCCCAGTAGGTGTGTATAAATATTGATGACTGTGAAGGAAGTCAGAGAAGTCTGTTTAAATCGGAGCATTTGGCGTTCCATTGTTTCTACCTACTCTTACAGACGTGGCAAATATGTATGTATGCACTTAAATATTTATAACAGGAATTAAAGAAATTTGGTACCCAGATGGTCCATAGCCCAGATAATTATATAGACTATTTGCTATTGTAAATCATTCGAACAATTTTGCAAAACACAATTCATATTGTACACTTGAAACGGCTGTACATATTTGTATAAAATTCATTGAGCAGGTGGACTGCATCACAATGTAATGTCATATAACTACTTTATAATTGTATACTTTAACATTTATTTTATAAACCTTTTTAACCTAATTCACTCAAGCTGTGTCGCTGCACATAACTAATATTATAAATAAGGGAAACTTTGTACAAAAGTCGTTAGCTTGGGCACTTCTGTCCCATTCGTGTTTCTACCGTGAAGCAGTTGTGTTTGCATGGCTGTGTTTCAGTTTGAAAGGTGAGATATAGCAGTGATTTTACAGGGTACAGAGGAATAATACCTAAATACTCAGGAATGGCAAAGCATGGGGGTATCGTTGGCGAAACCGTATACTCTGTTATGTTCATGGTACTGCTCATGTCTATAGGCGACAATTACCACATTCCGTCAGCTTGTTTGCCATTCTAAGTTGCGTAAAAAAAAAACTTGAAATATTAGAAAAATGTTTAGGTATTTATTTAATAATGATTAAAAGAAAATGTATCACAAATTACGGTATAATTTATTTCTTAAAAAAATTACAAGTATTCTCTTAAATGAGAGATTATAACTGACTTTAAATTAATTATATTATAAATTTACCATAATTATACACTGCTTTTTATCCTAATATATTCAAATAAACCCGCCAGGTTATAGCTAGTTATTAGGTAACTTAAAACTAATTAATCGCCACTTAATACCTAAACCCACGCAAAACTTGTTGCACAGACGGGGTCATTGGACGGACACACCACATATAGCGATGATGATGAAACTATTGCTGATAGATAGCACTACAGATAATCATTTGTCATAATATTTGCATGATATCATTAGGATGCCTTTCACCCAAAAGATATTTGAGAAAAACTGCCATGTCATTTTATTTCGACTTATTGATGTACAAAACATCCAAGATACATACTCTTATATGAAGTTTACACATAAAATTGTTCTGAATGAAAATTAAAAAAAAATAACAATAGTTGTCATGGACTTATTTAAACAGATTTTTTTCTTCCTTTCTTCCCCTTTAAACTGATATTATTATAAAGAAGGACAATCCTTTCTTCCCCTTTAAACTGATATTATTATAAAGAGGAAATATTTGATTTTTTTTTGTCTATAATGGATAACATGGTACTGCTCATGTCTATAGGCGACGGTTACCACTTTCCATCAGGTGAGCCGTCAGCTTGTTAGCCATTCTAAGTTGTATAAGAAAAAAAACTTAAAGTTCCCTCACCATATAGTAAACTATATTGGCCTTGAGGAACATACAGCCCGTATTTTATTTAAAAATTTAGAGACCTTCCATTTATATTTTCCCCGCGCAAAGTCGGGGCTGGTAGCTAGTTTGTAATTATATAAATATATACATCATCGTCATCATCATCATCATCTCAGCCATTATCCGACCACTTCTGAACATAAGCCTCTCCCACAGACTTTCATAAAGAGTATTATATATATATGTATAATTATAATTTAAGTTTGTACATAACAAAAACTGCGTATCTATATTTTATGCTCGTATTTTTACAAAATTTGTAAAAATTTTTCGATACATTTTACAAAAAATGTCATTCAGTAACTAGACAGAAAAGAGTGCAATTTAGCTAAACACTGTCTATTTTAAACAGCTTTTTTTTATATATCTAGAATTTGTATTAGGATAATGATTAAAAAACTTTAAAAGAATAAAATCGATTCAATAACGATCAAAATATCCCATAATAATCGTACTGATAATCCTTTTTCACCTATATACTGATAAACACGTCGGTTAAAATTAAAAATTTTAAAAACAGCAAAGGCTCCAAAAATCCTACAAACAAATACCGCGAGTCGCCACATGCAACGGATAAATCTATCAGTCTCATGTGGGTGCGTGTGGCAATTGTCAGTGCGTGGTCTGTTTGGCTGTGAGCGTAAGGGCTAATATGCGTGAGCGCATCTATACATTGCTGCATCTATTCCCACCCCCGCTGTTTAGAAGGTTCCAGTAGTTTTGATTCTTGATTGTTCTTAAATCCTATTAAATGATAAATAAATATTTTAACGATGAATGGATAAATGTTTGTTACCGTTGTTTTCTTATCCCTCATACCATTTATTCTTAAACTAGCGGCCCGTCCCGGCTTCGCACGGGTAGACATTTTTACAACATTTTAAAAACTGGTTATTGTAACGTCACGATAATAGTTGGATATATAGTATCGCGAAGTTTTTTGTAGTAGAACATACTTTTGTTCTATTACCAATAGTTTCCGCAGCGCACGCGACGAAAGATATTTTATAGCATTTTTTTACACCTTGACTTACTTTATTTGTATTTAATACTTTATTGTACACATTAGTTATAAAAATATGACAGAGGTAAACAAAAGTACAAAGGCGAGCTTAACTCTGATAGAGTTTTCTTCCAGCAAACCCAAAGTGGAAAGGAGCGTCAAAGTCAGCGGATACAGCAGTGTACAATTTTTAAATAGCCAAAATTAAATTAATTAGATTATATTATATAGTACAAATACACACATACATATACATAAATATATACCTATATTTATGCATAAACCTACATATACATACGTTACTAAAGTTTAAGTAAGGATCCCTAATCTTTTCTAGCAATAAATATTACTAGCCTACGTTACGCAGGGTGAATGTAGCTTTCTAATGGTGAAAGAATTTTTGAAATCGGCAAAGTAGTTTTTGAGTTTATTCATTACAAACATACACACAAAAATACAAATCTTTCCTCTTTATAATATTAGTAAATATGTAAATATGTTTCATGTATAGACATTGTCTAATTGCAATTTTGTAACATTCTGCAGTGAATCTGCAATCCGTCACCAACACCGCACAGAATTACATCTGGTTATTTAATTAGAATAATTTTGTTTCATTCCGCTACATCAATTTGAAATGGCAGTCGGAGATTGATTACTGATAGGTTGTGGAACTTCTACTAATGGTGGTACTAATCTTCGAATGTTAGCAGTCGCACACATACTAATGGTAGCAGAATTCAACAAAATATTTCTAAGCGGATAACCAACGATATGAACTTCAACAAAATAACACATATAGTTCAGTAAAATATTTAGAAAATACTGCTTATTTATTTATTAAACTTTAATACACCTAGACAGTGTAAATGGCGGACTTAAAACCATATGGCGTTATCTACCATTCAATTGTAGACAGAAAAAAATTACAAAAAATATAATTAACGGTGCAATGTAATAAACAATATTAAATTAAAACAGAATCAAAAAATAACATACACAATTATGGGTATGTTATTTTTTAATTACTGTATAGAATTACTGAATAGAGAGTATGTATTATGTAGGTAGTATGAGTTAATACTCATAATGTACATAATCTCTCTCCACAAGGATCAATACTGTTTAATCGCGGTATAAGGGTAGGATTTCGTGGGCGTATAAAGCTGGGGTGGGTCGCATAAAAGCTACCTTTTTTTTCCAAGCATCCACCAATATTTTTTCTACCTGCGAACCCGAAATCTTTACCTGCTGTGTGCGCGCGCGCAGATTTCACCATTTTCAAGATTTCGTCGTGGAAAAAAATTCGTAACGCGATCATTGTGAGGGGGCACCGTTGATGGATTTTTTACATGAATTTCACTTGTACAAACGTATTAGAAGTAAGGTGCCCGTTTTTCTGTGTTTACATTATTTTTTATATAACTGTAAAGGGGTGTGAAATGTCGTTTAGAGAAATTGTGTCACTTTTTTTTTAATTTATGAAAAAAAATCACTAACACGTTGAATCTTTCTATTGTGTTTCGACATCATGTTGCATCAGCAATTAACTGTCCACTGCTGAACATAGCCTCCCCATAAGGTGAATTTTGACAGTAGTTAGCACGCTTGGTAGGCGGGTTTTTTTTTATGGGTTAAAATGGTATGGTAACCCCGCCTGCGCTAACGGGATACGCTGGCGGAGCACCAGTGAAGGTGATCGATGAAAATAAAAACAGGCCAGTTAGTTCATCATGATGAATTCATCAGGAATTAACCGTGATAGTTTCCAGGGGGAACCGCGAGGAGGTCAACCTGTTTGGGTATATTGCTAGCAATGGGATTCTCAGTCTCCATTACTAACAATCCCTTTCCCCCCTACTAAACGGATCTTTTTTTGGTGAATGAAAATGGAATGGTAACCCCCAGCGCTAACAGGATACGCTGGCGGAGTACCAGTGAAGGGTGATAGATGAGAATGAAAACAGGCCAGTTGGCCCATCATGATGAATTCATCAGGAATTAACCATGATAGTTTCCAGAGAGAATTGTGAGTAGGTCGACCTGGTTGGGTTGGGTATATTGCTAGCAATGGGATTCTCAGTCTCTATTACTAACAATCCCTTTTCCCCCACCATATGGCGTTATCTACCAGTCAACTGTAAGACAGGAATAACAGAAAATATAAGTGAATACATAAAATACATATTTTATATACAAGTCGTAGATATAAGTATGTATAAATAACAATTCAAGTTGTAAAATCAACTTATACAAGTATTGTACAAATTGTATAAGTTTCAATGTCAAGTGCACAGCCGTAAGTACTTAAAAACGAGTAGGTATATATTCTGATTGCCCGCTGTACGTCGAACTGTTACACGGTACAGAAATTGTGCAACTTATTAAGTTAAATTACACATAATAAAATTGTAGCTATGCTTACGCTCAAAAGAGGAAGAGGAAGACCGAGGATTAACTACATGGGACAGATAAAAGAAACACTAGGCGTCATGTCGTATAGGGAGATAAAGGATATGGCCTGGGATAGAGCTGGCTGGAGGAAGATGCATGAATTAGTTGCACCGACAAGAGGAAACTCTTAAATGAAAAGAGAGCTTACGCTCATGATATGGAATGAGCTCTCTTTCCCCTGAATACTATAGTATGGAGTTCTTCAAAAGATTAGTAAAGAGGTCTCTTTAGATACGGCAATACACGCGTAATGCCCCTGGTAAGGGGGAAAGGGATTGTTAGTAATGCGGACTATCAGTCCCATTGCTAGTAATATACCCTATCAGGTCGACCTCCACGTGGTCCTGGAAACTATCGTGGTTAATTCTAATGGAATTCGTTAAGATGGACTGACTGACCTGTTTTCATCCTCATTTATCATCCCTCACTGATGCCCCGCCAACGTATACCAATAGCGCCATTCCATTATCACCCATTGAAAAAATACTCAACAAGTGCCTCTTACTACCCCATTAGGGATAATAGCCGTGAGGATTTTTTTTAATTACGACAAAAAGATGCAAGCATCAGTATATTCTGTAATGTTCAAGGTATCGTTCATGCCACTTTACCTTATGTTTACTTTACGTTACTACTTTCCATCAGGTGGGCCGTCAGCTTGTTTGCCATTCTAAGTTGTATTAAAAAAAACAATCACTATGAAATTTGGTTTACACGTAGATACTATATAGGATTTAGAAAGATATAGGATATTTTTTATCCCGCTCAGTAAACATATCCTGGTCAAGCAAATGAGTTTTTATTTTATACAACTTAGAATGGCAAACAATCTGACGGCCCACCTCATGAAAAGTGGTAACCGCCGCCTATAGACATGAGCAGTACCATGCACATAACAGAGTATACTGTTTCGCACATGATACCCCCCATGCGTTGCCATTCCTGAGGACTCAGGTGTTATTCCTCTGTACTCAGTAAATTCACGCCATATCCCACCCTTCAAACCGAAACACAGCCATGCAAACACAACTTCTTCACGGTTGAAACATTAATGGGACAGAGGTGCCCAAGCAATCGACTTTTGTACAAAGTCTCCCTCTGGTTCTCGAGTAAATTTTAGTTTTCAATAAATATGGTATAACGAAGTATAAGTACTTTAAATAATATCATATAATCGATTTAACTACTTGTCTTTAGTACACAATATAGTGTACTGTAGATAGATAAATGTTAAGTGAATAAAATAAGGAATAATTAGTGATCATATTAAAACGGTTTGAATCTCGGCGACCTTGTAACTGCCTCGCTGGTTGAATTTACTTGTTAGATAAGTACTTTATTTTAGTTACGGCACGTAACTATGTATGTATTATATCACTCAATGCGCCTTGGGTATAGATGTTAAATAATTTTGAAATACATTCATATATATATATATATATATATATATATATATATATATATATATATATATATATATATATATATATATATATATATATATATATATATATATATATATATCAAATCAGCGATTTCTAAAAGAAAGATTTTCAGAAAATCTATATATTCGTTTATTACGCGATATCTCAACCAATTCGAAACGATTTAGTATATATAATATTTTTTTATTCAATAACTTCCACCCTCCTGTAAGCCCAGCATTATATTTTCTTACAATTACAATTGCGTTTTCTTACAATTGATTTAACTATTTCTGTGGAACAAAATCTTAAATTACATTCGTTTATAGAAATCAGATCATCTTATTCTTCGCCTATAACAATTCTATAAAAATGACCCACTAAAGAAATACTAAAAATAAATATATTCTCTATAAATTCTTCGTGCAATAATAGCAAATCTAACAATACGGCTTAATCAAAAGCGATAAAAATGCATCAAAAGAGCGAAAATAAGAAAAAAAAATCTAATAAAAAAGTGCATTACGCATCGTGGGAGATTTTTTTTTTGTTGAAAAAACTTCCCTTTTTGTTGAAAAGGGGACGTGTTTCTTTGTTGAGACTCAGGTGGGTAGTGACATGAATGGGATTCGCGCTATACGAATGCGTCCAGCAGAATTGAATATGCTAGATGTTGAATGTCCTACTACATTTGTGATGCAACTAATACGAAAATTCGAAGGGGAAGGGATGATTAGTAATGAGGATCTAACAGCCCCAGATTCAAACTCTTTATTTGCATTAAACATGATTTTTAGATTCCCGCAACTAGACTTCTTCCAGTCAACCTTTAAAAAGCTGAAAAAAAACTACAGAATGTTCGTGTATAAAAACTATACAGCTAACTATAAACTTAATAATACTTACAATTAATTAAAATTAAACATATAGACGATTTTACAAATAAAAGGTATTCTTCCCTTGTCTGTAAATGCCAATTTTTCAATAAAAGATTTTTTCTCAAAAGACTGGATATTTTAATAGCTAAAATTGATTTTGACATTGTACTATTTTATCAGTAAGAAGACAATAATACAAAATATCTTTGTCGTGTGGTCCCGGCATAGAATGGGGCTACCCTTTCCTTTCACGTTAGTGTCGTAAAAGTCGACTAAAGGAACTTAACAAGCGTGACAACTACTAGTAAGACCCCCCAATAGGAGAAGGCCCTTTTCATGAACTAACTGATCTCTCTTTTCATTCCCACCTATTATCCCTCTGTTGGGCACTGTTGGGCAGTGGACAGTTAATAGTTATGACGATTATGAATACAAAATAGGTTTCTTATGTGACCAAAACCCAATAGGATATATCAGTTAACAAACAAATAAATCAGTGACACATACATAAAATGGAATATACTAAAACAATAGTTTTAAAATGTTGACCATATGTAGTCACCATCTGCGGCCACTTAAAACAATCTATGTTAAAAACCCTTAAAAGTATTCAATGCAACGCCACGGGACGCTCAGCTACTAATTCTAATAAATTCCAATACTACGAGAAACGCACGTTTTCGTAGAGCGAAATTCTCAAACGATGCACGCTAATGACGTGGCCACTAATAAATTCAATGCAAATTGAACCTTATTAAAAGGCAATACACAAGAAACTTTATTGTCTATTCGGAATATTGTAAGTCATTAAGCTTACAGAGATTCTTTTCAAGATGTTGCACACTCGAAAATTTGTTTAAAGAGCCCAAGGGAAGTGATTTGAAAGACTAATTTAATCTTTAATGTGCATAGTTAAAGTTGAAGATGGAATGATAAGGATGGGTGATATAGAACGCCGCTAGCATAAGGGATGATTGCAGGTAGAGAAATTCGAACATTTCGAGGGATGAGGGAAAAAAATAAGGGTCGGTTTTAAGACACAAAAGATGGTGTCGGCGTCATGCAGAGCTATGGATGGACGACGGATGCAGTTTAGATTTTCTTGTTGATTCCGAATATTACTTTGAGACAGTTAATTGAATACGAACATTTGCAGAGATTTTTGTAGAGATTAGAAAAGAAGATGGATTTTAAGTGATATAAAGATTTAAGTTTATTAGACTCATTGCTAGGATAGCCAATTAAGGAAAAGATTTTTTTTTCAGTTGCCTCATTTAACCTATCTTTAGGTTTATTATAATTTTAACTATGATAAAAGTCAAATAGTAAAGTATTGATGATATTTCTGTACCCAAACTTAAGAGCATTAGTGATCATAAGGTTGGCTCTAGAAGAAATACAGTTACAGTTATTCCTACAGTTAAAATGTAATATAATATGCACTAATGAAAACTATCAATAAAATAATCTAAGTGTAAAATAAAAATTGTTTTATAATATCTTATGAGAAATTATTGAAAAACACTCCAGTGTCCAAATTTATAAAATTAAAATATCCATCCTGGTTTACTCAAACTATGATTAAAGAAAAAGGATAAATATCATCGAAAGTATAAAAATTTTGGCAACCCGCGTAATTTCTATATAATTTTTATACTATACGCATTACCAAGATCCAGGTCTAAAGAGTTATTTGATAGAAACTTCAAAATTTACATATCATAAACGGTCGTGTGTATCCGTACTTACTCTTCACGCCTCTAATTACCGATTTAGAAATGGTATTTTGTATTAATTAGGTAAATGGGTATTATGCCATTCATTATCTTTATAGCTCATAAATACTATATTTACGTGCTCATACATACGTTATTTAGGTATATCATATTACCTAAATAACGTATGTAAAACTCTTTATCTATCTATCCTATTTAAAAGCTGCGCTCTTGTCGGTGGAGCTCTTGCCACTCACTACGATTTTCAGCGAGTCTCTTCACCTCTTGATACGACACGACACCAACTCCTTCCTTGATCTGCCTGATGTAACTATGCCTCGGTCTCCCTCTTCCCCTCCTTCCATCTTACCTTCTATTATAATGTTCATAAGTTCGTCGTGTCATATCAAGTGTCCCCTAACATAACATATTTCCCCTTCTATCCTCAATAGTTCTAATAATTTGTCTCTTTTCCTTAACCCTAAGCAGGACCTCCTCATTGCTAATTCGATCTCTCCAGCTGATTTTCTCCATTCTTCTCCAGCACCACATTTCAAAGGCTCTAAGTTTATATAAAACTCTTTACATGATAAATATCTAATATTAAAATTTAGTTTACGGAATACTTTATTATACGGTTTAATTTGATGCTTCTCCGGATTTTCGATTATACATAATACACTGGGTTTTATTTGATTCGGATAATCGAAATTCTACTGTAGGTAATTGTACAAAAACTTACAACGCACGACCAATTACCGAATAGTTCTGATGATACTTAATAAACAGATTGCGATATTTAGTATATAATTTAATGAGTAAACACTGAAAAAAAAAACTCAATAAAGTAAATAATAGTGATAAGGCTGAGTATGTTAAATATATTGGCTGACTTATAATTTAAGTTACTCATTAATTTTATCATAAAGAAAATCAATAAAAAAAAATTTGTTCAATAAAATAAATTCATAAGTTGTCAGGTTTTTTTTTATTTTTATTTATTTATATTTACTTTATTGTATACAATAATAATACATAAAATATGACAGAGGTAATCAAATGTACAAAAGTGAACTTAAGCCTACAAGAGTGGTCAAAATTAATTAATTGATTGTATATATAAAAAAAATTAATTCACTTTTATTTAATTCACTTTTAATTCAATTTTAATCTACGTCGAAACGTCGGCAATGAGAAGCAATAAGAAGGTAGGTACTATACGCCTGCAAACGTTTTTCATCGTGTTAAGTCCCGATTGTGTATTTAAAATATAATTTACGTTTCATCATCATCATCATTTTTTTTTATTCATTTCAGCCGTTAACTGTCATAATCTCATCTGTCATAATGAACATAAGCCTTCCCCATAAGGGATGTTTTGCCAGTAGTTGCCATGCTTGGCAGGCGGTTTAGCAACCGTAGTTAGGTTTATAGAGATGTTTTAAAAGGGCCACTGCCGTGTCCATCCCATCTTATGAAGTTCCTTTAGTCGTCTCTTACAACACCCACTGGAAAGGAAGAAGAGGCTTATTTTATGCCGAGACCAGACGGAGTCATCATCCATTAACTGTCCATTACTGACCACAGATTTCCCCCTGGGGGGTTTTGCCAATAGTCGCCATACTTGGCAGGCGTATTAGCAACCGCAGTCAAGCTTTGATTACGTTTTAAGAAGGACGCAGCTACCCATCTGTTTACTATTAAACTCCCTTAGTGACCTCTCACAACACCCACGAGAAAGAAGGGAAAAATAAAATAATATCAAGAATATTATTATAAATATGAACATCACGAGAAATCTCTCGTCCGTCTGTATTAGTAATCAATCCATTACTAATACGGAAGGTCACAAGGTCATTACTAACAGCGGTCAGTCACTGAGGACTGACCGCCCATGTTACTAGACGCACGCGTACTAATGGTAGCGGAATTCAACAAGACAACTATAATCAATTAACTAGAAACATTACAACATCTCTGTACTCGGGGGGAAAGGGATTGTTAGTAATGGAGACTGAGAATCCCATTGCTAGCAATATACCCAACCGGGTCGACCTCCTCGCGGTTCCCCCTGGAAACTATCATGGTTAATAGGAATTAACCATGATTCATCAGGAGATGAATTCATCATGATGGGCTAACTGGCCTGTTTTCATTCTCATCTATCACCCTTCACTGGTGCTCCGCAAGCGTATACCGTTAGCGCAGGTGGGACTCACGTGTTATTCCTCTGTACCCTGTAAATTCACGCCATATCCCACCCTTCAAACCGAAACACAGCCATGCAAACACAACTGCTTCATGGTAGAAACACGAATGGGACAGAGGTACCCAAGCAATCGGCTTTTGTACAAAGTCTCCCTCTAGTAAATTTGATTGCGTTTCACCAAATAAAGCTGTGTTACCATTAGTTAACAATTCACCCATTTTATAGCGTCGTTCGTTAATATAGAAACTTCTTAAGTTCTATTTAATAAAAAAAAAATATTTAATGCAACATCTGCATAAAACAATCTATTCTGAATAAATACTGATAAAAAACTATAGGAACATCGCCACCATAAAGCATCAATCGCCAGAAAAAACCGGAACAAGCTCAACAAAAATTTTTCCTGGAGGGTTCTGTTCCATTGCATATTTTATTTTATATTGTATTGAAAAAAAAACAACAAAAATAACATAGTAAAATCAATTACAATTACTAAATTTAATAGCTACAAATTAACAATTACAGTAATTAAAATTAATGGCTAAAATTATTTTATAAATATTTTTCATTAATAACACAAATGAGAATAATTAAATAAGACGGTTTAGCTTCCATATACTTTAAAAATGTCGTACTCTAAAAAGTAGTAAAAAAACTCTACTTTTTAGAGTACGAATAATGTACAAAATGAATGTAAATAGAAATATCACTTAAATATTGCCAACTTTAAATATATTATTTAAAGTTGGCAATATTTAAGTGATATTTAAGGCACCTTATTATGCCAAAATAATGTAATAAAAATCAGGTACTATTTAATTAAATTTCCTGATAGTTTATTGTTTATATTTTTAATTATTGTTTATTATTATTGTACTTTTTAAACAATATAAAAAATAAAAAAATATAGTAAATTTTAAGCTTTTAAAGCAACTGAAATACTCTAAAGGCGCAAACGAATTACTTCACTATTAACCATGGTGTATGTTAGTTTAAACAGTGTCCTAGAGACAATTGCCGTTAAAATGGAATGGAGTGGACAGGTTATAAATATAAAAATGTTTTAACCACTCATTTACTAACAGGTTAAATAAATCATAACTAACAAAATAGGCCTTGCATTGTCTGAATAATTAAATATTATGTTTATTAAAGGACTTTATTATGATAGAAACGTAATTGTTTTTAGATTCTTGACATTTCAAGTTGATGTTTTTAACTCAATTTAAAACAGAGGGACTTAATTACAACAATAATTAATTCTTTGACGGTTCAATTCCAATTTTTACATACGGAACTCTAAAAATACGAAAGTAAATAATAAAAAATCATAGTCACTTTTAATACAATTGCATTAAGTCTAGAATTGAACAGCTCGTTACGTTCCTATGAAATGTCGTAAAAAATTAAGCGCCCACAATCTCCCGACAGGAAGAGGAACTTATTTGATTATTATAAACATTAGAGATCTGTGAAGAGAAAAAAAAATATCGAACCAGGTGCATTTATGGGGGAATCATTGTTTTTTTCAATGCAATCATCAAACATCTTCCATTGTTTGGTTTTGTAATGTAAGTGTACGGAAAACCGCCACCCTTTCGTGCGACTAAAAAAACGCAATGACCACCCATACGATTATTTTGTCGGTAGCTAAAAACAAGCATAAAAACATCATTCCGTCAGTGAAAGTTTGCCTTTTTTTATACAGTATTGTACAACGAACATGTTTTTAATAAAAAAAAAAGAAAAAAAAACTATATTCAAGTTTTGTTTTTTTTTTTTTATTTTTATTTCTTTGTAACATGCAGTAGGCCTTCTTTATATTTTCGATTGACTTCAAAAATAAAGAGGTGCTCAATTCGGTTGTATTTTATGTATTTATATTTGTCACCTGATAACTCCGCCTGTTCTAAACCGATTTGATTTTTTTTTTATCTGAAAGGACATACTTGCAGATTGGCCTTATAGAAATGTTAAAAATCGATTTAATAGTTTAGTTTTTAGATCAAAATAGCTGAATACGAATGAATGAATGAATGAATATACTTTATTTGCATTATACAATATAGGAAATAAGCAAGACAATTTACAAACAACGATACAGTTGTATAAGTACAGTGAGGCGGTCTTATTGAAGTAATTTTATTTATATATTATAGTATTGAAGTATATATATATATATATATATATATATATATATATATATATATATATATATATATATATATATATATATATATATATATATATCTCAGCCGTTAGTTGTCCACTTCCTAAGCTGCCATAAGCCTACCTCAATAGAGGGGCAGGAGGAGGGGAGGTTGCCAGTAGTTGCCACACTTGACAGGCACATTGGCAACCGCATTTAGGCTTAGAGATGTTTTAAGACGGACGCTGCTGCCCATCCCTCGCCCTTTTATGCCGAGACTACACGGCGATATATATGTATATATATATATATATATATATATATATATATATATATATATATATATATATATATATATATATATATATATATATATATATATATATATACAAACAATAATATCTTTTCTCTTTATGATATTTGCATACCTAGTTATAGATAAATTAAACAATGCACAATGCCATTTCAACGGGCATAGAGTATTAGCTACCACTTTTTCAAGTCTTATCTACTTTATTTTACTACATTATTAATAGTTCTGACTTCATGTCTTATCGGTAATGAAGATTTTAAAAAATCGGCTATGCTCTTGGATGGAACCCGTCTTGGGTACAAATCCGGTTCCAAACATTTGCGTGATGGATGACTGAGCAGTTGCACGCGTGATCCTCACTACAGAACCTCTTTTATCTTGATCCTCAATAACATTATCTACTTGAACATTTCCATTGCTGCGTCTCTCGTATTAACGTCCGTAGATGTTCGATATGTAACGGCAATGTATGCTAAATTATCCTTTTATTTATTTGTAGTTTACATTACTGTAGCGTGTCTATGGATAGAGTAGATCAAAATGGCGGACACCCAAAATACAGGTTCCACGATACAAGAAATTATTTGTTAGTTGAAATGCGTAATTATAATTTAGATCTTTAAAAAAAAATATTTTTAATATATGTGATTTATTTGTTTAATTTATGATAAATTTTAATCATTCTAATCTTTAAATTAAAACTAAAAAGAACTTGATTATATGTTTAATATTCAGTAATAATGTATTTGAAATACAAATAAATAAATATTAGGAATAAAAATAAATATAAGCGGAATAAAAAAATATTTATTTATATTATTTATATTTTATTGTACACAAAAATTACATGTTTATAATTTATTTTAAATAAAGCTGTACAAAAGGCGAGCTTATCTCTGGAAGAGTTCTCTTCCAGTAAACCCTGAATGGAAAATAATAAACACCCAATATACTTAACTAAATATTGATAAATTTAATGAAAACAAAAATTTGTAAAATATGAAAGAAAGAAGTAAAGCTTATAAATTTAATTAATTGTTAAAATTAATACATATCTTATAGGCTCTTTTTATATTAAATTTATTATACACATTATGTCTATTGTAATAAATTTATTGTCTAAAATTTAAAATAAAATTATTGTTCTACCATTTATTTCTACATGTAGAAAGGTTAATATATATAATACATATAAATTTAAATGTACATATTATTTATACAGAAAAATATTCACATGTCTGTAACATTAATTCACCTGAACCTATATAAACGACATCTTGTATTGAATTCGTTTGAATATGATTCAATAATGAAATCACAAAATCAAAGATCAAATCTACATCCTACTTCCGTACCCCCAAACAGGTGATTTAGATTCAAAATAAGTACAAAAAAAACACCCATTCAAACCAATTGTTGTCAAACCCTTACGTTTGTTGTGTACTCAATGCATAATATCAATAAAAAGAGGATGGAATATAAAAATAGTGATAAAAACTCAAGGACGAATGAAAATGAAATGTTTTTATTTCGAATAAAAAAAAAACTATCATTTACCCCTTAACAATTGTGAAACAAAAATGAACATGATGTGACGTTGTGCAATGGTAATAGCGTTTATTGTTTCACTAAAAAAAAAAAAAAAACTACGTGACCGTTTTTAAGAAATTGCTCCTTTTTATGACTTAAAACAGCTCCAATAAACAAATAAAATAATAAAAAAAAAAAACACATTTAAAACTATTTCTTTGTAAAGCTTTAATTAAGGGTACAATACACTTTGGAGTCGTATGTAAAGTGCAGTCATTGTATTTAAAAATTGTTTGAAAATTATTAGACTATAGATAATTTAATTACTTGAGATTTTTTTTTAAATTTCTATTTTAACTTCTTAATTTGTTCGTTTTTTTTTTAATAGACCACAGCATGGGATTTTTCAAAAAAGAGGTAAAGTGGCTTTATTAGGGTTGGCAATGCGCGCTTGGTGCCCTTGGTATTGCAGGCGTTCATAGACTTTTTTTTATGCAACTTAGAATGACAAACAAGCTAACCGCCCACCTGATTGAAAGTGGTAACCGTCGTCGATAGACATGAACCCCCATGTGTTGCCATTTCTGAGAAATAACATCTGATGTTATTTCTCTGTACCCTGTAAATTGACTGCCATATCCCACCCTTCAAACCGAAACACAGCCGAGAAAACACAACTGCTTCACGGCAGAAACACGAATGAGACGGAGATGCCCAAGTAAACGACTTTTGTACAAAGTCTCTCTCTAGTCTTTACTATCCTCTCTTACCATCAAGTGGGCCATATGCTTTGCCACCTCAATGGTATATGTAATGGTATGGTATAGTATATATATATATATATATATATATATATATATATATATATAGATGGATATAATAAAATGTACTTGTCGTAGGACAACTTATTTTACTAAATCCCATTATGACCTTCGAACGAAGATCGAAAGTTATTGTTAAAAATACATAATTATACATCATAATCATAAAACAAGTCTTTTACGAGCCAGCCGTTCATTGTATTGTCCGGTTGTTAAAATATAGGTAGTTCTTATAATGTTACAAAGTGCCGAAGACTTCCGTGAACTATTTAAGATTTTATATTGTTTTTTAACAAGAGTACCCGTGCAGTATAGTTGGAGAAAAAAATTAGGGACTGAACGAAGGTACACACCCATTGATGGTAATTTATTTATTTATTTAATAGTTTGCCATGCGTGGCAACTACTGGCAAAACTCCTCTTATGGGGAAAGCTTATGTCCAGCAGTTGGCAGTTAACGGCTGAAATAAAAAAAAATGGATGTTTAATACTCTTAACACAAAATGGATTTGAAAGAAGTACAAGGAATTTTTTGTCTTAAATTTTTATGTCTTAACTTGAAACACAGAATACTTCATTTATTTATTTAATACTTTATTGTACACACTAATTATACATAAATATATGACAGAGGTAATCAAATGTACAAAGGCGAGCTGAACTCTAAAAGAGTTCCCTTCCAGCAACACCCAAAGTGGAAAGGAGCATCAATGTCAGCGGGTAGAGCTGTATACAATGTTGTGACAATTTTCAAACAAAAGAACCGGGTATTTGAATTGCATTATAATAAATTTTTTTGGTAATAAAAATATATATTTTTATAAAAAAAATTGAAGATAATAAAAATGTTCTACCGCTTGTACCACGGACTGTGCTTACAGGAATTGTTCAATGTGATGTCAACGGTCTCCTTCTACTATCGTACAGCTCGCCATTGGTAGGGAGTTCACCCCCATAACTTAGAGACTAGATGTTCATGTACAGCGCGGTTTCAAAGATGTTTCCTCCCATGAAAGCTGAGGTTATGGAATGAGCTTCCTATAGAGATTTTTTCCAAGAGACTACAGCATGAGATTCTTCAAAAAAAGGGATAAAGAGGTTTCTTCAGGCCACGGTAACTATGTCAATGTAGTAAGCGGTTTTTTTACCACTAAGTTTAGTGGTATAAAATTTTTTTAGAGATTATGAAAAACAGAAAAAATCATTCTAAAAAATTTTCAATTCAAATATAAATTTATGTACTTATTTCTCGAAACAAAAATATATTCACATATTTTTATCTAATAATACATACTGATATAAAGTCTAAACAAATAAATATTTTTTTTTAAATTGTGTTATTGCTTTTTTTAACATTTTACTTATTACAATAATATTTTGTTCTTGTTTTATTTAAATATAAAGCCATGATACAGTGGCCACTAAAACATCTGCTCTGTTTATAACATTGTGCCTGCAGTCCCCTTAATAAGCTCCGATAATTCTAATATAACCTGTAGTCATATATATATAACATACTGACCAGTTATTACCAGGTGTGCATAACACATTTTTGCACTTTGCCTTAAAAATATGTTTTAAAAAAAAAATTGTAAAACAAAAAATATTAAATTTAGAACGTTAATTTATTTCATAATGCTTATTTTCTTGTCTGCTTTTTTATCGAGAAAAGTAAAGTTTTTCCATTAATTTAAAATTTTAAAATTTAATCTTTTTGTGTCTATGGAAAGCTATGTTTACTCGGTAGCTAGCTATTTTCAATTTTAAATTCTTTCCTTTTAACTGAGAAGTAATCGATCCTTGCCGGATCCGCTTCTGCATACAATTAACCACCCTCATTTACGTCTGGTCAATGACAGCCCTGTTTTAATCAATAACTTCTTTTTCGCGCGGCGTCCTTGGTTTTTTTCCCCGGCGCGACTTTTTCTGCGCGTATTTCGCTTATTATGTGTCAATCGGTACGCGTTTTTCTCTATGTGATGAGTCTGTCTATCGCGCCTTACCTCGTTTTTGACGATTCCGCAAAAAGCATAACAAAAAAGGCAAAAGCTCGGCCAAAAAATCGTCTACCGAACAGTATCTCGTATCGCTGGTCTTGTAGCCATTTTAATTATTATTTAATACCGAGGGACGAGCACGTGGCGACGCGCGCTGTCCCGTTCTGCCTCAAGGGGTGCAATGCGTCCGCCACTCGTCGTCCTCTTCGCACCAAGCCTACTTACACACATAAAAATCGTGAATAATAAAAAAATGTGTACACATTTTTTTCGCTTAACCGCGGCTTGTATGTGTGCGCGCGGCCTCACGCCGCCAAAGCGAGACGGCGCTATTCAGGTAAGCGGTACAGACTGTCCCCCACTCCGATTTTTTAAGCTCCGCTGTTAATGTTTGCGTCTGTGTGATTTTTTTCATTTTTATGTGTTAGTGTACCCCTCGCTCGGTGTAGTTCACTTTTTCTACTATAGATCTGAATTTCAGTCTCGTTTTTGCCGCGTCGGTCTTAAGGCGGACGAGCGGCCGTTTTGTATTGCATTTTGTTGTAGACGCGAGCGGCCGGTGTAAGCTCGGAGCGTATATCGCCTGAGCAACATCGAGTCTAGAGAAGCCGGCTTTTTGACCACATGTCATCTTAAGGACTGTTTCATTATTGCCACTGCAAGTCGGTGCACACGCAAATCGCTAAGTGCGAAAGGGACAGCGCATAGCATCACGTGTGGATAACCCACAACTATAACAAATTATATAGCACACTAAAATATTGAGCACAAAAAATCTGGTAATTTTAATCCTAGTAACGACGGTCGGCATTCATAATTTTACCGCAGGGTCATGAGCACGCTCTGCGTTTTTTCTTCACCGGCATTTTTTAAATGTTTATTTGCAAGGAGCACGTGGATTTTTTGAGTATTTTTGGCTATAAAGCCTTGGACTGTTGCCTTTTGGACGTGTTGTGACGTTAGTGTTACCTGTATTATGTGATATATTTTTAGTGACATTTAGATAGGAACAAACTGTGATTTATAATGGTGATATAGTTGGAGTGTGTGAAGATCTTTTGGATAGTGACAGGTATTTTTTTTGTTTTTTTTTTGTTATTTTTGCGGCAGGTTCCTTAATCCTCAGAGAGGTGGGGAGGTAAATATCGCGAGGGTGAGGGCTTTCTTTCTAAGAGCCCTCCCTACTAAAGTGCCGTAACCGTGCCGAGTCGGCCGCCGTCTATCAAGCGCGACCTTGAAACATGCCCGGACTATAAATACGGAAATATTTTCGGACAGTGTGCCGAGATTTATTTTTAATTTAATTTGCGATATGTTAGTTTTTGCATCACTTTGTTTTTAAACACGCTGTTTATCAATAAAGGAACCTGCTGACTGATGTGATTTTGTTGGATCTAATATACTATTTAATAAATTCTATGTAAATCTAATTTCAAAATGTTGTCTATTTGTATTATAACCATATTATTTTTAAATAATTATTAATAACTTCTTTATATGTCTATACAATGAAAATACTATTAAAAATATGTATTGTAATAATATAAAATCCAATCATATTTAAAGTAGGAACTCTTACATTTAATTTTACAATAATAAACAAAAACTCTTTATTAATCCTTTCAAAGATTGGTACAGATTATGAAGATAAACAATTATATACACAAACAAAAAATATTAATTACATAAAAGTAATATAAAGAGGCTACAATGGGTGGCTTTATCGTTAAATAGCGATCTCTTCCAGGCAATCCTTGAATGGAGAGGAATAATTAAAATTTTGTCTGATCAAGGAGGACTAAACAAAAAAAACAACATTAAAAAAGGGCTCAAGATTAATTTAAACACAGTATAAACAATATAAATAATAAAAGAAAAAAGTAAGACGTGTATAACTAGCATAAATAATCCAGGCTTTTATACATAAAAAAAGATGCACAAATTACAGACGTAATCGACAAAAATATACAAAACAATAAGTAAGAACCTGTTTATATTAGAAAAGAAATTAATACAATGTTATAAACTGACGTCTATTCATAGTAAGTGAAAAATTATTGCAGAGTTTATCTTTAAATTCTCATTCAATTACATGAAAAAAATTACCTAAATTACTGATAAATACTATTTCTGATGCTAATTTTCATATTCCACTACCCACAAATCATTTACAATTCAAAATTTGTAGAATTCATAACTTCAAACTTATTGTCTAAGGCGACCATTAGACAACCAATTTTACTATCAATTCTATCACAACTATGGCTGTGATTAATAGCAAATCTAGCATTTTGTATCTACTAACATCATCTTTTAAAACATTTCCCCATTATATACATCGATATATCACGTTTTTGTCCTCTATCCTGTTCTTGATTTAGCCATCTTAATGGTCATCCTTGAAACAGTTATACCTGCCTTTAACCATCAATATTTTGTGCATCGTCCTCACTCTTCAATTGTATCTATTCACTTTTTAACTTATTCATTCTAATCATCTAAATATCCATACTACATCAAACTCAGTTCTGTAATCTTGACAGTCATTAGTGCTACCTTCTGGCTGCCTCACACAAGCCCATTCTTTACTTTTTCCAATTTCATCACTTCATACATGTATTCGGAGCATTTTTATTTCCTCTGAGTATTTGCATTTTTCATTAGCCACTTTTGTAGTCATATATTCATATTCATAATACAACACGAATGGTCTTACAACAGGTTGTATTTTATCGACACTTGTTTACAATTTTTTACTAACAACAACAATGGGTATCTAATGGCCGCCTGGAACACTCAATGCAACTAGATAGGTACCTACATTTACCTATTTTTACACAATAAAAATGTAGCAACCGCCATACCTTATCCAATATCAGAAAATTCTCGTCAAACAACCTTGTATCGCACGCTTCAGTAACTACGAAATCTCCAATAACTACTTGGTAAACGCACATTTTAAGTTATCTGAATAAAAAAAAAAACAAGTTGACAGACACCAAGTTTTTGCCAACAAAAACTGACCAGTACTTGACAACGGCAAAAAATAAAGACAAGTGTCAATGTGTCCGCGGCAAATTGATCAACAATCCGTGAAACAATTTGCCGAAAATCATTTTTAATTTCGTTAACTCTTCTACGCCCGATTAAGTCTGTACTAATTTCAATTATGTTATTTGTATATTGTTAATACATTAAGCTATGATATTTGTTTACATTATTCACAAATCAAAACCTTAAAACTATTTTATAATTATTCGCTGTATTTAAATTAAATTTAACGTCATCTGTATCATTCTAAATAAAGCCAATATAATTGTACTGTATTTCAGATGATACTTCACTAAAAATATACCCTAACATGCTATCTTTCAACGGTCATAACAGAAAAACTCGAAAATTGGGACTAAAAGAATTGATTGTAGATAAAGAAAAACAAAGGAAAAAATCGAATTACATATAGTGATTTCTGTTTCATAAATGCATCACTATTTGTTTTCGTTATTCATAAATCATTACACTAAAACTCTTAGATTTATTTCCACGTAAAATATAGTAGCCAACACAACATAAATGAATCGTTAACAAAAGCTAATTACTTGCCCAAAGCCACTTCCCTACCAAACTAGTATGATTATAAATCTTGAAGTCGATCAAGCGTGAGGCCCTGTATGCTTCACCAAATTATACCATAGCATTTGCAACAACACGAAATCCTAAACTTAAAATTCAACGATCACTATTACATAAGTCATAAAGTCGAAAATGTAAAAAAGTACCATGAGATCAGACGAAAACTGATTTGGTTATCTATTCTATACGCGCAATTATATCTTTGACAGCAAAGTATTACCGAGCATGTACAGCCAATGGCAAAAGTACGATGATAAAATTAATCATCTATCTATGTAACTGTCCTATTTGTCTTAACGGAATTTGTCTTAATTGAAATTTTGGAATCGTATATAAATTTGTCATAGACAATGTCTGTTAAATGATTGTATAAGACTAGAAAAAAAATGTAATAAAACCTCGTATCAGAGTCATTGCACGTTGTACACACGTCTGTACAGGCAGTGTGATTATCGAAGCCTTATTTGATGCGGCATGTGGGCTAGGGGCTAGACCATTGACACAACCTACACGAGTGCGCACTCGTCACCTGCTTGCTGGAGAAAAAAAAACATCGACTTTTTTTACTCGTCAAATCTAGTTTTAAATAGACAAACAAGTAGTCACATTGCTCTCCGCTTCGTATCGAATTGAATTGTGTTACTTAGAGCGAATCACTTATCTGATACATCGGACAACATTTTGGAATTCGACACTAAACTCCTTATTCATAAAAACCTTTTTGATGTATTGGATATCATTTATATGTATTATGTTGTCTAATATTAATATCGCATTCGTATTGTAACTTTAATACCTATTGTTTTCTTTTTAATTAATTAATTAGCTATTTATTGTTTGTCTCAATTCAAAATTTCTATGTTATTCAAAAGTTGACTGAAAGAAATCCCTTTTATGGGTTAAGTCCGCCATTTCAAGTCCGCCGACTCATTCTTTTCTTAAGAATCCTGTATTCTAATGTTTAAGACTTTACTGTAGAATTTAAGTGTTACAAACAAACAAATTCTTCTACAAACCTATTTTAACTATAACACTCTTTTGTGACAGTTTTTCAAGGAATTCAACACAAAAGAAAGAGACAAAACAGTTCAATAGCTAAAATAGGTTTATGAGAGGTTGAACGTTTTTATGAATAAGGAGGTTTGTATAATTGGATAAGAACAATAATAATAATAATACAAACCTCATGCGACCACATTTATTGTCTTTACAGCCAATCAAAAACGGAGGATCTCGAATAATTCCATGACATACAAAACAAAGGACTACAAGTGGATATTAAGATACAAACCTTATATTTTTATAAGATAGTGCCAAATAATCTGTAGATAACAATTTATATATTTAGATAGAAATTTTAACAAAAACATTCAAGATGATGGAAGGGAGAACAATTGACTATAGGCCGGACGGTGGTGGTCTCGATTACCATAATTCGCCACTGATGGCAGAAATACCAATAGACAATTACTCACACATACACAGAAGTATAGAACACCTCAGATCTATAGGAGTGCCTCCTCCGATTGATCATCACAGGCATATAGCTACAAACCTAACAGATTTAAGAAGGTACGACCACCCAGACGAAATTCCCGAAATCAAACCGTCCGTATTAAGATTATCTGAATTTAAGAGTGGACTACAAGATATAATTAGGGTAAATAACGATCAAGAGAATGAAGTAAGACAGATGACACCTCACGACGAGGGACCCAAGGGATACAGCGCACCGTCAACGCCGCTGTCGGAGAACGGCGGCCAGAGCGTTCAGGAAGAGAAGGTTAGAGGCTTTTAAATTTTTTTTTATATAATAATATAAACTAAATCCATCATGATTAATCCTTGAACACTTCGGAAGTCTTCAAGTCTTCTTTTGACGTCATTACGCTGGTAATATTCGGCGTTTTAATACATTGTTACTCGGAGTGATCATTATATGAAATCACGATGCGAGCGTTTGTTCCGCGTGCAGGCCTATTAATCTTGCGATGATTCTAATATCGTATGTCGAGCTTCGTGTTATAACGTAATTATAACGCTGTATATTTTGTATAATAAACATTTTAAAAATTGCCCAAAGTTATACAATCGCTAGATACAAATCGTTTATTAATATCGAAATAATTATCTACAAGTATTTTTGATTTATTTCACTTGTTCTTTGATTTGTTATCCTTGCATGCCTTTCAGTAGTATATTTTTAAGATCCTTTGCTGTATATACGTAGAATTGCTTATTTGAGTATACTCAAATTTAAATATTCCGCACTTAAGAACTCTTGATCTTGAGTGTGGTGCTCAATACTGCCAAATAGTTGAGCATTGATTTTCGAGTACTTCGCTATTTGAATACTGTTTATGTAGTAAATCTTAAGCTTCCTTATTATTTTAACAGCTTCTTTAAATGTTTTATGATTTCCTACAATAACTTTACTTATTAATATAATTTGATTTTTTACTTCTATTACTTAACATTCAACGTATCAGGATAAAGTCTTCAGAAGCAGTTTTTATACTAAATCATTGAATGTTGTTAAATTTTTATTGTTTAATATTTGTAATTAAATTATTTTATTATTGAAGATGGACTGTTTGCATGTATGCCACTTTGTGGTATAAAAAGAAAATTAAAAAAATATGTATTTGAATATGTTAATGTTTATTTATGAAATTTTTGAATTTAGAATTAAAATATTTATTCCTGAGCAAGAAAATTTAAATTTAGAACGAAGCACACCTTGTGAGGCCTTACGTTAAATTATTTCTTCAATTATTTCATAACAGATTCTTAAGTCGTTAAGACTGAGCCACGTACACACCGCAATGCCTCATTTATGTCTTCAACAAACACGCGTTCCGTTTGTGAATCGTATTATTTTGTACCCTTTATGAGCTTAACCTAAGAATGTTTCGGCCACAAATCATAAGACGATTTTCTCTTTAAACAACATAGCAAATCTTTATAAGTCAGTCGCCGATTCGATTCCTACACAATACACATATATGAGCACGACTGTTTGTATTAGCGTGAGTGTTTTCTGAGTAAAATATGTATGTATTTACAAAAAAAAATATACTAGACAACTGATAAACTTTTTTAAGTACCTTTTATATGTACTTAAGTACCCGTAAAATAAACTGTATAAACTGTCAAATGGTATTTATTTTTATTTATTTATTAAATTTGTCAAATAAAATAAAAATCTCTAGAAGCAATACAAGTATGTTCAGGCTTGTATAAATGTATACCAAACTCAATCGACTACCAACAATCTACAGCATCAACAGAACATGGCAAATTCTCAAAATGTTGAGACAATATAAAACTACGTAAGTTGGATAACTTATGAATAATTTACAAGTGTATTGATAACTGCTACTAATTTACACATAAAGCAAGTAGCAACCAACAATATTGTTTATTTTATGAATATTATTTATCAACGAACTTTATGATTTTTGCTGGATAGAAATTAAACTACCTGTCTCGAAGGACATTATTCTTTCAAAAAATATTACCATTATGACAGTTGCATAGGATGAAAAAAGGATTTCTACATTATTCCGTTTTTTTTTTTTTTATTATACAGTTTTTAATAATCAATCTCTTTCTTGGAATTCAACCAATATTAAAAAAAAATAGTTATTCTTAAGTTTTTTTTACTTGGCAACATATTTAGTGATTCCATTTTATTTATGTCAACACCAAATATAATTTTGTTTTAATAATACGTTATTCTTTTACATTATATTTTAATCTTTATTAGAATATAACAAGTTCTAATAGCTAAGTATCTTGTTAGAATTTTATCTAATCAGACTTCCATTCCTCTTTATTTGTAAACATTAAATAAATCTGTAGTTTAACTAAACAGTCTTGTATGGTACATTCATACATTGTTGTTTACATTGTTTAGTAAAAATACATATTTATTTAAAATTGTATGTATTGTAAATTATTTAATTCTATATTGAATAGATGTAGGATTGTCAATATTAGTCGTTGAATATAACCACTTTTGTATACAAGACGGTAAAAAATAACAATAAGACGGTAAAATATCAATATTTTATTATTTGATCAAAAAAACTTAATGATACAAAAAAAATATAAATGTGTACAATAAAGTATTAAATATAAAAAATAATAAAAATGGTATATATTGCTGTTCTCAGAATCGCTATAATATTTTATTAATATTCTTTTGGAATTTGCGAATTATTATTACCTATTTTTAACCAACTTAAAAAAGAAGAGGTTCTATGTTCGACTGTATATGTTTTTGTCTATTGGTTGTATTGACTGATATGTAATTTTTTTTTAATTCTATGTATCATAGTGACGTTCACAGGGCGAAAACTGTTTTTTTTTTCTATTAATATAAATTTTTTTGTTTAAATTAATCCACGAGTGTCATTTACAATAATCACACAGCGTAATAACTCTTGCTTTTTGGAGTTATGATGAAAAATGACTGCCGCGTGGTTTCGCGGTATTATTCTAACGACTTAATTCGTCAATTGGTCGAAAGCCAATGTGGCTGTAGTTAGCCTGATGAGTACGGATGCGCCTTGAACGTGAACGAAGGTCATACAAACCCGGGTCGCTCTGAGGTTGTATAGGACGAAGCCTATTGTCTGTTCTTGGTTTTTTTTTTTAATGCAATTACATAGATAACGAGCGCTGTATAAAGTTAATGAATATAAAATTCGGCGATGTTTTCCGGGACGATGTTATCATTGTTTTAATTTGTTTTTAGTAATGTGTTAGATTTTGTGATTGCGGTTTTGTTTATTGAATGATTTAATGATAATTTTATTTATTTATTTATTTTATTTTATTTATTTAACACTTTATTGCACCAACATAACAGGATTTGTTGAACAATTTTCAATACGTATAGTGTAGTACAAAAGGCGGTCTTATTGCTAAGCAATCTCTTCCAGACAACCTTTGGGTAGAAGGAATTAAAGCATAGGTAGGTGGCGCGTTAAAAAAAATAGATCTGTAAAAAATAATATCTGTGACAGCATAGTCATTATACACATACATAAATAAACACATACATCCAAATATATACATATATATACATACACATACATATATAAATATATAATATATACATACATACACATATATATACAAATATACCACACTAACATTTTATTTGCTTGAATACAAGTAATTACATTACAAGTATTTAATATTAAAAAAAAAACCTCTATTCTATCTCTATTTAACTGTGTGGCGTTCAAATGTTTATTTTTGCAACTTGCCCTTAAAATTTTACATTAAATTGTGCTCAAGTGAATAAAAATATTTCTCAGTAAGCCAATTGTAAAGTTTCTCATTAAATTGTTTAATTTAATGAGAAACTTTACAATTGGCTTACTTGTCTGTCAGATCTCTGTATTCAGTTGGTAATTTATTATATATTTTAACTGTCATATAGTAATAATTTCTATTATATAATGCCAATCTATGTCGAGGTACCAGAGGGAGACTTTGTACAAAAGTCGACTGCTTGGGTACCTCTGTACTGTGTGTGAATTTACAGGGCACAGAGGAATAACACCTGAGTCCTCAGGAATGGCAACGTATGGGGGGTATCATGGGCGAAACAATATACTCTGTTATGTTCATGGTACTGCTCATGTCTATAGGCGACGGTTACCACATTCCATCAGGTGGGCCGTCAGTTTGTTTGCCATTCTAAATTGTATAAAAAAAAAGGTACTGTAAATGGTTTCTATGCAACATTTCTCCGTAACATACACTTTTCATCGTTTTCAAAAATTTATATATATTTATCGAATAGGGATGTAAAACTGTTAAGTGTTTTATATATAAAAATTACCGAATCGAATTAGGTATCTTTATCGAGAATATTCGGATAGTTTCGGGACTATCCCGGATTTTTAAACCCAAAACTAATCAAGCATTCTCAACAAAAAAAAAAAAAAAACATAAAAATCAATGCAGTAACATTGTATAAATACATAATCATTTCTAGATGTTTTATTAAGATAAAATATATAACAATTTTTTAATTATACCTTCAGGCACGCGACAGTGAAAAATGCATTCAATTTGATGCAGTAGCCTTTGCATGGTGCCCGAATAAACGTAGAAACAGACTTCAAAATTGATTTCGTTAGTACTGCTCTTATTAGATAGATAGACAGATAGATAATATATTTACGTTACTTACAGCACACACAACAACAGACAGATAGACATGCACAGTGAAAAAAGATAAAAGTGTACAGGTACAAAAAATAAAAAATAAATGCATAAAAGAAGTAACAATTTTTCCCTTCATACGTGTGCACACAGTAACACAAAATGGTCACAACTCAGCTTATTGCTTTGCCCTTAAAAGAGCAAAACACTGATATTCTGTATTTGAAAAAATAACACTCTTAAAGATAAATGCTAAATTTCCCGTAAAATGTTTTAGTTGTTAAGACTCCAACTAGTAAAAAACAAACAAACTTTTATTAACACTGATATTCTGTTGTGGCCAAAAGCCAGCCGAGAAATTCCGTAGAAAAATAAATAAAAAGAAATATTAAAACCCCTTATATCAATCTTTATTAAATGTCTGCTATATACAGACATCATTTAGTTATAATTTTATTAGTAAATTAAAATATAATATTTATTTAAAAAAATTCTGATAATAATATACCTACATTTTTGTTTTCATTTCTTTAATAATACATACTTCTATTTGTTTAAGTTTCCTCTTGTCGGTGCAACTAATTCATGCATCTTCTTCCAGCCAGCTCTATCCCAGGCCATATCCTTGACCTCCCTATACATACTTATACAAATTCCAATTGGAATCTTAAATTTATATGTAACTTTTAACTTACAAATTCGTACAAGATTAAGATGGACATTTTGACATTTTTTTTTTCTTTCTTTAAAAATCTTAATCAGACTTTTATGACTATTTGAAACAATTATCTCAAAAGGTGCAGTCATTTTCAAGTAAGTTATTTTTGTTTATATATGTATTAATTTATAAAATCATTCATTTCTTATTATATATAGTCTATTACATTGGTCTTGCGTAAAGCATAAAGCCACTTTTATTAAAAAAAAAAAAGAAATAAACAGAAATGCATTTTTGACAATTCCCATAGTTGTATACATATAACATTTTTAAATGTAATCGGACAAAATTTTGCATTTAAATAAAAAATAAATAATGTTAGATAAGTGTGACCCGGTAGAATTCCGAATGGTTACAAGGCCACTGATAAGTCCCCTCGAGCGCTATATTATGTAAGCTGTAGTAAACATTCATAAGTGTTTAGGGTTGCCATTAAAAAAAAAAAAGATTAAATTTATGTTCCCAATTCGCCAATATTTTGTTTCTTGCTTAAATATTACACAATACCTTAGATATATCTATATGGATGTTTGAAAATATTACATTACAAAAACAACGTGTTCATGCTTTTTTTTTTGTAACAAAGTTTTAAATTATTACATTGTTATCTTCTATTCTTCTACTTTTTTCTTGCTTCTTCTTCATTATATGATGTCAGGTGTCCTCGTTCTTATATACAATACTATATAATAATATATATATATGGTCTCACTCTATGTTCATTAGTTAATTTTGTTTTATTATATATATATATATATATATATATATATATATATATATATAATTTAATTATTATTTATACAAACACGAGATTTTAAATTACTATTTTAAAAATATAACTCTAATAACTGCTTCCAATTTTGTGCAAGAATTTTTGCAATATTCTAAAACAAATATACTGATAGAAAAAAAAATTGTTTATGTTGCTATTTTCTTAATCGGACCCCTCATATTAGATTTTCTTAAATATCTCCCATGAACAGACATCATTCACTTACAATTTTAAGACAAAAATAAGAGAGAGAACTGAAATGTTGGCTTCTACTGTTACTTATTGTACAACTTTATTTATTTCATTAATAAGAAAAAAAAATACAAGAATGAACGGAAATGACACCCCTAGCCGTCATAGCGTTTTATTTAAGAAGTACTTTATTTACATATAATATTTGTAATCGATAAATCGATTAAATTTACTCTGTAAGTTATCTGCGCGATATGAGCATTCGACTCAAGGTTGTATTTATTTTTTTACATTTTTTTTTTCAACGGGTTACTGTCCATGTATCCCGAATTTAATTACCTTAATGTTCGCTTTTCTTTTTAACCGATTCAAAAAGAGGTGGTTTTGAATTTGACTATATTATTTTCGTCGTGCGATATCTTCACCAATTTTAAACCGATTTCGGTGATTCTTTTTTTATTAAAATATTTTCTTTTGCATTGATCCCATATTTATTTTTTTCAGTATTTGATCATTGTAGACAGTATCTACGCTAAGATTAACTGTATTGGAAAAATAAAAAAAAAACATCTTTTTTAACCTATAAAAGGCTTTTAAATAGGTAATATATCGTAACGGATTACTGTGAGCATTCAAAATGTATTTCAAAATATATCTTACTAGCTTTTACCCGCGACTTCGTCCACGAGACTGGGATATGTTGGCTGACAGGTGTAGAAAGTAACCTATGTCTCTCCATCCCATATAGTACCTGTATACCAACTATTACAGTGATTGGTTAAACCTTTAAGGTCCCAAGAATTAAGAAACAAACAGACAAACCTACTTCCAGATTTATATTATTAATAAGGGTCACATCGTTATTACAGGATAGATATCAAGTAAACAAGTATATAATGTCTCCAACTTGCTATAGTTGATGACCATTGGATGACCACAGAGTTTTGTGTTCAGAGATTTAGGATCTAATGTTATTTCTATTTGAGTTTTTTTTTTTTGATGGATGAAAATGGTATGGTATCCCCGCCTGCGCTAACGGGATACGCTGGCGGAGCACCAGTGAAGGGTGATAGATGAGAATGAAAACAGGCCAGTTAGCCTATCATGATGAATTAATCTGGAATCAACCATGATGGTTTCCCGAGGAGAATCGCGAGGAGGTCGACCTGGTTGGATGTATTGCTAGCAATGGAATTCTCAGTCTTCATCACTAACGATCCCTTTCTATTTGAGTTAAATCTTTTTATTATGTGTTTTATTTCTTATTTATGTGTATTATTTCTTTTTTATATATGTTATTGTACTGATACTTTCTTGGGTGAAGGTATTGAGAGAGTGTAAAGTTCGTCCAGTTGATGAAATAAATAATTACCAAGTGGAGAATTTGTACAAAAGTCGTTTGCTTGAGCATCTCTGTCCCATTCGTGTTTCTACCGTGAAGCAGTTGTGTTTGCATGGCTGTGTTTCGGTTTTGAAAGCTGGAATATGGCAGTGAATTTACAATGTACAGAGGAATAACACCTGAGTCCTCAGGAATGGCAACGCATGGGCGGTATCATGAGCGAAACAGTATCCTCTGTTATGTCCACGGTACTGGTCATGTCTATAGGCGACGGTTACCACTTTCCATCAGGTGAGCCGTCAGCTTGTTTGCCATTCTACGTTACCTAAAAAAAATGTTGGTTTGCTAGTTTTTAGTACAAATATTCGTACAATTATTTGTCGGTACAAGTAGTTGTTGTTTGTTGTAGAACGAACAACACTAGTTTACGTTTTACAATAACATATTAATAAACATACCAGCCCTTGTGAACTCTGTCCAAGAATAATGTAAATAATAATTGTAGTGATAAAAGTACATAGATATTAATATATCCTCTATTATGGCTATACAGCGTGACGTCAACAAACAAGCTGAAATAACAATTAGCTGGTTATATAGCTCGAAGAACCGACAACCGATGGAGAAAAGTTCTTAAGTGGCAACCCTGTACAGTCAAAGGCACTATAAGGCGAAGTACAAACGCAGAACTAGATGGAGCGACTATCTCAAATGTATTGCAGGGTTTTTTTATGGGTGAAAATTGCATGGTAACCCAGTCTGCGCTATCGGTATACACTGGCGGGGTACCAGTGAGAGGTGATAGGTGAAGATGAAAAGGCAGGTCAGTTATCCCATTGCGATGAATTCAATGATAAATTAGTCACGATAGTTTCCAGGGGGAACCGAGTGGAGGTCGACCTAATAGGGTATATTGATAGCAATGGGGACTAACCTCCCCATTACTAACAACCTCTTCCCTCCCATTGCAGGGGGTTAGTGAGTGTAAGTCCTGAGCGACAATCTCAAGACTGTTCCTTATGACAGTATATAGGCGAGACCTATGTTCAGCAATGGATACTTAACGGCTGATATGAAGATGATGATGAAATCTCAATGTATGTATGATGTACATCATATCACCATTATTATGTCAGTCTTTAACTGTCGAACATAAGTCTTCCCTTACAGTGTTTTGCCTGTAGTTGCCGCGCTTGGCAGGCGGATTGGCAACCGCAGTTAGGCTTTAGAGATGTTTTAAGAGGGACGCTGCTGACCATCCCTCGCCCTCCCTTAGTCGCCTCTTACGACACACACGGGAAAGGAAGGGGTGGCCTGTTCTATGCCGGAACTTACACGGCTAAGCACACAAAATAACTGATTATGTCTTAATTAAATTAGATTTTTTCGTTCGTGGAACATAATATTCATTACTAACAACAATATATATATATATATATATCTAATGAAAACTCGACTTTGTACACCCGTTTCGTCCATACGAGAACCGGTCGACGAATTAATATCTAGTTACGTAACTTGTCTAGATTCACTTTGTATATATTTAAAAATATCCTAACAGCTGTACCAAGGGGGGGAAAGGGATTGTTAGTAATGAGGCCTAATAGACCCATTGCTATCAATACACCCTGTCAGGTCGACCTCACGTGGTCCCCCTGAAAAACAACGTGTTAAATTCCAGGTGTATTCACCACGATGGGCTAACTGACCTGCCTTTTCATCTCACCTATCATCTCTCACTGGTGCCCCGATAGTGTATACCGTTAGCGCAGGCGGGGTTACCACTTCATTGCCATCCATTTAAAATAAAGCAGCTATACCATCGGGGGGATACCCAGGGTATATTACTAACAATGGGATATAACATCCCATTGTTTATTTAATGTATAAAAATGGAATAGTTTTTTTTTGATAGGTGAAAATGGTATGGTAACCCTACCTGCGCTAACGGGATACGCTGGCGGAGCACCAGTGAAGGGTGATAGATGAGAATGAAAAGAGGCCAGTTAGCCCATCATGATGAATTCATCAGGAATTAACCATGATAGTTTCCAGGGGAAACCGCGTGAAGGTCGACCTAGTCAGGTATATTGCTAGCAATGGGATTTCTAGTCTCCATTACTAACAATCCCTTTCCCCCTAAAATGGAATAGTTACCCCGCCTGCGCTATCGGTATACACTGTCGGGGCACCAGTGAGATATGATAGGTGAGAATAAAATGCAGATCAGTTAGCTCATCGTGGTGAATACACCTGGAATTCAGTACAATGGTTTCCAGGGACTGCGGGGAGGATGCCTTGAGGAAGGTATATTGCTAGCAATGGATCTGGTTGTCCCCAAGACTAAGATGTTATCTCTCCGTAGCCTGTAATTTCATCGCCATATTCCACTTTTTAAATCAACGCACGACTTTAATACCTAATGGAAGGAGTAAGCGTAGTAACAACGAGTAAACCCCCTGCCCTCTCCTCCTCCTCCTCCTCCTTATGGGGACGGCTTATGTCCAACAATGGACAATTAAGACTGATGTGGTATGGAGTAATCTCCATTTCACTAAACATATTCATCAAACATGAGATGGGTTGCAGCATCCCTCTTAAAACATCTCTAAAAACCTACCTGCGGTTGCCAACCCACCTGCCAAGCGTGGCAACTACTGGCAAAACTTCCCTTATGGGAAAGGCTTATGTTCAGCAGTGGACAGCTAATGGCTGAAATAATAATAATAATAAAAAATTCATCAAACAGTAAATGAACCTATCGCCGTAGTTTGTTGTCGATGTTTACCGTCAAAAGAGAGTTAGTCTGAATTGTAAATCAAGCACTTAATACAATTTTTTTGGTGTCGCGTGTTGGCCAGATACAATTTTCATTACTAACTCGACTTAGTACACAACTGGGCCACGACGAATCGAATAATTAGTATTAAAATAAGCTATAAGTATCTATGCTCCAACAGAACTCTAATTTGTCAAACAAACGATTTCGAATACAAATCGTCTCGATCGATTCCGCAATCGGTAACAGCAACTGGTCCGCGCCGAATTCGCGAACGTATCGAAAGTTATTTTCCGAGTCGAATCGAATAATCTATTCGGCAATCGATCGATTACAAAAACCGCGATAGCGATCCCCGTCCGCGCGCCTCAGGAACCGAATTCGTTTCAAGGTTGCATACCGGCCGTCCATTGTCAATGTCACGAGAACTAACGCACACATGACTAGACGGATCTTTCGTTTGGACGCGCGGACATAGATACACCGTAGCTAGATGACGCAAGTTTTTTTATTATGATATTTTTTATGGAATGAAAATGTAATGGTAGCATTAGTAGTTCAGCTTTACTAAAAATGTGAAAATTTGTTTGTTTGTTATATGTATCGTAGCCCGCTCATTGTTTTCTCAGTGTGAACGTTTGTTGAAATTGTATCTATTTATAATAAGTTTATTAGTATCTATCTATATGGAAAGGGGAAGAATATGGGTAAATTTTTCCCCGGTCAATGTATATGTACCGGTTACTGGGACAAAATGGCAGGTAAATGCATGTATTGAATATGCGAAAGTATGTTTGCCGTACCTCTTGACAACGGCTCGACCGATTGTTATAAAATTTGTAACAATACACAGTTAACATTTGAGAATGGATAAAATGAATCGCACCGTCCTTTCCCTTGGGTGTTGTAAGAGGCGACAAAGGGAACTTAATGTTCGAAGAAGAGTTCTTTTTAAAACATTACCGAGGGCTAACTGTGGTTGGTAACCCGCCTGCCAAGTGTGGCAACTACTGGCAAACCCCCCGTTATGAAGAAGGCTTATGTTTAGCAGTTAACAGCTGACATGACCATGATGATGATTTGAGATTTAGAAGGAGATATGTTACATTTTATTCCGGTCTAATTAATCAGCAAACACAATTATGTACATTTTATATTTTCGAAACAAAAACTACATATATATTATGACTGATAGTATGTAATAATATAAAAGAATAAACGTTAAACCTAGCTTGACCAGTATTTCACTTACATTCCTTATGAAATCAGTGGTCAACACAAAATGGTCGGTTAATACTTAATAAGTGACCACTATTGGAAGACCCCAGTGCGTCAAGTTACTATTTGTATAAAGAGACCAATGTATACTGGACAATATTGTGCGTAAACTGGTAGTGTGGAAAACATACCTTTTTTATGTAATTACACAAGAGTTGTAACTCTTTTATTGTTTTTACTTATAAATGTCGAATGACTAAGCAACATTATCGTGTTAATATTAATATTTACCTTTCTAAAGTCGCGAGTTTTTTTTATATACTTTTTTTTATGCAACTTACAATGGCAGACAAGCTGACGGCCCACCTGATGGTAAATTGTAAGCGTCGCCTATAGACATGAGCAGTACTATGGACATAACAAAGTATACTGTTTTGCCTATGATACCCCCCATGCGTTGCTATTTCTGAGTACTCAGGTGTTATTCGAGTTTCGAGTTTTTATATACACATGTATATACGATATCTCTGCTGACTTCTTATTTTTGACGATGATTTTTAATTGGATGATTTCTATTGATATTTTCACAAAATGCCTTTATTTTTTCATAATTTCCCTTTGTATTTGTTACGTGGTATTTTCAGCCGACGTCGAAGAGGTTTACAATTCGGTAGTTTATTTTTATATTTGTTACCTTGTAAATCCGTCAGTTCTAAACCAATTTAGAGATTTTTTTTTTTTTTATTTTGAAATAATAATTTTTCATGTTAAACTAGCTTTTACCGGCGACTTTGTCCGCATTACCGGGAAAAAAATGTAGCCTATGTTTTCTTCTTACCATATGGTATGTGTATATCAAATATCATAGTGATGACTGAAAATCCCATTGCTAGCAATATACCCAACTAGGTCGACCTCCTCGCGGTTCCCCCTGGAAACTATCATGGTTAATTCCTGATGAATTCGTCATGATGGGCTAACTGGCCTGTTTTCATTCTCATCTGTCACCCTTCACTGGTGCTCCGCCAGCGTATCCCGTTAACGCAGGCGGGGTTACCATACCATTTTCACCCATTCAAAAAAAAAAAACCTAGTGATTGATTAAGTCTTTAAGTCGCTGTGAGACAATAAACAAACAGACTCACTTTCACCTTTATTATACTAGTAAAATTTCCATATTTTACAAATATTGTAAACTCCAATAAACAGAACTTCAAGAAATAATTTATGTAAATAATCTTATGCATATTTAAACGACGCATTAAAAAAAAATGTCAAAATTACTATTATTTTAATTAACCGTCAAACTGTTTTTAAAGATTAAGACATAACATGTCTTGCTCTGATTAACGAAAACTCGAACCAAGTTCAATGTAAGTTAATCCTACTTCCATATTAAGAGGACACCGAATCGCATAAGCAATTCTACTAATCACGTGTCAAGTTTAACTGGACGTCACAACCACATCACAAAGACCTCTATGTCGTATCTACTATTAAGGTCTGTTTATATTACAGCGAGCAAACGAGGCTTAGCGAGTTTAAAATATAATAATTAACGGAATAACGAACGGCAGACGAAATTTTAATTCAAAATTTAAAACAAGTACATATTATCTTACAAAGTATGCAACGATTTTCATACACATGTTAGTTTGAATATTTGAATTTAGAATGCGGAATATTGTATCTTCAAATAGATTAACAACATACGATTATTTGTGATACTTTACATTTTCAAAATTATACAAATACAAGACAATTACGAAAATAAACCATTATGATTCCAAAAAAAATATAAAAAAAAATAAAAGCAGAGAATTAAGAACCTTCTTTTAGAAGTGACTTTAATTAGCGGTTTTTAAAAAACGAACAGCGGTCAAAATTCAAGTTCGAAATTTAAAATAATTTCAAATTCTTTTTTATATTGTAACAGTCAGGACGCATGTTCCATATTTGAGTTTTGTATTAATGTAGACAGTTCTTTAGAGAGCGCAGCTCAAGCTAATCTGGCCATGTACAGCATTCAACGCGGTCAATGTCAATACAGGGTGAGCACATGTCAGAAGTTTTAGCATACGCAATGTGACCACCAATTAATCTATTTCACTAACAACTTTTTAAAGGTCATTGACCTGTGCTAATCGATGCTTTTTAACATAACTGTTCATGAGTTAACATGTCGATGATTAGCTTTATGGTGCAGTTGGCATGTTGCGTTAATGTATTCCCAGGTTCGGTTCTCGGTTTGTATTAAGAAAAAGTAATTTTATGAATTCGTCATCGTCTTTTTTTTATTTTATTTATTTTTTATACAACTTAGAATGGCAAAGAAGCTGACGGCCACCTGATGGAAAGTAGTAACCGTCGCCTATGGACATGAGCAGTACCATGGACATAACAGAGTATACTGTTTCGCCCATGATACCCCCATGCGTTGCCATTCCTGAGGACTCAGGTGTTATTCCTCTGTATTCAGTAAATTCACGCCATATCCCACCCTTCAAACCGAAACACAGCCATGCAAACACAACTGCTTTACGGTTGAAACACGAATGGGACAGAGGTACCCAAGCAATCGACTTTTGTACAAAGTCTCCCTCCGTCATATTAACTGTTAACTGATCATTGCTGAACATAGATAAAAGGGGGGTTTTATCTGTAGTTGCCACGCTTGGCATGGGTTAGCAAACGCAGTTAAGCTTTGTTGACGTTTTAAGAGGGACACTGCTACCCTCAACCTTTTTCCAAATCGGTATACGACTAACGAGTTATGAAGTAACTAACGAAAATAAAAGACAACCGTCAAATCTTCTTACTGAAATCTATTGAAAAGGGACAACAGCAATACAAGCAAAGCCGTGTTATTGCCTTGTTATATCTGATAAATATGCTCATGTATTTTTTTCCTCATAATAATTATAAACAGACACACCCTCGCATGATAAAAATATACGATAAGTAAGTCGTATTTGAATAATAACATAATACCTATCTATTTATTTATTTATTTACAAAAACATGGTAAGTGTATAGATGTTACAATAAGTATAAGTCATCATATTTCGCCATAATTAGGCACGCAAATATTAAAACTTAAAAAGAATAAATGTTAAGTGAGTCATTAAAATTCGAAATGTTATATAAAAAAAAAATACATCAAAAATGTCAGACACTTGTCAACAATAAAAAAGAAAGAAATGTCACTGTCAAATTATGGACTTTTCTTAACGGCTGTTAACACGATAGGTAATTCAAGTAGGTTGTTTACCTTTTTGTATCAATCTAATAGATATCAATGCCTACATCATTTGAAATAAAGTAAATTAATTAGACTTGGACACACAGGGGGGAAAGGAATTGTTAGCAATGGAGTTTCACAGCCCCATTACTAGCAATATGCCCTATTAGGTCGACCTCCACATGGTTCCCTCTGGAAACCATCGTGAACAATTCTTGTTGAATTCGTCACGATGGGCTAACTGGCCTGCTTCATCCTCACCTATCATCTCTCACTGGTGCCCCGCAGGTGTATACCGATAGCGCGGGTGGGGTTACCATTCCATTATCATTTATTAAAACAAAAAAACCCTAACTGTGTAATATTGTAGTATTTTTTATTTTATTAAGAGGGTAAACATAAAATTTAAAATTATTCTTAGTAACTACTTATTATATTAGTGTGAGCATTGCGTTTTGTTTTATACGACATAGAATGGCAAACAAGCTGACGGCCCACCTGATGGAAAGTGGTAACCATCGCCTATAGACATGAGCAGTACCATGGACATAACAGTACTGTTTCGCCTATGATACCCCCCCATGCGTTCCCATTCCTGAGGACTCAGATGTTATTCTTCTGTACCCTGTAAATTCACGCCATATCCCACCCTTCAAACTGAAACACAGCCATGCAAACACAACTGTTTACTCTGAGCATCTTCCGCTAGATTTGCAAAATATTCTTTGTATTGCCACGATCGACTGAACTAATAGTCGTGATTGGCCACCAGTGACATAGATATACCTTCTTAAATTAAAAATTTCATTATTACGTTATTCTATAATTACATATATGATATATATGTATTTTATAAATACATAACAGAACATAATTACATATGTATATACATAATCGGGTATAACATGTTTTTCTGGGGGGGAAAGGGATTGTTAGTAATGGAGACTAAAAATCCCATTGCTAGCAATATACCCAACCAGGTCGACCTCCTCGCGGTTCCCCCTGGAAACTATCATGGTTAATTCCTGATGAATTCATCATGATGGGCTAACTGGCCTGTTTCCATTCTCATCTATCACCCTTCACTGGTGCCCCGCCAGCGTATCCCGTTAGCGCAGGCGGGGTTACCATACCATTTTCATCCACCAAAAAAAAAAAAAAAAAAAAAAAAAAAAAACATGTTTTTCTGAATTTAACAAGGTATATCATGTTTAAATCAATCTTCTCAATAAATTTTACTAGATTTTTTACAACAAATATTTTATTTTTTCTATTCTAGATTTTATTAAGACAAAAATCAAGTTTGGATAGATATATCTACATAGATGTATAGCTAGCTATAATAAACCGAAGACGTCTAAAAATAAATAATATCTCAATAATTATCAATTAATCAATATCTGACCTTTAAATATAAGGTTTATTTTAACATATAAAAATGGCAATACCATAATAACAGGTCTACCAACATCATTTGGTAACAGATTTGCGATTTTTGGGTGATGTTTCAGTGTATTCGTTTTAAAAAAGCATAAAGAACACAAAATTCGAAATTATTGTGGCAAATACGTTGTCAATTAGAACAGTTGTGGAGATTTAAAATTTATTTAAATTTCGAATTCGAATTTGATAACGTCCAAAAACCCGACCGACCAAATAATTTGTAGGCAACTCGACAGGTCTTGATCTGCGTGATTCTCGGAACATATTACAAAAGTAATGTACCGCGGTAATATTTGTTTACAACCTCTACCACGTTGCAATAGGGCCCATAATGAGTCAAGACATCACTTTGGCGGGCGTATTAACAATTTTGTTAGTGTGTAATTTTGATTGACACCAACCATTACGGCTGAGTTAGGTATTGCGTCACCACGTAACTACGTACAGTCGTGTACGAAATTAGTTGGTACAAATGATCGTTAGAAAGAGGCCGCTGGCACTGCGTCTCTCTCATAATCTAAAATTAACTATACCCCCTTAATGTTAACTTTTGAAATGAACTTAATTAATTAGGTAAACGTAAATCCATAAGTATATAGGTTTAATTTAATATAAACAAATTAATATTTGAAAAAATGCTTTGTTTTATGCATAATAATGTAACGTCCTTGATTCAAACTATAATAAATCTCAAAACAACATTTCGCAGTCATCTGTACGTGTGCATATGTCGTTTTATTTTTACTGAGGCGAAGTATTATGTTGCTTACAGTCTAATTTTACTATAGTTGTTGATGGAAATATTTTATTTTTATTATAAGTATTAATCTTTATTAGTATTTTAAAAATAAAACGTCTACTCATTATAAAAATATGATTTTTAATATACTTACTGAAACTCTACACATAAAGGAAAATATATTCACTACACTTTATTTCAGTAATTCAGTAATGTATTCGAACATTTTATTTAAAATAATTTAAAATACAACATATGTGTATTAATATCACTCGCCTATTATTATTATTAATAAATAACACCTAGTTATTGGATATTTTTGTCCAATATAGGCTTTTATACACATAAAAATTATTAATTCACTCATGCGCCACTTACCCACTTCTATCTGTTCTCCTTTAATCAAAGGTGGTCTGTAAGAGATTGTTCTAACGATAAGACTGCCTTTTGTACCTTTATATATATATTTTAATCAGTAATTTATGTTATTTATTTATTTAACTCTTTATTGCACCATAAATAAAAATATACAATGACAAGTGAATAATTCAAATGAAATACAGTAACATAAATACAGATTGAAATATACACATAAAGGTACAAAAGGCGGTCTTATCGCTAGGGCAATCTCTTACAGACAACCTTTAGTTAAAGTTACTGTATTTCACTTGAATTGTTTAATTGTTACTGTATATTTTTAAGTTTCTGGTGCAATAAAGAGTTAAATAAATGAATAAATAGTACAAAGTTTGCTTTGTTGGGACTAGATGGCGTTGTCCAACAGTTATTATGTATATATTTTGTTGTTTTTTTTTTTTAATATAAAATACTGTAATAGTAGTATTTATATTATATATAATTTTTGTATAAAAATTCATATAATATTTTGTGATAATAATTTCGTGTAGTTGTAATGGTGAGTGAAACAATCTGTAGTCTAACAAAATTACTGTAATAGCTTTGCCGTCACGCGATTCGTCTATCTTTACCTCTCGTATGATATAATTTGGGTATGGCCGGAGGCTGAGACGGCATTCTTTGTTGCCGTTGCTCACAAGTTCCAACCGTGTGGGATAATATTTTCGTGTGTATTCAAATGTTACGTGTCATAAAAAAATATTTTATATATATTATTTTTTATGTAAAATTGGTTGGGTCGTTTGTTAACGTCACCATCTTTAATATATACATATAAAATTTTATAGATATTATAGAACAATTTTATATATAAATAAATAAATAAATATATATATATATATATATATATATATATATATATATATATATGTGTGTGTGTGTGTGTGTGTGTGTGTGTGTGTGTGTGTGTGTGTGTGTGTGTGTGTGTATATACTAGCTGAATCGGTAAACGTTGTTTTACCATATATTCTAGAACTATACATGAAAATATATCGTACTACAATTGTTATATTCGATTGTCATCTTGCAAACCTATTGCGACATATTAAAATTGCGATTAAACAACAGGGGTTGATTGTAAAAGCGTGAAAATTTGAATTTGTATGTATTTTTTAATGCTAAATTATAATAAAATAAAAATAAAAAAAAATGCCAAAAAATTAAAAAAAAAAAATATTAGAGGTGGGTCATCCCTATCATTGAGGGATATGAAAAATAGATGTTGGCCGATTCTCAGACCTACCCAATATGCACACAAAATTTCAAAAAAACATAAAATAAGAGAAGAATAAATACCTGACAACCCCTTATAGAATTATTTTCGTGAGCATATCGCCTGATCGCATTAACAAAGTCGAATATATATTATTAAGTATTTACAGCATTAATTAATTTATTAATTGGTCGTCTCCAGTGATTATAAACATAGATAACAAATTAATTTAATTCAAGTAATGACGGCAAATTCTTCCCCCGCAGTATTAGATTGTAATGTATTCAGCGAAATGTGGGCATATTATGTTCACCACAACGAAAACATTCGATTAATGTTTCTGCCTACCCCATTAGGGATTATAGTCGTAAGCGTATTTACTTTGTATTATAAAAATAATCATTGTTTGGTCGTCATTTAAAATATAATAAAATCCTATTAATATTATAAATACGTAAGTTTGTAAGAATAGATGTTTGTTACTTTTATTACACGCAAAAATATCTAAACAAATTTGAATGAAATTTGATACACGGATAGGTAACCTAACTTAGGATTTTAGGATACTTTATGTACTAATTCACGCGAACAAAGCCACGGGATACAGGTTAGTGTAACGTAATGTGGAGAATTAAAATTTTACACCATATTATTTGAAGTGACCATTTTAAATGTACGTAAATAAATCATAAAGGGATTAAAAAAGCACTATATCCTACTCCGAACACTTTTATGGCCATCCTATTGCTAACACGTTCTTGAGTTCGGTTGTTAAGTTACTTATAATAAGCACATGTCTGATAACATTACTTCCTTTTAGCTCTTTGTACTGAAGCAAGTTTACTAGTGTTAATAGAAAACAAACTATATCGCCTTACATTTAGAATTCATTTTTGCAATAAACTCTAGAAAAACTGTCGATCAAATTTGAGTCTTCTGTACTTGTATTAAGAGTCACACCGGATGAAATAAATTAGGCAGGTGTATGCATAATACATAATTTTCTATGTACTTGTATGTCTTGTTACTGTTGTGAGTGAATAGGTATTGTTTGTTCTAAAACATTGTAATATTTCCCTGCAATTATTCAGTCAATAAAATTAAACTGTTCTTTTTTCAAATAACGGTTATTCTGATAATTATGTAAATAATTTTGCTAACGAATATTAATAACCTGTTATTTATCACAAAACAGTGGAGTTAATGAAAACAATATATCGTTAAAAAATTAAGCGATTGTCAAACTAAGCTTTAGTTATACGCATGATATTTCTCAACGTTAAAACATGATAATGAATGGCGTATACATATATAGAATAGAATTTAAACCGTTCTCTACTAGTAACGGCTAGTACACAATTATTATCGATAACCTGTTATGTTACTGATATTAATCATAATTTGGAATGTTCTTCGGTTTAAAAGTCAAGATGGATTAGGTTACATATACAGCGGTCAGACCACACATCGTTTATAAATATCTATAAGTATGAAACTTATTAAATATGTACCTATCAATATATAATAAAGGTAATAGCTGTACATTAGTAAGCACTTTGCTTTGGCTGAATTAATTTTGGCAATTAAGAAAATATAGAATTTGGTTTAAATATCTGTGAATTAATTGTATTCACAGATAAACTTTCGATTAAACATTCTTGATAAGTAACAATGGTTTAACGAAATATATATAATAATATAATAATAATATATATATATATATATATATATATATATATATATATATATATATATATATATATATATATATATATATATATATATATATATATATATATATATATATATATATATATATATAATACACCGTTTGTCAAGTATCAGTTCCATATTATCAACTAAATTCATAAAATGATACTTATTTTATTAGTTTTTTCAGTAATATTAGCATTTTTCTTTTATATTTTAAATTCAATGTATATTTCACGAAGATATTGCGTGTTGCTAATTTGTACAAAAAAAACAGCAGTATGATTCATGACTACATTATTATGGGACTAATACGGGTGCAGAGTATACTTTATTTAACAAGTCATTGAAGAATTAGCAAAGGTATTGGACAACAAATTTTATATATATTCGAAATCGAATTAAAAATAGTCTCCTTCATAAATTATTTTTTAATATAGGGTAGGGCGGGGCTAGAAGTCCCAATTTTCACTACTAGATACATAGATTGTAAAATAGAGTACTTACAGTCAACAAAAGCAGTTGCAAAAACCTTATACAAATTAGCTTTACACTTAAATAATAAAAAGCATGACTATTTATTTGATTTATTAAAAATTTTGAGTTAAAGGCAAGATGGAATTTTGTACTTTTTGCCCCCCTCGCGGGGTAAAAAGTCCCACGCTGGGGGTAAAAAGTCCATTCGTCTTAATGGCTAAGTAGATTGATCAATTAGGGTAAATGAAATAAGATTATTTGAAAATCAATATCTTTTATTTGAAATTAAATATTTTAATAGTTATAATCAAGATAATCTCAAGAATGTTATCAAATAACATAAACTTAGAAAAACAATCAATTAAAGGATCCATCACGAACGAAGTGATCGTGATAATTTTTCCTCGGAAAAATAAACATCGGAGGGATATGAGAACCTGTAGCCGAGATTGCTACTATAACGGTGACATTAGTGCCCCTTTCTCCAGATGTAACAGAGCCAACGTTGCGTTTTCCTTTCGCAGCAACAATTTTTGAAGGCTTTAACACAGTCGAAACTCCAGTTTCATCTATATTCCAAACAGAAGAAGCTGTAAATGTATACTTATCCATTACTTGAGCCAGCTTATTAAAAAAATCATGAACATTTGAACGATTGAAGGAAGTCGCTCTACTGAGACTTGTAGCCTCGGGTTTTCGAATAGATAAAGATCGGTTCCTTTTTAAAAAAGCTGTCATCCAGTCTTTTCCTGCCATTTTATTTTTCTGCCAAGAATCAAGTATAGTAATTGCAAATTTAATAGCACAATCATATGCTAAGCGACGTACATCTTTAGGACCCAGGCCATAAAACATTTGAGCAACCATAAGCAGATAATCGCTTAAACTCTTCTCTTGATCTGCAGTAAAAATTTTACGTGTAGGAAGGTATCCAAAAGTTACATTATTTGGTTCTTTCTTGTATCGCGCAATAAACCTTTTAAGGGAATTCCTACAGATATTGTGGTCTCTTGCAGCTTGACACAGTTTTTTCTCACCATTAATTACCTCATTTGCAGCCCTCTTCATTATATCTAGTGACATAGTCCCTCTATCTGTCTTTTTCTTGTAATGACGCATTCTAAAACAACAAAAAAGCAATATTATTAAGTATGTTTATTGAAATAAAACATGGGGTAAAAAGTCCTCTCGCGAGGCAAGAAGTCCCATCGACGTACTTCTTGCCCCGTACCTACCTTCAGTGATTTACGCGGTTATAAAACAAAGACGGTTAATATCTAGAAAATATTGTTAGCATGCATTATTTATATATAGAATAACAGTGTAATACGAGCTTACCTTAATAATTTATTAAATTTCAATGCCGATGTAGGAAAAAAAACAAAAACAAAATTTTTTTTCACTTTTGAGTGCCAAAAAATTTCGTTAATCGTGTTACTCGCATGTGCGTTTCGTTACGACTGGCGACTCTCGGCTTTGTACTCGCCCCTCACCCCGCTCCAAATCACGTAGATCTTTTGTTTCTAGTGTGCTTCTATAATGAGATACGTATGTTGGGACTTCTTACCCGCCGGACTTTTAGCCCCGCCCTACCCTACTGATCTGTTCAAGAATACTGTGAATGATTGTAGCTTTGCAGCTTTTTATTTTATCTCTTTTTATAAATACGAACTTTGTGATAGTAATTTTATCCATTCATATTTTTTTGTTGTTAACTTTTATCTGAAAAAAAAGCAACAACTGTATTTCATGCCCGTTCTTCTCAGCTAAAATTGCACTCCGAACTGAGCGGTAGATTTGTAAAAATAATGACTATTCAAAAATGCTTAGTATTAAATTTACTTAAATAAAAATTATTTATTATTATTATTATATACAATTAAGTACCAATTTACAATGATAAATACCTCAAATGATAAAAAAAAATCATGCATTTATTTTTGTATAATCTTTATTTTTGTAATAAAATGAAAACAAATAAAAAATATATTGAATATTTATGTTAAAATAAATTGCATTGAATTTATTTGAGATGGCTCGATATGTATAAATAGAATAGAGAATCCAAGCTATTCATAACTATACTGAAATGCATCATTATTTCTATAAACTCGTAGTCATAACAAATCAATCAATATGGAATTAAGACGTAGATTGGGAGCTAAAAATAAAATTCCTAATATGTACGTACACACATACCTATATGCGATGTACCACCTACCTTCGGATCTAATTGCTTGCTTTTGTGTATACATTTTTTCGCCTCTCCTAATTAATTTACTCGGTATAAGGATGATTTTATTTTAAATCCGGTTTGCTGTTATTTTACTTTGAGTACATATGTACCTATCTACTATAAATCACTTTGTTAAACGTTACTATAATATATAATAATAAATTTCAGAAGATATCACACTGTATCTAGTACGACTAGATCCTTTACTAAACAGATTTCTACGCATGGAGGGTATCATGGGCGAAACAGTATACTCTGTTATGTCCACGGTACTCCTCATTTCTATAGGCGACGGTTTTTTTTTTGATGGGTGAAAATGGTGTGGTAACCCCGCCTGCGCTAATGGGATACGCTGGCGGAGCACCAGTGAAGGGTAATAGATGAGAATGAAAACAGGCCAGTTAGCCCATGATGATGAATTCATCAGGAATTAACCATGATAGATTCCAGGGAGAACCGAGTGGAGGTCGACCTGGTTGGGTATATTGCTAGCAATGGGATTCTCCGACTTCACTACTAACAATCCCTCCCCCCTATAGGGTGACGGTTACCACTTTCCATCAGGTGGGCCGTCATCTTGTTTGCCATTCTAAGTTGTATAAAAAACATACATTTAATACATATTATACCTATCAGTTGTTTAGTACCCAATCCACAATTCAAGAGCTGCCTAGTTGATTGAAATATATATATTTTTTAAATGCAACAAAATACATAAAAAACGCCTAGACCAATTTAAATAGACATGTACGTGAATACAAATGTTTCTATCGCGCGGAGATTGAACCTGCTACACCATCGAAATCGTATGTATGTGTTTTTTTTTTTTATTATTTCTTTAGTTATTTTCCACTAACTTCACAAAGATTATTCTTAAACTGAATTCACGAAGAATTCCTATTTTATTTAGTTAATAAAATTGTAATCCGACTATAATAATTATTTTTTTATTAGAATTAATTTATTCTGTATGAGACAAAAGCTATTTTATAACAATTAAAGACTGGTTTCTTTAAAAAACACAGCTATATGTATTTTTTTTATTTAAAATATTTAATTTCGGAATATTTTTATTTAATTAATAAAACTGTAATTCGACTATAATATTAATTTTTAATAGCATTAATTTGGTCTCGTATTTGTGTCATAATATTGAATTTATGGCAATTAAAGTAAATTATATTATTAATAATAATAGCATATTCTTTTTTATATAAAGCGTTTACTTACATAATAATTACGTACTAATTTGTTAAAATTGAAAATCCGTTATGGAGAGCTGAGCTGATAATGGTAGCTCTGCGAGTACTGTTTTAGGACCGTGCGATTAATCTTTGTTTGTGTAACCGGGCGGTCTCTATATCGAATGGTTTGGTCGATAGTTCGATAGGCGTATTATCGACTACCGTAATCGCGGCCGGGTACGGATTACGACATGTTATTTACGCGTGAATTTAAAATTCTTTGTTCGAATTTAAAATTCGAACGAAGACAAACGGCCGTCGAATTTTAAATCTAAATCTTAAATTGACAAATCTTGATCATAGATACTGTAAATAAAACATACATTTTTTTAAAACAACAAATATAATAAAACATTTTAATACAAGATGAGCCCTTTAGTTTAAAACCATCATTAAAATCGGCCAACTTCATCTTCCTGTGAGTTGAACAATGGAAATAATTTATTCACAATTGGCCAAAGTATTCAAAATATATGAGAAAATTGCGGATTTCCTTTTTCGAAGTCAGTTAAAATGCTCGTAGTTTCATATATGCATGTGATTTAGTTCTGTTAATAAGAATATTTTTGTTAATGACCGTGGATAGTATTTAAACGTGTGGAGGGCGAAGATTTTTTAATGAATATTAAGGAAATAGTAACATCATCTGTTCTATCATTATATGCCAGCGGAGCACCAGTTAAATGACAGGTGAGAATGAAAACAGGTCAGTTGATCCGTCATGCTCAATTCATCAAAATTAACCACATTTATTATGAGGAAGGACCGCGTGTAGGTCGACCTCACAGAGTATATTGGAGACAGAGTATATGGGGACTAGCTTCCCCATTACCACGCTCAACATATTTTAATCGCTTTCGACCCATATTTCTTCAAAAAGAGGTCTGTATATCCCGGCCAAAGTCGCGGGTCAAAACTAGTAAACAATAATTTTATAACGCAAAAACAATCGGGCACACCCACTCAGCCAGTCGCATAGTCTGGACTGGCAACAGCATTAGCGTCGACGCACGCGGCGAGGCGGTGACGTCACGCGCGCGGCGTATTTAGCGTGACCTTGGCGCGGCTCAATGCCAGCCAGAAATTGGGCAGCCATCCGCGGCGCGCGCGACTCAGCCGCACCGCGCCGCAGGTGAACACGCCTTGCGTAACTGGAAAAAGTTTTCAAAATTCGAACTTTCTGTGACGCGCCGCGAGATTGACGTTTGTTTTGCTGATTAAACGGTTTATGCTGAAAATTAAAAAATACTATGCTCGCGTCCTCTTGATCCTTGACAGTTGTAAAGTCGACTTACCGTTCTAGTAAAAGCAACAGTAGGTACCACTTACGTAACACAAATGGACGTGATACACGCAGCGCTGTCCACTAGCCCCATTACTAAGAATATATCCTATCAGGTCGAGCTCCACGCAGTCCCCCAAAAGCCTATTTTTTTTTTGGTAGATGAAAATGGATGCCTGCCTGCGCTAAAGGGATACGCTGGCGGAGCACCAGTGAAGGGTGATCGATGAGAATGAAAACAGGCCAGTTAACCCATCATAATGAATTCATCAGGAATTAACCATGATAGTTTCCAGGGGGAACCGCGAGGAGGTCGACCTGGTTGGGTATATTGCTAGCAGCGAGATTTTTAGTCTCCATTACTAACAATCCTTCCCCCCTCCCCTCCCAAAAGCCTATTATAACTAACTCTGATGAATCATGAGACATTTAGCTACATTTACTGGGTCGATTTAGGTACGAACAAAAACACGAAATAGAGCCTGAAAATTAGGAATTTCACTTCATGGTAGGCCCCCTGCTTCCAACCTCACCTATCAGGTTAATTCCTGATGAATTCATCATGCTGGGCTAACTGGCCTGTTTACATTCTCATCTATCACCCTTCACTGGTGCTCCGCCAGCGTATCCCGTTAGCGCAGGCGGGGTTACCATACCATTTTCACCCATAAAAAAAAACCCCTAAATACATTTTTGTATACATGCATTAGTGACAGTTTAATATGAATATTATTGCATGACTAACGTATTGACACTTATTAAATAATCAAACACAAGCTTTGAAAAATGTCTAATTGTTTTTTAAATTTGACAAATAATTGCGACTATATCGTACTTCGTTATGAACACTCTTAAGAACAGTATTCACCGATTTAATATTTTATAGAACTTAGAATGACAAACAAACTGACACGCCAACTGATCGAAATTAGTTACCGTCAACCACAAACATGTATCACAGAAACACATTATTATTATTCTGTAGTGTGGACGTCACAGTATATACTGTGACGCCAATAGAGAGATAAACAGGAATGGAGAAATACAACATCAGCAATGTCAATCTCTCACATATTGACATTCCTGAGGACTAAAATTTAATGTGTGGGTCTTTTTATTATTAAATTTATCCGACAAATGTGTTTTTTTTTATACCATGAACATGCTACACAAGCATACAGCCTGTCTGGTGGTAAACAGTTACTTTAGCCTATGGCCTGCAACACTAAAGGTGTCACGTGTGCGTCGCCGACCCTAAAAAAAGCTTAATATACCATTTTTTTAAAAACCCCATACTTTTTTTTTATTCAACTTAGAATGGCAAACAAGCTCACGGTCCACCTGATGAAAAGTGGTAACCGTCGCCTATAGACATGAGCAGTACCATGGACATAACAGAGTATACCGTTTCACCCATGATACCCCTCATGCGTTACCATTCCTGAGGACTCAGGTATTATTCCTCTGTACCCAGTAAATTCACTGCAATATCCCACCCTTCAAACCGAAACACAGCCATGCAAACACAACTGCTTCACGAATTTGAAACACGAATGGGACAGAGGTACCCAAGCAATCGACTTTTGTACAAAGTCTCCCTCTAAAGAAAACCATGCCAAGAAACTCATTCCACCATTTAGGTTCAAGCGTGTCAGGATGAATTCCCTGTCGATAGCTAGCGGTGTAATGATAAAAGGTGGCTGTGATCCCACGGGATAAAGCCAAAGTCCTCCCGGAAGCTGGCGCTTACGTAAAAAGTTATTAAAACAAAATAATCACACGTTATCATGTATATTAATTAGCGTTTATTAGTTTATTTGTCACATAATAACGCTTGACTAATTTTTATGACTCTTTCACTGATATTGAAGTTTGTATCTTTCCAGAATGGTTTTTCATATAACATATTAGGTTATCGCTATTGTGTACAAAGTTATTAATTATTATAATTATGTAGATGGTCACGCAAATTAGGTATAACCAGATGTGAGGTGATACAGTACGTAAAAAACTAACTGTTAGGGTTGCCAGATTTTTTTCCTATTTACGCCCAAATATTAAAAATTTTACCTTATTAAATCAAATCTTTATTCAAGTCAATTTTGTCATTAATTGATTCGTTCATTCATTTCAAATTGATGAGGTAACGATTTCGTAAAAACTTTTTTTACCACATCTTTTTTTACTGGCAGTGTTGCCAGATGCAGTTTTTTACTTTTACCCAAATACCAATAACTTTTTGTCTAAATTGATGTTATGATTGCGTTAATTTTTAGACTATTTTTGTTTTCATGTAACTTTTATACGAACGGCAAAAACAAAAACAAAGAAAAAGAGGTTTTGCCAGTAGTTGTCAGGTTTGGCAGGAGAGTTGACAAGCGCAGTTAGGCTTTTGGTAATGTTTTAAAAGACACGCTTGCTTGCATCCCTCGACTGTTAAATTCCCTTAGTCGTCTCTTACGACACCCATGGGAAAGGAAGGGGTGGCTCATTCTATGTCCACCACTCTAGGACCACACGGGTACTCATTTTGTCTGTTAGTTTTTTTTTTTTTCTATATTAAAACATATCTTCTCTAATTCTGAATAGATTTTAATAATTCTTTTTATATTCATATTGACACAATTGATAAAGCTGTTTTTTTTTTGTAGAAAATCTTTAACTTTTTTTTATCGTTTTTATCTATATTTTTTTATAGTAATGGGTGTGGCAAGCTCACTTAACAGAAAGCGACTTCGCATCCCAACGATCCCCGCCCCTAAATACCTACGATTTTTAAAGTTCTAGACACAATTTCATCTGTTGATGCTTAGTTGGATTTTCTTTGTGTAAGATAGAATGCTAAATAAGCTGAAAGCCCACCTGATGGAAAGTGGTGACCGTCACTTGCACTAAAGACTTGAAGACTACCATATATCACCATTCAAATGGAAACACAGCTACGCAAAAACAGCTACTTGGCTACAGACGTACGAATGGGACAACGGTACCCAAGCAGATTATTTTATACAGTCTTTGTCTAGTTATTGGTGATTCCAGCTATATAAAGTGATTCCCATCCTATAGACATTTTTCTATAGGAAAAAAAAAATTATTTTCATTATCAACGTAAAATAAATCATCTACGTATTGAACCAATGATGAAAGATATTTAGAGTAATGATCTCGTGATGATCTTTAACACTGTTATCATTAACTGATGTTGTATCAAACAGTAATAAAATATAGATAATGTTCTGAAGGACTCATAAAATATCGTATCTCATTAATTTCTTGCTTGAAAAATATATGACATACCTTTGTTGGTTTACTGTTGTAATTATTCTGTGTCCGAGAAACCTAGATGCTTATTTAATAATTCATCTTTATTAATATTATAATCTTTATATATATATATATATATATATATATATATATATATATGTATATATATATATATATATATATATATATATATATATATATAACAATATTAAATTACTTTAAATATATTAAATTAATACTTATTTTAGTAGTAAATACACCGCCTACTTAATTTTCTGCTTGCCTCATTCTAAGGATATACTTACAGATTGTTCCCATAGAAATTTTATCAAAATCACAAATGTTAAATCCTTATGTATACATATACTAATATTATAAATATTAGAGCGGGTTTGTTTATTTGTTACCTTTTAACGCCTTGACATAGGCTACTTTTTATCCCGAGCAATAAACGTATCCCGGTCACGCAAACGAAGTCACGGGTAAAAGCTAGTAATCCATAATTACGGCAAACTAAAATAGTCGAATCTAATCCCCTACGTAAAACAATTAATAATTCCAACCCGAAACTGGCAGGGGCAGGCATTTTAAGTGGTTATATTATAGGAACGGCTAGTCATCACTCAACGAACTATAGTCGCTCGGTACCCGAAAACTATGCCTTAATTTCCACCACAATTTTGTAGAGATATGATATTTTTAATAATTTTAAAACAATTTTCAAAAGACGTACCCTCTCAATTTGTCTGTATATTTTTGTAGATTATGTTACGTAATTCCGTCGTCAACACAAGAGTAAACGCTGTCCATTGCAAAAAGAATTATTGCAAAATCTTCAGAAATGGTGAATATATCTCATGCAAAGCACATACAAAAAAAAATCTAACAAACTCCAGTCGACCTGCTTTTAATATCGCTTAAAAGTAGTGTCGAATTGATACCTCCTCTTTGATGTCGCTTAAAAAATAAAGTCGAGTTTACACCATCTTTTGGCATCATCACTTATAAAATAGAATTGAGTAACCACCTTTTTTTAATATCGCTTAAAAATAGAGTCGAGTTGACACCTCCTTTTGACGTCACTTAAAAAATAAAGTCGAGTTTACACCACCTTTTGGCATCATCACTTATAAAATAGAATTGAGTAACCACCTTTTTTTAATATCGCTTAAAAATAGAGTCGAGTTGACACCTCCTTTTGACGTCACTTAAAAAATAAAGTCGAATTTACACCATCTTTTGGCATCATCACTTATAAAATAGAATTGAGTAACCACCTTTTTTAATATCGCTTAAAAATAGAGTCGAGTTGACACCTCCTTTTGACGTCACTTAAAAAATAAAGTCGAGTTTACACCATCTTTTGGTATCATCACTTATAAAATAGAATTGGAGTAACCACCTTTTTTTAATATCGCTTAAAAATAGAGTCGAGTTGACACCTCCTTTTGACGTCACTTAAAAAATAAAGTCGAGTTTACACCATCTTTTGGCATCATCACTTTTAGAATTGAGTAACCACCTCTTTTTGATATCGCTTAAAAATAGAGTCGAATTGACCTCCTTTTAACATCGCTTAAAAAATAAAGTCGAATTCGTAAAGTCGTTTGAATCGAAAACCTTCATTTTTCTAGTTAGTTAAGTGCAGTTATTAGACAAAAGCAACTGTAAACGCTAAGGACAATACCGTATTCCCGGCAGGTAGGTACTGTGTGACAAATAGTTATAATAAATTTAACGGTACCGAGATAAGGTGCGTCTTGGCCGGCCCTATCTAAGGGCCGGTTATCTATGCTAATTGTGAGTAGTTAAGGTGCAATAATTTATTTGTATGTCCGGTAAATAGTTGAATGTAGAATGTATTGTTTTGGCAACAATTAGAAATTTTCTAGTCTAATTTTAAAGTAAACATCAAAGAAAAATGTCAATAAGACTTGTTTTAATATATATTTTATGTTTAATTTTTTGTCATTTTAGTTTAACAATTATTTCAGTTAAAATTTACACTATGATAACACAAAACAAACGTCTGCATTTTAATTTGTACATTTTTCTATGCACCTATGTTATATTACATAGTTTTATTATTTAGTACTTATTTACTTTTACCCGCGACTTAGTCTGCGTGACCGAGATATGTTCACTAAGCCATTTTGATTTTAAAATAAAATGATTAAACCGATTTTGATAAAATTTCTGTAGGACCAATATGTAAGTATTTCCATACAAATAAAAAAAAGAAATTTCTAAATGTGTAACCGACGGTATTATGAGGTAACAAACATAAAAAATACAACCAATGAAATTATAGGGTACAGAGATTGTCATGTGTCATTCTGAAGACTAAGTCCTGTTCCTGAGTCCTCAGGAATGACAACGCATGAACAGTATCATGGGCGACACAGTATACTCTGTTATGTCCATGGTACTGCTCATGTCTATAGGAGACGGTTACCACTTTCCATCAGGTGGGCCGTCAGCTTCTTCACCATTTTAAGGTGCATAAAAATGCCACATGATAGTAAGTCTAACTAAGCGGATGAGCATTATCCACTCTCCCATGTAATTCTCATCCCGTACATACAGGGTGGTCCCATTGACCATATGACCTATATTTCTTCTACAATATCCCATGTGTTCGATACCTTATTAATGTTAGCAAATTTGTTCACATGATTAAACATGCTTTCACACGAAGTTAAGAATTATGAATCCATTTTTGTACCAGTTGGGGAACGTACAATGTTGTCCGCATGTTACTTTGAGGCCCTGTACAGTTATTTTACCTCAGTGGGCAAATATATTTGACGCTTGACAATTATACCAGAGGAAGTCTTTGTACAAAAGTCGTTTGCTTGGGCATGGCTGTGTTTCGGTTTGAAGGGTCTTTTTTTTAATGGATGATAATGGAATGGTAACCCCGTCTGCGCTATCGGTATACACTGGCGGGGCACCAGTGGGAGATGATAGATGATGATGAAACAGGTCAGTTAGCCCATCGTGACGAATCTAAAAATAAATCAATCACGATGGTTTCCAGGTGGAACCACGAGGAGGTCGACTTGACAGAGTATATTGCTAGCAATGGGGCTACTAATCCCCATTACTAACAATCCAATCGCCCCCCTCAATTTGAAGGGTGGGATAGGGCAGTGAATTTACAGGGCACAGAGGAATGACACCTGAGTCCTTAGAATGGCAACGCATGAGGGGTATCATGGGTGAAACGGTATACTTTGTTATGTTCATGGTACTGCTTATGTGTATAGGCGACGGTTACCACTTTCCATCAGGTGGGCTGTCAGCTTGCTTGTCATTCTAAGTTGCATAAAACAAATTACACTTTAATATGTACAAGTACATATATACTTACATACTACGTTCATGACGATTGTGTTACAAAAAATAATTAGGTCATATTTATTTTTTGTTGTGTTGCGTACACAAAAAAATATCTTCGCCAACTCTAAACAGATTTCGATGATTCTTTTTACAATCAATTAGAGTTGACTCCCATACTGTACGCGTCATTTTTGTTACAATTAATCACTGGATTTTTTTTATTTTCTTTGCGCTATTTTTGCCAATTCTGAATGAATTTTTTTACTTCTTTTGCATTTATGAAGGTATCTTCACATTTTAGTTTTATAAAGATTCAGTTACGATTACATTCCATATATTATTTATTTATTTATTAACTCTTTATTACTCCACTTTATAAGCGTATAAATAGATAGTACAAATGGTGCTCTTGTATTAAAGCAATCTCTTCCAGTGAATCTTTGGGTAGATGAAAAAAAAAAGACGGTGTCTATGTGGCACAAGAAATGTATCTAAAACAAAAACACTCATATTAATAAAACATATATAAGTAAATTTACTAGAAGGTATATAATATTTTCCAAGTTACTTTCTTACTCAGTCTATACTAATAAAGAAAGAAGAGACCGAATCATCTCTTTTTTAATCCAATTTTTTTACTTTATCTTACGATTTTCCCAAAAATTTTTTTTCACAAAGGCGGTTAAACAGTAGGTATTTGCGTTTGGAAGTAATACGCTTACATGCACACGACAATTGATTTTAATTTATTTTCTAATAATATTTTATGAGTTACATATCAGTCTAATAGGTTTTCTCGGAAATATCCTTGTACATTAAACGACCCACATAAAATGTTATTACAAATACCTACTGGATCTCAATTTACAATTTTATGGTTTCCCTTTAAAGTCCATAATGGCATGTGAATGATTTTCGATCGAAATCCTCATAAATAGCTTGTTATTACCTAAAAATGTGAAAACAGGATGCGCAGATTTGGCGTTTGAAATTTGAGCAGGATGCACTTAAGAGGGATGCTGTGACCTGTCCCACGGCCCGTGACGTAACGTGGTACAATGCCATCGGCCACCTGCTCACGAAATATAGGGAAATCACCTCAAAACTTAAATTTAATAAGATCTATTTTGCTTTGAATTTTTATAATGCATCCCGTGGGAATAAAAATTTTGTGTTTCTACGGAAATTTTTTTTTTCGTCAATTTCCGTTGTTCGTCGCATTGTCGGTGTGATATATTGCTCTTGCGCATTGCGTGTCTCTATTGATTTCTTCGCATATATTTAGGGGATGATCAATCTATAAATATGAATAGATTTAATCTTTATATATCGGTGTATAGTATTTCATATATTTGATAAAGTTAAGAATAGTAATTTCTCTAAATATCGTTTCGTATTAAACGAAATTGCGTTCCGAATGGGCAATAATAAAAAAAATGGCTATTTAAAAATCTAAATTTACTTGAATGAAAACATTTCTTTCTTTCTTTCGAAGTTTAATACGTTTTCGATAGATATTTTCAACCGACTTAAAATAAGGGAAAATTTTTATTAGCTATATTTCTTTTTTATATACATAGTACTGAGCTTGACGTTCATAGCTTTATAAGAATATCCAATTTTTAAGAGGCTTCTCAAAGGAAGGGTTTTAATTCATCTGTATGTTTTACGCTTTGATTATATAGACTATCTCCTTACATAGACTTCACCAAAAATGGGTCAACTTTTTTATTCATGCGTGTGTAAATCAGTTTTCCAGTGTACGTAGTTAATACTAAGTATCAAGGAGAAATTTATATTATAATGGCAGAGGAATAACACCTGAGTCCTCAGGAATGGCAACGCATGGGGAGTATCATGGGCGAAACAGTATACTCTGTTAAGTCCATGGTACTGCTCATGTCTATAGGCGACGGTTACCACTTTCCATTAGGTGGGCCCTCAGCTTGTTTGCCATTCTAAGTTGTATAAAAAAAAATGTATGTATATAGAGTTAAATAAATAAATAAATCTGCGGATCAACAGTTAGTGATAAAAAATAAATAAAAAGTAACTCATAAAAATATATAAACATATAAATAACAAATGCATTATTATTCTTATTATTTATTAACAATAGCATGATCATTGTGGAGATTGCAGCATCACTAACGGTCATCGTTGCATCCCTTCACCCCTCGGTACAATGACCCTTCATATTAAGGGGTGTTTATCTCACAATAGGGGATATTCAGAAATTAAAATGACATACTGACCGATTTTTATTATTAGTGATATGAATAACGTAATAAATACCTTTCGAATGCATAATATCTACTTATATTTTAAATGTGAAAGTGAATTTGTTTGTTTGTTGCCTTATAGCGCCTTAACCACTTAACCAATCACTATGAAATTAGGTATAAACGTACTATATGACATGGAGACATGTAAACATATTTCGGTAATACAGAAGAAGTTGCGGGATAAAACTAGTCAACTATATTTCTAAATTTATTTAAAATACAGATATTTTAAGTTTTTTCTTTAAAGTTGAAATATTGTTTTGTCGAGAATTAATTGTAGTTTTAATGATAAATTATCAAATAAACTAAACTACCATAATCTTTTGGATGAAACGATTAAGAGTATATGTATATATATCATTATAATCATCTTCGGCCATCATTATCTTCATCTCCGATAAGAATGATATTTTTTAATCTACGTAAATAAAAATTAATCATTAAATGTGTAGCTAAACGGCTAGAACAATTCAGTTGTTCTTTTTTCTTTTTTTTTTTTCAAATATTCATTGAAGTCTAGGCAATTTATATAAAGAAAAAAATAAATAAATGTAAAAATCCAAATTTTTTTCCAATACAAAAGAAAGGTCGTATACTTGTTTGCCACTATAGTAGTATAAAAAAAGAAAAGGAACGACCAGAATTTCAAATATATCAATTAAACATTGACATCGAATACATTTTTTTGAAAGAACGCCATCTATCGAGTCAGCTAGTAAACTATAAAACATAACCAATAACAATAATGAGTGATTTATAAAATATATAAATTCCAATCGTCTATAAACCTATATACATACTTGTTTTTCACAAATATTTTTTTTTCTAATTAATTCTTATCGATAAATCATGTCTGTCTCCTTAAATAATGCACCTTGAAGATAGATTGATTGACAGACGGAAAATACTTATGCAAAGATATTTACTCCTAAAAAGGGACTAAGCAAACATCCTGTGCAGTAGTGTGTAACTACAAACTTGGATTTTAAAGAATGCATGATATTTGTTAATTAAAAACGGATTTCTTGCATAAACAAGCCAAAAATGGGCAGTATTGATTTATAATTACACTACATTTCGTACTAAATCTCTTAATGACAGGAATGATTAGAAATATATCGGTGAAAACATTCTTTCGCGTGTTATAAAATGCGCTGTATATATATATTTGATTATTACTTAATCATTAAACTGCTGAACTGGTTTGGATGGAATTTGGTACATAGATAGGTTGTTACATCCTACACTAACGACGCTCTCTAGTTTAGATCTTTTTTTATTTTAATAAAACATAACCAATGATACTTTTTTCATATTAGGTAAGAATATTTGATATTTTATTTTTAAATTTATCTATTTCTAGCAAAAAATCAAGTCTTTCCTCTTGATAATCAACAGACTTGAAAAAGAAGGAAGAAAAAGCATTTATATACATATACATATATATATATATATATATATATATATATATATATATATATATATATATATATATATATATATATATATATATATATATATATATATATATATATATATCACTTATTTACTTAAACTACTTAATAATTAAGCAAAATGTCCGAAAGTTCTTCGATGTCTTTTTGACGTTTTGTCTATACTTTTCAAATTTCAATTTAGTAACCCTATTCGTATACCAACTGTCATCTTTATAGAAGGATACAGAGTTCGATTCTATATAATGCGGTCGATATTCAAAGAGAAATTGTGGTCACCTGCATATTACGTTATACGCCGCCATTCATACAGGTGTACAGATCTAATAACTAATAGACACGGCAGTTCTTATGAAAGACAGAAAGTCTGTCCGTCTGTACATAGTTTTAGATTTATTATAAATTTTATACTTTTTGCAATAAAGGAAGAGTAAAATCTTATCATTCATCGTTTTCATTTCTGTCTGTTTATACCCAATATTATACGCAGTGTGGTCCCGGTATAGAATGGGTTGGTCCTTTCCCGTGAGTATCATAAAAGGCGACTAAAGGAATTCAATAGTCGAGTGATAGGTAATAACGTCCTCTTTTAAAACATCACCAAAAGCCAAACTCCGGTTGCCAATCAGCCTGCCAAATGTGACGACTACTGGTAAACCCCATAACAGAGGTCTATGTTCAGCAGTGGGCGATTAATTAATAATTATATGTATACCTTATTTCTTGATAATTGCTAGAGGTAACAAAAAAACAGACTCACTTTAAAATCTTATATACTTATAATAAATCTGTAGAAAGCTTAATTATGTACATGAAATATATTTCCAAAATAACTATCAGGGGGTGATTAGTGATCGATACTGATGCCAAAAATGCAATCAGTAAAATTTTTGTCTCTCTGTCTATATGTTCGTTATAGAAACAAAAACTACTCGACGGATTTTAACGAAACTTGGTACAATTATTCTTCATACTCCTGGGTAGGTTATAGTATACTTTTCATCACGCTACTATCAAAAGGAACAGAGCAGTGAAGGGAAATGTTGGAAAAACGGGAGAAGTTACTCCATTTTTAAGCTTCCGTTGCGTGTGCAGCCTTAATGGCCACTTTTTAAAATGTAAAAATGTCCACTCGTGCGTTGCTAGGTAGTAAAATTAGTGGTATATTGTCTTCCCGTATATAAAGACCTAATCCCAATAGTGGGTTATTAATATGTTGTCACGATGATGTAAAATCCAATTAATATTATAAATAAAATTTGTAAAGATGAATGGATGGATGAATGGTTGTTTCTCATCATTCAAATTTAGCACATTTTTTTTTATACAACTTAGAATGGAAAACAAGCTGACGGCCCACCTGATGGAAAGTGGTAACCGTCGCCTATAGACATGAGCAGTACCATGGACATAACAGAGTATAATGTTTCATCCATGATACCCCCATGCGTTGCCATTCCTGAGGACTCAGGTGTTATTCCTCTGTACCTAGTAAATTCACGCCATATCCCACCCTTGAAACCGAAACACAGCCATGCAAACACAACTGCTTCACGGTAGAAACACGAATGGGACAGAGGTACCCAAATAATCGACTTTTGTACAAAGTCTCCCTCTGGTGAATATAAAATACTTTAGTGATTAACCTGGGCAAAATCACAGGATACAGCTAGTATTTATTAAATGAACGTTATTGCTGACAATGTTTTTAATTCTATGGTAAAAGAAACACATCTATAAGTTTCCGACAATAATTCTTAGTACACCGAAACTGGTATTACTCTAGACAGAGACAGCATAATAATTTATAATACGTGTGAAGGAGATGCAAACTGCACACTTCCTGCGGGCCGAAGCACGTAGTTACACTTTTTGTCTGTCTTTTATTGCAATTCTATTGATGTATTGGAATTTTGAGGTCTGTATGTTTTGAGTTGGTTTTTTTTTTTGTTATACATCAACACTGGATTTTTTATTTGTTTATTTAAAATAAGAATATCTTTTATTTGAAAAAACCTTAATAATAAATATTTTTGAACAGTCATTTTTTAATTGACTTCAAAAAGATGGAGAACCTTCCTTTTTGTCATGTTTTTTTTAAACCTGTTGTTTCATAACTTCTTCCGTTGGTAATTTTTTTATGAGACTATATACATATATATCTGTCACGCCTGTCTCCTATTAGGGTAGGCAGAAACAATGGAACGCCAAATGCTTCGATTCAAACAAACCTCTATCGCTTCTTCCACATTCTTCATTATAAGACTAATTTATAAATATATCATTTTACATAAAAAGAGACATTTCCAAATCGGTTTACAACTGACTTATAATTAAGTTAACAAACATATCAGAGAGAGACTTTGTACAAAAGTCGATTGCTTGGGTACCTCTGTCCCATTCGTGTTTTTACCGTGAAGCAGTTGTGTTTGCATGACTGTGTTTCGGTTTAAAGGGTGGGATATGGCGTGAATTTACGGGTACAGAGGAATAACACCTGAGTCCTCAGGAATGGCAACGCATGGGGGATATCATGGGCGAAACAGTATACTCTGCTATGTCCATGGTACTGCTCATGTCAATAGGCAACAGTTACCACTTTCCATCAGGTGACCTGTCAGCTCGTTTGCCATTCTAAGTTGTATAAAAAAAAAAACAAAAATGTAACCTAATTTAGAACCTCTTTTTTTTAATCGATTGAAAAATCTATATATAATATTATACTAGCTTTACCCGCGACTTCGTTCACTGATCCGGATAAAAAATAGCCTATATCCTTCTCCATCCCATATACTACAAAATTACAATAATAATTAGTTAAACCGTTAACGCGCTAACAGGTAACAAACAAATAAACTGTTTCACATTTATAATATTAGAAAAGGTTTTATGGTTCTTAGAATTGCAAATAAGCTATTGTTACGTTCGTGACTTCGTTCGCGTGACTAGGATTGGTCGAACGAGATAAAAAGTAATTCTTTCTATATAGTATAAGTATTTCTGTATATTATTTGTCAACTAAATTTTATGACAATTGGTTGAGCCGTTAAAATACCACAAGGTAACAAACAAACATATTTACTTTCACATTTATTTATTAGTTAGTATGAATTGGTGACAATTCTCAACCGATTGAGAAAAGAAGGAATAGTTTATTGTATTGTTACTCGAGTTTTTCTAAACCTATTTGGAAAATTCTTTCTTTATCTGAAAGGATATATGTACTTACAAACCGGTCCCGTAGACATTTTATCAAAATCAGGTCGGCAGTTTGATTTTTAGACCGAAATAACAGATTTTCTCTCAATTTTTTTTTTGTGAGACAATCTTTTAATATGTACAGTACTAATTACAGTTTAGTTTGAAAACGTAACGTACAAACATACATTCATATTGAAAATATTAGTAAAGATAATTAATAGGTAGGCATAGAGACTAGATAACGAGTTAATGGGTTAGATAAAACATTTTTATTTGCATACATTCAAAGTTTAATATTGTTATGACTTGTAAATGACTTATCGCGCCGATAACTTGAGATCGAAACTAATTTTTTTATTATTTTAACCTATTTGATAATGTAATTAATTTTTTTTTTTTAATTGGCACTCGTGTAACACAGATATAATTTAGTGCAATCATTGACACTAGGTATGAGTCCTTGGGAATTATTAATGTAAAAATTACTGGGTGTACCACTTTAGTTTTCAATAATGGCAACGCATGTGGAATATCATGGTGTCGCTGTATAATACGTGATGTTTATGAAAACCATAATTACCACTTTCCATCATATGGACCATCTATATGACTACAATTATAAGTAGAAACTTTTTTTTATACCACTGAGGTGGCAAACAAGCATACGGCCCACCTGATGGTAAGCGGTTACCGTAGCCTATGAACGCCTGCAATACCAGAGGTATTACGCGCGCGTTGCCGACCCTGAAGAAACCGCTTTACCCCCTTTTAAAGAACTCCATGCTGTAGTCTCTTGGGAAAACCTCGGCAGGGAGCTCATTCCATAATCTGAGTGTTCATGGGAGAAAACATCTCTGAAACCGCCTTGTACGATGATAGAAAGTGGCCGCAGGCATCATATTGAATAATTCCTCTGAGCACAATCCGTTGTATTAACATCAGAAAGCGGGAGGGAAAAAAATTGTTAATAATGGAATCTAAAGACCCTAACAACAAAAGCTAAGAAGTCAACCTCCACGCAGTTCCTCCTGGAAACCATCGTGGTTATTTCTTGTTAAATTCATCACGATAGGCCAACTGACCTGCTTTAATTCTCACGTATATACATTCACTGATGCTCCGCCAACGTCAACCCGATAGCGCAAGAGCAAGGAAATGTTTTAAAGGGGACGCTGGTGCCCATCCCTCGCCCTCCCTTCGTCGCACAGTTTGGTATAACACCCACGGAAATATGCTATGCTGGGACCATACGGCTTAGAATAAGCGAATATAACTAATAATAGTAATAAATTATATTTTGAAAATAAGCACAAACGAGAATTAAACCAAGCACATTATTGACACAAAACTTGAACCTACCGACGTTATAAAAAAAAAAACAGTACCTACTATATAAAAAATAGTAACAAATATATAAATAGTGAATTTTTCATAATTACAAATGCCATGATAATATAACCAGGAATAATTTAAACACAGTTTACCGTGTATGGTAGTGAATCAATGCCATTATCTTAAAACCACCATAAAAATGAGTGATACCAAACAGACATCAGTTTTCTGCGAATATTTTACACAAAATAAGACAAATCAAATCTTAATTGTCTTATTATAGAACTCAAATTCTATTGCTCCCACCCATAAAACCTGCCACCATATTTTCCTAAACAGTATCGATGAAATACAAACCTTATTTGTAACGCATTAAAGCTTTTATTAAGCAAACACATCGTTTTACCGTTCAAAGATCAATCAAGCAAAACTTGATCCAATTTCCATATTCATAAGATATGAATTCAACTGAACATTGATAAGAGACTTAGGACATTTCGCTTCTATCAACAATGGTGCTCCTGCGCATCTCACGGAGCGAACGGAAATCTTAATGGATCCTGGAACCCGAACTAACGACGGGATCCATCGATTCAATATTACATAGCATTAGTAAAATACTAAAACTGGAAAATATTTCATTTTCTACGAGTGCAATGTTTTTTTCTACTTCTTTGAAAATTTCTTTTCTGAAATATTTCAAGTTCTTGTTTTATCGAAACAGAAAGATGCGTATTAAAAGAAAAAGATACGTTGTAAAATTAGGAAATATTAATTTTACACCGTATAGATAGATAGATAGATAGATAGATAATTTATTTGCATAACTTACAGCACACAAACAAAAGACACAAAAGCAATGTGAAAAAAGATAAAGATACATGTACAAAAGAATAAAAAAAAAAAAAATATAATAAAACCAAAAACAAAATCAGAATGCATAATAATTTTTTTTTCTTCATGCGTGTGCCACAGTAATGCAAAATGGCCACAACTCAGCTTTTTGCTTTGCCCTAAAAAGAGCAAAACACTGATATTCTATCTTTAATTCAAACTGATTTTGTTAAGAAAATCTAGAAAAAAAAATAGCTTTTCTACCTGACTAGATTTACTATGAAAACGGAAAAGAACTCTACACCTATGTGTAGAGGTCGTTTTCTTAAAATAAAAACTTTTACTTTAACTGTTACTGATAGCGAATATAGAGCAGTTAAAAGAAAAATGAAAAACAATATAACTTTTGAGCTGTCTATAATTATTGTTAGCTCTATAAAATCATTACGTCGCCATATTTGCACAAACTGCGCGGGCGCAGTAGTTCGAAAGCCTGATCTATACTAAAAGGTAAAATTCACACGATATCTGCATCACACGGAGTTTATTATTATTTTTTTTTCAATAAAAGCTTATGTTACAGGGTGTTCATTTCCCTTATCCAAATAATATTATGCTTATTTACATTTATTAATCGACTCCAAAACGAAAAAAGTTTTCGCAAATAATGGAGTTTTATTTTCTATTAATTCGTTTGATCTCGTTGATTAATTGCAAAAGTTATTTCTAATTTCTCAAAAATTATTGCTATATAAACCTTGATACCTAGTCTAGGAATGTGAAAAATAGTCTAAATTAATACTGCCCACGCACAAATTTAAATACAGTTAATAAATATTTATTTATTTATTTAACTATTTATTGCACCATAAATAAAACTATACAATGACAAGTGAATAATACAAATGAAATACAGTAACATAAATACAGATTGAAATATACACATAAAGGTACAAAAGGCGGTCTTATCGCTAGGGCAATCTCTTAAAGACAATTAATAAAATAATAAATTATCAAAAATATAATTCCATTGAATCATAAAAATATCAGACAATAATATATTTTATTCTAACAAAATGCAACTCGACAGTTCATTTGTTGTTTGAAATAAGAACCTTATTTTGTTTTTTTTTTCAACGGAAAAAGTTACCGAATATTTTTGATAATACTTTCATTCATGTATTCGACACACCTGTACTTTAATACTTTTTCAAAAACTCCTATTTTTTTTTTTCGATCGCTCTATACAACATTACGTGTAATAAACAGCAGCTCAATCTTGCTCTCAGTACCTCCGAGTCACGAATAACTTGTGATGTTTTTTTTTTTCAATACATTTTTCCAAAATAGACTGATCGGAAACGTGACATTTATCTTAGAGGCGACACGCCACACCAAATTATATGTTTGAAAATCGAATTTTTACGCCCAAATCCGCGCCAACCATTCAATGCCAATATTAAATGCTTTTTTTTTATTTTCAAACACGATTTCGAACTTTTTACTGGCCGGTTGGGTGACAAAAGACAAAAAAATTATACTTATAAAAAAAAAAACTTTGCTGTACACTCCGTCTCTATGACTTTGTAATAAAGTTTAAAATAGTCAGTTTGGAGTGTACAGTTCAGTGAGGAATTAAGTGGGTCTTGGCCGCTTGCTTCTTTACGCTAAGCTAGGAAAAACGGTCGCTTTAAAATGTAACGATTTTCGTACGGCACGCGCGCGCCACCCGCCGTGTTGGGCTGAAATTTAAATATTTCGATTTATTTAATCGACTACAATTGTTATGAGTCAACACTCATTATCCATTTGTATACTAAAACGAAATTGTAATTAGTAAAAAGTTTGTTCATATTTAGCAAACCTTTTTCATATCTTTTCCGTTTCTTTTTTTTTATATACGTATTTTTTCTAAACGCTATTTTTATTGTTATTTCCTTTAATTCCTGTAAATCTATCTAATGATAATAGAATCAAAAACAGCTTTAGAATTAATATCCATCTGTTATCTCATCAAAGAAAAATGACTGAATCGATTTGAATAAAATTTTATAATTAAAAGATAAATGCAAACACAACCAATACATCCATTTGTATGATATGAACGTAATTATGATTAAAACTCGTACTAACTCAAAATAAAAACTGCTCTAAGCTTTTATTCTTGATTCTTCTATTGTATGAAGTCATATAGTACTTAGAGGTTTTTTTTTGACTGGTTCTTAAACGTAGACGCGAGCGCAGCTATAGTCCATTGCTATAGTATTATGTACATTTACTTACCTGTCATATTTTTATGTATTTTTTAATGGATGATAATGGAATGGTACGGGGCACTAGAGAGGGATGATAGGCGATAATGAAAGCAGCTCAGTTAACCCATCGTGATGAATACACTTTGAATTCAGCACGCTGGTTTCCAGGGGGGACCACCAGGAGGTCGATCTGATAGTGTATATTTTTAGCTACGACTGGTAGTCCGCATTACCACCAATCTTAACTCCCCCCCCCCCCCCAGCTATATTTTCATGTATTTTCAGTGTGTTGGATAAAGTATAAAATAAATAAATGAAATAGTAACAAATCGTAACATTAATCAATTATTTTTTTTTTATTTGTACTACCTTCTACATCACATAACCAGAACATCGACAGAGTTTTATGGTCTGGTCAAATATTCGTTTGTTTATACTTCCATTAATGTCTATTGAAATAGATGGTCTACCATACATATGGTTTTAAACAAATGTACCCAATCAACAAAATCATTATAATTGACTGTACGTATGTATGTTTTTATGTCACATTTGTACATGGCGATCAATCCATCTCGATCAACGCAATGGCGTTAGTACCATACATCAATTTGTATGATGTGGCGTACACATCATGCAAATTGATGTATTGGTTGTGTATGCATTTTTGTTTTATTTTCTATATTTTTATAATAACTTTGCTACACTTTGATAGTTGTTTTTTTTTCAAAATAAATTTAACACTATTATTAAAAAAGATTGAGATCGATTTTCAACCGACTTAAAAAAAAATAAGTTAATCGAGAACGTTTACAAGTTTTTTTTTTATGTTGTTTACCCCATAACTCTGTTAGTTGTAATCCAATTGGGCCTCCGTCATAAGGGAGGGTTTTGACAGTAGTTGCCATGCTTGGCAGGCAGGTTAGCAACTGCAGTTAGGATATTGGTAATGTTTTAAGAGGGGCGTTGCTGCCCATCCATCAATCGACCGTTAATTTCTCTTAGTCACCTTTTACGACACCTTCCACTCCTTCTTCTCTTGTGAGAAGAAGGAGTGGAACATTCTGTGCTAGGACTATACGGCATTTTTAACTATATCCTGGATTAATAACCCAGTTAATAAAATTAGTAATTTTCATTCATTATATTTCCGGTACATTGACTACTCTAAAAAGTTACGGAAATTTCCAGAATTTTTGGTACCGTGATTTCCCGATTCTATTCCCACACACACACATACACACACACATATAAACACACACAAACGCAAACAAATAAACACGCACACAAACATACACGAACCACAAGATATTTAAAAAACGTATAACATTAAAAATATTTAAATTTAGAACATGGAATAGTATGTCTATATTACCTACGTATTCTCATAATGTAGCCATAAAAAAAATAAAACTAATAAGTATAAGAACCCTTTTGTTTTGGAAGTCTCATTAGAAAATGACAAAACCCTAGAAGTAGTATCTTATTAGAATACAGTTTAGTAACACCGCGTATTGATTTCTCCCTGTTTGCTCAGATTATTGGCTTTTTTCATCGGTTGCGGCAACTCGTAACGCATCGATGATGTTGACATTGACTCAGTATCGCGTTTTTGCCGCCAAAATCAAGCGGAGGTCAACGGGAAAACTGTTTTCAAGATCGGTTGCCTCAAGATAAATAAGCTACTATGCGGCGGTTGTGTGGACTTATTATTTCCTAGAATAATTATTACTCACCTTAATCGTAGTTAGTTAACTGTAGTTTTTTCTGAATTGATGAAAATGGAACGGTCACCCAAGATCAATCAATATATATAGGCGACTTTCCGTTAGATATTCAGTCCGATATTCAGTTTGTTTGTCATTCTAGTGTCTAGTCAAAATAATATATATAACATCAGCAATGTCAATTATATATATATATATATATATATATATATATATATATACACAAACATACAGCTTGTCTGATGGTAAACAGTTACTGTAGCCTGTGGACGCCTGCAACACTAGAGGTGTCACGTGCGCGTTGCCGACCTAAGGAAAGCTTAAAATACCATTTTTGAAGAACCCCATACTTTTTTTTTATACAACTTAGAATGGCAAACAAGCTGACGACCCACCTGATGGAAAGTGGTAGCCGTCGCCTATAGACATGAGCAGTACCATGGACATAACAGAGTATACTGTTTCGCCCATGATACCCCCCATGCGTTGCCATTCCTGAAGACTCAGGTGTTATTCCTCTGTACCCTGTACCGTATAATTAATTAGTTGAATTAAGGGAATGTTTATATATTTTTCTTAAATACATCGTACAATTACTAATAAATAAAAAAATGTTTCCGATAAAAACTAATTAATCAATTATAAATTTAATTTTCAATTTAACACCATCACCGTTTAATGAATAATTTCATTAAATTTAATTAAAACGATGAGCATTTGCCGGTTTAAATTGCATATCTAAACATTAAACGCGTAAAATCAGCGAGATAATTAACAATTTCCATTTAACGTTATTTACAAGTAAATATTCCTAAAAATATAATGTAAATAAATTGAAAAATAATTTTATTTTATCACAAATCAGGGCATCTAAAATGTTATATTCTGTTATGTCCATCCATGGTACTGTTCATGTCTATATACGACAGTTACCACTTTCCAGCCGGTGGACCGTCAGCTTGTTTGCCATTCTAAGTTGTATAAAAAAATATAATAATACGCTGATTCGTAATACCATTAAAATAAATAAATACTATTGGATATATTACACAGTGCCATGTCATATGGTCCCGGCATAGAATGGACCACCATATCCTTTCCCGTGGATGTCGTAAAAGGCGACTAAGGGAACTTAATAATCGAGAGATTCACAACAGCGTCCCTCTTAAAACATCACCAAAGCCTAACTGCGTTTGCCAATCCGCCTGCCAAGCGTGGCAACTACTTACCATACCAAACCCGCCAAAACCCTTACGTTCACCAGGTCATGCAATCGGAATTCGCTCAATTTTTTTTATACAACTCGAATGGCAAACGACTTGATCACCTTTTATTTATACAACTGGCAAATATGTTTATGAATAAATAAAATTAAAAAAAAAAACAAGTAGATGATAAAGAAAGTTGAGTGATGTGTTATTACTGTCGCCTATAAACGAGAATTATATTTTATTGTTAAGAATTTCATTAATGCATTAATTTAATTATATTTTAACACTAACCGGATTAAATCAGTAATTTTTTTTATGAATCTCAGAATAGTAAACAAGCTGACCGCCCACCTGAAGGAAAGTAGTAACCGTCGCCTATAGACATGAACAGTACCGTCCATAACAGGGTATACTGTGTCGCCAATGATACACTTTATATGTTGTCGTTCCTATGGACTAAGGTGTTACCATGCGGTCCCGACATAGAATGTGTCACGCTTCCTCTTCCGCACTGGTGTCGTAAGAAACGACTAAGGAAACTTAATGGTCCAGGGATTGGCAGCATATATATATATATATATATATATATATATATATATATATATATATATATATATATATATATATATATATATATATATATATATATATATATATATATATACGAATTTAAATTAAATTTCTAAAATCTATATATTATAATTTCATATTATAATCCTTTCTATAATAAAAATCCCGTCATACGGCCATTACGTCATGAAACAATACAACCGCCATTGACGTAAAATGACATATACGCCCACAACAATTTTAATGCATATTCTGAATAACATATCCGAGAGTCAAGGAAAATATCTAATTCTCTAAGAATTAGTCGCTTTGGACATTTTGACACATGTATACTGGAATCTTTAAAATACTCGTAAAGCCCGCCTGTCACTCACTGTCAAGTTTTAAGTCGACGTGGATATATGCAAATATCCCATTATTTTATTTAGACGCGTGTAGGTAGTTGCGACACGTCTCAAATACAATTCGCTATGTCGTTCCTATGAATTTCCGCCAGCTGTTCAAATAATTTTATTCTGTTTAATTTAAATTTGGAATTATGTATACAATACAAACATGCCCATATCAATACTATGGAATTACATGTTCTCGTGTAAAGTTCAATGGAATCTGCAAATTCTATATAAGTACTGTAGTACATACAAGTACAGGCTTATATATATATATATATATATATATATATATATATATATATATATATATATATATATATATATATATATATATTCTGGTCTGACCGCCGTGCGGTGCAATCTGTGAAGTTACCTCTTAACGAAACCCCGTCGGCATGGAGCCCGCTTCCGTTGAAGAGCAGCGCGTCGTAATCAAGTTTCTCTCGAAACTCGGCAAGAATGGCCGTGAAATTTTTGCCGATCTCAGAACAGTTTATGGGGATGATGCTGTGAAGGAACCAACCGTCCACAAGTGGCTAAAAAGATTCAGAGAGGGCCGAGAAAGAGTTCGATGTTCGGGGGATTGTCCATCAAGACGTCCCTCCAGGCCAGACAGTTGATGGAAAATTCTACGTCGATGTGCTCAGACGCCTCAAAGCTCGTGTGGCACGAGTTCGTCCAGAATTGGCGCGAATTCACCACGACAATGCCCCTGCCCACACCTCTCTTGTTGTCCGTGAGTTTTTGAGTAAAAATTCCATTACGGTGACCGAACACCCCCCCTATTCGCCGGATTTGGCCCCGTGTGACAAATTGGTACTTCGGGGGCGGCATTTGGGGGACATAAATGAGATAAAAAAAGCTACGACGGGGCAGCTGAGAAACCTACAACCAGAGGACTTTCAAGGAGCCTTCTCACAGTGGAAACGGCGTTGGCACAAGTGCATTATGTCACAGGGGGAGTACTTTGAAGGGGATAAAATTGATTTACCTGAATAATTGTAAAATAAAATTTTTAAAAAACTTTTATACGTACTTTCCGGACAAACCTCGTATACTAGCTGACTCGGCAAACGTTGTTTTACCATATACATTATTTCGAGAACTATACATGAAAACTTATCGTACTACAATTATGTATTATATTCGATTGCCATCATGCAACCATATTGCGGTATATAAAAATCGCAATAAAAAAATAGGGGTTGACCGTAAAAGCGTGAAAATTTGAATGTGTATGTATTTTTCAATGATAAATCATAATAAATAAAAAATAAAAAAAATTAACAAAAAAAAATTAAAAAAAAAAAATATTAAGGGTGGGTCATCCTTATCATTGAGGAGTATGAAAAATAGATGTTGGCCGATTCTCAGACCTACCCAATATGCACACGAAATTTCATAAATATTGGTAAAGCCGTTTCGGAGGAGTTTGGTAACAAACACCGCGACACGAGAATTTTATATATTAGAGATATATATATAGCCGAAGATTCGAGACTTCAGGCATACATATATATATATATATATTATCCAAAAAAATTCACCAAAATTAAGCAGTAAAAGCACTTATTAAAAATTATCATTCTCTCTTTCGTCCATCTTATATTTCAAGTTTACCAATGAATAATTTAAATATAAAATTTGTTTAAAAACATATTCAAATCAAATACAAAAGAATAAAAAGTTTTTCTGGTAAATTTAAAATAATAATCGCCTCAAGCTGACATTCTGACATAAATAAATATTGTACAAATAAATAAGAACCCCTATTTTGCACAAATAATAAAATTTCTCGTTAAAAAAAAAAGCACGAAAGGAAAAGTCAAGCGTGACAAACAGCCGGCCATTTTGTGCAGCGCTTTCGCAAAATTAATCTTGGCCAACAAAAACTATGCCTTATTAGAGAAAATCCTGCCCCAGGACAAACCCTAATATCCTTAGATAAACACGGTTATGTATGCCTACGATTAATAATAATTTTAGGGGTGCAAAAAGTGTCCGGTCGCGGTTGAGGGGTTTTTGTCGGAGGCGACTTTTTGCTCGTAACGACATTTCGTTGTGGGATTTTAAGAAAATTAGTTTTACTACAATATTTTATTTAACATCGCTTTCCATTCTACTTTTAAACAAATTATACAGACAGTTTTATAATTTAATTTAATTATTTTATTATGTTTTATATTTAATTTAATTTATTCTAGCTACATTCCAATACTTCTCACACGTGTATCAGTATACAAAATATCCTATGTTTAAATAAGGAAATAAAATATATGTGTAGCAAATTTCTTTCAATAGCTTTTGTGCGAAAGAGTATCCATACATTCTCACAAACTTCCATATTTTTAATATTAATAATATAAGATATATTTTTATTAATAATCTATGATCTACAATGACTTCTTTTAACTTTTAAATCTATCAAAAATAGTACACAAATAGTAATACTCAATACGTTATTCAAAAAGGTTAACTTCATTTAAAAAATTAGGTAGTACTTATCTTAAATGTTGTCGGATTAATTTCCTTTATCATACAATTTAGGGGTTTACGTGTACAAGCGGTCACTCAAAATTTGACATAAGAGATGCCCCTTGTTTCTAAAGCACAGCTAATCCCTGCACCGAACATACCTTCTCACAAATAATTACTAAATGTTTTTGAATAAAGAACATTAAAATTCTTAATATCCAATTCGAATTTTAAAAATATTTTCAAATAATTATTTACTTTTATTTAATTTTATATTATGTTGGTACCACATTCATTTGATTTTAAATTTAAATTATTTTTTTTAGAACTCCCGCCAATTAACGCTTTGAATGAATTTTTCTATAGAAAAATGCTAAGATTAAGTAAAAAAATAAAATAGTTTTGTGTGTTCCTTGTAGCAAACTATGTTGAAAACTTACGTTCAGCGGTGGACAGTTAACTGCTAATACGACGATGATATTTAGAAAAACGGAATAACATTTTAACGATGTTTGTCTTCACCTATTACTGTATATGCAAATTATGTTCGCGTCTTCTTAAATTTAATTTTGATTTACAATTAATCTAAGCATTATAATCAACGACGGCATATCAAAACCGCTGTTATCTTCACTGCCATTAATCATAATCTTGATTTTAAATTTAAATTACTTTAATTTGAACATTAACATTATAACCTGCTGAGTTTATCAAAAGTCGGCTTTTAAACCAACTTTAAAAGTGTGTGTAAACACTTTTATCGTTGATATTTTTTTTATTTTTCTTATTTTGTTTATATTATGAACAATGATTTTGTTGAGTTTTTAGGTTGATTAGTATGGTTCTTTTTATGAAGTCCTACCGAAATCTAACTTTATAAATATAATATATACATACATACATATACATATATACTATATAATAATTCATAAGCTACTAGTACTCTGGCCTAGCTAGAGAAATAGGGAATCTATCCATAAGGTCTTTTTTTTAATGGGTGAAAATGAAATATTTAACCCCATTATGCCCGCGCTATCGGTATATATTTTATCGGGGGGTCACCAGTGAAGGATGATTTTAGGTGAGAATGAATGCAGGTCAGTTGGCCCGCCATGATGAATTCGACAAAAATTAACTATGATGGTTTCCAGGGGGAACCGTGTGGAGGTCGACCTGAGATATTGTTAGCAAAGGGGCTATTAAACCTAATTACTAACAGTCCCTTTCCCCCCTATCCGTAATGACTAAATATGAATACGTTGACTTACCGGGATAAATCTATCTCCATCATATGTAGTACGTATAAACAAATTTTATGATAATTGGTTAAACACCGAAAGCTACCAAATAAACTAATTTTCACATTTTTTTTATACAACTTAAAACAGCAAACAAACAGACGGCCCACCTGATGGAAAGTGGTAACTGTCGCCAATAAACATGAGCGGTTCCATGAACATAACAGAGTATACTGTTTCGCCCATGATACCCTCCATGCGTTGCCATTCCTGAGGACTCAGATGTTATTCCTCTGTACCCAGTAAATTCACGCCATACTTCACCCTTCAAACCGAAACACAGCCATGCAAACACAACTGCTTCATGGTAGAAACATAAATGGGACAGAGGTACCCAAGCAATCGACTTTTGTACAAAGTCTCCCTCTGGTGATAAATAATATCTTCTACCATTTTGTAGCTGTTTTAATCTTTATATAAAACCGAAACGTTCTATAGCGTTTGCTTCTTAAAATACAACTTTTCGATAGACGATCATGTTTTTATTTCAATCTATACGAAGCAGACAAGCAACGGAAGATATTCTATTCGAGTCTAATTCACCACAGATTCCTCAGCGGTGAATCGATCCTTCACGAAGCCCTATTAAAAGTCAGCCACCACCTCGAATTTCCAACCTCATACCATTAAGTAGTGCTCCAAACTTTAATTATGTTCAGGCTGTGACCAATCGCGTTCGTGTCTCACATTTTCTTACAAGTCATGCAGCGTGCTACTGAATCGTATACCCCTGACGCTTGCTTCCGATCACCGACACACTCATTTCCACCTCTAACACCATGACAATAAAGCCCCTATTCGTCTACATCCCAACTGTTATTATTAACGTTCTGTAAAATCAGTTTCTCGTCAACCAGAAACCAACCGTCGTCATCAACGAGCGATGATGTAATTTGAACTCTATTTAGTTTCAATTGAAGATTAATATCAGAATGATTGCGATTATAAAATTTGTTCGTGGCATTCAAATCGAGTCGTGCATCAGCGGCAATAGATTTTGGTGCCCGAAGGAACGTGGCCACTCCATTGTTGATGAATAAAATCTATCTCTAGGATGACGAGTCAGTTTTAGCAAGAAACTAATTTGAAGTATCACAATGAATGCCAATGGTGTACAGAAACAGTCTTTTCAATGTGCGAAGAGTGGCTTAATAGCATACTCTGTTGGCACGTGTGCTTCGGTCTGTCTATTCAAATAAGTCTTAGGGCTTGACTCTTTAAAATGGGATTTTGATGACGGCAGCCTGAATGCTGATGTTAATTTAACAGATTTTATGTATGACGAATTGATACTTAGAGCGTTGCCTGTTTGACTATTAATGCACGTACTTCAATATTGCAGTGATAACTGAGTTATTTTGCAGTATACCAATGAGATACAGTCATTGTAGAGTCGTTAAAAAAATAGTTCATTACTTACTTATAACTTGTCAATGATAATTTAATAAACTTAGATGTCGATCGATATTACTTATTTTACATATTTGTCAATTCCAGTAATCAAATTTTATATTAGTACCTTTAAATATATTTCTTTTTAAAAGTTTATCAGAATATCCATTACAACCCAAAATCTTACGTCATTTTCTTTCATATTAAAAAGTTGTCTAGAAAGACAGAGATGACAGCTAAAATATTACTAAACGTTATAATTATATTGGCTAAACGTATGATATTTATTCGTATAGGTACTATTAACATTAAAAGATCTTGATTGCTCGCAAGATGATTGTCCGGGAAGTCTAATCACGTCGCGTGAAACCGTGACGTTGGCATCCTGCCTTTATTGCCTGCGTCTCCTGAACAAATAAAAAAAAAACGTTTGTTTTGCTCACAACGTAATTTGTTCCGGCTGCTGCGGATGTCGTTCAAGGGCAAAATTCACTTTCTGATAATTCTGATGATGATCTTTTTTAAGATGATTTAATCTAAACGTTTAAAGTACTTCGTAAACATCAATAACGTCAGTCAGTTGTAGGTTAAAAATTTTTAATAATCTACTTATGATCATTTTAAAAACATTAGTCCATTTTTTAGTAAACCGTCCTCAAATTCTGTTTTTTTTTTTTTACAATTTAGAAACCTTGGAATGGCTAATCAGCTGATTGCACTTAACGGAAAGTGGTAACCATGGTCTATAAACACATAAACGTTACATGAATAATTCTATGACTATTCCTGAAGTCTAATGTTCTATGCCCCCGTGTCGTAGTATTTTACTGTATATTCCTTCTTAAAACCTAAAAAAAAATGTTTTGTTCATGTAATAAATAATGTTATTAAATTTATTTTTTCTTTTAATTCCAGGTGTTCGGTTCCAAGGCAGATCTGCAACTGCACACCCAGATTCATCTGCGCGAGGCAAAACCTTACCGCTGTACTCAGTGTCCCAAAGCATTTGCCAACTCATCGTACCTGGCGCAGCACTCCCGCATTCACCTGGGTATCAAACCATACCGTTGCGAAATTTGCCAACGCAAGTTTACCCAACTATCACATCTGCAACAGCACATCCGTACGCACACAGGTGATAAACCATACCGTTGCACACAAATCGGATGCACCAAGGCATTTTCCCAGCTCTCTAATCTCCAAAGTCACAGCAGGTGCCACCAAACCGATAAACCCTTCAAATGTAACTCATGCTACAAATGCTTTACCCACGAAAAGGATTTGTTGGAACATATCCCCAAACATAAAGAATCAAAGCACTTAAAAACGCACATTTGTCAGTATTGCGGCAAAAGTTACACTCAGGAGACGTATCTAAGTAAGCATATGAATAAGCATGCTGAAAGAGCTGATAAGCGACCTCCTATATCTGCATTGGGACTGAGTGGCTTGAACAGGTCAATAGCTGCGGCTGCACCGACTGCTGCACCCTTCGCTGAGCATCCTTATTGGCCGAAAGTCAGCCCTGACTCTGCGGCGCATATGTCTGATGACGGCGGCTACCATCAACAACGCGAGAGCGATGATCACCACGAACAACATTTACAGCAACAGAGGGCGTTATTCGCTCAACACGAGAGCCAAGATGATCGTATTCAGCCGCCGGTTTCTTCAGCAGCGAATTCGGCATTCACGCCAATAAACTCCATGGCACCGCACCTAAATGGTCTCTCCCACCATAGTCCCTTGCCGACGAGACCATATCTGTATGATCCACTGCACTTTCAGCAAGGGAAACAGCAGCCAAATTCCTTTCCTAATCAGTTGATATCCCTTCACCAGATTAGGAATTATGCTCATCAGCCTTCGGCATTGCTGCCGGCCGAGCATATTTTGCCGCACGCTCTATCCCACAAAGACAAACAATAGAAAAAAATCCTTGCCGTTTATCCTAAGTACACGTACTCTAGTACTTACAATGGTATTATTAGTCTATAAAGTAACAAAATATTATCAAAATGTTTAGAATCTCGCTCTCGACGCCAGTGGTATTAATGAATGTATGAAATACGAAATTGATTTTATTGTTAGTGAAACGAATTCATGTTTTTAGACTTAAACGTGTATGAATACTCTAAAATTTTGTGAGTAGATAAAATACTGGTTATACAATGTGATTTCAAATATACTGTAACAGTGTTTTACTTGTTATGGATTAGTTTTCTGAAGACATTCTTTCTGTTATTTGGGAACATGCTGTGTCGACAATTATTGAAATTTGAAAGCCAAAAATTGTGTTACCTCATAACCATAATTGTTGCTCAAGACTTTGTTCCAAGTTATTATAAATATTGCTGTTTTCAATAAGACTAATCCTTAACATGGATATTATCTTAAACTCTTTGGCTAAAGGCCTATTTATGTTAATTCCTTCAAAGTTTATACCTCACAGAATTGAAAATTCACACTTTATTTTCTAATTCCAGTTCTAACAAGTTTGTTGAATCAAATTGGAATTAATTCAGTAACCATATTTCTAATTGTTTTTATGCCTTAAAATAATTTGTAAACATTGGTCTCATTTGTGACAATATTTTTAAATTGTATAATAAATTTTTGTTTGATAATTTTTTCTTTAAGTAATGCAAATTTGGCACAACCATTCATATTCTTAACGCATAAACATAAATAAACATTATAATATATCCAGTGTTATTTATTTTGGACGAGATTTCTTAGTTATTACAGTAATCTAAAAGTTCCTGATATACAAAATATTTGTAATAGTTTCAATGCCACGAAATGTAGAAATTTTGAAATCACTAGTACTGTCTCTTTCTGTTGCATTTTTATCTTATAAGAATATATCTATACTGAACACAGATCTCTTAACATCACATTTGCACTCAGTTCCTACTTAGATCATACATTTTATTATTTTAGCTTTATTTCAACATCTATCTTATGATCATTAGGTATTTTATGTTTTATATCTAGAAAATGTGTTTCCCCTTGGTCATTTTATAGTTCATAAACATAATTTAACAACGGTTGAGGGTCGAACATATTTTCTATTTGAATAAATTTAAATATTTTCTATTTGTATAATACATTATTGAGTGGCCAAATCACTATCATTCACATTGGGTACGAAGAATGGCGCACTTTGTACATAATATGTAAATACGAGACATTTTTGAGAAACCTTGGAATTTATCGAAATGTTTTTTTTTTTTTTTTTGTTTACTTAAGTCTAAAATGCTTATGCTCAATTATATTAGCCGTAAGACAGTTGTGGTAGCTATCGGAAATCAGACTTGTATTATAGTATCAATTGTTTCGAAAGTACTTAACGTTGGTCCATCGATCGCAATTGTGGTTTACATCGATTTAATTTTAGACTAATTTTTGATGTATACGAAATTGTTATTTTTGTTTTTAATAAATAATGAGAAGAAACACAATCAGTGTAGTAGAATAAAAATTAATGAAATGTGATAGGTGAAGAAACGGATGGGAGTGAACAATAATATTTTTTGAGGGAACGTACTTTCTTCATAATTGATTTTCTTTTAATTAGGTTTTAAATTTTGTTAGGTTGTGGTTATTTGTGGTGAGGTCGCAGTGTTCCCTGGAGACGTTGCTGGGTGACGTCGCGCCGTCACAAAGTTAGCCAAATGTTAACTTAAGTTCGTGTACAAATGGTTCCCTGTTTATAATATAATGTACGGCAATACTTAATTCTTCCGAATTGTTATTAAATAAAACAATATTAGAGGGTTCACTATTTAATATAACGAATTACATGACAATGAGCCAATTTACTCATGGATTTGAAATTTCAATGGTTTTTTAAGTTAATCGCCAATATCTCTCTATTATAAGTAGAAATGTGATATTGTAATTTGATTTTTTTTTTGTTAGTTAAGTGTAATTATTATGATTAAATAGATATTTTTGTAAGTAACCTTGTTTTATGATAGTTTCGCTTTATCTAGCGTTCTCGATTAAGTTTATTAGATGAAAATGACCGAAAACATTTTTTGTTACTTAAAATCGATTAAAATTACAACTACGCCAAGAATTCTCCTTGACTTTTATTTTACTTCTACCTTTTTAAATTACTAAATACATAATTCTTTTTACTACTCAAAATGAGACGTATATCGTCATAGTCGTGGAATACTGACGGATCTATATATAATATATCGTCATAGGAATACTGACGGATCTATATATGTAATATTCGTCAGATCCGTCAGTATTCTACGACTATGACGATATGTGTATTCAAACAATGCACATTAATATAGCTGTAAGTAGATCGTGTCTGTGAGGGTAGGTAATATATAGCAATATCTAATTATTGTAGTTACAATATGTATATACTAGTCCAATAACAGATATAAAATATCGGTTATCCAATATATAATATCTAAAAGAAGGACCCGCTCGTAATAAATATACATATCAGACTGGTATTGTCGATATCGAAATGTTTTTATTTTCTTTTATTTTAGAATGACAAACAATTTGACGGCCCACCTGATGGAAAGTGGTAACCGTTGCTTATAGACATGAGCAGTACCATGGACATAACAGAGTATACTGTTTCGCCCATGATACCCCCCATGCGTTGCCATTCTTGAGGACTCAGGTGTTATTCTTCTGTACCCTGTAAATTCACAGCCATATCCTGCCCTTTAAACCGAAACACACACAGCCATACAAATGCAAATGCATGCAAATATAACTGCTTCACGGTAGAAACACGAATGGGACAGAGGTATCCAAGCAAACGACTTTTGTACAAAGTCTCCCTCTGGTAAATAATAATAATAATAATGGGTGGTCAATAATGTCCAGAAAAACTAAATATATATGGTAGATATGAGATATTACCCATTGCTATGTGTCTATGCACGTAAACATAATCTATTGAACCAATTTTGATAAAATTTTGTGTAATCACATAGGACTTAACATTTAGAATACATTTCACTATATGAAAAAAAATGTATTCTTAAAAGAAAATATAAAAGTACTTGTGAAAAAATAAAAGAACTTTCTGAACTTTCCTCTTTTATTAAGTTAACAGTCGCAATACATTATATTATATTAAATACTTAAATTATATACCTATTTACAATATTTAGGGTCATTCTACCTACGTAGGTACATCATACAACACAAACCATACAGGAATTAGAAAGCAGATACGTTTTACGCTTACATTAAATATTATAAGACGCCATTTATTAGACGAATACTTGTGAAATAATATTCCTATAAAAAAATGGATCAACACATCATAATGTTACAAAAAAGATATAAGAATTAAATTATTCTTCTATGACTAGACTTTTAATTAAAAAAGAAGGCAGAAGAATTACAAAAGGGAACACATAAAAACAACAATTTAAACAAATTACTAAATAAATCGCGCCTTTTAATTTACTTATGAATAATAGGGAATATTTTAAATTAATACTTTTATATGTATTGTCATTTAGTCGCCCTAAACACTAAACGAGAATCATATAAAATGAATCATATATAATGGATTTATAAAAAATATAAAATACATATCTTTATGATAAGATACTTTCGTTGTTAGAATATAAAAATACTTGCAAGAAAATTGGATACCTAATAATGACATTTGATAATAAATAAAGATATAGGAACGGGAAAAATTTAACACGAGAAGGATTACAAAAAGATCTATCATTTTCCATACCGAGAGATCAATTATTGTCAATTTTAATGAAATCTTTTCGTAATCCTTGAAAGAAAATAAATATTAATCTATATATTGAGTGATGACAGCGCATGTAGATTCTCCAATTTTAATGTACACAATGAAATATGATCACAATGCTTATTGACGAAACGATAAATTAAATATTTTTTAAAGTCTTTCTCTAGAAAATTGTCCATTATTGCAAAATTAATAGTACACTTTACACGCATTAATAATGAAAACTCATTCCGCACATATCTAATTATCATAATATCTAAAGAATCTCCATTGTAATATATAAAAATAATTTATAATAAAAATAATGAATGCAATTTTATGGCACGCGAGTGTACAAGGGTATCCACGCTTTTTATGAAATATTATGAGACTGTTTTTGAACACGCTGTCATCTGCAGATGGTATCTTAGACTTCGACCTTGTATGGTGAACCGGGGATGTGTTCTTCACCCCATTTGATGATGACAATGTAGTCTCCCCTGTCTCTGACCACGTACCAACATTCATAGTTGTTCTTGCCCTTGTGTTTGAGCTGCACCTCGTCACAAGGACCCTTGGGGCCATAGATTCCGACGTATAAAATGTTATTGCCTGAAAAGGGGAAATAATGTAAGTGTTTAATACAACGTAAAATATGGTATATGCGCTGGTTGACACTACTACTCAAGTGTATGTATGTACTATGCAAGTGTCGCCTTCTAGCGTTGCGGATTCTTGCGATATAAAGATTCTTTAGTTACAGTACCCATTAAATTCACTAAATAGCATAGAAGCAAGTTGCTAGCTGATAGAATTAATAGGTGAAACATAAGTACCCCTCTATCTTTCTTAATACACATACAAAATTCCACTAGAGGGATAAATTTGACAACCTGCCTGGTGCAGTGATGGACACGTTGTTTGGTATAAATGAGATTCCGGATTCTAATTCCGGTCGAGCCAATTTAGAAAACAAACTTAAAAATTGACTTGGATCTATATTTTTTTGGGTTGTACCTCCAAGTGTACGTTGCCTGGCCCTTCATAACACGAGGAATCTTAACTTAAAGATCAGGCGATTAGTGTGATTTTATGGCACGTATTAAAGAGCGAGACCCACAGAAAAGGAAATGATGGCCCATTCTATGCCAGGACCACAAGACAACTAGGGAAAGATATGATCGTTAAGATGTCTTCTAAAACAACACCAAAAGCCAAACTGCGGTGACTAATCCACCTGCCAAGCGTGGCAACTACTGGCAAAATCTCCCAAATGGTAAACTGTTATAAGGAACCATTTTTTCCTTTCAGTCTATGAGGGAGGCCTATGCTGGTGTACAGTGGACAGGTAACGGCTGAAATGATGATGAAAGATGATTAAGACAGAATGACCTTATGTTTCTCTTTGAAAATCATTGTTAATTCAATATGGGTCAACTAACTTCATCCTCACCTAACGACTCTCACTCGTGGGAATCGACTTATACCAGAGCAGGCAGGGATACCATTCCATTTTCATCCTTAAAATACTCCTACAAATAAAAAAATCATTCTTACCCGCATCACCAGCGTGGACTGTGAACTGGTTATGCTTGTTCAGATAAGCCTTCTTCAGCCCCATGCCCTTAGAGGTGACTTTGGAAGCATCAGACTTGAAGTTCGGTAACACCGGACCCTGTTTCTGGCCAGACTTGGACACCTTCTGGACAGTTTCGACGGTCACCGATGACGTCTCTTGAGCGCCAACTTCAGCGATCTTGCCACCTGGAATTACCAATTATTGTCATTTGTAATCATCAAGGATAAAAAAGCTGATGTAGTAATAGTCTAATCATATAGCTTAAAGAACCAATAAAAAATAGTGAAAAGAAGGTCTTGAGTGACGACCCCGTATATGTAAACGCAGTTAACGATAACTTCCCACTAGATAGAGCTGTTACATCAAATATGTTACAGGAAGTCAGTACATTTAGGTGTCTTTAAAAGAACTTTTCCTTATGGAAATCTATAGAGAAAGGGAGAGGGATTGACAATAATGGAATAAATGACCTCTCTTTTATACAGCAACAAACCTTATTGCTATACAGCCTATCAGGTCGACCTCCATATGGGTCCCTGGAAACCATCGTGGTTAATTCCTGGCGAATTAATTACGATATGCTAATTAACCTTATTTCATTACTCTTTGCCAGCGTATACCAATAATGTAGGCAGAGTTACCATGTCATTTTCAGCACATGCCTAAAGCTTATGTTCAGTAGTAGATAATTACTGTCTGAAATGATGATGATGATGATGATAGCGTAATAATTTCAGCCATTTTAATTAAACTGCTATTAAAAATAGTCATGAGCCACCTGTCTGCAGCCATTGACTACCTGTGGCATGTTTAAATCATAAATAAATCAGCGAGTCTACCATGAACTGAAATTCCAAATTTTCGGACTCAATTTCGTGTTTTTGTTCGTCCCGAAATCGGACCAATAAATGGAGTTTAACATTTCGTTCGTCATACATCCTATCATAAAAGTCCAAAGAAACGATATTTTAACATTTTTAATATTTCCAAACGACATGTATTATGTAATTTTAACATCAAATTTGTTTCGTTTGACTCGGAAATTTCGGGAAACATTTCATGGTAGGCCCTCAGGTACATACGAGTTGTAACTACGATCACAGTTAAAATACTCTTTCCAACCAATATATATAAAATATCCAACCAGGTCGACCTCCTCGCGGTTCCACCTGGAAACTATCATGGTTAATTCCTGATGAATTCATCATGATAGGCTAACTGGCCTGTTTTCATTCTCATCTGTCACCCTTCACTGGTGCTCCGCCAGCGTATCCCGTTAGCGCGGGCGGGGTTGCCATGCCATTGTCACCCATAAAAAAAGACAATATGTCCCGAATTGTGATTTAATCGTTCGGAACACCCTATAGACATTGGTTCGATGGTTTCTTATACTATGCTTTGGTGATGATAAAATGTACTTATATGTATATATTTTACCTGTAGCCTCGATCTTGAACGGCGAGCATACAATGTGAGCACCGTTGTACTTGATACTCAAGTAGTAGAAGCCGGGTGCTAATGGAGTATAACGCACCTGTATGGCAAATTAATATTGTCATTATTATTATAAATTATTAAGTAAACCAGAGGGAGACTCTGTTATGTTACTCTGTTATGTGCATGGTACTGCTCATGTCTATAGGCAACGGTTACCATTTTCCATCAGGTGGGCCGTCAGTTTGTTTGCCATTCCAAGTTGAATAAAGTTTTATAGTGCTTAATGTATCCCAGTCACATGGATAGAATCGCGGGAATAAAACTAAATCCTATTAATATCATAATTTCGAGAGTTTATAATAACAGATGGATGGATGTTAATTACTCTTTTACGCAAAAACTACTGAACGGATTTGAATGAAACTTGGTACATGGATAGGTTAGCATATAGGATATTTTATGCCTTAACTCATATGAGAAAAGCCGTAACATTCAGCTAGTAGTAAATAAATTATTAAAAAATGAAAGTTAAGTTTCAAACTGACCTTGTAGCCCTCTTCAACTTCAGTACAGTCCATGGCCACCCTGGAGGGGCCATCCATGGTGACGGCCAGGATACCAGCGCCAGCGTTGCACGTGTCAATGATCAGATCCGTTTTGGCACCTGGTCACATAGATAAAATTTAAGTATTTGCCCACTGCTGGGAATATTTATTAAGATTATTTTCTAAAGAAGCCAATTTCAACTGAGGCAAAACCTATTACATTAATTAAAAATCTAAAATATAGAAAGAATTTTGATAAAATTTTTATGGAACCAATCTGTAAGTATTTCATATAAAAATTGAATTTTCCAAAACGATTTATAACTGAAGGAGTTAGTAAGCTGTTAATTAATGCATTCGATGATAGATTTTGTTAAAAAAATTCCAAAGAATATAACATACCGGTCTTAACGGATCCCAATCCTGGTCCGTGCGCGTGGACCGCTGCAGGATCAGCATCATCTTTACCAACCTGATGAGTAGTAGCTTTTCTTTAATATCCAATTTTTTAATTAAAATTAAATAAACACTTTCTCGTGCCTCTCGAAGGAATCCAAGTTATACTTGCCAGGAAACACAGATACCGGAACGATAGTCCGATGAAAGTACCAGAGGAAGACTTTGTACAAAAGTCGTTTGCTTGAACACCTCTGTCCCATTCGTGTTTCTACCGTAAAGCAATTGTGTTTACACGGCTGTGTTTCGGTTTGAAGAGTGGGATATGGTAGTGAATTTACAGAGGTAAAGTGGAATAACACCTGAGTCTCTCAGGAATGGCAACGCATGGGAGGTATCATAGGCAAAACAGTATAATCTGTTATGTCCATGCTGCTCATGTATATAGACAACGGTTACCACTTTCCATGAGGTGGACCGTCAGCTTGTTTGCCATTCTAAGTTGTATAAAAAAAAGTAGGCGCTCCAAATGTGACTATGTTTATACTACATCTATGCTCATTATCCTCAGCACCAATCAAACGTTGCCACTGCTAAGGATTAGCTCCATATTGTTTAATTTCACTGCCATATCGCACTCTTCAAGCCGAAATACAGCCATGCAAGTACAACTGCTTCACGGCAGAAATACTAGTGGGACAGTGTTTCCAAGCAGATAAATTTTGTACAAAATCTCCTTGTAGTAAAAAAAAATAAATCTATACGGAATATACCTTGATCCTCAATGGAGAAGCTGGGATGTGAACTCCATTGAACTTAACATTGATGTTGTGGACACCGTTCTCCCGCGGCATGAACCTGATGGAGTACTGGTCTCCGTCGATGTTCTGGATGAAGCAGTCGTCTGTCTTGCCCGACGGGGAAATAATCTAAACATACATGATCATTTTAAAAACTCAATTGTACTATTCCGGATATTTCTTTTTCTGGTATAATACCTGAGAGGTAACTAAACTTTAAATTCCATTAAATGTCGAAAATTAACACTATTATTAAGAGAATTAATTTTTCATAATTTCTACTTGTATCTATTAACTGTTGGGCATAGAACTAATCTAGAAATAACTGAAGACATATGTTCATTAGTTTAATATCAACCAATGAATTTTTTTTTAATTAAAACAATTAATATTAATTCCAATCCAAATAGTAAATATATTAAATTTTCGACAAACTTCTGAAAAGCGAAAATTCTCGATTTTTTCAACTAAACTTTCTACTCTTTGAAAGTTTTTCGTAAAAAAATTTAACAATTATGTTTTAATATAAAACTGACACTACACTTAGGTTACTTACACATGTTATTGTTATATACTACATATTAATAAAATTGCTTTACCAACAAACAGTTTGTTTAAGTCCATACAAAATTGTACTAAAACAAAAAAAAACAAATTTCAGTAAGTAATCATTACATCTATTTGTTTTTATATTATCCAATATTGCTCCAAAACTAAATAAAAACTAGGAAAAAATAAAGTACGATTTTCACAGGAGAGGAGCGAGTCCACATATTAATTTTTATATCGCATCGCAAACTTGTAACAATATTCATCGCCCGCCCGCTTTTATAAAATATTAAGCATGTGGCGCGATTTATTCGTTAGTCACGTGCCCGGTCAGTTTTATTGCGTTTTTTGTCCAGAAATTTTGGGGGGAGGCGCGCTGTGCGCGTGTGGTTGGAATACGTAGGCCCATCGGTGTTTTTGACCGACTTCAAAAGGGAAGGTTTTCGATTCGATTGCTATTGATTTTTTATTAGTTTATTATCTCTGACTATACATACCGATTTAGAAAATTATTTTTCATATAAAAGGATTTATAGAGATTTTAAAATGAAAATAAATGGTTGTGTTTCAACCACGATTGAAGTCGAAGATATTTTTTGTTGAAAAATCTTAAATTATGGTACTAGTAATATTTTGCTGATAATTTTTCCTCTGACCTATACTAAACTTGTTTTTAAATTCGGAAGGAAGTAGATTCCTAATTGGAATAAGTACAAAGTAAATAAAATGGGAAATCATAAATACGAAAATAGTTAAGGATAAAAAGTTGTGCCTACCCAACAATGAATTTGGATGCTTTAGACTATAAAGCGAACAATTGTACTTCAAAATAAATCAATACCTGTAAAAACAATATTCTTACAAATTAATGTATTTATCTATCCATTTATCTTTAATTAGTGTATTTAGATAGCTCAGCAATGGACAGATAAAAGCTGACGTGATTATGAATCAAAGACAAAATGAGTTTTTTAAATCCGATTGGTAGTTCCAGAGATTAGCGCATTCAAACAAACAAACTCTTTCCTCTTTATTATATACATTCTTAGTATTAAATTTAAATAATACCAGATTTGTGTATAAAACTTTATACAACGAAATAACACAATAGCAAATTGACCAAATCCAAAAAAAAAAGGAATTTACGTAAACCGTCCACGTAACGGTACAGTCGGCCATCGATCATAAATCAGCGTACAGTCAGCCGCGGGCAACATGTTCACACGATAAATCATCGTGACCCCAAGTAATACTATTTATTGGAAGACATATTGTCTGAAACTGAGGTGCCAAGAATCTGCAATCCGATGCAGCTGAGCATTACATATTTGTTTATTTAGACAGACAGATAGATAGATTATTACTATCTACACATATAATAAAACTTTAGAGATCATTATCTGTACATAGAAAAAAAAAACGCTAATAACCAAGTCAGGATATGTCAGAAGTGAAGTTTTTTTTCAAATTTCTTATTTCTCTGTCTGTTTCTACGAGCTAATCTCCAAGTGTTAGACCGATTTAAATGAAATTTTGCATGGTAGTACCATACACCGCTGATCAACATTTTAGACTTTTGATCACGTTTTTTTTAGTTAAAAACTATAGTAACTTATACAGCTTAGTACACAATCTATTTAACTATATTTTGACCTAAAGCAAAGAGTGAGAACGACACCTCTTCACTGCAATAAGGTTAAAACATTAATTGAAGAAAGAACAAACACCACGCGGACAAAGTCGCGGGCATCGGCTAGTAAATAATAATTACTGTTAAAATAAGCGACAATCAACATCAGTACAACAACAACGAAACAGTATACTCTGTTGTGTCCATGGTACTACTCATGTCTATAGGCGACGGTTACCACTTTCCATCAGGTGGGCCGTCAGCTTGTTTGCCATTCTAAGTTGTATAAAAAAAAAATCTCATTTTAATATTCAGTTCCATTAATCACTCGACGGAACAAGCTGATGCTAAAAATGTAAGTATATATGCACTAATTATATACACCATGCCATGTGGTCCCGGCATGGAATAGGCCACCCCTTCCTTTTCCGTGGGTGTCGTAAGAGTCGACTAAGGGAAGCCGAGGGATGGGCAGCAGAGTCCCTCTTAAAACATCTCTAAAAGCCTAACTGCAATTGCCAACCCGCCTGCGTGGCAACTACAGGCAAAACTCCACTTATGGGGAAGACTTATGTCCAGTAGTGGACACTTAACGGATAAAATAATAATATAATATATGCACTACTAAACGTGCGAAACCGGGGCGGGTTGCTAATTTATAATATTAGTGAGGATTGAAAAGCTAAAAAGTAATTTAAAAATTAACTGATATTCACTGGGGGGGGGGGGGAAGGGATTGTTAGTAATGGAGACTGAGAATCCCATTGCTAGCAATATACCCAACTAGGTCGACCTCCTCACGGTTCCCCCTGGAAACTATCATGGTTAATTCCTGATGAATTCATCAAGATGAGCTAACTGGCCTGTTTTCATTCTCATCGATCACACCTCACTGGTGCTCCGCCGGCGTATCCCGTTAGCGCAGGCGGGGTTACCATTCCATTTTTACCCATCAAAAAAAAAAACGGAGACTCACTCTAGCATCCAATTCTCCTTTAGCCCCATTGAATCTAATATAGAACTGCGCTGGCTTGTCCACTTGCGCCGAGTCTGGAAACTGTGCCACCTCCAGCAGGTACGCGTCTCCCACCGCCGGGGATATGTACACCTTGAAGGGTGAGTCAGGAATATGTTGCTCGTTGAACTTCAATCCGATACGGTATTCACCTGGAGACAATGTAGTTACATGGTAAATAATCCATTATACCATACCACTCACATATTATAACCAGACGGAGACTTTGTACAAAAGTCGATTGCTCGGGTACCTCTGTCCCATTCGTATTTCAACCGTAAAGCAGTTGTGTTTGCATGGCTGTGTTTCGGTTTGAAGGGCGTGAATATGGCGTGAATTTACTGGGTACGGAGGAATAACACCTGAGTCCTCAGGAATGGCAACGCATGGGAGGTATCATAGGCGAAACAGTATACTCTGTTATGTCCATGGTACTGCTCATGTCATGCTATAGGCGACGGTTACCACTTTCCATCAGGTGGGCCATCAGCTTGTTTGCCATTCTAAGTTGTATAAAAAAAACCGTAGCAGCCGTGTGGTCCCGGCATAGAATGGGCCACCGCTTCCTTTCCCGTGGGTGTCGTAAGAGACGACTAAGAGAACTTAATGGTTGAAAGATAGGTAGCAGCGTCTCTCTTAAAACATTATCAATAGCCTATCTGCGGTTGCTAACCCGCCTGCCAAGCGTGGCAATTACTGGCAAAACTGTGGGAGTCCTATGTTCAGCAGTGGACAGGTAACATCCGATATAATGATGACTAATGAGATAAATATAAAAGTTTGTTTGTTTTTTACCAGTTGGAGTCTTAACAACTAAAACATTTTACGGGAAATTTAGCATTTATCTTTAAGAGGGTTATTTTTTCAAATACAGAATATCAGTGTTTTGCTCTTTTAAGGGCAAAGCAATAAACTGAGTTGTGACCATTTTGTGTTACTATGGCACACGCATGAAGGAAGGGAAAGAAGGGAAATTGTTAGTTTATATATTTTGTTTTTTTTTTTTATTTGTGCTTTTTTATTTTCATTCTTTTATCTCTTTTGCTGTGTATTATGTATATACATTTTTTTTTATTGTAATTTATGTCTGTAAATAATGTAAATAAATTATCTATCTATCTATCTATCTACATTCAATTGCCTAATAAAAAGAAAAAAAATATATAAAATTGATATATTAAAGTAAACAGTCCAATTAACCGACAACCGGAACACATTAATACTCTAATACAAACAACAAACATACCGACAAACGCACCAATAAATTTGCACAGCGTTGCAAAAAGCCGACGAAAATGTTCTAAAAACGTGATTTACATCTTTTGGGTAAAAAAACTTTATCGGCAGTGGGACGTCAGTCAATCTGAATAACGGGCTAACGATGCCACCAATATTTCTTCCCAGGGTCCAACTGGATCTTGGGGTTTTACATTTGTCGTTATAGGGGTCCGTGTTGAAGAAACCCCATTTAATTTCTCATTCAACATATCGTTATGTCATTCAAACGAAGAGTTTCGTACCTCCAGTCAAACCGTTTATAATTACTCTTCTCCGGGGGGAAAGGGATTGTTAGTAATGAAGACTAAAAATCCCATTGCTAGCTATACGATCTGGTTGGATATATTATCCAACCAGTGCGACGTCTACGTGGTTCCCCCTGGAAACTATCATGGTTAATTCCTGATGAATTCATCATGATGTGCTAACTGGCCTGTTTTCATTCTCATCGATCACCCTTCACTGGTGCTCCGCCAGTGTATCCCGTTAGCGCAGGCATGGTTACCATTTCATTTTCACCCATCAAAAAAAAGTTACTCCTCTCCATCCAAAGGTTGCCTGGAAGAGATCGCTCTTAGCGATAAGGTCGCCCATTGTTTTCTCATTGTAATTATTTCTTGTATTGTTTGTATCTACATATAATAAGTTTACTATTGTAATCTTATGCTGGAAACAATAAAGAGTATCTATCTATCTATCTATCTAAATCAGCCATTAACTGTCCACCGCTGAACATAGCTCTGCCCCTTAAGCCAGGGTTTCTCCAGTAGTTACCACGTTCGGCAGGTGGGTTGTCAACCGCAATTAGGCTTTGGTGATGTTTTAAGAGGGACGCTGTTGCCCATCCCCTACCATTAAGTACCCTTGATCGCCACGTACATGTGACACCCACGAAAAATAAATGGCCCATTCTATGCCGGGACCTCACGGCGAATCTTATGATTATATATATATATATATAAAATTCTCATGTCACGGTGTTTGTTACCAAACTCCTCCGAAACGGCTTTACCGATATTTTTGAAATTTTGTGTGCATATTGGGTAGGTCTGAGAATCGGCCAACATCTATTTTTCATAAGGGTGGTATTATTTTTGATAAGGGTGGCCCACCCCATAATTTTTTTGTCAATTTTTGTAATTTTTATTTTATTATAATTTAGCATTGAAAAATACATACAACTTTAAATTTTCATTGTTTTACGATCATATATATATATATATATATATATATATATATATATATATATATATATATATATATATATATATATATATATATATATAATCATGCAGAATGCGTCAACACTTCAGTACCGAAATAAGTAACAAGCTACATATCAAATACAATGAGTAGCTAATTTTAATTTTAGTATTTCTAAAAATATATTGTTAACTTTACACTCATTAACATTAAATAATCTGTCCATGAATAATTCACAATTTCAGTTAAAAAATATTAAACAAGATTAGCGGAGACGAGTTTTTTTGAAATGTTGACATTTTTTATTAGCACTCAAGGTTGACTTTCTGTAGGTTAAGTCTCGCGCGTCACAACCGCTTTGTAAATAGGTTTTGTTACAATAACCATTTACTATCAGGCGGGGCGTATACGTTGTCATCTTTGTACAAACACATTTTGACCCGATTGCTCTGCCAAACTAAATCATTTAAAAAAGCCGGTCAAGTGTGAGTCGGACTCGCGTAACGAGGGTTCCGTACAAAATCATTAAGTTTAGTTTTTTTTTGTGAAATAACTAAAAAATTATAATTTTCGGATTTTTCCTTTACTTGTGGTACATGATATTGCTTCTTGCCAAATTTCATGATTCTAATTCAACGGAAAGTACTCTCTAGGTTTTAATTCCCTTTGCGAATGTCAACATATGCGATATAAATGGAATATAAACGGCCATATTTTTTGATTGCGTCGTTTTAGAAGCTTCATTTTCTCACTGCTTTAAGAAACTGCAGATCTGAGTATATAATATTAATTTCAACTTGATACCTCCACGCGTTCTTAAGAAAAAGGGTCTGACACGCGAACGGACGGACAACGAAGTGATCCTTATAAGGATTAATAATAATAATATTAAACTCTTTATTGCGCACAATAGAGACGTATACAAGGAGTATTTATACAGAATGTGCATATACAAAAGGCGGCCTTATCGCTGAAAGCAATCTCTTACAGACAACCTGGCATAAAGAATGGATAAGTACAGAGAGAAAGGTAGATGGCGCTAGTCAGACACAGTAAATATATACAAGGGTTCCGTTTTTAACTTTAGAGATACGGAACTCTAAAAAAGGTAGCCAGTGCCATTCGGCATGGTGTAAAGAGTTTAACGATACCCCATACATTCAATTCTGTTTAGAAGTTATGATGAAATAAACACTTTCCCATGAACTTTGAAAATATTCCTTTTTTCACTACTTGTATAGCCTACAAATATATATTATATTTTTTAAGGCTATAATATAATAAAGATATGATTCACTGTATGGTCCCGGCGTAGAATGGGCCACCCCTTTTCGGTAGGAATCATAAAAGGCGACTAAACGAACCTTATGGTCGAAGGATGGGCGGTAGCGTTCCTTTTATAAAAATCATCAAAAGTCAAACTGCGGTTGCCAACCCGCCTGCCAAGCATAGCAACTACTGGTAAAATCCTCCAATAGTTAACTGCCATAAGGAACGGCCTTATGACAGTCTTATGGATAAGTCCGCTATTGTATAGTAAATCTTTTAATGTGTCCCATATAAATTATGTACAATAAAAATATTACAATATAAGACAATACAGCATATAAGGGGGAAAGGGATTGTAAGTAATAGAGACTGAGAATCCCATTGTTAGCAATATACCCAACCAGGTCGACCTCCTCGCGGTTCTCCCTGGAAATTATCATGGCTAATTCCTGATAAATTCATCATGATGGACTAACTGGCCTGTTTTCATTCTCATCGATCACCTTTCACTGGTGCTCCGCCAGCGTATCCCGTTAGCGCAGGCAGGGTTCCTATAGCATTTTCACCCATCAAAAAAATACAGTATATAGGGGAGTCCTATCTTCAACGGTAGACAGATAACAGCTGATGTGATGATGATGATATGATGATGATGATGACGACGATGATGATGACAAAATTTAAAATTGTGTTTCACATCATTTTAAAAAGTAAATAAGTTTTTAATTAAAATAGTTACGGAACCCTCTTAAAATATATCCAGCTTATACTAGGCCGTTTTATTTTCCATATGAGACGGTGCATCACGGTGGCCGCGCCGTCGTTTTCGGGTCATTTACATGCGAACAGCAGTTTTTGACTATGTTTTTGTTGATTCCCTAAAAAATAACTTTCAATTTTTTACATGGTCCCGGTTTATTGTGTGCGATCAGGCCGGTTCCACCTTAACTGTTTGATAAAGCTATTAAACGATTACTTTAATCGATTTAAAGTTAGTGTAAAATAATTATTTTACAATATAAAATGTTACTTTCATTTAATTTTATATCTTATTTATTAATATTATAAATGCGATATTACAAATTTTACTTTATAGATAGTACTTAAATGTTCATAATCTGAGTCAATTAGATTTAACAATTCAAGATATGGTTTATTAGTGTGCCAAACATTCAAATCCGTTCTCGACTATTTGAGTGAATAATAATCATTATAAAACAATATATGATAAATGCTTGAATCGATGATTGCAAAAATAGATCAAAATCGATTTAAAATCCGTATGAGATAAATATGGAAGTAAACCCAAGAATTCAATTGCGAAATTAATTATCAAAATCGGTTAACAATTTATTTATTTATACTTCACTGCACACAAAGATTAATATAAATTATTTTGATCAAACATAATACAGCAGGCGAGCTTAACTCTGTAAGAGTTCTCTTCCAACAAACCCTGATAGGAAATCAACAGTCAATTATCAGCAAGTAGGGTGGGTGCAATAAAAAAGCAACAGTGTGGTTGTGTTATCACTAAATAGTATAAAACAAAGTCGCTTTTCGTCTGCCTGTTCCTATGTATGCTTAGATCTTTAAAACTATGCAACGGATTTTGATGCAGTTTTCTTAATAGATAGAGTGATTCAAGAAGAAGATTTACATGTATAATAAATGCATAATATAGTAGAGAAACACTGATAATTTTAGAGGTTTTTAATGTGATGTAATGTGTACCCGTGAAGCCGGGGCGGGTCGCTAGTTATTTATATAATTATTTATAATTTAGCAAAGACATATCATAATATCGCGTGACTTAGTAAAATATAGACGAATGGAAAATGTCCTTCAGTTTCAATTCGCTTAAAAACTTTTGAATATGGATAAATTTTATTATTAGAATATTTTTGTACATTTACAATGTCAGTGTTTTTAAAAATATACTTAAAAATATTCAAAAATATTAGGTACGTACATACAACATCGAATGACAATGAATTTATTTTTGGATTTTCTATTTTTGAAAGAATTTATGCAAACAAGTTACCTACTTGCGTAACTAGCATATTCAATTTAAAAAAAAAAAAAACAAAATTTTATTATAAATTATCTAATCTTTGACCGAGCGATAGAATAAAATTTTTCTTAACTGAATTTTCATAATATAAACTTAGGTTTTTTTAGTTAGTTAACCACATGAACTTAAGGCGAACAAACAAATTTCAGATTATTCGAAGCAACTCGAACACAAAACAGAACAAATTAAAGAAAATAGATTTTTTTACATTGGCCTATTAATAATAGTAAATCAAATTAATTTGCAGGTCATCATATTTACGTAATTCGTAATTTTTTTTTTAATTTTTATAACCACGTGTCAACTTTAAACCAAACATGGTATCACCGACCTCTCACAGAATTCCAAATAATGATGTAGGCTCTATGCAAAGTGGTAGTATTGACATGTTACCAGGTTCGATGTCCGGTGTATTTCCTCTTGTTTCTTATTAAATGTTTTTTGGAGAATAAAAACTGAAGTTTTTGTTAACAAAACATCGCAGCTGGCGTATTATATAATATAATATCTAAAAATACATGCAAATGCATACAAAGTATGAATACCACCATAACAATAAGAGGAAGTGAGGTCACTGTTTCAGTTGAAGAAATTTTTTTGTTTTTTTTTTGTCATATTGACCCTATTTTTTTCAAAATATAGCCAAAAGTAAACCAATTATAATGATTATTTTTAAAATGTAAATGGTAACCATTGCTGACGAGTCCATACTGTGTAACTTCACTGCCATATTTCAATCTTCAAACTGTAACAAAGCCATACAAAGACAGCTACTTTACAGCAAAAAAACGAATAGAACAGAGTATGGTCTTCATGGTCAGCCTTTAACTGTCCACTGCTGAACATAATTCTCCCCTTTGGGGGGCTTTGCCAGTAGTTGCCACGCTTGGCAAGCGGATTGGCAACCACATTTAGGCTTTAGAGATGTTTTAAGAGGGACGCTGCTGACCATCCCTCGCCCTCCCTTAGTTGCCTCTTACGTTATCCACAGGAAAGAAAGTGGTGGCCAATTCTATACTGGGACCACATGACAAGAGTCTAATCTTGGATCTAATAAAATCACCATCAAATCCCACAAATAAGATGCACCGAAAACGTACTGCTAACGTTCCGACTTAATATACTGTATAGTGACGTCACTACCACGCCGTCTACGCATAATTATATACAATTTATAATTGTCTGTAAGCGTCAGCTGCACCTAATTACAGTTTAAACATCGAGGGAGAAAATATTTGATTTGCAAATATCACTTTATTTGCATATCACATAACCTTATGGGATAGTGATGGCTAATCGTGAAACTTGGCTACTAGCAACTCTCTCTCTTTCTCTCCTGTATCACTCTCTATGACATAAAATAATATTATTCTTTTTTTTGTTGTAACAGAAATTATTTAGATTTTTTTTATATCTATCTCTCTCTTTCTCGCTTTTGATTCTGTTGTTGTTTGTATTTGGCTTGTCTATATTACGAGTACACATATATTCTCTTGACTCCGCACGGTTTTTTTTAATAGAATTTATCAGATTTTGTTGTTGGGTGTCTTTTGGGATGTCTGTTGTGTTTTAATGTCATACAACAGCAATCCTCTCTCTCTCTCCTGTGTCACTCTCTATGACATAAAATATTATTCTACTTTTTTCTGTTGTAACAATAATTATTTAAATACCTATAACTTTTTTTGTAAATCTCTCTCTATCTCCCTTTCTCGCTTTTCATCTTGTCATGTTTGTATTTGGCTTGTCTATATTATATATTCTCTTGACTCCGCACGGTTTTTTTTTAATAGAATTTATCATATTTTGTTGTTGGATATCTTTTAGGATGTCTGTTGTGTTTTAATGTCATACAACAGCAACTCTCTCTCTCTCTCTCTCTCCTGTGTCACTCTCTATGACATAAAATAATAGTGTACTTTTTTTTGTTGTAACAGAAATTATTTAAATTGATTTTTTTCGTAAATTTGTCTCTAGTATATCCATTTTTCGCTTTTCATCTTGTCATGTTTGTATTTAGCTTGTCTATATTATATACTGTCTTGACTCCGCACGGTATTTTTTAATATAATTTATCAGATTTTGTTGTTGGATATCTTTTGAGATATCTATTGTGTTTGTAATGTAATACAACAGCAACTCACTCTCTCTTCTGTGTCACTCTCTATGACATAAAATAATATTGTAATTTCTTTTTGTTGTAGCAGATTGTATGTACGTATTATTTAGATCTATTTTTTTGTATCTATCTCTATATTTCTCTCTCTTTCCTGCTCTCCATGATAGCATGTAGTAATAATTGTATATGTTTGTCTATATTTCATTAGATTTACCAGAGGGAGACTTTGTACAAAAGGCGATTGCTTGGGTACCTCTTTCCCATTCGTGTTTCTACCGTGAAGCAGTTGTGTTTGCATGGCTGTATTTCGGTTTGAAGGGTGGGATATGGCGTGAATTTACAGGGTACAGAGGAATAACACCTGAGTCCTCAGGAATGGCAACGCATGGGCAATATCATGGGCGAAACAGTATACTCTGTTATGTCCATGGTACTGCTCGTGTCTATAGGCGACGGTTACCATTTTACATCAGGTGGGCCGTCAGCTTATTTGCCATTCTAAGTTGTATAAAAAAAAATATTTTAATTAAATAATAATTTAAAATTGTGTTTACAAAAAAATGACTTCAACTGTGGCAAGACCAGTTATTTTGATTTAATATCGAAACTAATGAACCGATTATGATGTAACTTCTATGAAACCAATCTGTAAGTATATCCTTACAGATAAGAAATATAATTTTTGAAATCGGTTTATAACTGACAGAGATATAAGGTAACAAACGTAAAAAAAAATACAACCGAATTGGGAACTTCCTTCTTTTCGAAGTCGGTTAAAAATACTTGTTACTGACTAATAATGTAGGTGATAGGTGAAATATTTTTTTATTTAAATCGATTAAGCATTTTTTTTTTTTTAGTTTATCCATTACAAAGAAAAAAAATCAAATCTTTCCTCTTTATAATATTAGATTCAATCATTTATGTTTTCATTTACTACCAAATAAGCGGTATTTATTACGTCTAGAAATAGTTACACGTCTATAAGTAGTAAAAATAACTTTACTATTTATTTATGAACATTCATTCGGATATCTCAAGGCCACAGGTCACCCCTTCTGTTCCCGTCGGTGTCGTAAGAGGCTACTGAGAGAGGGCGACGGATGGGCAGCAGCGTCCATCTTAAAACATCTCCAAAGCTTAATTGTAGTTGCTAATGTGCCTACCAATCGTGGTTACTGGCAGAACAGCAAAAAATAATGAAAAAAAAAAAGCATCCTCCTTGAATCCAATACTGGATCCAATACATCTCAACGTAATTAATAAAGCATTAGGGAGGCAAACAAATAATTAAACATCATTTGTCAACTCAATTCAGATGGTGCACATAAAACAACCAACTCCCTTTACCTTGACCCCATACAAAAATCCCAAAAAATACACGCACAGTGGGCGAAAGCACAGAAACGTTGGCCAAAACCCATTCAAAAGTAACATTCCGTCATAGCGCTTTTCTGTCCGCCGGTGAGTTTCAAAACTTTTTTTTTTTGTCCAACGATTATATCCAAGAGGCGGTCAATTAAAATGACTCTTAAACACCAGTAGCCCGGAATGCTGGCCCTAAACTGAATTTGTCCCTCCATCCATTGTATTCGCGGTGACAAAAAAGGCGCGCAGCACCCGACAAAGAAGCGGACTCTTTTTGTCTCTGGATATTCCATGAGTGTATTGTGATTAGAAATTTTTGAACTATCCAAAGTATAATGACTTAAGTTTTAGGCATGTTTTTAATTTGAAAGTTTTGAGGCGAGAGGAATTAGTTTTTTTCGACCACATTCTTCAGTGATTGAGAACACTGTTTGTGTTGAGGTTATTATTTGAAATGGCGCGGAAAATCATCTGTCGCATAAGAATTACAGCAATGCCTTTAAATGTTATGAAAAAAATTCATTCTCATCACTCAAAACATATTTTTCCATAAAATGATCAGAAATTTAATAATAATACGAATTATGATTAAATTTCTGACAAAAAAAATATTTAAATTCTAAATTTAAAACTGACAGTTCTTTTTTCAAACTAACAAACTCTTTTATCTTTTCTTATAAGTCATGAATTTTTCATTTCTCTTGTATATATAGAGAATCTAAAATCTAAATTTTGCTCTATAATTTCAGTAGTATTTGTAAAAGTAAAAATAAGGTTGCACTTACGGTTTCTGATCGATATAATGAGTCAGTCAATGAGAATATCTCACTTTATATCAAGACGTTAAAAATTTCACCACTTTTATAAATATATGAAGTACCTATACTTTTTCTCTATTCAGTATGGTAGTAGATAGTGGTAGACCGCCATCAATTAATACATTTTATGTAGTAATTTGGTGATAAAATAAAACGCTTTTTTGTCAGAACTTTACATAGATACTCCTGTAAAATTTTCTAGATTTAACATAAAAAAAGGTTTCTCTTCTCTAATTAATATTTTAGAAAATTTCAATATTTGTAAAGAGAGAAAATATGACGAGTTTTTAATTAATATCTATTGATTAGCTATTGATTAAATTTTTAAAGTAATCATTGCCAAAACTAAAACCAAAACTAAAATTTTGGACTTTTTCAAACAGCAATTTAGTTTAACTACTAAATATATGTATAGGTAAATATTTGGAATGAAAACTCTGTATTGTTTCCCCCAAAGAAAGAATTGCATAGAGACATAGTTTTTTATTATCAATATAATAGATAAAAAAAATCGTAAGTAAATATTTTTATAATTTTCATTATTTGCACAATGTAAAATAATTTTATTTTTTCTAATGAAATGAAAGAAAAAATTATATCAATGTTAATGATCGTTTTATTATTCAACATACAAACAAACGTTCCGTTTCACCCTTTTATTTTCGTCTCGACACAAGCAATGATAAAAAAATATGTTTAAAATTCGAACGCATCCAAACGCCGCCGACAAAGCGGCCGGCGTTGCTAACTTATCTATATTTATAAAGTATACAAAAGAAAACTTGACGAATTCCGCCATATGTCATATATATGTTGAATTGTGTATATTTCATTTTTGCTGTTCTATCAGAGGTCATTACTGTATTATAAAAATATAGAGTTGATTTAAATAAAAAGTAAATCAAATAAAAAAGTATACCAAATTGGCGTTACACTGAAAAAAAAAAAACATAAGTTTATTCTATTTGTAAAGATATATTTATATCTTTATTGATATATATTAATGGAAATTTGAAATAATTAATTAATGATTTCATTAATTTATTCATTCAAACTTCAGTTACTTTTTCTTCATTCAATTACTCCTAATAACCGAAAAAAGTAACCTAAATGCTCACTACGTTGATCATAAAAATGATAATGAAAAAATTTTATACTGTAAATAACTGTTTATATTTAATTTAAATATATAACAATAATTTGCCTTCAACATCACAATTCAATTATTAAAAAAAAAAAAATAAACAACCAGTAAATGTAAATTGGAATACTAAAAAAAAACCAATACTTACGAGATGACAGAAAGTTTTGACAACTTCAGAAGAAGAAAAAGATTTCGAGATATGTTATATTGATTACTTCCTGACTGGTACCTCGCCTGTATTATTGGTATCTTGTACCAAATTCATCATTAAAATAAAAAAACTGTCAGTTTCTACTGCTATGGTATTGGCTATAACGAATCAGTTCTAAGGGATGGCAAATATCCACTGTGTTTTCTATGTCTATAAACGACAGTTTCCACTATCAGGTACACTGTCAAATAGGTACTTTATATATATTATATTTAATAATAATTATATTATATCCGAAATTTAGCAGTATTAACGGATATAAGGAGTTTTATAGAAATATTTATGTAGTTACTACTAGCAATATACGGGAAGAGATCAATCTAGTCATAACAGTTCTGAATGATTGTCTGAAGATAGATCGATGTAATTATTTAATGATATAAATTAATGAGTTCCATTAACATTAATATTTATGGTTATTCTTCGCAATCACTGGCCGTTCAGAAACGAAACATCGTTTACTACTTTGGAAGAGGAATACATCACTCTATGGTCAGTGTAAAAAAAAAACAAAAACAAAACTTAAAAAAATGGAACTGTCAAAATGGTTCGCAGTAAATTTTGCCGCGCTCGCGGTCAGCGAGCCACCATTGGCTAGTGGTGGGGTAGGCGTGGTCAACATTCGAATAAGGAACACTCGATTTATTTATGAAGTGCATTTGAGTGTTTATGCCGTTTTTGCTGTGCTCTGTGGTATTGTAAGGTGGGGGACGTTTAGGGACATTTGAATTGTTGATTACGATGTGTTTCCACGATAAAAGCCTCGGCGTGAAATATTTCGTTTAGAATTTACAGTGAACGTGCGATAACCGGTGTAATTTAAATCTCCCAAATAGTTTTGTTTGGAAATAAAAATCGTTTAACAATTTTTCATCTGTGGAAACGAGTCTAATACTAAAGTAATAATTTAAAATTTTCCTCTACAAAATCAATCGTTACTAAATTGACATGAACCAATACGCAAGTAATATCAATCAATTAGGTAAATCAATTGAAAAGGAAATTAACGAAGATATAAACATAAAAAAAACCTGTAAGTTTAGATTCTAACCCCTTAATAAGCAGAATTGACTAAAAAAAAAAAACACTTTTAAAACATAAGTAGATACAGTATCAGCCCCGGGTTACTTCGAACAAAAATAATGTTTTGATATTTATGCAACCAGTTAATTTTACACTGCTCTTTTCACTATAAATTAGCTGAGTCTTTTATTACAACAATATATGTCGATGCTTTAGAAAGATGCATATTTTAAATACGTTGTTATAATATAAAAAAGAATACCCTTATTTATAAAAATGACAAAACATTGTAATGGTTAATATAGATTTGAAGGATGTTTTAATTATAATAAATAAGCGAATATAAATATTTGTTTATTTTATTGATTTAATGCTTCTAGATGGTTGCATAGATTCATTTTCTACTTTTGTCAATATAAAGACAATGCCAATTCTTAACGTAATGATAATTAAACGAGTACAATTTAAAAAAAAATACTCACCAGGTTCATCGACTTTGTAAGATACGTCGCAGGACCCATCCTTTCTATCCTTGAAATCGATCTCTGCTTTGCTGGGGCCTTCCAGAGATATCGCAAGTTGTCCCGCTCCCGCCTCACGAGTCCAAACATTGAACTCATTGAATCGTCCAGCCTCTCCTCGCTCCAAACCAGTACCACCAGCCTTCACCAAGTGAGCCCCAGAATCCCGGAGAGGACCCACCGTGAACTGGAAGGGTGAGCCTGGGAAGAAATTAAGGAATTTTCTTTACACATTTTGTAGTTCGTCTGGAAGAAAATGTTGCGATAGTACCGCCATTTATACCACTTTATCTTAATTAATTTACTGTATTCATTATTTCTGTACTGTTCTTGTCTATAAGCGACGGTTACCACTTTCCATCAGGTAGGCCGTATGCTTGTTTACCACTTCAGTGGTATAAAAAAAGCAGTTTTATTATTTATATTACTCAATTCATTTTCCGACATAACAATACCAGTGCTGATGACTTTTGTAGCACTTCTTAGTTACTCTCATTACAAGTGACGCCTCTGACCTTATGCCAAGCTATGATACCAGCTTAATAAACTCACCAGGAATATGAATCTCCCTGTACTTGACAGAGACCGTGTGTACACCCAACTCCTTGGGCACAAAGTGTACCGAGTACAGGCCATCTTCGACCTCCTGAATTTCCGCATCTTCAGAGACACCCCCCGGACTGGTCACGGTGGCAGCCAGGTCGAATGAAGTGATACCTGATGAACATAAGGTAATGTCATAGTTATATACATATGTACATACCTACATAATAACTGATCACATCAAACGTTGTCTTGCCTCAAAAAAATATAGAGGGTCATTTATTGGCTTAAAAACTATTAAGTCTCAAGTTTGAATAAATAATAGACATAAAAAAAAACATCGAAATCGGTTGGGCAGTTTTGGAAATTAGGGTAATCAAACATCGTAACACAGACAACCTCAGATGCGTTCCTTATTTCTGTGGGAGATGCCTATTTATATATCATCATAGTCGTAGAATACTGACGGATCTATATATGTAATCTTTGTCAGATCCGTCAGTATTCTACGACTGTGACGATATGGCAGATTTAAAACCATTTTGAGGATGCAAGTCTTTTAAGTAAATAAAATTTAGTGGTCCAGACTGCCAGTATTTGAATCGTTGCAGAATGATTCACATGCTGGCCAACATACAAAAAAAAGTAGGTCAAGTTAATGTTATTTATTTAAAAGTGTAAAAATTAAATTTAATAATTTATATTTGGAACAAATTATTATTGTTAAAATTTTATGGGCCCTGGTTGCCTTGATTTATTAAGAATTTATTTATTTATTATTAATTCCAAACAAATTACCAGGCATTTTAAAGGTGAGTTTGCAATTTGTGCCGACTTCAGTTAGCGGAGCTGGATCGCGTTGCCTCTGAATCTTCTCTCTCTGTCGGTTGCTACCCTCGCCGGTCACCTGATTGAAACAATACCATAGATATTTTTTAAATATCCATTTCTCCTCTAATAAATTCTCAACCCATACGATCTAAATGATCGATTCATTAATTCTATTTAAACTCAGATTTATAGGATGTATACTTCTAAGTCTGTAATCTAAGATTTTATTTGAATGTGGCGAGGGATGGGCAGCAGCGTCCCTCTTCTAACATCTCTATAGCCTAACTGCGGTTGCCAACCCGCCTGCCAAGCGTGGCACCTACTAGCAAAATGAAATGCTGCTAAGAATTGTAGTGAAATTGCTGAACATGCAAATATAACACTTTAATCCTTAGGAATAGCAACGTATTAGGGGTACCATGAATATACATGGTGCTGTTCATGTCTATAGACAACGGTTATGACTTTCCACCATATAGACAGTTAGTTTCTTTGCCATTCTATGTTAAATAAAGTAGTCAAACAAACATATTGGATTAACTATGCTTTCTTCGAGCCATTTAGCTACTAAAAATGTGGGGGAATGGATGAAGTGAAGTACCTTGACAGTAAATGGTGACCCCTCTACGTGGTGGTCGGCAAACTTAAGGTTTATGATGTAATAGCCAGGTTCGGTGGGCTTGTAGCTAATGGCTAGAACACCATCTTTACTGTCGGCGCATTGGATTTCCGCCTTGCTTGGACCTGATGAACAACGAAATATGAAGTTAAAAACAAGACACTAAATACCTTCGACGTTTAAAATCTAGTGCACTTTCATAACACAAGCGTACAAATTAACAATACTATATTTATCAAACCAAATTGCATTTTCACTCTGTATTTCGATCATGATTTACAGGCATTTTCGCAAATTCTTTGTCATTACAAAGAACTATTGTCCTAACCAATTCTCTCTTCAGTCTTGTGACTGAGAATCATGGTCTCTCTATCAAAAGAGAGATCATGGTTCTCATAACGATAGTACTGAGTGGAAAAATTAGATCGCGTTTGTTTCCCTTTTCTTTCTATCAATTTATCTCGTTCCAATAACTTTGGTCTGGTCTATATCTATATAACTGTGATTCTTCCCTTACAAAGATCATTACGTCTTCTTCACATCTAAGCCTTTGCTTATACAATCGCCTTTCTAACAATGACTATATGTGTAAAACTATTCTAAAAAAACATACATTTATTGTCAGTAATGTATCATAGAAAGATTCCTAATCTGCACATGTTGTTTATCCTCTTAACTCGATATCTAAATTGGCTACAAATAAATATGAGTTTCTAATGTTACCTTCAATGGAAAGTGAGAGACCACCATAACCAGCATTCCTGGTGTCGACTGTAAAGGTATTTTCACCGTGGGTCTTGCCTTCTTTCAGTGCTGTGCCGGATACCTAAAAATCATACAATGGGTTTATTAAATCTTTCTCATAGACCGCTGCCATATTTCTCGGCTTTGACTTCCGCAACAAAAAGCAGAACCGCAGTGATGTACAGTCATTGTGTATATCATTATCAATGCATTTATTTGTATTTAATAATAGGTAGTTCCATTAATACGAAGAACTATATTAACATCATATAAATACTCTATACTCTTCTATTTATTTGCTCATTACGTTGCTCCGGCAGTCCTGTTATTTTCGTTTACAATCGACTGGTAGATAAAGCTATATAGTTTTAAGTCCGCCTTCTGTACAGTCTAAATGTAGTTAAATTCGTTAATAAATAAATTGTTAAATCAAATATGATAATAATGACTATGTTTGTCATTTCCAGCAATCGTTTCGACTTCATCTGGAAGTCTTCTTCAGAGGGAGTACGACATTGCGTCACAGAGAAAGAAATTCTTGGCGTTAGAAGACTTTCGAATGAAGTCGAAACAATTGTCGGAAACGACAAACATAGTAAATTCATCAAAATCCCGTTTGAAGAATAGACATTTTTGAAATCGTTTTTCAATTAATCTACTGCCCACTTTAAAAAACAAATTCAGCTGAGAAGAACGGACAAGAAACTCGTGTTTGTACTATGTCGCTGCAACTATCATTTCCTTTCTTATAACGGACACTTACCTGGACTTTTTTAGCATCACCAACTTCCTGTTCCTGGACTGTGATGTTGAATGGTGAGTTTTGTATGTGAACACCCATCTTCTTTACGGAGACGATGTGCTGACCGGCTTCACGGGGAGTGAAGCTAATGCCAATATTTCCTGAGGGCAATCGTTTCAGGAAACAAGGCTCTTCTAAGCCTGATGGTGCCTGACGACAGAAAATGATAAATGTTTAATATCTCTTAAGAATAATTTTAGACGTTGGTATGATTTCTTTTGCCATAAAAGACACGACTTGATAAAGAGATAGGATAAAAATGAACGATCAATAAATTTTTGATGGCACTACATATAAAATAAATCCTGAATATAACAACTGTATCTTCATGACCATTATTTCAGACATTATGGATGACCGATTGCCGTGTGGTTCCAGCATAGAATGGGTCACGTCTTCCTTTCCCGTGATTTTTCCTTCCTTTCGCGTGTCGTAAGAATGGGCTAAGGGAACTTAACGGTCGAGGGATAGGCAGCAGCGTTCCTCTTAGAACACCATCAATCGCAGTTATAGTGACTGCGATTGCCAACTCACCTGCCAAACGTAGCATCTACTGGCAAAACTGTTATGGTTCAGCAATGAACAAAAAACACATTTCCCCTGGTTCCATCTTGATTAATTCTTGTTGAACTCGTCACGATAGGCCAACTGATCTGCCTTCATCCTTAATTATCATCTATCACTGGTGCCAAGCCAGCATATTCCGATAGCTTAGGTGGAGTTACCATTCCATTTTTACACATTAAAAAAACCTGGTGTTGGTCAGGAAGCTTCAAATTTATATTATGACTATATCTAAAAATCTAGAAGATACGATAAGATATAAAAATATACAACACACCTGGATAGAAGCATTAAGACTGCGGATATCATTGTCACTGATCTTGCCAGGCAGGGTAACTTCGCTGCAGCTGCCTACAGAGATCTGATTCCTCTTGCGTCCTTCGCCGGTAACCTGGTAACATTTTTAGTAATTAAACTTTCTTAATTAATTACTGAATGATTTTCATCGTATCATTGTCTATCAAGAAGATTGATTATTACATAACTACGACTACTAGATGGGAGAGAAGATATTGTTAGTAAAGGAGACTAGCAGCCCAATGCTAGCAATATACTCTGCCAAGTCTACAATCACGATGTAACAACTAATCAGCTATCCCTCACTGGTGCCCCGCCAGCGTATATCGTTAACACAGGCGGGGTTAACATTCTATTATTATCCATTAAAAAAAAACTACTAATAAATTACCAGCATCATGAGACATTATATTGGAAAAAGACTTGTCTGTAAAAAACGAAAAGTCCTCAAAAAATCTACCAAAACCTTGAAGAGGAAGAGGCCTTGTGCAGCAGTGAACAGTAACAAAAAAAATACTAGTATTAAATTCTGAATAAAGAATTAATTTCGATGCTAGAATTCAGCGTACCTTTGCAATGAAGGGCGATCCTCTGATATGCTTGTCCCCAAATCTAATAGAGACCTTGTACTCTCCAGGAGCTGTGGGCAAGTACGAGACGGCAACCGTGCCATCTTTGTTATCGTGGCATGTAATCTGAAATATAATAAAAAAGTTTATCGGCAAATTTATACCATAGAAACTTGTACAAAAGTCCTCTGCTTGGGTGTTTCTGTCCCATTCGTGTTTCTACCGTAAAACAGTTGTATTTACATTGTTGCCCTTCGGTTTAAAGCTATTCTATTTATTTTATATAACAATGGAATTACAGGGTACAGAGGCATAACATTTTAGTTCTCCAGAAACAGGAACACATGAAGGATATCATGGGCGACACAGTATACCCTGTTATGTCCATGATACTGGTCATGTCTATAGGTGACAGTTACTACTTTCCGTTAAGTGGGCTGTCAGCAACATAAACAAATTGCTTTTTACACTTGTAAATATACTAATGATACACCTGTTAATATGTTACAATTTTCGTTGTTTTCCATGTGGTCCCGGCATAGAATAAGCCATCTCTTCTTTCCCCGTGGATGTTATAAGAGCCGACCAAGGGAGAGCGGGGGATGGGTAGCAGCATCGGTCTTAAAACATCACCAAAAACCTAACTGCGGTTGCCAACCCGCCTGCCAAGGGTAGCAACTACTGGCAAAACTCTCCTTATGGGAAAGGCTTATGTCCCGCAGTGGACAGTTAATGACTGAAATAATAATAATAAATTGTGTGATTAAAGAAGAACCTACCTCAGCCTTACTGGGTCCTTCAACAGACATAGACAGCCCGCCAGCCCCGGCGCCTTTGGTGCTGATAGTGAATTGACTGGGCTCACCGCTGACACCGCTCACCAAACCCGACCCATAAGCCGTCACATAGCCAGAAGAGATGGAATCCACTGTAAACTTGTATGGAGATCCTAGAAGGAAAACATAAGATATATAAAATTGACTACAATTGTCACAACTTAATTTACGACAACGTCAACAGAAGATAACCAAGATGTCTATTGGCAATAAAGAATCTAGAATCCAGTCTATCCATTCTACCGATAACGAAGATGGTAGTCGCCAAAACACTTGAAGTATATGCAATAAATAAATATACATAATGTTAAAACAGATTTAAAAGAGTAACTGTCGAATTTCTTGCGGTCTCTTCTCAACAGATAACAACTTTCCGAACACTTTTTTTTTAACGTCTGGAAAATGCTTTATGCAGACCCATACACCTTGTGGGGGGTGAATGGGTACTGTGGGAATCCCCCCGTAAGATGGGAATGTACCCACCAAAAACCAGACGATATACCCTCGAGGTGCCATATGTCGCGGAGACATGGGTTCACTTTCGCACTCACCATATCAACTTTCCCGAACCCTGTATTCATAAAAAAATAACAATTTAAAAGTATTTGTAAACAAGTATTTTTGAATAAAAATTATTTGAATTTGAATTTAATGATAATATAATAAAATTGTAACTAGACAATATCTATACATGAAAGATATTTTAAAAAAATAATATGAAGAGTCTTAATAAGATGTTTGTTTGCCTGTATGTCTCTTTGTATATTGGTACCAGTATCACGCAAAAACTACTACATCAAATTAAATGCGGTTTTCGCAGTTGAAAATCTAATTTAAAATCTGGTATATGCCATCAAAAAGTAATATCTACGTGTACGAAGTAATTTTAGAATTTTAGAAGTTTTGGCCTGCCCTGTTCGATGGTATAATTATTTTTTACCTAATATCTTTCTTCATGAAAATAACTGAAATTGACTTCAAGATATTGTTACGAAAAAGATTTTTTTTATTTCGTCCAAACTTTTACCCGCTGTTCTAGGCTAACTAACTCTTTAACTAAGTCTCTACCAAAATTCAAGTTGGAAATTGAAAGAATCAATAAATAGCATACAAATAACTCTAACGCTTTATATAGCAAAGACTGTTGCATATCTGTTGTGCTGTATTGGAAGTTAAAAAATTCTATGGCTCGTGGGAAAAATGTCCAAATTCACTGCTACTTCAAGTATCATAAAGAACTTACCCTGAACATGTTCTCCGTTGTACTTGACATAAAGCTCATGGATGCCCTCTTCTCTCGGCTCATACTTGATGCTGACGGTGCCGTCTCTGTTGTCCTCAATGACAGGCTGGTCCACGTGGCCGCTCGGCATCTTTATTTCAGCTGCAACGAGATAAGCAAGAAGAAAAAAGAAGTTAGACACTTTGGAAAGAAGAAATATCATTTTGGAAGTTACTTCGTTTAATTTGTTGTATTTTTAAAGATTTAAATTGTCAAATATACGTATTCCTTAATGCGACCATATCTAGAATCTTATTTTCGTCATCATGGTACCATTGCCATCCTTTAGACAGACGTCTAAACAGAGGAAAACTTCGACAAAACTTTTCTTAAAGCAGCCCATTTTCCTAAACTATAAAATTGTATTAGTTTTTTAAAAGATAAGTTTTATCACACAGCCCGCCCTTTTATTTATTTCTATTTTTCCTTTCGAAACAATTTACAATATTTTATCTTTACAATAACGGGCAAACAACAATATTTATTTATTATATTATCAATATGTACTTTTTCACTTTTGTACAGAATGAAAATTAATCAGCTATTAGTTGGCTGACTATTTTTTACGATATTTTTAACATTTGATACTTGATGAATTATAATGATTAATTAGGAATTCTTCAGAATAAACAACAATATTTCAAACGTTGCGATAAAATCATAAAACTCCAGTGTATCTTTGGTCTATTTAAAGATTAAAAAATAAAAGTTATTTCAAACAAACCTTTCCTAGTATCAATATGATATATAGTGATGAAGTTTAGAGGAGTGTAATTCAATCCAAAACCGGTTTTATTAAAGCTTATCTCGTGTGCTTCTCCAAAAACAATTGGTATTTCCTCTTTATCAATTTCAGAAACTGAGAAATATTTCCTCAAGTCTAAATAGAAGTCAGCCACCTCGTCCCAAGAGACTTCTTTCTCGTTGGTCCCAACGATCGAGTTCCAAAGGCCACTCATAAACGCCATTTATTAAATTTCTTGAAGCACTTTGAAATTAAAATGTGTTTGAGAATGTGTAGTGTGTTAAAGTTTTGACATTTTTAGTTTGTGTTTTATTTGGTTTAGCTATAAAGAATATATTTCAGAATTACTTTATCAAAATGAACTTATTTAGGTATATAATCATTTTTTTAATTTTACGATTGTTTTTAGTAAAAAAGATTTAAATAAAAAAATATATATTTAAAAGTCAGAGAAACAAAAACTGGAAACTTAGAAGTACTATCATAAATAGAAGTCAGCCATCTCATCCCAGAAAAGTAGACTAAAAGCCATTAAATAATTTTCTTTAAGCACTTTTACATCAAAATGTATTTGAGAATGTACAGTGTGATAAACTTTTAACATTTTTCGTCTGCATTTTAATCAGCTATAATAAAATAGAGGTAGTGGCAATTAGATACCACGGGAATGAATATTTTTATATAAACCATATAATATATAACATTCGTGTTTATCCAACTTTCTAAAACTTTTTTCACGAAGCTATGCCAATTTAAATCTACGCATCAGTGATGATTAATTTGAAAACTAAAATATTTATATTCATTTCGCCTAATGTCACGTCCAATTTATATTTCCGGATATTCCAAAAATGTGTTAGCACATCGTATGTAAATACGTCAACATCTGCAAATTTAACTATACACGTGTGGGATTCCATCAGTGTACCATGGCCTGCCATGATTGCAATATATCAATACTAATATTATAAAAAAGAAAAAAATTACTGTTTGTTTGTAAGGAATAATACACAATAACTACTTAACTAATTTTAAAAATTCTTTCAAATATCCAAAGCTGCATTATCAGGGAGTTTTTTTTTATTATTTCAGCCCTTAACTATCAGCGGCAGTTATCAGCGAGTAACATAATTCTATAGACCCGTACGAAGCCCGGCTTAATCGCTTGTATGTAATATATATTTTGAAGTTACAATTAATTAAATAATTATACAACAGAAAAAAAAAATTAAGACTAAAAATAAACTTTTTTTCATTATCATGAAAAAAAAAGTTTTATTCAATCAAGTCAATAAGAAATGTCTATATGTTTTTATTAAATCTAGAGACGATATTACGAAGGACTCGTTTTTTTATACCACTGGTGGCAACAAACGTACGACCCAAGTGATTCTTTGAAAATTTCATTAAAACGCTTTAAATAATTTTAAAGATTAATAACATCAAATATAGTGATTTTTGCATATTAAGATATTTCTAGAATGAATACTTACACGTGAATTTAAAAAAAAATTGGCATCACTAATTTTTACGTAGCGAAAGAAATTCGACGGCTCGTGTTAACCGACGATACGTTAACGGCCAGATGTCATCAACAGTTTATAGTATTGATATAGTAATTTTTAAACGTGTAAAAATATTTATTTAATAGTTCAAACACGACGTGGCAATACATAAATTATTCGACTGTAATATGACATTTTAGTAAAGTTATTTTATTTAAGAATGCCATCCGTATTTCTGCCATGAAGTGCTTGCTTAGTTATGTTTCGGTTTGAAGTTTGGAATATAGATGGCAGTAGAATTACAAGGGTACATTACCCGATGGGAAGAAAGGTTTTCGTGTGGCGATCCCGTACGGGCAAACGCGGACTAAGACGACCCCCACTAGATGGAGTGACGACCTCAAATGCACTGCAGTGAGTCAGTGGATGTAGATGGCTCAGGTGGTCTACCATGAAATGAAATTCCGAATTTTCGGGCTTAATTTCATGTTTTTGTTCGTATCGAAATCGAACCAGTAAATGGAGCTTAACATTTCGTTCATCATAAATCCTATCCTAATAGTCCAGAGGAACGATATTTTAACATTTTTAATAATTTTAAACGGCATATATTATGTAAATTTAACATCACATTTCTGTTTCGATCGTCCTCGAAATTACTGAAAATATTTCATAGTCTTCTGGTCCGTTCCTTATGACAGTCTACGTGGGAGGCCTATGTCCAACAGTGGACGGATAATAGCTGAAATGATGATAATGATGATTAGCTTAACACCACAGTCCACAGGAATGGCAATGCATGAACAATACCATGGGCACTACATGTATTCGATTATAGATATTTATGTCTATAGGCGATGATTACCACTTTCCACCAGGTGGGTCATAAGCTTGTTTACCATTTAGAATCATAAAAAAGTATCATGACATTTTTTTTTTATACAAGAAAAGGAACACTCTAAAGAAAACATTACGACAAACTGTCTAAACAGCATCATAACAGTAAACTAATATCTTCCTGTTTTGTTAGACACGTGCCCAGTTGTGGGACGTTAATAGGTTATTATATTTGTATATTAAAATTCCAGTAAAATTCTTCTCGCAAAAAGCAAATAGGACTGTTTTAAAAACGTTATGTTCTTGAATTTTATATGATTAATGTTTCAGTCCGCTATTTAAATTTCAGATCGGAATTTCTTTTTCTTACAATAAATCTTGTATTTATTTTAAAACTTCTTAATGGTGCGGTGTTTAGATTTATATATATATATATATATATATAGCTCAAATATCTGAATGGGTTGGGGGGAAAGGGATCGTTAGTAATGGAGACTAAAAATCCCATTGCTAGCAATACTGGGTGTATTGCTAGCAATGGGATTTTTAGGTCTACTAGGTCTACTTCCTCGTGGTTCCCCCTGGAAACTATCATGGTTAATTCCTGATGAATTCATCATGATGGGCTAACTGGCCTGTTTTCATTCTCATCGATCACCCTTCACTAGTGCTCCGCCAGCGTATCCCGTTAGCACAGTCGGGGTTACCATTCCATTATCACCCAAAAAAAAAGTATGAATGGAATGGAAAAATTGTCCTTAAACGTCTAAATGGAATAGTTTAAATGGCAATTTGGTATACAAATATATCATATTCTAAATTAACACTCACACGATAATTTTGGTCTTAATTAATAGCAACTGTTTCGGTTTGAAGGGTGGGATATGGCGTGAATTTACTGGGTACAGTCCTCAGGAATGGCAACGCATGCGGGGTATCATGGGCGAAACAGTATACTTATACTCTGTTATGTCCATGATAAAGCTCATGTCTATAGGCGACGGTTACCACTTTCCATCGGGTGGGCCGTCAGCTTGTTTTCCATTCTAAGTTGCATAAAAAAAACTGTCTGTTTTCACTAGACTCATCAAATATATACTAATACAAAAACGATTTACTAATATTATAAAAAAATAAATTTCATCATTTAACTACTTTATCATAAAACATGCCCAGTTTAAATCGCTTTATATTCACAGAAACGTATTTGTATTGAATATTTTATAAATAAAGATACTAAGATATTTTGTTTGAGGTACAGTTTTATGAAAAATAGTTAAAAACAGAACTAGCTACGAAGTAACGAGTAATATGTTCGCGCTATTCACTTTATAGTACTCGTAAGTCATCACTAGATGGCGTTGCATATCAACTTCTATCATACCGACATCTATTTCTTATAAACAAAGTGAAAACGGAATCGTTAACATAATTTTAAGGAAGTATTTTATTAATTAAATAGAAAATTTCCAAAACAAACATAGAACACGAACTAATAGGTAATATAATAATAATGTAAATAATGGGAACGAAAAAAATTTCATTTCCATACATACTTGATAATTGGACGTACAAATGTCAGTATATTATAGGATCAAATTTTGTGTCGTTTTTCGGCTCATGATTCTTGTTAGAAAATTTTAAATTTAACTGATAACATTGCAGGTGACTCAGAACCGTTCCTTATGGCATGTCTATGGGGAAGGCCTTTATTCAACAGTGGACCGATAATGGCTGATATGATGATGATGATGATGATAGTCTCTTAAAGGGTTGGTAATATTGGAAGTATGGTGCTGGCCACCATAGTCCGTCTGTTTACTGTATATCTATCTATTTACTGTATAGATAATCTGGTAGTATTGTTTTATTGTTACCCTATTCCCTTTGGCCGCAACAGAATAACAGTACTTTGCTCTTTTGAGGGCGAAGCAATAAACTGAGTTGTGACCATTTTGTATTGCTATGGCACACGCACAAGTGAAAAATTGTACTTGGCTTAATGTATTTTAATTAATTAATTCATTATCATCATCGTATCTTTTAACTGTCCACTGGTGAACATAAGCTTCCCACTAGGGGAGTTTTGCCAGTAGATGCCGCGTTTGGCAGGTCTAATGGCAACCGCAGTTAGGCTTCGGAGATGTTTTAAAAGGGACGCTGCAGTCCATCGGTCGCCGTCTCTTAGTAGGCCTCTTACGACAGCCACGGGAAAGGAAGGGGTGCCTATTGTATGACCACATGGGAATTAATGATAAATTAATGTTATTGATTGTGATTTCACCCTGTATATAGAATTAATAAATGTACACAGACAAGATAACATCTGCCGTGTATTGGCAGTGTAATTATAAATTATTTCAAGCTAAATAACATCAATACGTTGTTTGTATAGGAACAGTTCCAATATATTAATTATGATGTGAGTCAAACGGCCAAATGTTGATAACCACTGGTTATTAATAAACTTATTGACAACTATTTATCCGACCTCCTTTTTTCGACAACTTCATTAGCATACATAAGCTTTTGAAATTAAATTTGCGTGGTCCTAGTATAGAATGAGTTATCGCTTCTCGACCTTTTGGCTAAGATCAAAGTGTAGTATATACTCTCAAATAAGTCTACGCAAAGTTCTGTTTCGATTCTGAGGGCCACTTTATAAATCTACTTATTAATAAATATATAAATAAATTGTATCGTTAAATAATACATGGTATTTTTTTTTGATGGGTGAAAATGGAATAGTAACCCCACCCCGCCTGCGCTAACGGGATACGCTGGCGGAGCATCAGTGAAGGGTGATAGATGAACATGAAAGCAGGCCAGTTAGCCCATCATGATGCATTCATCAGGAATTAACCATGATAGTTTCCAGGGAGAACTGCGAGGAGATCGACCTGGTTGAGTATATTGCTAGCAATGGGATTCTCAGTCTCCATTACTAACAATCCCTTTCCCCCCAATACATGGTATTAGTACACACCTTAATAGTACCTATATATTTAAATATATATCACGTAGATATTTGTAATATTAAATACTTCGCTACGTTATATGTATATGTAATTTAATATATTTTGTTAAGCGCCATAAAGCAGCGTTGATTTTAAAATATGCACATACGCAGTTCGATCAACGTGTTTTTGTTTTGATTCCCTCGATATACGACTACCGCGATGCTATTTAATTAAAAACAACACCCACAGACAATTTTGGTTATGGGATGTATTCGGCTGAACATATGAGAAGGTAACTACATAAAATATACATTCATGTATATATGTATGTACTTATCTCTACCAAGCTCTTTCCTATGACTGGATTAATCGTAGCATACGTGAGGAAAGGATTTGTAATTTTTTTTTATACAACTTAGAATGGCAAACAAGCTGACGGCCCACCTAATGGAAAGTGGTAACCGTTGCCTATAGACATGAGCAATACCATGGACATAACAGTGTATACTGTTTCGCCCATGATACCCCCCATGCGTTGCCATTCCTGAGGACTTAGGTGTTATTTCTCTGTACCCTGTAAGTACACGCCATATCCCACCCTTCAAACCGAAACACAGCCATGCAAACACAACTGCTTCACTGTAGAAACACGAATGGGACAGAGGTACCCAAGCAATCAACTTTTGTACAAAGTCTCCCTCTGGCAAATAATGTAGACTAGTTGTTTCATTATCAGCAATTTAACCTGTTAGGTCGACTTCCACGCGGTCCCCCTGGAAACCATCGTGCCGAATTCCAGATGTATTCATTACGATGGATTAACTGACCTGCCTTTTTCGGTGGGGAGGCGAGTGGAAGAGATAGTTAGTAATACGGACTATACAATCCCATTACTAACAATGTACCTTGTCAGGTCGACCTCCACGTAATCTTCCATGGAAACCATCGTTCTGATCCTATGTATATTCATCATCAGGCTAACTGACCTGCTTTCATTCTATCATGTCATCCCTCACTGGTACCCCACCAGCGTATACCGTTAGCGCAGGCGGGGTTAACATTACATTATCATCTATTAAAAAAAATCTGTCATACGCTAACATACAAATTTGTTGAAATAAATATTAATAACTTTAATAACAAAATTTTTTTGCAACTATATAAATATATACCGCCCGTCTGTCTTTTAAGAAAGCTGTTAACAGCCGGCGTCGGAAATATTTCAAAAATGTTTAGTTTATAATATCTGAGAATGTTGCCACATTCCCATCATCATTATTATAATTTATGGCTACAATTTGTAAACATGGCGACTCAAATAGATCAATGGTGGCCCGAACAACCCGTCAGCAATGACTCTGTTCCACTCGGATTTCTGTCACATAGTAGCTTGTTTTTATAAAGCCGAATTCCATTTTTAAAAAGGGGGTTACAGTAATAAAGATAGTTATAATGGTAACACTAAAAAATCACCGCTAAGTTGACACACGTGTTACTCAGTAACTGAGTTAGAAACCCTTTCAGCATATTTGTAAAGCTTTTGATAATTCTGTTGTTATTTTTTTAATTTATTGCGTGTTATGATTTACGAGTATAATAGATGAGAATTAACGGGAACATTTAAATAAAATATAATAATTTACTTAGTTCTTCTCGACATTTCGACTAAGTTACACCGACCGTGGTTAATAGTAGTCTGATTAACATATCAGTTAAATCCCGTTTAAGTTTGTGATACCATCGATTGTGTGCAACATATAATGTTAAAGTATTGTAATAAACTCGAAGAAAAAAAAATTCATGCGCCACTTTAATCTAAGTAAATTAAATATTGCTCTTATTCAATCTATGTTAGCTGAAGCCAAATCAAAAGATTTTGAACATCACTGTAAATTATTGATGCCCATTAATTCCTCTCTTTCCATGTCTAGGGAAAGTAGATAAAGCTTCATTTGAGAAATCAGTTCAGGATACGATAGGGCTGATATACCCGAAGAAGGTGAAAGCCCTTAAAATTAGAAAAAAAAATCCCGTTTGTTATACATATAAAAATAATACAACCGATTTGGGAAGCTCCTTTTTTCATGTTCAGGTTGATCGTAAAACGCGTGTTAGATTGGTCGGAAAAGATTAATTTCAGGCATAAGTTACATTAGTTTAGTTGCTATATCAAGTTTGATGAAAACAAGTCCACCTTTCCTCACCCTGCCTCTGATATTGAACGCTAAAATACGTTTTCTGTGTTGGCAACCTCTTTTAATACAATATAATCAGTTATTTATTATTCCTGTTTTTCTCAAAACAAGTTGAATCACTTCTGTTTGTCTTAATGTAATTTGCTTTCTGCTTGATTACATTAATAGCTCGCATTTTTTATTATTTGTTTAATAATTGTGGTATAAAAGTAATAAAAATTTAAAGAAGTTAGTGTTTTCAACCCCTTCAAAACAAAGTAGGTTTTTTTATTTTGTTTTATGCAACTTAGAATGGCAAACAAGCTGACAACCCACCTGATGGATATTGTAAATAGCAGGATGCAGTAATAAAACATATATGTATTTGTGATATAAAATGAAAAGTTTAGTGAAAAAAATACGAGACATGCCTTATAAAAATCTGACATAGAACAAACTTAAAAATAATACATTGTTTTAAAAAACCTGAGTGTCAACAGCCAGTATTAAAACTCCAACAATGGAAAGTGGTAACCATCGCCTATGAACATATATAAAAAGAGGTTTACATTCGTTTGTATTTTTTATATTTGTCACCTCATAACTCAGTTGGTAGGCCATCAGTTGTAAACTGAGGGCCTACCATGATATATTTTCCGAAATTTCGGAACCAAACGAAACATAAATTTGATGTTAAAATTACATAATACATGCCGTTTGGAAATATTAAAAATGTTAAAATATCGTTCCTTTGGACTTTTATGATAGGATGTATGACGAACGAAATGTTAAACTCCATTTATTGGTCCGATTTTGGTATAAACAAATACTCGAAACTGAGTCCGAAATTTCAGAATTTCATTTCATGGTAGACCCGCTGGTTTGGAAAATTTCATTTATATCTGAAAGAATATACTACATGCAGATTGGTACAATAAAAATTTTACCAAAATTATTTTAACAGTCTAATTTTTAGATCAAAGTTACTTGTGCGTTGAAGTTTAAATAAATAAATAAATAGGTTACAACAAGTGAACACAAAACTAAATATTTTCTAAGGAAACCTGGTGGTCTATCATGAAATGAAATTCCGAAATTTCGGGCTCAATTTCGTGTTTTTGTTCGTATTAAAATCGACCCAGTAAATGGAACTTAACGTTTCGTTCATCATAAATCCTATTCTAATAGTCCAAAGGAACGATATTTTAATATTTTTAATAATTTTAAACAGCATGTATTATGTAATTTTAACATCAAATTTCTGTTTCGTTCGTCCCCGAAATTTCGGAAAATACTTCATGGTAGGCCCTCTGAATCCGTAACGAAAACGGATGAACTCCGTTCCACAGGAACTGCAATGTAGCTGAATACGAAAATATATTGTAGTAAATAAACTCATATAATTATAATTTTGTGGAAAGCATCGTGATGTGTAACCGCCGCAGCTGCTCTATATACATGGTGTTTCAGTTTCACAAACTTTTTTTTTATGCTACTAAAATTATTTACGTGGTGTTTTATTGTACTGATACCTTCCAAGATGAGCGTATTTGGAGGCTGTAAAGCTCACCCACTTGATCAAATAAATAAATAAAAAAGAGATTTTTATGAATGAAATGGAAAAGTAAGAGGTCGCCACTCAAGTAAACTTAATTTATAAGCATATTTGAACAGTCATTTCTCGTCACATTTATTTACATAAGTGCACTTTTTATGTGCATTTGGCACAATATCATAAATGCTACAAAAAAGGACGAAGATAGCAATTTAGTTGTATTTGTGTTTGCTGAAACAACTGTTAACTATCCATTGCTGAACATAGCCTCCCCCATTAGTAGGGGTTTTGCCAGTAGTTGCCACGCTTGGCAGACGGATTGGCAACCGCAGTTAGGCTTTGGAGATGTTTAAAGAGGGACGCTGCTGCCCATCCCTGCACCATAAGCTCCCTCACTCGTCTCTTACGACACCCATGGGGTTACCTGATAACTTCGTCATTTATAAACCGATTTGAAAAATTCTATATCTATTTTTATCAGAAAGATTTTCTTTATAACTTTCTTGTAGAGATTTTATCAAAATCGATTTGGTAGTTTAGTTTTTAAATACAAATAGTTGGTTTTGCAACGATTAGAATTGTGTTTTTCAATCGACTTTAAAAAGAAGGATTACAATATAAAGCATTATGAGACTAAACTAACGATCAACTTATGAACATTATAATAGAAGGTAAGATAGAAGGAAGGAGAGGGAGAGGGAGACCGAGACATAGTTACATCAGGCAGATCAAGGTAGGAGTTGGTGTCGTGTCGTATCAAGAGGTGAAGAGACTCGCTGAAAATCGTAGTGAGTGACAAGAGCTCCACCGAAAAGAGCGCAGCTCTTAAATAGGATAGATAGATAGAGACTAAATATTGAATTTTAAATTATAATTTATATATATATATATATGTCACTTTATGATGTGTCAGTCATTTCAGTGGACATAATGTTCACACCTGTTAATAGTGCGTTATTTATATGAACACACCTTTGTTATTTATTGTAATGCATAATATGACATTTATGGACGATAAATAATAATAATACGACGACAATAAATGCTAATGACATTTAGAATTACATATTAAAATGTATCATTGCATTCTCACTGTCATATTTTATGCATTTACATGTTCATTAACATCTTTATGTAATGCTAGGAACAAGGAATTACATAGAAAGAATAATAAAATAATAAAATAAGCTGGCATAGTGTGGCCAAGTATTGACAGTAGAACATTCATTTTATAGTTGATCACAATTATGGACAATATCGCCGTGTGGTGGTACAGTTTCAGTGAGGAAACAGAAAAATTAAATTTAAATTTAGAATAAACAAATACACAAAATAATATTTTCAAAAATTCACCTATATTTTCCAATTAATAACACCATCCCGTATATTTACATTATATTGGTCGTTTAATATTTTGCGTAAGCGACGCTTGCTGACTTTAATTCTGGAAACTGGAACAGATAGGCTAGATTAATGTACGGTCAGCAACGAAATCTCTATAGCTATAATACTTGAAATAGTTCTCAACGTTATCCGTATTAATTAAGATAAATATTGACCCGTATGTTAATACAGAATAAGAGGTATATGACCAATTTATATGTGACAAATTAAAAAAAAACACTTCTTTCAAAACAGTGCAGTAGTCAAAATACATGGATTAAAATAAAAAAAATTTCTAAGATGTTCCTGTTCTAAGTTATAATCAACCTGTTTTTCATAACTTTAAAGCAAATCCGTTCAAACAACCGTACAAATTGAGTAACAAATTTGCAAATATCTTTATAAATTTTTACATCTATAAAAAAGTAAAGTTTCATTAATTCACTCATGTATTTTGAGTATACTACATTCGCAAAGCGATAAAACTAAACTTGTACATTTTTATTTATTCTCTCTCTCTCTTTTTCTCTGTCTGTCTCTGTCTCTCTCTCTCTCTCTCTCTGTCTGTCTCTCTCTCTCTCTCTCTCTCTTGCTTGCTGTCTCTGTCTCTAACTTTTAACCACACAATCGAAACGACATCGTAACATTAAAAAAGGGCATATTTCTTTAACAAAAACCGGTAGCACACCGGCTATTCCTCCGATTTCCGTGGTGGTGGACAATGGTAGCCACTTATCACTAGATGAGACGAATGTCGTGTCTTTCATGTTATAAAAAAGTCCATACAAAGTAATATAACTAATCTTGTATATTTTTATTTATAATTTTAACTTTGACTTCCAAAAGAAGACGGCTCTCAGTCCGCCTGATTTTTGTGAATGCGAAATATGTTTCGCGATTACGCAGCGAATTCCGAAAAGATTTACAACATTTTTTATATAATAAGTAAAGTTTTCTCCCATGTTTTTCCCATATTATTTTTATTTTATTTTGTGGCAATTAAATGAGTCGTTTTTCTAAATTATTATAAATGTAAATATGCGATTCTAAATTCAAATATTTTTATTGATGTGTATGTTTTTGTATGTGTGAGTGGGTGGATAGGTGGGTGTGTTTATGTTCGTAATCGAAATGGCTTTTATGCAAAGCAATTTGTACTTGCGATAGTATGCGAAGTCACATAAACTGTACGTACAAATAAGGAATATAATAATCTATTAATAAATTTCGAATAATTACGTTTTTCCTAAATAAATTATCAGCGGTTTAAGTAAACTTTTTTGCTGACCGTCCGCAAAGAATTGATGATACACCCATGTTCTGGCAATGTCGCATCTTGATCTTTACAACTATAATCTAGTACAAGTTACATGCATGTAATTACTGCAAGCGGTGTATTGATACAATTAATTGGAAACTACATTACTGGAACTGTGTAGCTGTGTGTTAATATTAATATCCATAGGTCGCTGGTTCATATCCGGCTCGAAGGACCATTCCTGTGTAGCTCTGGAAGAGTTTACTGTAGGTTAATTGCTGGATATGTTTTATTTTTATTTTATTTTTTATACAACTTAGAATGGCAAAGAAGCTGACGGCCCACCTGATGGAAAGTGGTAACCGTCGCCTATAGACATGAGCAGTACCATGGACATAACAGAGTATACTGTTTCGCCCATGATACCCCCCATGCGTTACCATTCCTGAGGACTCAGATGTTATTCCTCTGTACCCTGTAAATTCACGCCATATCCCACCCTTCAAACCGAAACACAGCCATGCAAACACAACTGCTTCACGGTTGAAACACGAATGGGACAGAGGTACCCAAGCAATCGACTTTTGTACAAAGTCTCCCTCTGATATATTGATAGAACAGTTGTTATTACACAGGACACACTATTATAATACAAAAAAAAACACGTCTGTTCGGCACGGTAATTTAAGCAAGAGGGTTGCCATGACATAAAAATAAAACATTAAATATTTGTTGGGTTGCCAACAGAAACTATGTTATGAGCTGGCTTTTCAGTTGTTTAAACAAATTATGCAGTACAAAAAACGGCAGTTTCAATTATGATGAAATTAAATGTGAATGCCGTATGCCCCTAGCATAGGAGAAGCGACTAAGGGACTAACTTAATAGCAGCAGCGTCCTTTTTAAAACATTATCAAACCATAACATCGGCTGCAAGTTTACAACTTTACAACCGACTTCAAATAAAAGGAGTTTTTCAATTCAGTCGTAATTTTTTTATGTTTGTTACCACATAACTTCGTCAGTTATAAACTGATTTGGAAAAATATTTTTTTCTTATCTGCAAGGATATATGTTCAAAATAAAAAGAAAGAATCGTCTGCTCTCGTTTATTTGATTGGTTTATTTATGTTATAAGGTATTATATATTTCCCTTTTAAAATAAAATAAAATAAATATTCGTTATTATTAACAATTAATTTAATCATATATATATATATATATATATATATATATATATATATATATATATATATATATATATATATATATATATATATATATATATATTTGTAACCTTTATAATATAATCATTTTAAGATTGTGTCGATATATCAAACGTCCCCAAAGCGTAATAATCTGGGCCGTACATCGTCAGTGAGCCGTGACGGAGCGAATGGTGGCCAAGAATGCCGCTTCAGAAGTGTACATCCGCTGTTTGATGTGTACACATATATTGTAAGGCTGTGGCCTTTCGTTGCGCTAGAGTGGACGACTAACCTAGTATTGCGGAAAAGCTCATAAATTTTAAAGTAAGAACAACCGGATTAACTTATATGTATTTTAGTCAAACGCTCGACTAGAGCTTTCTCATTACATATTCATACATTAATATATAAGTATAGATATAGTTAAATATCCACTGCTGAACATAGGCCTTCTCCGTAAGGGGGGGGGGGGGGTAGGTTAGTAGTTAACACGCTTGGCAGGTCGGTTGGCAGCAGTTAAACTTAGGTGATGATTTAAGAGAGACGCTGCTGCCCATCCCTCGACTATTAAATTCCCTTAGTGGCCTCCTACGACACCCATGGGAAAGGAAGGAGTGGCTCATTTTATGCCAGGACCACACTGCAAATTATAGTTGGTATGGGAAAATTGTACAAAAGTCGATTGCTTGGGTACCTCTGCCCCTTTCATGTTTCTACCGTAAAGCAGTTGTGTTTGCATGGCTGTGTTTCGGTTTGAACGGTGCGATATGGCGTGAATTTACAGGGTACAGAGGAATAACACCTGAGTCCTCAGGAATGGAAACGCATGGGGGGTATCATGGGCGAAACAGTATACGCTGTTATGTCCATGGTACTGCTCATGTCTATAGGCGACGGTTACCACTTTCCATCAGGTGGGCCGTCAGCTTGTTTGCCGTTCTAAGTTGTATAAAAAAAAATATCCGTCACACGGACAAAGTCGCGGATAAAAGCTAGTACTTACATAAAGTAGAGTACTCTCAATGTAATAAGCTCGATTGCTAAATAAAAATGTATGAAAATAATTTCAAACAAACCGCACGCACCACAAACGGTTAAAAATCAAATGTTACGATACATATAACCTAAATACTTGTACACCGTTTGATCTTGAACAAACCAATAAATGTAGGTGCAACATATGAACAGCTGTACTATCTTTAGATTGTTATTAAAAATATAAACATGAAAATCATTATATCTTAATTATTCGTAGTTGAGTAATAAAAAAAAATGTCTGTTGATATTTTTTCTTTTTTTATTGAGTTATGAGTTACGACTCCATTACTGTTTTATTATTATTAGATATATATTTAATAATTATATATGTATATTTATGTATTATATATTCGTAAACGGCTATAAAGTATATATTTATTTAATTCAATATTGTCTAATTTTGTGTTTCGTTTACTTGTATTTTATTTTGTGCAAATTCTAGTGGCTGCCAAATTACTATTTAAGTATATAATTATGTATTGTTTTAGCTGTTTGTTTGCCTTAAATAAATAAATAAAAATAAAAAAATCTTTGCTAGATATTTATTTATTTATTCATTAGTACAAATATGTGTACATGGCGGAGTTAATGCTAAAAGCATTCTCTCCCAGTCAACCATAGGGAAGTGTCAGAATACTCGAATGCGGTACTATTAATTATTGATGTACATACATACTAAAATTACATATATAATATAAACGAATAAATATATATGAATAACAAATATACTTACACATATATGATATATACTATATATATATATATATGTGTGTGTATATATATATATATATATACACACACATATATATATATATACATATACATATATATATGTGTGTGTATATATATATATATATGTGTATATATATATATATATTATATATATATATATATGTATATATATATATATATTGGATTAGAGAATGAGATAAGTCATATTTAAGAAGCTAACCCCTAATAAATTATGTTAATATTGCATGTTTTTTTGTCTAAACCAAAAACAACCAATATTATTTAAATTAAAGGGCAATTGATTTTTTCTTTTGTAATGGACAAACACAAAAAACAATAAAACGATTTTAAAAATTTCTACGTCTACAGAACACTACATTATTAGCGAGTAACTTGGGCTGTATTTTATTTTTAAATAACCGTGCGAAGCCAGGGCAAGTCGCTAGTGTTTCGTAATTAAGTATATTAATTGGGCTACAAATATTAAAAGAATCGCTAAAAAGCACGCGCTACCATTTGCAGTATTCTGAATCAGCAAGGAAAATATGAGTTCACAGGAAGACAGCCATCTATCTAGCTATCGAAATTGTAGGCTTCCACATTTCTCATTGTCCTTAATACTTTATATTCTCTAACAATTGTTATAAAGTAAATAATAAATTTTGTTGCACAGAAAATAATGCCGACTTCAACCGTGGCAAAATAAAGTTAACTCAGGTGTTATTCCTCCGTACCTAGTAAATTCACGCCATATTCTACCCTTCAAACCGAAACACAGCCATGCAAACACAACTGCTTCACGGTTGAAACACGCATGGGACAGAGGTACCCAAGCAATCGACTTTTGTACAAAGTCTCCCTCTGGTAGAAGAGAGGTAGAAAATTTGTTTAAAATCTATTCTGAAAGTTAATTAATCCCTTCAAATAAAAAAGAATTTTCCAAATCGATTTATAAACTACACAGTTATGAAATATCGAAAAAAAATAACAACCAAATTCAAAACTTCTTTTTTTTTTTTAAGTCTACTGAAAAATTCGAAAATTATAGTTATAACATTATTAATACAAAACTGAGTCGATCATTATACAAAATATAAAAAAAAAAATTATACGTGCTAATCGCTATTCTGACAAACTACATGTCTAATAACCCGCACACCCACATGTTTAATATTATATTTTAATACAAGTAAATCGTATTAACACTAAAAATACATAACATTTGGCTGCGACATCTAAAATAAAAATCATTATTAAATTCTAAATTATCGACAATAAAACCAACTCTAGTTATGACATCTCGACATAAACAGCCGAACGACTCTTCTCCAGTTTTTTTTTGAGGTATTTCATAAATACTTTGGCCGGTGATATGGGTAATTAATAAATTCAGGCCACTGTGTTTTACGGCTAAAATTTATTTTATCAATACATAACATGTCTGGCCATAAATACTGTTACATAAAAACTTTTCTTTTATTCAACTTTAATTGTTTTGAATTTGGAACACGTTTATTATTTAAAAAAATTCTTTCGATTTTACGCCATTTCCCATATTTATTCGTGATCAGTATCAAATTACAATATGGAATGGGGTGTTAAAGAAAATAATATTGCAGTGATCGCCTTGCTCAAAGTGGGTATGGAGCCGTCGGCCATATTCCAGACACTTCAAAAGCTTGGTATCAGCCGAATATTCATATATCGTACTATCAACAGATACAACACTTCCTCTGTCGAAGACCAGAAAAGATCGGGGCGGCCGCTTGCTGTTAGAACTACAAAGGCTGTTAATGCTGTTAAAGCCAAAATTCGTCGATATCCCATTAGGAAACAAAAAATCTTATCGCGAGAAATGAAGATTCCCGTTAGGACTCTATCGCGTATTATAAAACAAGACCAGAAGTTCGTTGCTTATCATTGAAATATAGGACATGCCCTAAATCAATCTTTACAATTAAAGAGAACGAATCGATCAAAACGCTTTCTGTCGTGATACGCAGGTGAAAGGCACAGAAATATCCTCTTTACCGATGAAAAAATTTCCACAATTGATGAACACTACAATAAGCAAAATGATAAAGTGTGCGCTCACAGTTCTAAAGAAACTGCTCAAGTGGTCGGAGAGGTACAACGTGGTCATCATCCTGCACAGTGACGGTTTGGTGAGGCGTGTCTTATCAAGGAGTCACAAAACTATATTTTTGTCGAAAAGGGATAAAAACTTTAGCCAAAGTGTATCTTGATACAGTCTTGGATCGTGTTGTGAAACCTCTCAGCAATGCACTTTTTAAAAATATACCGTGGACTTTCCAGCAGGACTCTGTACCTGGTCACAAGGCACAAACTACCCAAGCCTGGCTTCAAACCAACGTTCTGAAGTTTATAAGATCTGAAGACTGGTCCTCATTTAACCTAAACCTCAACCCTTTAGACTTCAAATTATGGTCAGTTTTAGAGGACATTATTTGTTCTAAACGGCACGTTTTTTACGTAATCAGGTAACCATCTTGAAACAAGTTATGTTCATAGTAATGTCCAGATTGGTGGCAGCATGGTAGACCGGGTCGTTGGTGGCCTCATGAGATGGTTGTGTACAACTAAGATCTCAAAGCTCAAATTGCATTCTTAAATGGATGATCAGAAAAAAAAAATACAAATTCAAAAACGCTTACAATTAGGTTTATTTTTATTAAAAAATATTTTTTTATTTGATTATTAGGTATTTATTTTAAATGAGGTACTTAAAAAGCGACAAATTAAAAATACCCGTAACTGACGAGCGTGTATGAATAGATTGATGAATGTGGAGGAAGCGAAAGAGGTGTGTTTGATTCAGAGCAATTGGCATTCCAGAGTTTCTCCTCCAGTAGGAGTATATTTATGTGTATGTTACATATAAAAAAGATACTCATAAAATCCGTGATGATATAATCAAAGGCAATTATCGACGTAAAAAATAAATGTAACACTTAACGTCCAAAGTACAGGCTAGTCTACTGCCAACTCTCTGATTAATCTGGTTTATTAACGGTCTTTTTCATCACCGAAGAGTTAGCTCTAAAAAATACCTCTTTTTAACAGGGCGAAATGAGCATACGGCTTATCTTATGGTAAATGATTACTACTAAATTGCAGATGTATTGCCGACATTTTTTAATATCGGTTAGATTCAAACCCACGACCTTTGATGACGACGGGTTTATAAATCGGAATACCGTACTAGGTTAGCAGGCCACCAAACTCTTTAATAAAGATGCCATATTACATAGACTTAACCATATTTTTAAAAGTAGACTAAAAGAGCATCTTCTATCTCTATGAACATATTTATTTATCTGTAAATGTGGGTATATTATATGTATATTTGTGTGTGTATGTACGTGTAAATATATGCATAGGTGTATTATGTATATTTATGTATATGTGTATTTATACGATTAAATATAATGTAATTAATTTAATTTTGTCTAGTTTCTTTGTTTGGAAATTGTCACAATATTGTATGTATACAATATTGCTCTACCCGCTGACATTGATGCTCCTTTCCACTTTAAGTGTTGCTGGAGGAGAACTCTATTAGAGTTAAGCTCGCCTTTGTACATTTGATTACCTCTGTCATATTTTTATAAATAACTGGTGTGTGCAATAAAAAATTAAAATAAAATAAATAAATATTAGTCATTAACAGTTCACTGCTAAATATAGGTCATTCGCTATTAGGGGATTTTGCCAATAGTTGCCACGCTTGGCAGACGGGTTGGCAACTGCAATTAAACTTTTATGACTATATGAACTTAACAATGTTGATAAATTACCAAGGTAAAAAAAAAAACTTCTTTTAATTCCCATATACCAATGGTCAACCAAAATATCCATTATATTAAATTTATTAGACACAAAATAACATATTAAATTAGTTGGTGAAAAAAATAATAGCTGTTCAAAATAAGAAATAAAAATCGTTTAGTTATTTCAGTGTTATGATTGTAAATCCAACGCATCACGGCCGTTCGCCCGTTTGTTTTTAATGCGTTTTAGTAAATATTTTCAATGATTTGGACTTCAAAATGTTCATTTTATATGTATGGATTTTTTATTTATATATACATGTACTCATTTTGTTCATTTATATATAACTATAATTGTAAATTAATTAAATAAAAACTTATTTCGCTATCGGGTGAAAAGTGTACGGCGTAGCATGTGTTATAAATCGCGTAGCACTGTCGTAGCTATATATTATCTACTGTTCGCTAATTTATTTTAACACATATTTCATTGTATTTTTTTTTTTTTATTATTTTAAATTATTTTTGTGTATTATTTGTGCAGTGTAAGTGTTGCCAACTTAATGAGAAAAAAAAACTGATAAAATCTCATACTGGTGCCGTTTCCATTTTTTAAAACACCAACCGTATTCCAAATTCGAATTTTACCGAACACTGTTAACACTTCACTGGACACTGGAGGATATTTTTTTTCGAGCGCTAACCTCTGCCGCACTGTGTTAGGTGCGATGTACGACTAGTACATTCAGAGTCCAGCGCGTAGCGACATACAAGCGGACCAAAATTTATTTATATATTTTATTATAATTATGTTTATTTCCTTCAATGCTATTTCTGTCTATATAAGTTATGACGCAGTTTTAATTTCCAACAGGGTTTTATTTTACATATAACATTTGTTTCTTTTCTGGTTTTACTGGAAATAAAAAGTGTACGCACAAAAATAACGTCACTTTTTTTATTTGATAAAAAGTATAATCCAAAATGATTTTTTTTTATTACTTTCTTTATTCATCGAACTCAAATTTACCTTTACATCTGCTTTTTGCAATTTTATCGACATGTAATTTTGAAAAATTTTAATATCATCATCTAATGTGGGGTCACCTTCACTATTATTGCCACTCGATGAAACACCAACCACCACCATCTGTATAACTCACTGAGTACCTTTTAAAATCCTTGTATAGTTAACAAAATGCTATAAATCTTATATATATATATGTATATATATATATTTAAAAGGTTACTAATTCAGCACTTTGAAAATTGTTTATAACTTTATAGTAAATTGACTGATAACTTGATTGACTTGTAAATTAACATTTCAATTGTAAATAAAAAATACTGCGTCAAATTATTATTTTAACTTAACGATTTTTTTATACAACTTAGAATGGCAAACAAGCTGACGGCCCACCTGATGGAAAGTGGTAACCGTCGCCTATAGACATGAGCAGTACCATGGACATAACAGAGTATACTGTTTCGGACATGATACCCCGCATGCGTTGCCATTCCTGAGGACTCAGATGTTATTCCTCTGTACCCTGTAAATTCACGCCATATCCTACCCTTCAAACCGAAACACAGCTATGCAAACACAACTGCTTCACGGTAGAAACACGAATGGGACAGAAGTACCCAAGCAATCGACTTTTGTACAAAGTCTCTGTCTCTGGTAAATTTTCTATAATCGTTGAAATAATATCATTAAAAATTTTAGCTTTAAATTATTTCAAGTCAACTATTTTATAAAATAAAATTGTTGAAATAACGCGATATTTTTTATCTACAATTCAAACCTGATGCCTCAGTCAATTTACTATAAAGCCATAAACAAATTTCAAAGAGCTGCATTAGTGACCTTTTAAAGTCTGCAATATTAATGCTGAACTCTGAAAATAACGTACGCAGCCGTGTTTCTTAATTAATTGATGTTTATACGCGTGGAATTCCTTTGAAACATGAAAACTGGAATGCTCCGTATGACAAATCTTTGGGTTTTGGCCAACCTTTGGTGTTTCACCTGTTCCTACTGATTCCTTAAGTTTTAGCAAATTGGCGAAACCGTTGCGCGATAGATTTGCTCTGACGTAGGATTCGACTTTAACTCGTATTTAATTTGACAAATTCATCAGATTTATATACATACATACATACAATATATATATATATATATATATATATATATATATATATATATATATATATATATATATATATATATATATATATATATATACGCATGGAATCAAAATGCGTCAACACTTCAGTACCGAAATAAGTAACAAACTACCTATCAAATACAATGAGTTGCTAATTTTAATTTTACTATTTCTAAAAATTATATTGTTAACTTTACACTCATTAACATTAAATAATCTGTCCAGTATATTGCATATAGATGGTAAAATATCCTTTATCTGGGGCTAGTCTAGATAAAGAAAAAACAAAGATTGTACAGACAAAATTAAAAGGAAAGGAGGCATAATATCATCATCATCATCATTTCAGCCGTTAACTGTCCACTGTTGAACATAATCCTCCCCCACAAATTGATTTTACCATTACATACCGCAGTGATGCTTTAAGAGGGACGCTGCTGCCCATCTCTTGACCATTAAGTTACCTTAGTTGCTTCTTACGATACCCACGAGGAAGGAAGGACTAGCATCACCAAGGAATGTCATCATTGTCCTCAGGAAAGCCAACCCATGAAGCAGAGTTGCACATTGGATATTTCTTTTCTTAATCTTGGATAAACATTTTTGTATTGAAACAATTATAGATTAATGGAATTTTTGAATAATTTTCTTATAGGTTTTGGCATTTATAAATGATATAAAGTCATATAATCTAAGCTAATATTATAAAGAGGAAAGATATTTTTGTTTATAATGAATAAACTAAAAAATAATTAATTAATTTTTAAATTCTTCAACCTATAGAAAGATGCATTATAAGCGTGTAATATTACATTTTATTTACAAAGAAATCCGAACGATTGGCTTCGTTCAATCAATCTGTGTCGCTAATATAGCAAAAAAAGAAAAGGTTTATGTTATAACACCATTACATTTCGAAAATGATAAACAATTTGCACAATGGTTGACTGGCAGAGAACTCTGTCCGGTGTTAAGTGCGCCGTACGTAGAATTCTACTGTGCACTAAAGTTTATATAAATAAATAAACAAACACCGGAAATAATGTATAGCGAAATGCTCCTTATCTTTCAGCGTCTAAAGTATAAATTACATTTCCTTGCCAAATCCTTAAATCACTTGTTTACAGGGAAGTATTGCGCAAAACATTTGCGCCAAAATTAGACAAAAATTCGGCCATAAATCGAGATCACTCCAGACTTAGTGCTTTAAGACCGTTCATACCAAATGTTAGAATTAAATATTATTTTTACAAAACAATTAAACAATTTTCAATATTCTTTATCTTTATTGTACACAAAATGTAATGTTAACCACAATTTATTTTAGACGTAATGTACAAAGGCGAGCTTATCTCTAATAAGAGATTTCTTATTATCAATATTCAGAGTGATTATTTAACATTCACATACATACACATACACACATATTTACACATGCATTATATATTATGCATCATATATTTGCATATGCAATAAAAATAGACAAACGATTTACACCCCTTAATTTATGTGACAATAGTACCCAATTTTTTTTATGCAACTAGATTTGAATGGCAAACAAGCTAACAGTTCACCTGATGGAAAGTGGTAACCGTCGCCTATAGACATGAGCAGTACCATGGATATAACAGAGTATACTGTTTCGCCCATGATAGCACCCATACGTTGCCAATCCTGAGAACTCAGGTGTTATTCCTTTGTACCCTGTAAATTCATTGCCATATCACATTCTTCAAACCAAAAGACAGTCATGCAAACATAACTGCTTCACAGTAGAATCACGAATGGGATAGAGGTGCCCAAGCAAACGACTTTTGTACAAAGTCTCCCTTTGGTGTATAAATAATTACAATAAAAAAAAATATTATCTGGAGCAAAAAGTCCCTTCACGGAAGACACAGAGCGGATCTTAGCTAACCGTATGTCAACAGGAGTACGTCGGACAAATGGCTAAAACGCGGCGAACTCAACCAAGGAACAAAAACATTTATGATAGCTGTACCCGATTAAAAAATAGCTACCAGAAACTATACAAAACACATAATGAAAGACCGTAATACCATGAGTCAGTTGTCGATACTCTAATAGTGCTTCCGAAACCATGCAACATATTACAGGTGCTTGTAAGATGTTAGTACCATACAAAGAGTATTAATATAATAAGAAAGGAATCTTAAAAATTCATCCTCTAAGGGGGTTGAAAGTTTCTATGTATTTCTTAGTATTTTATCAGTTTAAAAGTTAAACATGTGAAATGACTATTGGTTCCATACAAAAATTTATTGACTTTTGAAAAAGTCATTCCTAATAGCGCGAAAAATTAAGAGCGAACGAAGCCGCTCGCAAAAACTAGTCTTATATAAATATAGTAAGGAAATCAAAATTGTTCATTTGTTTTTTTTTTTTAATTGACGCAATTCCATCATTGCCACTGGTATGAACGCTCTTAATTTGTGTATATTTCCAGCACAGGGTTGCCACCCATTTATAAATGTTTACCCATAACGTGATTTTTAGCCACTTAATAAAATAAACAGACCGGCCATCATTTTGATGTCATTATATTTGTTTTGCACTTAAATGCGAGGGTTGTGCCAGGAGATACCACATACTATACGTACTGACTAACAAATGAACATAACAAAGTCAAAAATGCAAATGTAGATTAAGTTTTCTGGAGTTTACAGCCCTAATTATTTAATTTATACTACCTATGCCCGAAACTTCGTTTACGTTGTACATCATTTTGATATTCAAGGAAAAATATCAATTAATTTTTTTTTATTTTGGCAACCAAACTGACGGCTCACCTAATGGAATGGTAACCATCGCCTATAAACATAAACAGCACCATGGACAATATAGACTATGATATCGATGGTATCTCTCAAGCGTTACTATTTTGCCGTAAGTGTCGTAAGAGGCGACTAAGGGAACTCAAGAGATGAGCAGCAGCGTTACCCTTAAAACATCACCAAAGCCTAACTGCGGTTGCCAACCTACCTGGCAAGCGTGGCAACTATTGGCAAGACTCTCCATTAGGAGGAGTGGGCAGTTGACGGCTGATATGATGATGAAGGAAAGGATAACAATACAGTATGAGTCGCGGTGATTAGGAAGGAGGTTGCCTGGAAGAGATCGCTTTTAGCGATAAGGTCGCCCATTGTTTTCTCATTGTGATTATTTCTTGTAATTGTTTATATTTATAATAAGTTTACTATTGTAATCTTTTGGAGGAAACAATAAAGAGTATCTATCTATCTATTTATCTATATAATAAAATATAGGTATTTGTTTATCAAAATAATTAATCGTTCAAATTTATACATAGCAACCCTAAGAGCAGCTGACAGTTGTCCAAAAACAGGATATATTTTGGCACGTCCCCGGTGCATCTGTCGCATCACAATAATTGGGAGATGGACGGCCTCAAATTGGGAAGGTCATCGTTGATTTACGATTTAAATAAAAAATGTTCGATGTTGCCAAAATATTTGGAAATCCAGCGCAACGAGGGAAATGAACTTATTTTTAAATTGTTTTAAACATTATATAAATATTGCGACACATATTGGAATTTCTTTAGATATTTGAAACAAGCCAATTTTCCATATTCTTTTTTTTTTAGAAATACTGACGACCCACTTTGTTCGTGATTTGAAATCTATGATGAACTGATTACATAGAGTTCATACCACGTTTATATAAAATCTATGTAATTAATTTATTTATTTTGAAAATATTACATTAATGATACCAATCTAGTACGTAGTAACACAGATTCATTTTCCAGTTTTGTTAATATGACAGCACGGCCGACTCTCAATTAACGTAGATAGTATAGCATAGACTACGTAGATACTCGTACATATGTATATATACCAATTGCTTACTCTATGTATCAATTCTATGATCAAAAGTTCGTATAAAGTTATCGACTTTCCTCAGTAAAAATACCTTTTTTTCTAACTCTAAAAAATCTCAGATTATCTTCATTTATTGAACAATTTTTTTAATAATTTCACAAATGGAGGTTTTTTTTTGTGAAACATAACGTATGTTTCACAAAAAAATCTCCATTTGTGACAAAACCAGTAATTTTGATTTAAAAATTACACTACTTAACTGATTTTGATAAAATTTCTATGGAAACAATCTGTAAATACATAAATAAAAAAAATCTAAATCGGTTTACAACTGACAGAGTTATGAGGTAACAAAGGTAACAAACAAAAAAACTACAGAATTGTGAACCTCTTTCTTTTCTAAATCGGTTGTAAATAGTTAAATTGCTCCAACGGCTCTTAACTTAAAGTACCCAGTCCACAGCTAGATCTCATCCTTCAAACCCTCCAGTTTGGGGGGAAAGGGATTGTTATTAATAGAGACTAAAAATCCCATTGCTAGCAATATACCTAACCAGGTCGACCTCCACGTGGTTCCCCCTGGAAACTATCATGATTAATTCCTGATGAATTCATCATGACAGTCTAACTGGCCTGTTTTCATTCTCATCTATCACCCTTCACTGGTGCTCCGCCAGCGTATCCCGTTAACGCAGGCGGAGTTACCAATCCATTTTCATCCAACAAAAAAAAACCCTCCAGTTTACAAGCAAGCTATTTATTTATATAGGACTTTACAGAATCTCATAACAGGTCATATGTTGCCAAATTATCGTAAGCAATTGAATGCGCGCGCGCAGCCCGCGTCTCACTTACTCACACTCATACACACATATTAATCATAATACGTAATAAACAGTCATATAATATTTGGCAGTACATCAGAATATGTAAAAAAACTTTACATTTTAAAAATGCTTTCATCGTGATTCACTAGCGCCATCTATACCTATCGGATATTTTTCTTTTCATTTATTTATTATTAAAAGGTATATCAACAGTGTAAATACAGACATTAATTTTAATCGATATACAGGGCTTGCACCTTGCATTTACACCAATTACAGATGTACACAACATTTTCCTAAGTCATCGATTACATATTAACAAAACTGATACCGACAAAACAATAAAAAAACATACAAGTGATTGTTGTAATTTTTTTTTTATACAACTTAGAATGGCAAACAAGCTGATGGCCCATCTGAAGTAAAGTGGTAACCGTCGCCTGTAGACATGAGCAGTACCATGGACATAACAGAGTATACTGTTTCGCCCATGATAGCCCCCATGCGTTGCCATTCCTGAGGACTCAGGTGTTATTCCTCTGTACCCAGTAAATAGCAGGATGCAGTAATAAAACATATATGTATTTGAGATATAAAATAATATGTTTAGTGAAAAAAAATACAAGACATGACTTATAAAAATCTGACATAGAACAAACTTAAAAATTATACATTGTTCTAAAAAACCTCAGTGTCAACAGCCAGTATTTTTTTAATGGGTGATAATGGAATGGTAACCCCACCCGCGCTATTGGTATACACTGGCGGGGCACCAGTGGGGGATGATAGATGAGGATGAAGCAGGTCAGTTAGGCCATCGTGACGAATTCAACAAGAATTGTTCACGATGGTTTAAGGGGGAACCACGTTGAGGTCGACCTGATAGGGCATATTAACAGCCAGTATTAAAACTACAACAGTGATAACATAAGAATATTTAAAACATAGAATTAATATAAAGTGAAGAGTTTAAAATCCTTGTTACACTCATAATAAATGAGAGTGTTTTAATTAGATTAAAACCAATTTAAATTAAATCAAAGTTAAGAGATTTCCGTTTTGTAATAAAATTCAATGTGTGTACAACTAACTATTACAGGGGGAAAAGGATTGTTAGTAATGGAGACTGAGAATCCCATTGCTAGCAATATACCCAACCAGGTCGACCCTCGCGTTTTCCCCTGCGGTTCTCCCTGGAAACTATCATGGTTAATTCCTGATGAATTCATCATGATGGGCTAACTGGCCATGTTCCTGATGAATTCATCATTGGGCTCATTCTCATCTATCACCCTTCACTGGTGCTCCGCCAGCGAATCCCGTTAGCGCGGGCGGGGTTACCATACCATTTTCACCCATCAAAAAAAAAACTAATTATTACAGTATTAACATAAACACAATTATGTCGATACATTTTACATATAGAATAATTCCATTTTTAAAATGAAACGATGAAAAGTGTATGAGTCAGAGAAGTATCAAAATTGTGATTCACACACGATTGCAGCGGTACAGCAATCGCCCACAAGTTCTCGCCGTTTTATTTACAACCGTCCACTTGGCGCCCCTGTAAACATGAACTGCGCCGACGATAAATTTTTATATGACTATTTTTATAGTAATGTATCTAATTGAATTATTTATATTTTACTATTTAAAAATTCTAGGCTAAAATCTCGCTCCTGATATCAGCACGTATAAAGTTGAAGTCTTTTAATAAAACTTGATTTAACACTAAACCTACCGACAATTCATATATACCTAATCCTAGCATGAGCGGTGAAATGACTGCTTTAAAATAAAATATATATTTTAATATAGAAAGAGGTTTTAGCCAATTGTGTAGCAAACAAGTAAATAATAGTAAGTTGTAAATATTGAAAAACGGCTTGTATGTATATTATAGGAAAAGTCGATAAGTTACACGGTGATACAGTAATGTTACACATGAAAATTTTTAAACTAAATTTCTAAAACGATCATATGACCGCGCTTGGTTAGGTTTAGTGTTAAATTCAAATGTAAGATAAGCAAAAATATATCAATATAATAACAATGTATCCAGATTGCCTCAGTTGTCCGCAAACTAGTAAAAAAATAAAAAATAAATAAATAAAACTAAATTTAAAGCAATTAAGTGTTACTATTTGACATCCTTACGTTAAGAAATTTTGTAGTAACCTAGTGAAATTATTAAGTTTTATGTTACTATATTTCACTTGAATGGTTCAATTGTCATTGCATTGTTTATTTTATGTTTCTGGTGCAATATAAAGTTAAATAAATAAATAAATGTAATTGAAAAACTAAGTAAATAAGGAAAAATGCTACAAGCCTGAAACTTGACATAGTTTTCTTTTTTATTAGATTATGATGGAATAGCAGCCCCAACAATGTTATTTATATATGCGGGCGAAGCACCAGAAAGTGATAAAAGGTGAGGATGAAAGCGGATCAGTTGGTACATCTTGACGAATTCAACAAGAAATAACCAAGATGGTATCCAGGAGGAAGTACATGAAGATCGACCTGTTATATGCCAGCCTGCTATAGCAATAGAACTGTTTTTTTTTTTTTTTATCGATGATAATGGAATGGTCACCCCGCCTGCACTAACGATATACACTAGCGCACCAGTGAAAGATGACAGGTGAGAATGTAAAGGCAGATCAGTTAATCCATCATGATGAATACACCTAGAATTCAGCACGATGGTTTCCAGGGGGGACCATGACCATATTGCCAACAATACTGGTAGTTCGTATTACTAACAATCCCTTTCCCCCTTTCCTCACTCCAACTATAGGTTTGGAAGTGATTTTACCAGAGGGAGACTTTGTACAAAAGTCGATTGCTTGGGTACCACTGTCCCATTCGTGTTTCAACCGTGAAGCACTTGTGTTTGCATGACTGTGTTTCGCTTTGAAGGGTGAGATATGGCGTGATTTTACTGGGTACAGAGAAATAACACCTGAGTCCTCAGGAATGGCAACGCATGGGGGGTATCATGGGCGAAACAGTATACTCTGTTATGTCCATGGTACTGCTCATGTCTATAGGCGACGGTTACCACTTTCCATTAGGTGGACCGTCAGCTTGTTTGCCATTCTAAGTTGTATAAAAAAAGAACTTTTAATATAAAATAATTTAATAAAGGAGCTAGCATGTTTACTGGACTATTTTTAATTCAGTCAACATGTGCCAAAAGCAGTGACGATTGATGGAGATTTGAGCGTTTGAAAATTATAATTTACAGTACTGTCTAGACAGAACTAGCCGTTCCACTAAAACATAAGGCATAAGTATAAAACTGTGAAATAAAATCAAGTTTTCACACGAGTGTTTATGTGAAAAGGAAGCGCCAGAGTAAATGGCGCGCGACGGACTCGAGGTCTTCTCTTCGGCACATTTTTTTTTTTTCACTTCACGTCTTTTTTCATCGTTATTTCATATCAGCCGAAAATCGAACGAAATGGCCCATATTTCAATGACGCAATATTAATGTGTTAAACTAAAGAAAATAGGTCGATCCGTGCCAAAATACTAGATTCTACCGGAGCACTGCTTAGTGCTAAAACTAGCGATTATCCGCGACTTTGTTCACTTGAAATTTGGGGGAAATTCGCAATATTTATCTCCTTGCGATGCAAGTAAGAATACAATGTTACCTTATCTCCTTATACATACAGAGTATACTGTTTCGCCCATGACATATATATATATAGGGAGACTGCTTGGGCACCTCTGTCCCATTCGTGTTTCTACCGTAAAGCATGTTTGCATGGCTGTGTTTCGGTTTGAAGGGTGCGATAAGGCGTTTATATACAGGGTTTATATTTACAGGGTACGGAGGAATAACACCTGAGTCCTCAGGAATGGCAACGCATGGGGGGTATTATGGGCGAAAAAATACTCTGTTATGTCCATGGTACTGTTCATGTCTATAGGCGGTTACCACTTTCCATCAGGTGGGCCGTCAGCTTGTTTGCCATTCTAAGTTAAATAAAACAAAATAAGCTTTTTTGCCGTACAAAAAACGTACAAAAAATTAATAGTGACATACCTAATGCGCGTGATATAGAGGTCGCTTTCGTCGTCAGAATGGCGTTACGGTCCGAAAATCAGATGTGACATTAGCGCAATATTTATAAAATTATATTTAAAAACACCTGCTCCCATAAAATATAAAAAAATATTTGCGTCACGGTTGCTTTCATAAGTAGACCAAGAATATCATGTTACCGGATTATCTTTCTAATATAATAATAAAGAGAATGATTAGATTGTAAAATAAACTCCCTGCAAGGTTTTCCCAAGAAAAAAAAATACAGTTAGGTTCTTCAAAAACGACGTATCAAGATTTAATTAGGATCGAGAATGCCGCACGTAACTCTATAGGATTGGAGCTGCATGCGACCATAAGCTACGGTCACCGTTTGCCAATTGACGGGTCGTATGCTTGTTTACCAATTTGCTACCTTTGTGATAGAAAAAAGCTAAGCGAAAAGTTCGCCCATTTATATATAACTTCCCCAGCCTATGAACACCAACCTTTTTGAAATAAGCATTTAAAACAGAGTACCCAGTAATTCCACAATAAGCAATGTTTCAATTTATTGTAGATATTATATGTGCTGAACATATATGCTAGTACGAGAAAAGTATTGCCATATATGAAATAGATAACTTATAATTTTCCAGGAAGCAAAGGAAAAAATAGGAACAAAAAATTCTAGATTTTACTAAACTTCTACGAATTCTAATATTCTAAAAATTTGAATTCGTAGAACTACTAATTCATGAATAACGCCCTCTAAAATTTAGTGGAAGAAGCTTGCTGGCGTCAACATCTCTATCTATTTCTAGTTTTATAACACACTCACAGATGGCGCTGAAAACAATTTTACAACGTGCGACAGCAACGACGATTTAGCAACTTACACATTTTCAAGCAAATGTAAAATAACAATTCTTTTTATTAAATAAAAACATTGGATAGAAAACAAAATAATACAAAAGTGGACAATCTCACAATAGTTACTGTTCTAAAGACAGATTAAAACACATAAGGAAAACTGAAATATTGTAAAATAGTCAAGGACATACAACCATACAATTTTCAAAAAATCGGGTTGGGGTTGCTCACTCACACATACCCATTATGTATCTCCGTATATCACTTTGTAAAAGACGTGGTTGATAGAAGTCTGTAAATGATATACATTTATATCAATCAGATATTTTTTTTTATTCAACTTGGAATGGCAAACAAGCTGACGGCCCACCTGATGAAAATTGGTAACTGTCGCCTATAGACATGAGCAGTACCATAGACATAATAGTATACTGTTTCGTCCATGATACCCCCCATGCGTTGCCATTCCTGAGGACTCAGATGTTATTCCTCTGTACCCTGTAAATTCACGCCATATCCCACCCTTCAAACCGAAACACAGCGAACAACTGCTTTACGGTATTATGGTAGCTTGTTCAATGTCTGAAATTATTACTGAGATATTTTTGTATTATATAAACATTATAAAAATGTATCTATTTCTTATTTCAAGAGCGTATGCATTTCATCTGTGGTATGCACATTGTTTTCTTTTCACAGCGACTTCAAAAAAAGGTTTCCAATTCAGTTACATTTTGTTTATTAGTTTGTTACCATATTTTTTTTATCTGAAAGGATACTTACAGATACATACTTACAGATTGATCTCTTTGAAATCTTATCAAAATCGGTTCAGTTTTTTAATCAAAATAACTATATTTGTCACAACTGAAGTCGGTTCTTTTGTAGGACACAATCTTTAATTATCATAAATAAATACGAAAGACGCAAATTACTAGTAGCGAATTCATTCTAGAGTAAGTCCCAGTATAGTCTTTTGTTATCTCTAAATAGAGCGAATTTAATTACTTTATATAGGTTGGAAAACTTTATACATGTAAAATAAAAATCATTAACTTCTTTTACAAGAAGTATGAAACAGGATACAAAAGCATAATACCCTAATTCTCAGGAATGACAACGCATAAAGTGTATCATAGGCGACCCAGTATATTTTGTTATGTCCATGGTATTGTTGATGTTTATAAATGACGGTTATCACTGTCCATCAGGTAAGCTATTAGCTTGTTTGTTACATTAAGTTGCATAAAAAAACACCGATTTGAAACTGAAACTTCAGAATACTAAATCATTAAAAACAATCCCTCCAACTACAACTTTTTAAATACCAAATTTTGCAATAGCATCAAAACTATAATGACAAACTGTATTTTCTTGTTTTCAACCGACTTTGAAAAAGAATGAGGTCCTCATTTCGATTGTATTTTATTTATATCTCATAACTCCGTCAAGTATGTACTGAATTAGAAAATTCTTTTTTTTCTGATGCATTTACTGATTGGTTTCATAGAAGTTTTATCAAAATCGATTTAGTAGTTTAGTTTTTAAATTAAAGTAACTGGTTTAGCCACAATTGAAGTCGTTATTTTTCGTGAAACACAAATGCCTTAATTATGTATTTGAGTAGCTTACCTTCTAGGAACTGTCTTGTGGGCAGCCGTAGCGAGACCTTGAGCGAGGAGGCGTATGCGGAATCGATGTACCAGCGAGGGTCTCCCTGCTCACCCAGCCTACTGCTACTGCCTCTGTAACGTAAAAATATAACGTCAGTAAGCCTGTAAAATGCATAATATTAAAATATATAAAAAAATCAGCATAATTAAAGGGTAATCTATACTTATAATAAATCTGTAGAGAGATCAATTCTGTACATGAAATATATTTCTAAAATAACTATCAGGGGGTGATTAGGGATCGATACTGATGTCAAAAATGCAATCAGTAAAATTTTTGTGTCTGTCTGTCTGTATGTATGTTTGTTATAGAAACAAAAACTACTCGACGGATTTTAACGAAACTTGGTACAATTATTTTTCATACTCCTGGGCAGGTTATAGTATACTTTTCATCACGCTACGATCAATAGGAGCAGAGCAGTGAAGAGAAATGTTGGGAAAACGGGAGAAGTTACTCCATTTTTAAGCTTCTGTCGCGTGTGCAGCCTTAATGGCCACTTTTTAAAATGTAAAAATGTCCACCTATACGATACCGGAACGGGCCGCTAGTTTATCATAAAACAGACGTCAAACATAAATTTCAATTCAATAAACATATTTATATCACGGTTAAATAATTAGACTGCTAATTAGTATATCAGGGGGGAAAGAGATTGTCAGTAATGCAGACTACCAGTTCAATTGCTATCACGTCGACCTCCACGTGGTCCCCCTGTTAACCATCGTGCTGAATTCCAGGTATAAGTATTCATCACGGTGGGCTAACTGACCTGCCTTTTTATTTTCACCTATCACCCCTCACTGGTGCCTTGCCAGCGTATACCATTAGCGCAGGCAGGGTTACCATTCCGTTATCATCCATTAAAAAAAATAGTATGTCAATATTTTGTTTATATTTTTTGAATAGATAATAACATCACTTCAGTTGTTAAATAATCGCTGTCAAATTTGTAAGGGATAAATTATTTTAAATGAACACTCCTGAGCCACCTGCATCCAATAACTTCCGGTACTTTTTTTTGTGCTATGTATTGGATTTGAGTTCCCAAGCACTTGCGTTTGCGCTTTTGGTGTACGCTCGCGTATTCCAAGGTTTGCAGCTGGTTGACTTATAATATGGATGATGGATTTGGGCTTCAACATTGAGTGGGTACTGAGAACATGACTTTTGAGATGACCTTTCTAATGCGGATTGATGGACGATGAGTTATCATGGTGAGTTTTACGATTATATATATATATATATATATATATATATATATATATATATATATATATATATATATATATATATATATATATATATATATATATATATATATATATATATATATATATATATATATATATATATATATATATATATATATATATATATATATATATATATATATATATATATATATATATATATATATATATATATATATATATATATATATATATATATATATATATATATATATATATATATATATATATATATATATATATATATATATATATATATATATATATATATATATATATATATATATATATATATATATATATATATATATATATATATATATATATATATATATATATATATATATATATATATATATATATATATATATATATATATATATATATATATATATATATATATATATATATATATATATATATATATATATATATATATATATATATATATATAATATATATATATATATATATATATATATATATATATATATATATATATATATATATATATATATATATATATATATATATATATATATATATATATATATATATATATATATATATATATATATATATATATATATATATATATATATATATATATATATATATATATATATATATATATATATATATATATATATATATATATATATATATATAATATATATATATATATATATATATATATATATAAAATTATTTATATAGTATATATATATATATATATATATATATATATATATATATATATATATATATATATATATATATATATATATATATATATATATATATATATATATATATATATATATATATATATATATATATATATATATATATATATATATATAATGTACATCTATTTATTTTATATGTATAGTATAAAAATATATATATTTGCGTATACGTAAATAAATATGTATTTATATATAAACTTCCGGTACTTGATGTCATAACTATTGAAAGTTATCTGTTGAAATATCCTATTCTCTAAATCATTCATCGATTGTTGATCACATACAATGGGATCTGCCCATTGCCAAGTTTTTTGTTAATAAAAAAAAACTAAAGGATTAAAAAAAATATTTCCTACATTCTTCTAAAAATATTATATATATAATACTAGTTGTTTCCCGCAACTTCGTCTTTTCGAAATCGTATCTATGTTCTCATATTTATTTGCAATTACTCTAAATAAACAAGAACAATAATACTATTTTGATTATTAGATACTAGTTTTTATACGCGACTTCATCCACGTGACTACGATATATTGATTTATTACGATAAAAACTAGTACCACTCCATCCCATATACTACGTATATACAAAATTCCGTAATCATTGCTCAACCAATCCTTAAGGCGCCAAGAGAAAGCAAACAAACTTACATTTATATAAATGAGGATTAGCATACATTTTTATTCTAACGTTTCATGCGGGTAAAGTCAGATAAATCAGTATCAAAATATCTCCTCATGCCATATGTGTTAATCCAAAATTCGAATTGTCTATCTATCGATTTTTATTCAAATCGATTTATCCATTTGGGCGTGATTGAGTAACAAATATCCAAACATCTAAACATCCGAATGTTTTTACAGACTTTTACATTTATCATATTAGTAGGAATTGAAATATAAGTGGGCGGAAGGTAGTGATTGATAACGACAAGACAGTACTGATTACAAAAGTCATGTATTTAGAAAATCATAAAAACACTATTACTGTAGCATTCTTTGAAAGACATTGTAAATATCACGATCATTCACTCGAATGATGACATCTAATCTGTTCAAAATACTCATAAAATTATGAAAATATCTAAAAAACCACAAAGGAGAGGTTATGACAAATCAAAACATTCGCAAAAGAATGCTTCTGAGAGAACGAAATGTAGCAAACGTGCAAGCGAAAACCGACACAAATAATTACCCTGAATCCATTTTGTAAACCATCTACAACGTCTGGTTAAATCTATACATGAAACTAAATTCGCCAACGATATTCAAAATAAAAACTACATGTTTCCCTCGTACATATGTCAAACTAAACTATTTTCGTACACCCAAGTTCACGTTGGTTCGACGTTAACAACATATATATATATATATTTGAAGTAGTGTTAATGTGTTCGCGAACTCCGCTAGAGTATAGCTATAGAATAAAGCTTTCAGTTTTCAGAGTCGTTTTTCAGCATGGTGCTATGAAGCTTTTATAAATGTATATTATGTCGTACAGATGGCGTACGGCAAGAATCATCGATTTTCTGTTTTAGTCTTTTTATTCGCCACCAGATGTCTAAAGCTTTTACGAAAAGATAATGTAGATGGCGTTACCATAAACTTTGTTAGCTAAACGTAGATAATGTTAAGAACTAGTTAACGTGAAGTATTAAATCCCGCCAAAAATCCATATCTTCTCAATTGACTTCAAAAGAAAGAGGTTATATTTTTTTATGTTTATTACCTCATAACTCCGTCAGTTGTAAACTGATTTAACAATATTTAAAAAAAATGTCCTTACGAATTGGTTCTACAGAAATTTTATCAAAACCGGTAAAGTAGTTTAGTTTTTAAATGAAAATAATAGATTTTGCCACAATTTTCTTGTAGGTAATCAAATTTTTTTTGTGGAACGTAATTTAATTATGTTATCTTTTAGTTACACAACGGGATAAATTACTGGGCTATTATTATATGTAAAACTACATGTTTATACAACTGTTCTAAACGTCTATCTACCTATGCATGTAAAAGTGTTAAATCATCTACAGTGGCACACATTCTAAATACTTTATAGGTACTTCATCCGAGATTGATTAGCTACATAAGGACAGTATAAAATAAAGCAACCATAAACTGTCAAATACTTCCAAGGAAACATTACTTTACTTTTCTCAATTAATTGTCTGGTATTTTCTGGCATTCCACTTTCATTGATTAAGGAATAATTCTTTTTCAAAAACAAAACTAGATTTTTCACAATTTAAGTGGCTAGAGTGAGTTATATAAAGATTTATGTTAACGCATTTGTTTACCTCAAAAAATTTGTATGGAATTTTTAGTTTCCGAAACTATCTGCCAGAGGCGCTGTTCACTTTTTGATACCGACGTAAACGTGAAAGCGGTTTTTTTAATGCATGAAAATAGAATTGTAACCGCGCCTGCACTATCGGTATACCATGCCATGCTAGCCATGGCACCAGTGAGATATCATTAAGTGAAAACAGATCAATTAGCCCACAATGACGAAATCCACAAGAATTTTTTGTTTAATTAATGATATTGGAATGGCTACAGGTACCGATGCGCTATCGGTATACACTGGCGAAGCACCTGTGAGGGATGATAGATGATGATAAAGCAGGTCAGTTAGATCATCATGACAAACTCACTAATGAATCAATCACGATGGTTTCCAAGGGGAACCGCGAGGAGGTCGACCTGGTAGGGTATATTGCTAATAATAGGGTTGCTAATCCCCATTACTAAAAATCCCTATTCCCCCTTCCACAAGAATTAACCACGATGGTGTCCAAAAGGAATCGCGTGGAGATCGAAATGATAGTTGTTATATGGGTATGTTGCTAGCAATAGGGAATTGTTCAATACGGTGCCCACGGCCACTTTCTACCATCGTACGGCTCGCCATCGACAGGGAGTTCATCCTTATATCCTACAGCCTCAATGGTCGCGTACAGCGCGCTTTCAAAGATGTTTCCTCCCACGAACACTCAGATTATGGGATGAGCTCCCTGCCGAGGTTTTCCCAAGTGCCTACAGCATGGGGTTCTTCAAAAGGGGGCTAAAGAGATTTCTTCAGGGTCGGCAACGCATGTGTAATACCTCTGGTATTGCAGGTGTTCATAGGCTACGGTAATCACTTACCATCAAGTGGGCCTCAGTGGTATAAAAAAGGGCCTTTAAACCGCATTACTAATAATCTTCTTCCCCCCACGATGCTAGAAACGCGCGCTAGAAACTATCGTAATTAATTCTAGTGAAATTCGTCATGATGGGCTAACTAACCTGCTTTCATTGTCACCTATCATCCCTCACTGGTGCCCAGGGTATACCGATAGCGTAAGCGGGGCTACCATTCCATTATCACCCATTAAAAAAAAATGGAAAAAAAAACTTAAAATATACATATGAACGCAAAAAAAATTTGGACAGGACATCGACGTATCAAGTTTCTGCGCATTACTATTCGAGATCGCCAAACAAAAGTGGAACTTATTGTTATATAACTTTGATACATATTCCAGGAACGTGTTAATAGCCTATTAATGTTTACATACGAATTTATCAAACAAATTCGTTGCCACATCTACCTACCAAGTAAAAATATCCCGGCTTGTGTGTGTGTTGTTGTTTTTGCAGCTGTTACTTGGTATGGTTTGTTGAAATTGTGAGCATTATTTATAATAGTTATAAATAATGAGAGAATACATACATACATACATACATATCCGTCACGCCTGTCTCCCATTAGGGTAGGCAGAAACAATGGAACGCCAAATGCTTCGATTCAAACAAACCTCTTTCGCTTCTTCCACATTCATCAATATTTTCATACACGCTCGCCGGTTACGGGTACTTTTAATTTGGCCCTTTTTCAGCACGTCGCCTGAGAGAATAGTAGCATGTTAAACAGGACTAGAAACTGTCCAGCCTCCCCAGAGGAACAGTGCTTTTTTAATGGGTGAAAATAGCATGGTAACCCCGCCTGCGCTATCGGTATACACTGGCAGGGCACCAGTGAGGAATGATTGGTGAAGATGAAGAGGCAGGTCAGTTAGCTCGTCGTGACAAATTTAACGATAAATTAGTCACAATAGTTTCCAGGGGAAACCGCGTGGAGGTCGACCTGATAGGATATATTGATAGCAATAGGGACTAACCTCCCTGTGATGTACTCATTAAAGTTGAGACTGCAAGTCCCCCCGCTCCTGCCACTCCTCTGGGTGACGTCCGGGCGGGTGGTCGTGTGAGTCGCATTGTGACATATTATTGTTTATTATTTCCTACACCTACCTACCATACGAGGAGAACAGCACAAAATTGGCGACGAGGTGAAAATTTGTAAGTAAAAAATATATATATATATGTCATACGACTACAAAATTACTTGTTCTAATCAGTCCAAAGAGTGTAACTATTGCGTTGTTATTTTAATGTAACTTGACACGAATAACATTAAACTGTTAAATTTCTAAATTCACAAGGAAGAGAGAAGATAATTTATTAATTCTCAATTAATTTATTAAATATAGAAAAGACTAAAAGCAATTTCAAAAAGAAATAAAGATTTGATTCTATAAATTGTATAGAGAGAGCAAAATATTGATAATACATATTACGGTGCATAGTACGTTTTGTAATTTAGCGACACACTGTGACTGATTTTAACGCGTTTGCGCATCATAGTCGTACAATAACTTGCTATACATGCCTAAACAAATGGTCGGCGTTTGTTGATGTCTAGGTATACCGTACCGCATACTTTCTGTTTATATTTACATCACAGTATAAGTATAACAGTTGAATTCTTAAGATAAGTAGTTCGGGGATACCAGCGAATACTGACTATACATACAACAAAATGTGCCTGCATGTATTAGCCGAGTCGGAGTAATTATTTTGACAAATAAAATACACCGTACAATCCGAATGAGCAAAGCCCATTAAATACATAATTCCACATAAACTGTAATCTATTTAGATACAAGTTTATGCAATTGGTGGTTCCGATTATAGAGGTTGCTTCCATAATAAATAGATTTGTATGTAGGTATAAACCTAATACAAATGTAATTATCATAAGATAATTATGATATATTCAAACACTTCACATTAATTTCATTATTTAACAGATATTTGGTAAGAGTTGAGGTTACGATTTTATTTTTCTTACAAGGAACCAGCAGAATATTAGCATTGCCGGTAGTTCTCTGCTTAATTCTGAGTTGGTTACCCTTTCGCCGTTGGGGCACATAAATTTACCTACGTATTTATGTTGGTTTATAAGTTCAAAAGGCTGTGTTTGTAACTGAGAATAATCCATTTATCCACCTGTACAACAAGTACAAGTATTCGCATTTACAATATTGTTGCCTACAATTATAATAGCATACATTATTACGGTAGGTAGGTATAATCATTTAATAAAAAATAAAATAAAAATAGCCTTTATTCCTGAATTACAGATTCTTTTTTAAATTGTAAATATGTATAAATAATTAATGTTGACATCAGCAACATCTTATTTTTCAGGTTGTTTTAGAACAATCATTTTAGTATATTCATTTACAAACACAAAATTCTGAAAAAAAATATAATAATAACAACTTATAATATTTTATTTAGATTCAATCCTTGACGGGGTAGTCAGACGCATTTGTCGACTACGATATACGGTTAATATATTTGTTAATAATAGTAACATAATTGGTTATTTGTCGATTATCATTAGTTAACAGTATTTATATAAATACGTATAAATAATATACCACCATAAAATTCCCGTTTTGCAAATTGTCTTATTATAACATCTCAATTGTCAAATCGTAGAAAAATGCAGTTCCTCAGAACTTAAGTTAAAAGATAATTCTACTTAAATAGAAATAAATATTGTGGAAGCAATTCAATAGAGACTGATGAAAGATCAGTAAAAGGACACTAAAGAAACCAAATATTGTAAAGAGATTTCGGTAAAGAATATACGGTGTATGAAATGTGAGAGTACATATCAAAATAGTTATGATGCACAATGTGTTGCAAGAAATAACTTTTGCTAAAAGTGTGGATTTATAAGCCATTTAGGTCAAAAGCAATATCGCACTAATCGAAATAAGTGCATGAATGTGCAAGCGATAGTTATATGGCGAAATAAATAGTATAAACCAAATAATCCATCAAGTAAAAAATAAATAAAGTTACCAAACAATCATTCAACTCTCCTATAACTACATTCATACTGAATGTTGAACATACTCTATTCCACTATAAAATATCTTGCCAAAATAGTGGAACTAAATGTTAACCATACTCTATTCCATTATAAAATATCTTGCCAAAATTGTGGAACTAAGTGTAACTCTATTCTATTATAAAATATCTTGTCAAAATGGTGGAACTAAATGTTAACCATCCTCTATTCCACTATAAAATATATATCTTGCCAAAGTGATGGAGTTACATTAAACATACCCATTGATTTGGGTACAAAACTAGTATACCCATAAATTCGGGTACAAAACTAACATACCCATCAATTCGGGTACAAAACTAACATACCCATCAATTCGGGTACAAAACTAACATACCCATAAATTCGGGTACAAAACTAACATACCCATCAATTCGGGTACAAAAGTAACATACCCATCAATTCGGGTACAAAACTAACATACCCATCAATTCGGGTACAAAACTAACATACCCATCAATTCGGGTACAAAACTAACATACCCATCAATTCGGGTACAAAAGTAACATACCCATCAATTCGGGTACAAAACTAACATACCCATTAATTCGGGTACAAAACTAACATAATAATTGACATAATATTATATACCCATCAATTCGGGTACAAAAGTAACAATAATAATAATAGTCGACAAAACCTAGGACTACTTAAAACTACTTAAAAAAAAAAAAAACTAACCAAGAAAAATCTGACAAAATTCTAGGACATATCGAGTCCTAAAGACTCGTTGATGTACTGGGCCCATTTAAAATGTCAGTCTTGGTTGGATCTGGAAGAAGTAGAGAAAAATTGTACTCGCAGCTTATTGTGTACCTAAGAGACTGCTATGATTCATTATATATTACAATTAAGTTGCATATTAATTTACTAAACACAAAACAAACAAAAAAAAATCCAAAATTCAAATTCAATATCTAAATGAACATCAGTTAGATATTGATCATAAAATCAAGTGTTTAGTAAAATAAAATAGTATAGCTCAAATAAACAGAAAATATAATCGAACTTGTAGACAAAGCTGCGAATTGAGTTTCTCTAGTCATAGTTATTTTAAAGAATAGAAAAAAGGAATATGAATCTGTCTGTCAAGGGAAAAGTCCTAAACAAAAAATGTGCATGCTAATCTTGGTAAAAAACATGTTACAATTACTACATAATTAAAATACCTAATATGTATTTACTGCACACACACAACGTGATTTGTTTATGCAAATAAATTTATCTTTATCTAAACCTGGCTTAAAAGATGCTTTTTATCAAATTGAGATTAGAATGTACTTAAGTTTTTATAACAAGCAAGTGGTTATTTCGTTTCGATTACGATCCTACTACAATAAATAATTAAAACTCTGTTTATTTAAACAGTATTTACCAAATCTCTGTTTACAGTGACTAAATATTATATTATTTAGTCTGTGTAACAATGATACTTGTAATTTAACGTGTCAAAATCTATAAATTATATAAATATAATTTATTACTTTAAGTATCTTTATTTTTAATAACAGAGACTTACCTTAGTTTAAATATAAACAAATATTGGTCACGGTTTTGTAGCAAGACATGTAAACCACCAACTAATAGGTATATTATAATATACACATGAATGTTTTAAATGTAATAATTGGAAATAATCCCAAATAAAGGAAATGAATAAGACACCTAAACATGTATTAAATATCTTACACAAGATTAACTGTTTGTTTGTTAATATTTTAATTTCGAACAAATGATGTAAGGCTAAAACATGTCCTACATCTATTTAAATTCGCGATTCACAACGCGAAAGTTTAAAAATGTGTTCAACGTATTTTAACTTTGTAAGGCAAAATAATATACCTACATATCTGTACACGTAGGTTACAAATAATGTATTAATAAAGGATTTATGTTCATGTTTAATCAATCGTAAGTAGAATTTTTAGGGCATGAGCTAATCTCAGAAAGTATTACTTGTAAGTCCCTAAAGACTATAGAATCACTTAGAAAACCAATTTTTTGGAAAATTTTAAAGTTATAAAACTAGTAACCTATTTTGAGAAATAAATATGATAATGTGTTATAATAATATTTAGATTTTATGCGTAAATATTTTAGATATATGTATATAACTGTATATTATCAATATCTTAAATTACAAGTTGTACACAGTCACACTTATCTATCTTTATCAGTTTATTGGTACACAATAAAAGAAAATGGACTCAAAATTTGGCTACAATGACTGAACAAATACGTAAAATGTTAAGGCGTAAGCTCGCTAAATATACTGTATTCAGAGTTCTGGAAAGAAAAGCAAACATTTACAGTAATTCGTAATTTCAAAGCAAAAAGAGTTAGTAAATTGTGGACACTTAAGTTTTATAAGCCATGCAATTAGTAGTTAGATGCTCCCAGGAAAACTGAACCTTAAAGTCAATCATTACAAACTCTTTAAATACGAATTCTGAGTCCTTTATTAATGGTTTTCTATTTTTATTTCATTTGAGATAGCGTAGACGAGCATTCGCTACGACTCATGATAATTATTCTGGCACCCCGGCACTGTTGCCATAAACAGTAGATTATGTATCAAGGTACAAAGGATTGATACCAGTCTCGGTACATATAATAGATGTTGTAATCAATGTTCATGAAGAAATAAAATTTTGTCTACATTACATCTGATCTAAAACAATATATTATGTAACATTCCTAAAATTAATCGATGTCTAAACTATAATAAATGTGACGTACTTATGTAAATATTGAGATTATAAATAGTAACGTCTCTAATATTGTCAGTGTATGTATTGTAGGAATTATTAATTGGAATTCTGATATACTTAGTATAAGACCATAAATCTTCTTAAAAGTACATAAATAAAAGAAATTTTACAAGACTTGACACTTTATTCAGCACAACATTGGATAACTGCTTAGAATTTGGTATTAAACTATACTATTCGACACCATATCGACCGCAGTAGAACGAAGCAAGTAGAATACAAAAATGTGACATTATAATACGTGTACAAATAAATTAAAACCCAAAATCTGACTGGAGGGATAAACTCCTGCTATACCTCATAAGTTACAATATCATGCCACATTATTGATTTGTCATTAGAGATAAAATCTCTTCTATTGTACATGCTAAGAATAATGAGATTTATTTAGAATGGCAGAGACAAATCAATAAAAGAACATTTTAAAATTGGAAGGGAAAGATATAGTGACATAGATATTGAAAATAGGAGAAAGTGTATTCGGAATATAATTAAAGAAAATATATATGCGATACTTCAATCCCTGTATACATATACTTATTGGCGCTATATCTAGAAGAAATTATGGGACAAGAATTAAGATGAAATATACACAATAATATACTTAAGAAGATGAAAGATCAGTAAGAAATTATAAGGATGATGAAAAGAAAGATCTCGATGGACTTCGAGAGGAAATAGTCATATAGTTATTTTTATACAAACCAGTCTTATTATATTTAGTTGCCTAAGTTATATTTTGTAACATAATATATATGGTAATATCATGATATTATTTTAGTTACCTATGACTGTAATGTAAAACTATATTGTTGTAGTTGTATCTATATGAAATTTGTGAGTAATTGTATCCTTCACATTTTGTTGTAAACTCAACTTTGTTTGAAAAAAGCAACAGCTAAGTTTCTTGCCCGTTCTTCTTAGCTGAAATTGCATTCCGAATGGGCGGTAGATTTATAAAAAAAATGACTATTCAAAAATGCTTAAAAAATAATAATTAAGTTTCCTAGAGTAAAAATATTCATATTCTATTATTAATTTTAAAATATTTTGAAAAGGGAGAGATGTGATGTACTCATTAAAGTTGAGACTGCAAGTCCCCCCGCTCCTGCCACTCCTCTGGGTGACGTCCGGGCGGGTGGTCGTGTGAGTCGCATTGTGACATATTATTGTTTATTATTTCCTACACCTACCTACCATACGAGGAGAACAGCACACTCCCCATTACTAACAATCTCTTCCCCCTCCGAGGAACAGTGTGTACATATACAAAAAAATCTCAAACTTGCATACTGACAATACAGTCACGTGTTAGGGGGGAAAGGGATTGTTAGTAATGGAGACTGAGAATCCCATTGCTAGCAATATACCCAACCAGGTCGACCTCCTCGCGGTTCTCCCTAGAAACTATCATGGTTAATTCCTGACGAATTCATCATGATGGACTAACTGGCCTGTTTTCATTCTCATCTATCACCCTTCACTGGTGCTCCGCCAGCGTATCCCGTTAGCGCAGGCGGGGTTACCATACTATTTTCACCCATCAAAAAAAGTACAGTCACGTGGATGGTTTACTAACTAATTCGAGTAGGGGAGAAAGGGATTGTTAGTAATGGAGTCAAAAAGCCCCATTACTAGCAATATACCCTGTCAGGTCGACCTCCACGTGGCTCCCCCTGGAAACCATCGTGGCTAATTCTAGTTGCATTCGTCAGGATGGACTAACTGACCTGCTTTCATCCTCATCAGTCATCTATTACTGGTGCCCCACCATTATATACCGATAGCGCAGACGGGGTTACCATACCATTATCACCCATTAAAAAAGAACTAGTTCGAGCAGGAGGAAAGGGATTGTTAGTAATGGAAATTAACAACCCTATTAAATTATACATATTTTATATATAATTATACATAATTATAACCAAATTATACCTACGTATATAAATACGTATGTCCTGTCTGTGCCAATAAGATTTGGCTACGCAAAAAAAAGCGTCTTCCATCGTCACAAAATTCACCAGAAATCTTACCATTGTTATATGAAAATTAATAAAATGCACCGTCGAACGACAAGTTTTTATTTTTAAAATACCATACAATTTACATGAAAAGGTTTTGCTGGAAGAAATCTCTTATTTAGAGAAAAGCTCGCCTTTGCATATTATGTTTCAAATGAATTGTGGTTAACATAATATTTTGTGTACAATAAAGAATAAAAAATAGAGATATTTTGTAGGCACATTAGATTTAAAATAAATTAAACTTAGAATGCGTAATTCAAGTATTTTTTTTATGTAACTTAGAATGACAAACAAACTGACGGTCCATCTGTTGGCAAGTACGAGTAGTAACCGTCGCCTATAGACATAAGCAGTACCATAGAAATAACAGAGTATACCATTTCGCCCATGATACTCCCCATGCGTTGCCATTCCTGAGGACTCAGGTGTTATTCCTCTGTACCCAGTAAATTCATTGTATTCCGTTAGCGTGGGCGGGGTTACCATTACATTATAATCCATAAAAAAACCTATGTGTAATTAGGTCGAGAAAGCTCGACTAGTTTCGGGACCATTCTGGACCCTTAATCGTGAGCGGCTGTCACGCGAGCGAGAACTTGACTACGCGCCTCGGCTCGTTGATTCTCGATCTACACATAAGTTAAACCGGTAGTTTTACATTAAAATATAATGTGTTATAAAACTTTTAACAATAAAACCATGGAAATGGTTTGAGTCGTGTAACGAGGTGGCATAGTGACGACATATATATGACATACATTATATGAACCGCCAATAACTGAACAATAATTTAACAATCAAATTGCAAACACTTGGATCTTTGCCCTAATTATTTGATTCGTAAGTATATTTTGGGTGAGTTCTTAACGCCAAGGAATTATGGCGCCTTTGTTTAAAATAAATGTCTGATTTTATTATTTTTACTGTTGTGAATCACATGATCCGTCAGGGTGACAGGGTCTTTGCCCTTTCAGATTTGTGTATGGGCATGAACAGAATGACTACGTAGATTTTTTATTGGTTAAAAATAGAATTATAACTTAACCTTTGTTATTAGTATATGCTAGCGAGACAATGTGATAGGTGAAAATGAAAACAAATCAGTTTTTTTTTAATGGGTATAAATGGTATGGTAACTTCGCGTGCGCTAACGGGATACGCTGGCGGAGCACCAGTGAAAGGTGATAGATGAGAATGAAAACAGGCCAGTTAGCCCATCATGATGAATTCATTTGGAATTAACCATGATGCTTTCCAGGGGGAACCGCGAGGAGGTCGACCTGGTTGGGTATATTGCTAGCAATGGGATTCTCAGTCTCCATTACTAACAATCCCTTTCCCCCCAAACAAATCAGTTACCAATACGACGAATTCGATAAGAATTAACCACTATTACTTTCAAGAAGACCTCGAAGGGAACTTTGTACAAAAGTCGTTTGCTTGGGCACCTCTGTCCCATTCGTGTTTCTACCGTGAAGCAGTTGTGTTTGCATGGCTGTGTTTTGGTTCGAAAGGTGGGATATGGCGTGAATTTACTGGGTACAGAGGAATAACACCTGAGTACTCAGGAATGGCAACGCATGGGGGATATCATGGGCGAAACAGTATACTCTGTTATGTCCATAGTACTGTTCATGTCTGTAGGCGACTGTTACCACTTTCCATCAGGTCAGCTTGTTTGCCATTCTAAGTTGAATAAAAAAAAGAACAATGAGAATTATAATATATTCAGTAATTTCCATACTGCTGTTCATATCCAGGGAGGACAGCTATCAGATCCCATCAAGTGGACCGTCAACTAGTGTTGCCATCTTTTTAAAATGATAAAATGATATATTTACATAAGAGATGTTAAAGAAAAATTAATGTGTGATGCGTGATTATGAACAATAAAAGTCAAAGCAATATTTTTTAGAATTCTCGTCTATATGTATGTTTGTTCTGGCGTAACGCATTCCAGATCTATCTTAAAATATGGTAGGTATATGTTTTATCTTGTAACGCCATCTAGGAGTGGTATATTTCGGTAATATATTTCAATGGTACATTCCTACTTTGGAAATGTACGCGTACGAAGCAGCGAACAAAAGCTAGTTCAGTTCTAAGTAAAAAAAATACAATACAATTTTATGAAACTATACTACTCTATTATTATTACGCCCTTAACGCGAGAATAGTACATTACTGCAGCGGCCAGCAACTGAGCCATTGATGGACGAACGTGCAAATGGGCCGAGGTGAAGCCGAGGCACACATACGTGAGTCCATCATTGCCTAGTTGTGGCCAAGGCTTGTATAGTACTTTTCTCAAACAATGCGCGGAAATTAAAAACACAATTTTACTTTTTAAGTTCAATGACGAAAATGTATCTGCATGTATCTGGCCAGTACGGCAATTGTGATTTATCTCGAAAAAGATTGTCAAAATAATGCTCACATTTCCAAGCATGTTTGAGAAAACTTAATATACTCGATTGATTATTTAAAATAAATCCTATTATAATACACATAAAGCGGGTGTTAACCGCTCTAGCACGAAGATATAGATAAAGAGAGAAGATATAAAATTACATTTTTTAATGAGAATATTTACCTATGTGTATTTTTAATTTATTTGTTTTACACCCGATATTATCATATGTAGGAGTCTGCAGGAAACCAGATTTCCTGCGGATATTCACAGACCACACTTGCGGTGTTCTATATATATCGACGTAAGAACAAACCCATTAAATATTGAAAGAGATTTTCAACCTACTCAAAAAGAATTAAGTTCTCAATTCGGTTGTATTATTTTTTAATGATGGTTACCTCATAATTCCATCAGTACTAAACCAAGGGAGACTTTGTACAATAGTCAATTGCTTGGGTACCTCTGTCCCATTCGTGTTTCTACCGTGAAGCAGTTGTGTTTGCATGGCTGTGTTTCGGTTTGAAGGGTGGGATATGGCGTGAACTTACTGGGCACAGAGGAATAACATCTGAGTCCTCTGGAATGGCAACGCATGGGGGGTATCATGGGGGAAACAGTATACTCTGTTATGTCCATGGTACTGCTCATGTCTATAGGCGACGGGTACCACTTTCCATCAGGTGGGCGTCAGCTTGTTTGCCATTTTAAGTTGTATATAAAAAAACGTAACTGTAAATAAATATCACAAAAAAAATGATAGGAAATGTTCAATGATTATCAGTGAAACCAAAATCAAATTTTATTAAATGAAACAAAGCAGACGTAAACTAACACGCTTATATTTATCTAATATAAACATTAATTTTATGTATACTAAATAGTTTTTAATGGATAACTAAATTGCGGAATTGCGTAATAATCGATTTGGCAGTATTTCGGGATACAACTTGCATTCCAGTTAACAATGAAACCGATTGTTCCACCAGCACAAATAGACACGAGTATAAATTTAAATTCAAATCAAATAGTCTTGTTTACAAGCACTTTTAAATATGTTACTTTTTTATGAATTCAGAGTTCGAAATAGATAGATAGATACTCTTTATTGTTTCCTCCAAAAGATTACAATAGTAAACTTATTATAAATATAAATAATTACAAGAAATAATCACAATGAGAAAACAATGGGCGACCTTATCGCTAAGAGCGATCTCTTGGATCTTGGATGGAGAGGAGTAATTATAAACAATTTGATGGGAGGCATCATGAATATATATATATATATATATATATATATATATATATATATATATATATATATATATATGTGATATGTATATATAATAATATAAATATTATCTGTTGAGGAGAGCCCATATATATATATATATATATATATATATATATATATATATATATATATATATATTCATTATATACATCTTTATATATGAATACTTGTGACACGCCCCAATTTAGCACAAATTTAAATTGTATATACAATACTCTATAATATCCATGGTAAGGTATACGGTTACCATTTTCCATAACGTAAACTTGTTTGACATTTCAAGTTCCATAAATAAAAAATTAAAAAGAAACAAATAGAATCAACATTGTAATAAATGCAAAAAGAATTGTGAATATTAATTAGTCTTTTTTATACCACTGAGGTGGCAAACAATTACTAGCAATATACCCCATCAGGTCGACCTTCACGTGGTCCTCCCTGGAAACCATCGTGTTGAATTCCAAGTGTATTCATCACGATGGGCTAACTGACCTGTCTTTTCATCCTACCTATCATCCCTCACTAGTACTAATGAGTACAGGCGGGGTTACTATTCCATTATTATGCATTGAAATACTTAGTTCAATAAAATATATAATAATAAACGGATTGATATGCCGCTCCATTCAAGCTCCGTTAATGAGTGAACAACGGCCATTAATTGATCATTAACTCGTCATATACACGTGTCTAATACAAATATATCTACTTAATTGCGAATATTATGGCCGAACGCCAAGCCACCTGTTACATTTTCTCACTTTAAACAATTTATTTATCTATGAATGTACCTACTAGTCTTCAGATTGGTAGACAGATGTTTCGTCCGAACGCTAGAAGATATCCTAGCTTGAGAGTCAGGCGATTAATGTAATTGTATGACTTTTATTATTATTAACATTTTTTTTTATACAACTTAGAATGGCAAACAAGCTGACGACCCACCTGATGGAAAGTGGTGACCGTCGCCTATAGACACGAGCAGTACCATGGACTTAACAGAGTATACTGTTTCATCCATGATACCACCTATGCGTTATCATTCCTGAGGACTCAGGTGTCATTCCTCTGTACCCTGTAAATTCACTGTCATATCCCACCCTTCAAAGCGAAACACAGCCTACAAACACAACTGACTTACACAGAATTATAAAATTTTTAAGTCAAAATTTTAATAAAATTAATACTACTTTTTTATTACAGCACAACATGTGGCGACACTGTCCTGAGCAAACACAGAGACAATATGGTCCATGAATACGATCATTTGAAAAGAGAATTATTTACTCTCAACGGTTGACTGCACTACCACGGCTCAATAAATGCTTTTTCACAGTGCATTATTATTATTTCAGCCAGAGGGAGACTTTGTACAAAAGTCGATTGCTTGGATACCTCTGTCCCATTCGTGTTTCAACCGTCAAGCAGTTGTGTTTACATGGCTGTGTTTCGGTTTGAAGGGTGGGATATGGCGTGAATTTACTGGGTACAGAGGAATAACACCTGAGTCCTCAGGGATGGCAACGCATGGGGAGTATCATGGGCGAAACGGTATACTCTGTTATGTCCATGGTACTGCTCATGTCTATAGGCGACGGTTACCACTTTCCATCAGGTGGGCCGTCAGCTTGTTTGCCATTCTAAGTTGTGTAAAAAAATTGAAGGATCTAAGAATATATGTAAGCTTACTATTCCAATGTGTCTTTACAAAAAGTTAAATAGATATTTTACGGTATGAGAACAACAAAAATTCATCCTTAATAAACATAAAAAAACCTGTTTATTCTCTAAATGATTACTTGCAAAACAAACGTGTTTGACATTAGTTTAATCTTCCACGTAATTAATATTATTTGTGTTAGACATACACCGAGAAGTGCTTTTAGTCTGTTAAGAAAAAAAACTCGTTACAAACTTGACTATGGAACCAACATTGCAGGAAATACTGTCGATTGCTTATAGAATTATGCATAATATATTATAATCTATGTGCCCTGGCATAGAATGGGCTACCCCTTACTTTCCCGTGTGTGTCGTAAGAAGCGACTAAGGAGAGCGAGGAATGGACAGCAGCATCCCTGTTAAAACATCTTTAAAAGCCTAACTGCGTTTGCCAACCTGCCTGCCAAGCTTGGCAACTACTGGCGAATTCGGCAGTGGACAGTTAGTGGCTGAAATAATAATAATTTATACTACCAATCTTCATGAAATTTCTTATACATATACTATTTGGAATGTAGAAAGATGTAGGATTTTTATCCGGATCAATCTACTTATCATGATTACAGGGACGAAGTCACGGGTAAACACTAGTGTAATATAATGTACTGAAATAACCTTCGAGCGAAGTTCAAGGAAAGTCCTTGTTCGACGGCCGTTTCCGTACATGTGACCTCGAAGCAAGGACGACCTCGCGCGGCTCAAGGTGAAGGTCGCTTCGAGCTGTATCCAGGAACGTCCTTCGTGCGAGGACGCGTTTCGGAGCTATCAAGGACGCCGGGAAAACCTTGAGGTCAAGGTCAACGTTGGAGGCCGTTTGCTTCGAAGGATATTATCGAATATCCTGTAAATCGCTGTACACAAAATCAATTTATTATATTGTTTACCGTATTGCTGTACAAATGTAGTAAATATATTAGTATTTTTAACCAATTTCTAAGAAGAAGAAGGTCATAGATAATATATAATAACAAATAAAACACATAAATATAACAGAATGCCTATAGCACTAAGTCCATCTTTTGTACAACATTTTATGGGTCAATAAAATTTAAATAAATAAATGTATACGTATAAATAAGTTTGTCTATGTTTATATTATATAGAATGTGTATTTTTATATTATGTACACATACTGTATGTACAGAGGAATAACACCTGAGTCCTCACGAATGGCAACACATGGGAGGTATCATGGGCGAAACAGTATACTCTGTTATGTCCATGGTACTGCTCATGTCTATACGCGACGGTTAACACTTTCCATCAGGTGGGCCGTCAGCTTGTTTGCCAATCTAAGTCGTATAAAAAAACAATACTGATTTCTGGGCCAATTTAAACGATTCTTTTTTATTAATAAATTAATTACATTACTAGTACATTACATTATTTACATTATTAATAATTTAAAGCAGTTATTTTTAAAGTGGATTCCTAAAACATTTGATTCATTCATCATATCACCATATTGGCCTTCAACTGTCCGCTGCTGAACACAAGCCTCCCCCTTGGGGGGTTTTGCCAGTAACTGCCACGCTAGGCAGGCATATTAACAACCCCCGCTAGGCGGGGGGAAAAGGATTGTTAGCAATGGAATTTGACAGCCCCTTTGCTAACAATATACCTTATTAGGTCGACCTCCACGTGGTTCCCCATGGAAACCATCGTGAACAATTCTTGTGAATTCGTCACGATGGGCTAACTGACCCACTACATCCTCACCTATCATCCTTCACTGGTGCCCCGCCGGTGTATACCGATAGCGAGGATGGGGTTACCATTCCATTATCATCAATTTAAAAAAAAACCCGTTAGGCTTTGGAGATGTTTTAAGAGACTGCTGCCCATCTCTCGTCCTCCCTTAGTCGCCTTTTAGGACACCCACGAGAAGCCCTACCTTTTTAATCCGTTAATTATATTTTTATTTATACTACTGTTACTGGATTATTGACATACTACCTTTTGGTCTGGTCATTTATTGATCTGTTTACATTTTCATTAAGTTCTATTGAAACAAAATATCATTGTCTGATGTAAAGTAAAATACTGAAACCCGTGTCGCAAAACGTGCGTGGACTGAATGGCGGTCGGAGTTAGACGGCTAATATGGAATGTTATAGAACTTCTGATAATAATAATAGTAGCCTGTCTACGAGTATTAGTAGTTGTACGTATACCAATGTCAGGGGAATTAAAGAAAATAATTGTACTCCACTAACCAATCGTGTGGTCCCTGCGTAGAATGGACCACCAAATTCTTTAAATTAAAATTTTCTTTTAATTCTTTCTTTCTTTTATCGTCGTAAAGAACGATTAAGGGAAATTAATGATTTACGGATGAGTAGCAGCATCCTTGTTGCCAACCCACCTGCCAAATATGGCGAGTACTAGCAAAACTGGGAAGCCTATGTTCAGCGGTGGACAGTTAACGAATGTTATGTTATGGTAACTAACAAAAAAACCTATCAAACAAGAACAAGATCAACCAGTTCATAATTTTAGATCAGTCCCGTAGCAAAGCGTCACAATAACATCAGCACAGTACCGTTGACAAGCACTCGTCAGTCGTCGGCGACGCTAATTTGAGAGACGCCATCTTGACTCAAATTGTAAAAATGAGTGTATATTTTATTTTAGAAAATGCAAAAATAATTTCAACATATAAATACGGCTACAACAGAATTCAATAGAATTTACTGATACTCATAATGTAAACAAAAGAATGGTCGTGTGGTCGGGGGATAGAATAGGTCACCCCTATTTCCTTTTGACACCCATTTAATTCTATTTGACACCCATTTGACTCATTTCATTTGATCCCATTTGATTCCTATGACACCCATGGGATAGGATCCCGTGGGGATCCTATCCCACAGGGGAGGCTTATGTCCAGCAGTGGACAGTTAAAGTCTGATATAACGAGTTATATAGTACTTACTCTTATTGTTATTTATAGATGTAAGTATATATATATATATATATATATATATATATATATATATATATATATATATATATATATATATATATATATGTATATGTATATGTATAACGTTGTTTTACCACTTATTGCAAAATATAAAAATCACAATTAACATACAGGGGTTGATGGTAAAACGATGAAAATTTAAAGGTGTATGTATTTTTCAATGCTAAATTACATATAATAAAATAAAAATAAAAAAAATTGTTAAAAAAATATATATATATATATATATATATATATATATATATATATATATATATATATATGCACACAAAATATATTTCGTGCCTCCCACCAAATTGTTTATAATTACTCCTCTCCATCCAAAGGTTGCCTGGAAGAGATCGCTCTTAGCAATAAGGTCGCCCATTGTTTTCTCATTGTGATTATTTATATTTATAATAAGTTTACTATTGTAATCTTTTGGAGGAAACAATAAAGAGTATCTATCTATCTATATATATATTATTGTACTGATGCTTTCCTGGATGAACGTATTTGGAGACTGTAAAGCTCAGTTGATTAAATAAATAAATAAATGAGTGAAAATGGTATGTTATAACCTCACCTATGCTATGGATATATGCCAGCAGGACACAAGTGAGCGACATTAGGTGAGGATGAAGTCAGGTCAGATGACTCATCGTGGTGAAATCACCAGGAATTAACACAAGTTTCCCAGGCGGGGCCGCGTGGAGGTCGACCTAACCTATATTGCTGTCGTAGCTGCCACCGTAGACTAATAGAGGACGTGATTGCTATTTCCTTTTCAACTGTTTAAAGTAATTTATTATGATACCATAATATCCGTCTGTTACTAAATTTATATTTAGTTTACAAACAATGTTCAAGTTCTGAGAATGTGTTCGATTTCTCCACACCGACGTCGATTTGAATGATTGTTTTTATTATTTATTTTGAAATATTCACTTTCAATAGTCAAGAGACACGTTTTCATTTTATTTTAGCCTGCTATTTTTGTAGAAAAAGAATTATATATGTATTTTTTTTTTATTTATGAAAATAAAAAATAAAACTTACCATAAACGACTGTAAAGAAGACACAGCACTTCCTGCACAAATAGAAAACGTCTACACGTTTCTCCTTCTATTAAAGTTTTGAAATATCAAAGCCACACAGTGGTAGCAATTAAACCGGTGGCCCTGTATAAATTTAGCCAGTTGTGAAGAGAAAATCCATGTTTATCCCCAATTTATGGGATTATCCAATTTTATACCGTGACAACTCGCTTAAACATATATTTTTAAAGTTAATTAATACGTTTCTGGTAGTGTTAATTTATTACATAGTATTTGGAATATATTAAACTTTTCATGGGTACTTATGTACAATCTTTGTACTATATATGAATACTTATGTACAATTTTTAAATAATTGATATTTTAGTTGCTTTGAAGACATTCTATAACACAGTTAATGTACATAGAGATTTTAGTTGTTAATATTTTAATTTTGCCTAAGTCTAAATTTGACACTTTACACAAAAGCTATATATATATATATATAGCTACCCGCTAACAGCATGCTTACTAACTGCATTGGGTTGACTGGAAGAGATCTCTGTCAGAGATAACTCCACCCTTGCTCACAATAATGCATTTACAATGTAATTTATTTATATATATATATATATATATATATATATATATATATATATATATATATATATATATATATATATATATATTATGTGTGTTAAATCTCTATTTTTGTTTGTCTTACATTCAACTTTATGCAGCAGCAAGTTTAAATATGAGACAATTGTTTAAAATCGACGACTATAATTTTAGCTTGTAACTGTGCACTGCTAAATATAAGCCTCCTCCCTTTATGGGGTTTTGTCAGTAGTTGTCACGTTTAGCAGACGGGTTGGCAACCGTACTTACGCTTTGGTGATATTTTAAGATGAACGCTGCTGCCCATTCCTCAACCTTTAACATCCATTAGTCGTTTCTTACGACACATACGAAAAGAAAAGGGCGGCCTATACGGAACCGGGGTATAATACGGTGCCGGAACAATACGGCAAAATCGATAAATATTCTTAATATTAAATTATGTAAAAATATTTGGTTATAAATAAATTTTATTAATTTTTTTTTTATACAACTTAGAGTGACAAACAAGCTGACGGCCCACCTAATGGGAAGTGATAACCGTCGCCTATAGACATGAGCAGTACCATGGCCATAAGAGATATATTTAATTGTAATAAATTTTATTGCAGTTTTTTAACATACAATGTTTCAACCGTAAAGCAGTTGTGTTTGCATGGCTGTGTTTCGATTTGAAGGGTGGGATATGGCGTGAATTTACTAGGTACAGAGGAATAACATCTGAGTCCTCAGGAATGGCAACGCATGGGGGGTATCATGGGCGAAACAGTATACTCTGTTATGTCCATGGTACTGTTCATGTCTATAGGCGACGCGACGGTTACCACTTTCCATCAGGTGGGCCGTCAACTTGTTTGCCATTCTAAGTTGTGCTAAAAAAAATATATATATATATATATATATATATATATATATATATAGGTCATTCTTTTACCCTGATTCATTCGATCCAAACAGCGGGATATAATTAGTAAAAATGTAACAAAAAAAAATAGATCTGTAATGTAGTATAAATATATAATGAAATTTAATAAATTCAGCTTATTTCTATGTTCTATAAAGGCAGCTCATTCATCAGTGTCTTGAAAATATGTGACGAAAAAATAGTGTTGAAAGTTTGAAAATTAGGACATAAACCCATGCCAGACGGCGCTAATTATAATACTAACTACACCAGGGTTGCCACATGTCAATTTTTTATTTTTGCCCAAAGGTAAAAAAAAATATCTCCATAATGATACGACTTCGCTCCGTTCTTCCGACGATGTTTTCTCCTACGAACTTTCGGAATGAGCTCCCTGCCAAAGTTTTCCCAAGAGACTGCAGCATGGGGTTCTTCAAAAGGGGGGTAACGAGGTTTCTTTAGAGTGGGCAACGCGCGCGTAATACCTCTGGTATTGCAGGCGTTCACAGGCTACGGTAACCGCTTATTTGCCACCTGAGTGGTATAAAAAAGACTTAAAATTTTAAACAGTCAGTCAGACTTTTGTCGATTTTCACTACATTTTGTAATGAGATCACTATGAGAACGACAAGAAAAAAATATTCTTCTATCTCCTAAGATCTTAACCACATGTGACTTCCAAATACCAAAAATTATTTGTTACTCAAATTCGCCCACGTTCATTATTTATTTCAATTATCCAAAATTTTGCGAACACTATTTTTTTTTACCCAAATATGAGAAAAAAAAACACTCTGGCAACATTGAACTATATGAGCTTCCGCTGCTTCCGTCGCGAGTGTCTCGCTTTTTTCTTTTCTTTTCTTAAACTGTCATGTTGCCGCTTATTACCAGATTGTTTCAATGGCCGTCATACCGCTGTTACCACTGTGACTGATGGTAAATCTAGCGTGTAATAAATTGACTGATGTATACACAATGCCGAGAAATGATGGAGTACCTACACAACGAAAATGTGCGACGGAAAAATAGAGTTAAATAGACAAACTAAAGTTATGTTAGATTAGGTAACTATCAGATTATATTGATACTTTTTCTGATACCTTAACTTACTAATACTATAAAGAGGAAAGACTTTTTGTTTTTAATAGAGAGACTGAAAAACAATAATTAACCGTTTTTTTTTTTATTTATTCACATATTAGATTTATTATTTATTTGTACATACCGTATATGTAATATACATATAATTACTGTTATATATAGTTACCGTGAAGCAGTTGTGTTTGCATGGCCGTGTTTCGGTTTGAAGGGTGGGATATGGCGTGAATTTACTGGGTACAGAGGAATAACACCTGAGTCCTCAGGAATGGCAACGCATGGGGGGGTATCATGGGCGAAACAGTATACTCTGTTATGTCCATGGCACTGCTCATGTCTATAGGCGACGGTTACCACTTTCCATGAGGTGGGCCGTCAGCTTATTTGCCATTCTAAGTTGTATAAAAAAAAAACACTGTGCGAAGCCGAGCGAGTGGCTAGTATGTCAATAAAATGATTCGCCGACTGATTTTTTTTGGATGGGTGAAAATGGAATGGTAACCCCGCCTGCGCTAACGGGATACGCTGGCGGAGCACCAGTGAAGGATGATAGATGAGAATGGAAACAGGCCAGTTAGCCCATCAGGAATTAACCATGATAGTTTCCAAGGGGAACCGCAAGAAGGTCGACCTGTTTGGGTATATTGCTAGCAATGGGATTCTCAGTTTCCATTACTAACAATCCCTTTCCCCCCTCGCCGATTGATTACTACCCGGGTGAAATGTCTTGACGTAGTATTCTTTTACAAAAACGACGGCGGTAACTACAAATTTGCTGTGAAGTCCCGGCGTAGAATGGATCACCCCTTTCTTTCCCATAGATGTCATAAGAGACGACTAAGGGAACTTAACACTTAAGGGATGGGCAGCAGCGTCCCTCTTAAAACATCAACAAAGCCTAACTGCGGTTGCCTTTTTTTTCTATTAAATTAGGATAATGGGATGGTAACCCGCCTGCGCTATCGGTGTACACTGGCGGCGCACCAGTGAGAGATGATAGGTGAGAATGAAAAGGCAGATCAGTTAGCCCATCGTGACGAATTCAATGAAAAATTTGTCACGATGTTTCCAAAGGGAATCGCGCGGAGGTTGACCTGATAAGGTATATTTATAACAATGGGTACTAACTTTCCCATTACTAACAATCCCTTCCCCACAACTGCGATCGCCAATCTGTCTGCAAAGTGTGGAAACTTCTGGAACCTCTCCCCCCAACCACCAATAGGGGGAGGTCTATGTTAAGCAATGAATATTTTTTTTTAATGCATGATTAATGGAATGGTAACCCCGCCTGCGCTAACGGTATACGCTGGCGGGGCACCAGTGAGGGGTGATAGGTGAGTAATGAAAAAAGCAGGTCAGTCAGCCCATCGTGATGAATACACCTGGAACTCAGCACGATGGTTATACATTCTACAGTTTTCTTTCAGCTTCTCAAAGGTTGACTGTAAGATATCCCTTTATGGGATAAGTCCGCCATTGTATATTAAATCATTCACCAGTATTTAATCTGAGTTATGTACAATAAAGATTTTTACAATTACAATTACAATGGTTTCCAGGGGAAACCGCGTGGAGGTCGACCTGACAGGGTATATTGCTAGCAATGGGACTGGTAGCCCGCATTACTAACGATCCCTTCCCCCCAGCAATGAACAATTAACGGCTGGTATAATAATAATAAAAATTACACAATGTGCATAATAGAACTTGAAAATCGTTGTTTGAAAATAATAACAAAGATTTATCATGTAAACAGCTTAATATTTAAGAGTTATATCGTATTCGCAACAAAAACTAGTATAAACAGAACTGCCTTAAAATCACACTCATAAAGTGCGAGTTATGTTTACGTTTGTATGAGTTTGGATGGAATTAGCGGTGGTGAGTCATACCAGTGCGCGGATTAGGTCAGATTTCCACTTGCCAATAACGCTATTATATGTATGCAAGAAATGCAGACTACTTTTTTTTTATTTTATTTATTTATTGGAAAACGTACAGCTGAATTACAGTCAATACATAATCAAATTTATATCTATGTTAAGCCATGAATCGTTTTCACATTTGCGTAATGACAATGATCAGTTTTTATATATGCAAAATACATATATACACACACATACACATATATACACATACATACATACACACAATTTTATGCAACAAGTTATGGTAATGTAATGTAAATTGGACTCTCTTTTCCGCGCTCTGCCTCTCATTTGGGCCGTTGTGCGTATAAGTCAAGGCCAGTACAGCCATCCCAGCCAACTGGGGGGAAAGGGATTGTTAGTAATGGAGACTGAGAATCCCCATGCTAGCAATATACCCAACCAGGTCGACCTCCACGCGGTTCCCCCTGGAAACTATCATAGTTAATTCCTGATGAATTCGTCATGATGGGCTAACTGGCCCTTCACTGGTGCTCCGCCAGCGTATCCCGTTAGCACAGGCGGGGTTACCATACCATTTTTACCCATAAAAAAAAAACCAGCCAACTAGTAATGGTAACTGCTGCGTGTTGAATTGAGAGGATGAGATTGTTTTTTTTAATGGATGATAATGGAATAACCTTGCCCGCGCTAACGGTATACACTGACGAGGCACCAGCGAAAAATGACAGATGAAATTGAAAAGGCAGGTCAGTTAGCCCATCGTGATGAATACGCCTGAAATTTAGTACGATGGTTTCCAAGAGGGACACGTGAAGTCGACCTGACAGGGTATATTGTTAACAATGGCACTGGTAATCCGCATTACTAACAATCCCTTTCCCCCCTAGGATGAGGTTGGTAGTGACGTATATTACAATTGATTTACAACTAAAAAAAAATTGAGATATTATGAGATATACATTTAGGTCCCGGCATAGAATAGGACAGAGGTGCCCCCAAGCAAAGAATATTTGTACAAAGTCTCCCTCTGGTGATTGCTAATCTCCAATATTCCCTTCTCCCTCTGGGTAGATAGGATCGACAACGTGCACGTGTCCCTAGTGTTGCAAGCGTCCACAGACTAATGTGACCATTTACCATCAGACGAGCTGTATGCTTATTTGCTACCTCCATAATATAATAAAAACTACGCCTATATTTATTGGAGTATACAAAATCTTACATTTCAAACTAAGGCAGGGTCTATTTTTGTACCAAATTTCACTCTAATTTTACGTGTTAAACAGTGATTGAGTAACAAACATCCAAACATATTTACAAACATTCACGTTTATAAACTTAGCAGTGGAATTGAGCAACACTAGACGAACTAACACAAATTATTATATTACGCTAATTCTTTATATGTCATACTGGACACTCATAATTAAGATTCGATTTCAAAACTAAACTACTGGCCCAATTTTGATAAAATGTCTATAGGTCCAATCTGTAAGTATATCCTTTCAGATTAAAAAATATGTTTCCAAATCGGTTTACAACTGACGGTGATATTCCCCCGGGAAACCATCATGGCTAATGTTCTTTATTGCACAATAAAACTTTGTACAAGTGGCGAGCTTAATGCCATATGGCATTCTCTACCAGCTAACCGTTAGGTAAAAACAGAAAGCATATGAAGGGCAGACGTGGTGAAAAATATGTGACATAATTATAACCGTCAGTTTTTTTTTTATAATGTATGATAATGGAATGGTAACCCCGCCCGCGCTAAGGGTATACGCTGGCGGGGCACCAGTGAAGGGATGATTGATGAGAATGAAAACAGGCCAGTTAGCCTATCATGATGAATTCCTCAGGAATCAACCATGATAGTTTCCAGGGAGAACCGCGAGGGAAAGGGAAATGTCGGGAAAACGGGAGAAGTTACTCCATTTTTAAGCTTCCGTCGCGTGTGTAGCCTTAATGGCTACTTTTTAAAATGTAAAAATGTCCACCCGTGCGACGCCGGGACGGGCCGCTAGTAATAAATAAATGTTTTCGAATGTATGCATTCATAGCATTCGTGGCAGAGTGTTATGGGATTATAACGTTTAGACATAAATCTCTTTAATTTATTGTGTGTTTTTAAAACAATTCTGCATTCTAATGTTTACACAAACCCATTATTACCATCACTAATACATTTCATCCGGGGGGAAAGGGATTGTTAGTAATGGAGACTAAGAATCCCATTGCTACCAATATACCCAAACAGGTCGACCTCCTCGCGGTTCCCCCTGGAAACTATCATAATTAATTCCTGATGATGACGGGCTAACTGGCCTGTTTTCATTCTCACTGATCACCCTTCACTGGTGCTCCGCCAGTGTATCCCGTTAGCGCAGGCGGAGTTACCATTCCATTTTCACTCATAAAAAAAAAAACATTTCATCCATCGTACATTGTTAAACATAAAAATCTCCCTTAAATTTGTTTACAAAGCACGATCTTGCGTCACTTTCATGCATTCTATCTCCTCACAACACTGACATTTGTAGACCGATTTTAATAATTCTTTTTTTATGCCGATCTCAAAAGGAATAGGTTCTCAATTCGGTTGTATTTTTTTCTTTTTGTTTGTTACCTCATAACTTTGTCATGTGTAAACTGATTTGGAAAAATTTTTTTTTATCTAAAAACATAGTATATTCGATACTTACAGATTGGTTCCACAGAAATTTTATCAAAATCGATTTAGTAGTTTAGCTTTTAAATCAAAATAACTGGTTTTGTCACAAGTGAATTCTTTTTTTTTTGTGAAACTAATTTTAAGTTTTTTTTTTTTTTTTTTTTTTGAGAGTTTACTTTTAGATTAAATTTATACAAATTTACTTAAAATTGTTGTCATTGAATGTACATATACACTAAATCCCCTAGAGTTTTTTTATCGATTTGTATTATTATTTTCATGCGAAAGAATCCACTTTTTTTTTATACAACTTAGAATGGCAAACAAACTGGCGGCCCACCTGATGGAAAGTGGTAACCGTTGCCTATAAACATGAGCAGTACCATGGACATAAGGGGGCATCCATTAATTACGTGAGCTCAGAATAGGGGGGGAGGAGTCTAATGAATTCTCAACAAATCTCATTTAAACCGAGGGGGGGGATAATCAAAAATCTCACGTCAACTTCAAAAAATATAAAATATTAAAGATATTACTAAAATATTAAAGATAAACGTAGACGTTTCCAGTGATTGTCTTCCTGCACTACTAGAAATCCCAGATGATATGTGTCCAATTATTTCGATTGAAAAAATACACGAGTCTCCATGGATTGAGTAAAAATTTAAAAGAAAGTGTTGTTTTTATGTTTTTACTTTAAATTTTATTTAATTTAAATAAATTAATTATAGTATACCTGAACGATTTATTATTTTCCCGAATAATAAATATAAATTAAGGTTAAAATATTTTTTGCGTCAATCTCACGTAAGGGGCGGGGGGGGGGGTCAAGACAAATCTCACTAAATCTCACCTAAGGGGGGGGAGGAGTCTAAACTGATCGAAAAAGAGCTCACGTAATTAATGAATGCCCCCTAACAGAGTATACTGTTTAACCCATGTTACCCCCCATGCGTTGCCATTCCTGAGGACTCAGGTGTTATTCCTCTGTACCCAGTAAATTCACGCCATATCCCACCCTTCAAACCGAAACACAGCTATGCAAACACAAGTGCTTCACGGTTGAAACACGAATGGGACAGAGGTACCCAAGCAATCGACTTTGTACAGACTCTACCACTTTTAGGGTGGTCCCGTCCAAATTAGTCAATAAAATATATGTCGGTGTTTCGTGTGAAAAAAAAATTTTTACATCGGGAGCCTATTGAAAAATTGTCACCGGCTCCCCGACTACTTCGCGTAGATTTATCACTAAACGGCTCGTTATACGCACCACAACACCGCTACTCATTTATAACACAGAAGCATTGACAAATCGTGCGTTCGCCGCCGTTGGAAACAAAGTATTCGATGTGTAAACTTATGTCCGCCATAATTAGACGCGAAGCCATTTAGAACTATATGACAGATTATCAGTACGGTATATCGGATTGTAGTATCACATATACAGGGTGATGTATAAAAACAATAATAATAAATGCCATACTAAATTTATTTTATATTATCTATGATCGTTACCGTACGTAATAGCATAGTGTAATTGTACGAGGTCTGATAAAAAAATAATCGTTATTTTCAATTTTTTCAAAAAGTATTTTTTTTTATTTATTTTTTTACAGCACAGTAAGTGACTACCGCCGCCCATGATCACCCACAACACCAGCGGCATTGCAGGTGTGCTGCCAGCCTTTTAAAAAGGAATATACTCTTTTCTTGAAGGTTATGTTGTCGTATCGGTTCGGAAATACTGCTGCTGGAAGTTGATACCAAAGAATGGTTGTGCGTGGAAGAAAGTGCCTTGAAAAACGCACGGTGGAAGACCACCACTCGTCCAGATGATTGGGATGAAAATTTATTTATTCATCAATACTATCTTGTCTCCTTCAAAGTAACCCCCCTGAGATATAATACACTTATGCCAGCGTTTTTTCCAATCCTCGAAACACTTCTGAAACGCGCTTTTTGGTATCGCCAACAGCGCCTGTTTCGATTTTTCTTTTATCTCTCCAATCGTAGCAAAACGCTTTCCTTTCATCGGTGTCTTCAATTTGGGAAGAGGAAAAAGTCAGCAGGGGCCAAGTCCGGTGAATACGGTGGTTGAATCATGATAACGGTTTTGTTTTTGGCCAAAAACTCACGCACAAGCATCGATGTTTTGATACAATTTTGGGACGGTGTTCTCTACCAGTCAATCATTGGACAAACTGAGAAATAAAAAGGCGGTGCATTCATGAGCTAAGAAAATTTATTATTATTATTATTTACTATTTACACAATCTATCAATACTTACTGCTGTGTGGTCCCAGCATATAATATATATTTAATTTTTATATATATTTTTATATGCAAAAGATACTTTTTTAATTATACAGCACTATCATACCTACTTGTACAACAATTAGTCCATTACCTTAAGGTTGTCTTGAAGAGATTGCTCTCAGCAATAAGACCGCCTCACTTTACTTGTACAATTGTATCGTTGTGTTTGTAAATTGCCTTGCTTATTTCCTATATTGTATAATGCAAATAAAATGTACTCATTCATTCATTCATTCATTCAACAGGCTATTCCTTCCTTTCCTGTGGGTGTCGTAAAAGGTGATTAAGGGAACTTAATGATCTAAGAATATGCCGCAGCGTTTTTAAAACATCACCAAAAGTCTAACTGCGGTTGCCAAACGTCTGCTAAGCGTGGCAACTACTGGCAAAACCTCCTCTTTTGGGGTAGGCCTATGTTCAGCAGTGATCAGTTAACGTCTGATATGATGATGATGATGTACACCGAACTAAAATATCTGATCATAAATACAATGTTACCTCAACAACTTTGTTAGGGAGGGAAAGGGATTGTTAGTAATGCGGACTACCAGTCTCATTGCTAGCAATATACCCCGTCAAGTCGACCTCCACGTGGTCCTTCCTGAAAACCATCATGCTGAATTTCAGGTGTATTTATCACGATGGACTAACTAACCAAAAGGGAAGGGATTGTTAGTAATGGGGATACTTGTCCCAATTGCTATCAATTCGACCAGGTCATTCATTCATTCGTTCATTCATACAGTCATTCGTATCAGGTCGACCTCCACGTGGTTCCTCCTGGAAACCGTCGTGACTAATTTATCGTTGAATTCGTCACGATGGGCTAACTGACCTGCCTTTTCATCCTCACCTATCATCACTCACTGATACCCCGCCAGTGTATACCGATAGTGCAGGCGATTTTACCATTACATTATCATCCATTAAAAAAAAAAACTTTCATAAAGAACTAACTTTTGCCCGCTATTTCACTCTCGTGAATTTTAGAAATAGAAAAGACCAATGACCATTCTAGATGGCGTATCAAGATAAAACAACACCAACTTTTAAATTAGAATTGGCATTTAATTTAATGTAGGTACTTTGTGTGTGATTGTAGCAGTCTAAAAATACAGATAGACAGATCAACAAATAAAACGTCTAAAAATTACTGTTTGGACTTCTATTGCTTTTATTAACCCATTATATTGTTTTTTTCTTAAATATCCTTTTTAATATATATATATATATATATATATATATATATATATATATATATATATATATATATATATATATATATATATATATATATATAATATATTTATCTAAAAATACATATACAAGGTTTAGATCCAAGAGTTAAATGTTTTATCATCATTAAATGTAATATTATCTACAAATTGTAAATTTAAACATACTTAGAGCCAAATAAATCAACAGATAAACAGATGGCAACACGTGACTGTGGGCTTCTCGGAAAAGTTTATTATAGTGAAACGTAACGAATCACCTAAACTCAACGTTATTTTTAAGTTATCAGCATGAGTGTATCCAAGAAGACAGGAGTGGACAGCTGCCCCCTCCCACCCTGAAACTATATTAAACATTAACTTTTAAATAAATCACACATTGTTTTGTGTTTCTGTTACACGATATCATTGTCGATTCTCAACAAATATTGAGTGTTGTTAAATTATTCTCTTTTTAAATCCATACGAATTCTGTCAGGATTGTCTATTGAACAATGAAGAATATATATATATATATATATATATATATTGGGTTCCTCTGAACATTGATGGCGGTAAAAAAGTCACAAAAAAATCACCCATTTTGGTATCGGTCAAATATCTATTTTCGAGTATGTTAATAAAAGTCTTCTATATTTATTAATTTAATTAATTATTATTTTATTAATTATTTGACATATAACAGATTTTTAACGTATTCGTTATTGGACCAGTATATAGATATTATTGTATATTTCCCACCACTAATACCAATGTAAAATTAATTATAGTATTCTAAATTCAAATATAATTCATTCGAATTTTTATTTGACCGCAACTTCGGCTAATGTTATGTGACGACATGATCAGATATAAAGCGCGCGAATTCAATAATTATTTTACAGTTCGTTTTGAAAATATACATTGCCAAGTTATCGGATAACTTACTAGTGGTGTGTGAGCAAAAATAACGGATCGCTGGACGGTAAGAATTTCCGCGGTATCTTAATTAATACAGTGGCCAGTTCGTGTTTATTTATATCGTATTTTATAGCGCACAAACTGTCTGCAGGCGTCATGTGACTATGTTCCGGACTCATTTTGGCCTGATGAACTGTCATATCCCTCATATCACTGTAATAAAATATACTGAATAGCTTTTATCGCGCTCTTTGATATTTTAATGAAGATTTCTTTAACGATGTTGTACTAATATCAAAGAGTTATGGGGAATTCTTTACCGAAGCATGGCAACATCGAAATTATCTGTCAATTCTCTAAAACAATTTATTCAGTATTCAATTGATTTTTCTATGATTATTATTATATTTAAGGGGGGAAAGGGATTGTTAGTAATGGGATCTAAGAGCTACATTGCTATTGAGTGAACATTACCGTAGACATCACAGAATATACTTTTTTTAAGGTATGTTTTACGGCTCTGGATACAAGTCCTAAAAGTCTATAAAATATACTGTAGCGCCAAAGTTGCCAAATACGATTTTTAATATTTACCCAAACGTCAAATATTTTTGCCCCAAATCGATACGATTTCCAGGACTTCCAATCCAAATCAACCCAATCACAAAGTTGTATCTTTTTTTTTTTTATTTTGCCATATACCACAAAATGATCGACGAAAAATTCTATTTTCACTTCCTTCTATTCCCACTTTTAACTTAGCTAACCTTCTCCTTCTCTTATCCCTTTTACTATTTCGCTACCTTCATTTATATATTTTATTGTATTTATATACCACTGTACAACTTACACATACCGGGGGGAAAGGATAGTTAGTAATGCAGCCTACTAATTCTATTGCCAGCAATATACCCTGCAGGTCGACCTCCACGTAGTCCCCTCCTGGAAACCATTGTTGAATTCCTGGTGTATCCGTCACGATGGGCTAACTGGCTTGCCTTTTCATTCTCAACTATCATTCCTCACTGTTGCCTCGCCAGTGTATATCGTTAGCGAAGGAGGGGTTACAATTCCATATTCATCTAACAAAAAAGTACTTACACATACCAAAACTGTCCAAAAAAATATCCAACCTAGCAACGCTGTATGACGCCCTTTGTACCCCTCAAGCGTGGCTATTCCCAAGAACCAGAATTTTATACTTTTGTGGCCAATAATTAATGCCACATTCCATATTTCAAATCAAAACACTGCCATGCAAGCAGTTTGTGTATATTTCGTTACCACACAGCCAAAAATAGGTTTGTGGACAATATTTTATCATAAACGGTTGTCTCTAACGGACGTGGCCTTCTCAACAAGAGTTATGAGGTGCAGAGGAGAATAATTATAAATCACATTAGGAACTCGCCCGTATAAACTTGTACACGTGATTTATGTCCCTCTAGGAACTTTGAATAATAGCTATTAACTACCAATTTGGCAACGTGAATTTTTAACTAATTAGTTTAAATAAACAACCCAAGAAACCCAAAAGGAATTTTTTTTAATACTACTTAGAATGGCAAACAAGCAGACGGCCCACCTGTTGGAAAGTGGTAACCGTCGCCTATAGACATGAGCAGTACCATGGACATAACAGAGTATACTGTTTCGCCCACGATACATCCCAAGCGTTGCCATTTCTGAGGACTCAGGTGTTATTCCTCTGTACCCTGTAAATTCACTGCCATATACCACCCTTCAAACCGAAACACAGCCATGTAAACACAACTGCTTTACGGTTGAGACACGAATGGGACAGAGGTGCCCAAGCAAACGACTTTTGTACAAAGTCTCCCTCTGGTAGTACTTGTTCACGTGAATTTTTAACTGATTAGTTTAAATAACCAAGAAACCCAAAAGGAAATAGTTCTCAGTTGGCCTGTATTTTGTTTATGAGAAGAGAAATCTCTTGACGATAGAGCACGAATCTATTTTTTTATTAATTCATACATACATACATATCTGTCACGCCTGTCTCCCATTAGGGTAGGCAGAAACAATGGAACGCCAAATGCTTCGATTCAAACAAACCTCTTTCGCTTCTTCCATATTCATCAATCTTTTCATACACGCTCGCCGGTTACGGGTACTTTTAATTTGGCCCTTCTTCAGCACGTCGCCTATTTGGTCAACATACGTATGAATGAAAGAAGAATTACGAAAGAGATTTATCGAGCAAGAATGAATGGAGATGTCGGTAGGGGCCGCCCTAGACGCACGTATGTCTTATTAATCCATACATTTTATATCATCACGCCAAGTCTCTTGTTGGGTAAGCAGGGAAAATTGAGTGCCGAAGATCTTTATTCTTACATACGTTACTTGCTTCAAGCACTTTTCTAAGTCGTGTCATATACTCACGCCCATATATATCTACTCATTTTTATATCGTACATATTTACTCATTTTTTAGGTAAACCTATATTTATTTATTTATTTATTCATTAGTACAAATATGTGTACATGGCGGACTTAATGCTAAAAGCATTCTCTCCCAGTCAACCATAGGCAAGTGTCAGAATACTCGAATGCGGTACTACTAATTATTGATATACATACATACTAAAATTACATATATAAACGAATAAATATATATGAATAACAAATATACTTACACATATATGATATATACTATATTATGCACGAAATTGAGAATAATATAAAGCACTTACTGCTCGCTATATTAATTTTATAGAACAGTCGCATCACTTTCTGTGCAGCCGTTATTGTTCGTCGTGACTTTATGAACGTGGCAGATCTATATAGCGCTCGTTAAATGCCTCATAAATATCCAGATAATCTCGAAAGTATGCGCAGCAAGCCAGCAACTGTTTGTAATTTTGAAAATACTTTATTTCACATATTCACACAGCGCTATCAGTGTCAGATTAAAAACTGCTTATAAATAAACTGCATGCCGGCCATCTGTTTGCATTGTTAGTATCTTTGGTTAGTATATTGTATTATCTGTGGTTTATATGAAACTTTTACATTATTCATTAACATTATTATTTAAAGAGGTTTGTAAATGATCTAGTGATTTAAATAAAGAACGTAAATTTTAGCTTGAACTAATTTATTATTATTAATTGATTGCTTACAAATTTTTACTTTATTTTATTACAAATTTTTTAGAATATATTTAATTATTTTTCAATATAAAATTACCGTCGTCCTTTAACGTTAAACCTTTTATCATGGCGTATCAATAAAAAAAACGGTCGTGTAGTCCCGGCATAGATTAGGCCACCCCTTACTTTCCCGTGAGTATTGTAAGAGGGGAGTATGGGATGTTAAAGGTCGAGTCATGGGCAGCAGCGTCCCTCTTAAAACATCTCTAAAGCCTAAATGCGGTTGCCAATCCGCCGCCAAGCATGGCAACTACTGGCAAAACTCTTCTTACGTGGAAGGCTTATGTCCAGTAGTGGACAGTTAACGGTAGAAATTATAATAACTTGTTTAAATCACATGTTCAATTACACCAGTAGGGGGGGGGAAAGGGATTGTTAGTAATGGAGACTAAAAATCCTATTGCTAGCCATATACCCAACCAGGCCGACCTCCTCGTGGTTCCCCCTGGAAACTATCATAGTTAATTCCTGATGAATTCATCATGATGGGCTAACTGGCCTATTTTCATTCTCATCGATCACCCTTAACTGGTGATCCGTCAGCGTATCCCGTTAGCGCAGGCGAGGTTACCATTCCATTTTCACCCATCAAAAAAAAATTACACTAGTAGATCACTCTCTTAAATGGATTTCAATTATACCCTATATTTACAAGATTTTGACTACACTCTGTTTCTATGTCACATCTGTTCAACGCTTTAGTTATTAACGGAGAATTTTCACGAAAATGCGCGACAAACGAGCACTAAAGTCTATCCTTGTTCTATTTCTAGTACCGCTAATTAATTAAGGAACCAGACAGCAACAAACACGTAAATAACTCTCATATATAGGTACTCTGTATAAACGACGACATTAAAGTCTATTATATTTTTAAGCTGCATGAAATATTTCCGAAACCATATTTAAAAAATAACTATGATACATTATTCAGGTATTTTTTTTTTATGGATGAAAATGGTATGGTAACCCCGCCTGCGCTAACGGGATACGCTGGCGGAGCACCAGTGAAGGGTGATAGATGAGAATGAAAAGAGGCCAGTTGGCCCATCTTGATGAATTCATCAGGAATTAACCATGATAGTTTCCAGGGGGAACCGCGAGGAGGTCGACCTGGTTGGGTATATTGCAAGCATTAACCCCATTATGCAGGTATTTATCGACGTCAGTTGTTTAAAGAATTTATTAAAAAAAAAATTGGCTACATTTCATTATGTGAAGTGTCTAGGCTGTATGGGCTATGCTCTTTGCCTGTCCATTTTGGACGAATTTTAACACGCTTTTTTTTTGGCATATGTGCAGTATTTAATCAAGGTTTAGTTTTCAGTGAGTTTCGACTGAGTTTCTATTTCAGTAATAAATTGATAAAAACTGAAACTATTATTTAAATCCTCCTCGTTGTTCTCTCTGAATATCATTACGATTGATTTATTGTTAAATTCGTCACAACGGGCTAACTGACCTTTTTTTTTATACAACTTAGAATGGCAAACAAGCTGACGGCTCACCTGATAGAAAGTGGTAACCGTCGCCTATAGACATGAGCAGTACCATGGACATAACAGAGTATACTGTTACCTACTTATACCTGCTTCATCTTCGCCTATCATCCGTCAGTGATACCCTACTAGCGTATACTATTAGCGTAGGCGAGATTACCGTTCCATTATCATCCATTAAAAAAAGTTAGCAATGGGACCGCTACATCCAATTATTAACAATCCCCATTCTCCTTAATTTAAAAAAATTAAGTGAAATATCCATATGTCATATATTGTATCTAAATATTTGATTATAAAACAGTGCCCCGTATACGTGCAAACTGAAAATCAGCGCTGAACACATCAGTCCAGCAAAAGCCGAGTTTGTACCCATTGCCAGGCATACGGTTACTTAACAATGCGTTTATTAATATATATATTAATAACATTGTAAGTTATTGTACTATATTCGTAAAAATTTGCAATAAATAGTATTATTACAATACTTTAACTAATTATTTTGTATTTTAAAACAACCCTCTCTCTAATAAGATAAAAGAGAAAGGTCAATGTCCTTTCTAAGGTTCTAAACATATCCATACCGAAAGAAATACTTCAGCTATGGACTCCCAGAGATTGCAACCCTAGTAGATGTCGTCCACGTGGAGGTCGATCTGACGGGGTATATTGCTAGCAATGAGACTGGTAGTCCGCATTACTAACAATCCTTCCCCCTCTTCCCAGTTTTACATAAATGAAATCGGGTGCAACATAATAAAGGAGCAAATCCGAAGCAAGTTTTTTTACCACGATGGTGACAAACAATCATATGACCCGTCTGATGAACGCCCTGTGAATACCAGCAACGCGCACGTGACACCCCTATCGTCACGTGCACGTTGTCCGCCCTGAAGAAATGAATGTTCACATTTAACAAGTGTTTTTCTTGTATTTTTTCTTTGTTTACTGGCACAAAATTTATACAGAAGTCAACACATGTAATGTGGGACATCAACGTCATTTTGATGTCATTTTGATTGACGTTGATTCTAGAAATGACTTATGAACGAGCCCTAAATAACTGTCAAACACACGTGATTTCTGAATGCGTACAATTGCGTTGTTTTTGTTTAAAACATTATATTTTATTACCACAGCATAAAGAAGTACTTACTCCTTCATCATCATCATCATTTCAGCCATTATCCGGTTACTGCTGGACATAGACCTTCCTCCCACATAGACTGCCATAAGGAACGGTCCCACCTACATCCACTGACTCCTTGCCACGCATTTGAGGGCTTTACTCCATCTGGTGGGGGGGTCGTCCTTAACTGCATTTGACCGTACGGGGTTCGAGCTATGTGACCAGCCTATTGCCACTTCAGCTTGCTTATCTTTACACTGTAATATTACTATATTTTTAAATGACAATTTCTTATTAAACAAACTAATTTTACATGTTTTAATTATTTTAAATTATAATCATTTTTAGAGTACCGTTCAATCACTTAACTGTAGAAGCCACTCAAAGTTACTTTTTTTTAATACGTTTGTTTGGTTGTGGAACAGGCTAAGGTCGGAGACCATGCTGCCTAGTGTTCAATATGACAATTTGCCTGGAACTTAGCCTTCCGAATTTTTATAGATGTCAAAATAATTTAAAAAGTTAACATTAGTCGTCTAATACATTCAAGATATGTTTAATTTTAATATATTAAAATTAATTAAATTAAGTGCTTGTTTTACAAAACACGTGGTCGGTCTCGGAGTAGTATACAAACTGCTTAAAGATAGGACTTCAGAAAGAAGGAAATTCTTTATTTTTTTATTACGCTATACCTTGGCCTAAGAACAAGGAATAAGAAATCTTTGGTCTTGGCCAATTCGCAATGAATGAACGAGTAAACTGAATGAATGTATACATACATGTATCATAATTTTATATATTCTTTTTGATAGCCCCGTTGCTTCATAGCAGTACTCATATATTCTGTCGAACTGGACGTAGTTTTTTTTTGGAAACTATCATGGTTAAATTGTCAATTTTTTTTTTATACAACTTAGAATGGCTTACAAGCTGACGGCCCACCTGATGGAAAGTGGTAACCGTCGCCTATAGACATGAGCAGTACTATGGACATAACAGAGTATTCAGTTTCGCCCATGATACCCCCCATGCGTTGCCATTCCTGACTCCTTAGGTGTTATTCCTCTGTACCCAGTAAATTCATATATAATTCATGTAAATTCATAATGACAGGTTAACTGACCTGACCTCGTCCTCACCTATCATCCGTCACTTGTATTTTTTTTATGGGTGAAAATGGAATTGTAACCCCGCCCGCGCTAACGGGATACGCTGACGGAGCACCAGTAAAGGGTGATAGATGAAAATGAAAAGAGCCCATCATGATGAATTCATCAGGAATTAACCATGATAGATTCCAGGGAGAACCGCGAGGAGGTCGACCTGGTTGGGTATATTGTTAGCAATGGAATTCTCAGTCTCCATTACTAACAATCCCTTACCCCCCCCCCCCCCACCGTCACTTATTCATAGATGACAACATATCAAGTAAATAATTAGTTTATTAGCATACAACGTTATAATTTTATTTTCTCATTGCTTTCTTGATTTAATTGATTAATTTTAGAAATATGAAAGCGTAGCGGTTTTTTGATTAATTGCCGCATGCATTCTTATGTAAAATGTGAATACTATAACTATCAGATGGCAATTGTGAGTAGCTTTGACGGGGTCTAGTGTTTTGAGTAGTCATGCTCACTAAAATGTCCAGACTTGTGGCGGCGTCATTGGGCTCCCTAAAATATGGTCGAGCGCAGTGATGGCTGGCTCATCCGTCATACTCGTGAACGGGTGCTGCTTGTAGGGACTGGTCTGCTCTAATCACTATGACTGATTTCCTCTTATTAATTGTTTAACCAGTTGGTTATGTATTCAATTTTTTTTTCTTTTTGAGTATTTAATTGAATTAGTGCTAATGGGTTTGTATTCACACAATTAAACTTAAAAATGTAAAATAATAATAAAATTATTTAAAAAGCATCACGCAAGTTTCTTGCCCTTCCCCCGAACGAGCGGTAAATTAAAAAAAATGTAATGACTTTTCAAAAGTGCTTCAATGTAAGTTTATTTGAATAAATGATTTCTATTCTATTCTATTCTATTCACTTGTATTAGGCTATACATATACGCCGACCAGGTTACCATTCCATTTTCATCCATTAAAAACATTTAGGTATCAATTTTTTCTATTATTATGTAGTCAAAAACACATTGGACCAGTTAGGATTGACAGTTTAATTATTATAAAAAATATGAGAATAATCTATTAATAAAATTCTGCCAAGAAGAAACCAAAGGAGTTAATTTGAAAATAACGGTATTGCGGCAAATCCAAAAATAGCAAGATTTAGCCGGCCAATTATATCACAAGTTGACATTCTCAGCTCCAGCTCTAGACAAGCTTTTAATATAATTATGCGAAATCCAATATTTCTGCCAGGCCCGATTTAATTTCTGTCTTATGCTCTTGTTATTTAATAAATAAATATAAATAGTGTCAATTAGTTACAAGTAATTATATCCTGATTATAAGTACTTGAACAATTTAACAACTTTTGCATAGATCAAGAATTATTTATTATAACTTAATATATATTTTCTTAATTACTAAAAAAAAATATAAAATCTAAGGAGATTTAATATCACAAAAATATAAATAATAAATACCTAATTGAAGCTTACAATAATATCTATATTACCTTACCGTCGATTTAAATAAAAAAAAAAAAACACTCACACAGCACTAAAAATATTAAGCACAAAAATTAAAAAATAATTTTCTTTGCACTTACTTCCGGGATAACTCGAAAAATGCCGCCTGTAAGTAAGATGGCGGATTGCGAAAGCGCGCGAAATGTCAAGTTGCGTGTTGCGCGCGTCAATTGATATTGGCGTGAATGTTACAACAAAACGACGCGAATAAACTGACTATTAGCTCGTTATATAATTATTAACGTGCCTTAAGTTTGGATTACAGCTAGAAGAATTTTTATCGCAGAGTCTGCGTTCCCGGCCAGCCAACATACGTGACTAAGACGTTTTCTCATGCTTTTAATATAAAATTTAGGTGGCAGCAGGACGCGTGGAAATGCGCTGTGGTTGCGATGTATTTCGGAACATGTAATAAGTCATAACGCTCGATTCATGCTTTCCGTCAAATAATAATACATCGAATACAAAATAAGTTCCATATTCATATAAATTACCATTTATCTTTAAAGAAGGATAATTTATCCTGTGTACTTAATTTATTTAGTTCCACTAATTTGCTTAATTTAAACATAATAATTGAAATAACATAAAACAAATCTCTATTTCTTTTTTCTTGTCATACTTATTACTTTCTATACGTCCTCTTCTTTCAACCTATAACTAGTCACGCGTTTTATATTTCTAACATTATCCTCTTGAGAGGAAAGGGGATTGTTACTAACAGCTACATTCCCATCAATCGCACGTCAATCTCCACGTACTTTTGCCTGGAAACTATCGTATTTGATTTCCGATGCGTTTGTCGCAATGGGCCAACTGACCTGACTTTATCTGCACGTATCATCCCACACGAGTACCTCGCCAGAGGAAACCAATATGAGATGAAATCTCTATTTCCTTTTCATCCATTAAATAGAACATTGTATTTGTAATCTTGATTTTTTTTTATAATGAGCAACTAACCTGTTTGGGGAAAAGGGATTAACTAGCAATATACCCTATCAGGTCAACCTCTACGTGGCTCCAGAAACCATCGTTAATTCTTGTCGAATTCGTCATGATAAGTCAACTGGCCCTCATTTATCCTTATTTTCATCTCTTACGGGTATCCCGCCAGCGTATTCCAATAGCGCAGGTAGGGTTACCATTCCATTTTCACTAACTAAAAAAAGAACTAGCTTGTTTTCATCCTCGCTTATCATTCCGCACTCGTGTCTCGTCAATACATTATACCAATAGCACGGTCAGGGTTACCATTCTGTTATAATTACATTATTACTCATATCTATAAAAAAAAGAACAAAAGTCGTGTAGAAGCAAATGTAGAAGTAAGTACAACAGAGTAAAAATTGTTACAATTTTTTTTTTATTTTTAGGTCATAAACGAAGACTAAAGAAACAAAGCACGGTATGCCCATATAAAGAAAATAAAAAAAAAACTATATGAAAACCATAAATACATATTTTAATAATCCCATAGTCCTTACTCACACGACAAAACCTAGCTCGCTACAAATAACACAAGAACACACTTTTAGATCAAGGTGCACATTCCTGAGTTTAATAACCTGAGAACAATTTACACAAACGGCCAAAATTGTGACAAGGAATGCATGCGTCCTCTAATAATACCGATCTCAATCTATTATTAGTTAATATAAGTACATACCTACCTAAAATATAAAGCTAATAATAGCTGCCTTTCATTACAAGAGCTTTGTAATGTTTTTCGACAGCTGTCGTTACCAAAGTATAATATTTCGCCGTTACCACTCGTATGAATTTTTTTTTCTCTTTGAAACAATTTATAATGCACTTAAAACGTCGTTTATTTTAGAATGTCGTGTGAAGTAGATATGTACGCATTAATTGTGAATCTGTGTTAACATATGAAGAGATATGTCTCAAATACCAGAGGGAAATTTTGTACAAAAGTCTTGGTCTTTGTGCTTGGGCATCTCTGTCCCATACGTGTTTCAACCGTAAAGCAGTTGTGTTTGCATGGCTGTGTTTCGGTTTGAAGGATGGGGTATGGCGTGAATTTACAGGGTACAGAGGAATAACACTTGAGTCCTCAGGAATGGCAACGCATGGGAGGGGGGGAGGGGATATCATGGGCGAAACAATATACTCTGTTATGTCCATGGTACTGCTCTCATGTCTATAGGCGACGGTTACCACTTTCCATCAGGTGGCACGTCAGCTTTTCTGTTATTCTAAGTTGCATAAAAAATATAAATTACTACAAGATCTGAATAATCTGTGGGTATTAGAAAGAAACTATGTGAGGTGGTATAAAGTAACATTGGTAGTAAATTTACAGTGCACGAAGCCATTACACCTTAGACCTTAGGAGTGGCCACGTATGAAGAGTATCATGGACGATGTATCATGTAATATCCAAAGAGCTGTTCATGTCTACGGTGACGGTTGCCACTATCTATCAAGTGATCTATTAAGTTATTTGCCATTCTAAATAGCATAAAAAAAGCCAATTAAGCGCGAGTTGTACTTATTCGCAGAGTTCCCTAAATAGAAGATGAAATTATCTTATATATATAAATGATTTTTATATAAATGCCTATAATTATTATTAGTGGAGGGGGAGATATTATCAGTAATTAGATATAACAGCCCCATTGCTACCAATACACCCCCTGGAAACCCTCATGGTTAATTCTTGTGGAATTCTTTAGAATGGGCTGACCTGAACGGACCTGTTAGTGATAGCGCAAGCAGAGTTATCATTCCATTTTCACCCATTAAAACAATTAGTGATTGTTATTAATAGTGTAATTCAGATTTTTTTTTTATTTTTGGGCTATTTGTGTTAAGATGTAAAAATAACTCACATTTTTTTTATACAACTTAGAATGGCAAACAAGCTGACGGTCCACCTGATGGAAAGTGGTAACCGTCGCCTATAGACATGAGCAGTACCATGGACATAACAGAGTATACTGTTTCGCCCATGATACCCCCTATTCGTTGCTATTTCTGAGGACTCAGGTGTTATTCCTCTGTACCCAGTAAATTCACGCCATATCCCACCGTTCAAACCGAAACACAGCCATGCAAACACAGCTGCTTCACGGTTGAAACACGAATGGTACAAGAGGTATCCAAGCAATCGACTTTTGTACAAAGTCTCCCTCACATAAACTAATAAGAGCATAACAGAGTTTGTTTTTGAATATTTTGATAATATCTCGAAAATTGTAGGTATTAGTTGAAAACACCGTTTTATTTTTTCGATAATATTGGCATATACTCGTATACTTTACATGGACTAGCTTTTTGCCGGCTACCGCTTGAAATCTAGAAGAAAGAAAACTGTGACTTCGACCACTTCTCGATGGAGTATCAAAATAAAACATACACCAATTTTTTTTTTTTAATGGATGATAATGAAATGGTAGCGCCGTCTGCGGTATACGCTGGCGGAGCACCAGTGAGCGATGATACGTGAGGATGAAAGCAGGTCCGTTAACCCGTCGTGACGAATTTCACTAAAATTAATCATGATAGTTTCCATGAGGAACCGCGTGGAGGTCGATCTGATAGGGTATATTACTAGTAATAAAGAAATTAGACCCCATTACTAACAATCCTTCCCCGAAATTTTAAGTTAGGCTTTCTGGAACACCACTATAAAAACTACATTCAAGTTGGTGCAATAGTTTTTAAATGAGATACTACATACGTACATACTATGCAACATAAAAATAATTAAATGTTTTTATATCAGACTATAAGCCTGGATCAGTGTTGAAAATAAAGATACCTTTAAAAACCAAAATTATTTTCGACGCCCTCTGTCATGTAGCAATGTAATTAAAATAAATTACTTCTCTACTGCCATCTATTGAAATATAAGATTATGAATGAAGACTCTCTCCACATTTACTTTGCTCTATTTCTAAGATTTCTTGAAAATTATTTTTATCCACTAATAATAAAAGAATAATTTAAGTTAAAATGAAATAAAATTATTTTAATCTTGTCTATAACAAAATTTCGGTTCTCAGTCCACAAATTCTACCATTTTCTACTAAACTCATGGTAGTTTATGGTTGAATTGAATCAATTTGAACGAAAGTGCTTTGCTTTGCTTTGCTCTGTTCTGTTATTCAGTCAATTTCAGTCACATTCTAGTTTTAAAATAATTTGCCAAATGTGAAATAAAGTCTAGTTAAATATATATCATAAGAGATAATGAAAACAAAGTTTAACAAATTAAACCCTAGTTTATTTAATCTAATTAAAAACCAACGACCTTTTTGATTAATTAAACTTCTATGTATGTATAAACAAACAGCTGTAGTGTTGTAAATGTGTGCTTAAACCACTTGTTGCATCCACTTTCAAAAAGTGTAGCTATTTATGTTACGTTCTGTGCTATTCACCTGTTTATGAGAAAGTAATCTTCACTACTTATCAAATCAAACATTTAGATTCACGTTATCAGTTTACCGTTATGGTTGACGTTAAAATTTTATGTTAGAACGTGTGGATTTCGTTAATTAATGCTTATGTTCGTTACGATGCACCTGCAATGCACTCAATGCAACTAGTCTCATGGACTTATTACTGTGTTATCGTAATTCTGACATGAATAACGCAAATAATAAAAAAGAGTCGGCAGTTTATCGTTACATGTTCGCTCATTTTGAGCAGGTAAATAAATCTAACCCACCGAAGTAGTCATCAGACCCAAAAAATGACTCATACGTGGTCACTGGCAAGAAGATATTGTTTTGTTTTTATGAAAATTCCGTACTGATGACAGTGCAAGTGGTTTTTATTAAAAAAAAAATAGTACTGTGTATTTGTGCGCGTGGAGAGGTGTTCTTCGTTTAAATTTTTAAAAGTATCACTGCGCGGCAATCTTTGGGATACCAAAGTTTTCTGTCTAAAATGTGTGACTAAAATGGCTCAAAATTCAATGGATTCAGACAGATTATCTTCTGCTGGTATTTCAACACATAGCTCCGGCACTGCAGGCACTGTAGGAGGCTCTGTAATAGGTGTAAGGGTGGGTGATCCAAATCATAAGAGAGAAGATGAAGATGAGTACAATTTAGGACCATTGCCTCCAATGTGGGAAAAGGCATTTACACCATCAGGGGAGACTTATTTTATTGAGTAAGTATTATATTATTATTATTATTTAATAATATACTATTTTATATTTTCATGTAAGTTTTATTAATAAATAATACTGAAGTGATACTTTACTACTCCATTAGGTATTCATCATAAATACAATATAATACAATTTTACCTTATGATAATCCATAGGATAATAAATTTGGGAAATAATCAATTTAAAATATTACTGTAAGAAATTGGTTTAGAGAACTGGTACTTCAGAATGGAGCCTAATATCTTAAAACTGTACATAAGTATACACATTACAATACTTATGTAAATAATTAATATGCCAAATCTTGTTAATATATGCAACATCCCTAAAATTACCTAGTGACCTACATCTTTATACTGTTACTAGACATAGAGACAAATATACCTTTTTTTTTAATGGGTGATAATGAAATGATAACTCTGCCTGCGCTATTGGTATATGCTGGTGGGGCACCAGTGAGGGATGATAAGTGAAGATGAATTAGGTCAGTTAGCCCATAATGACAAATTCAACAATGAACTCAATGAAATCAAAGTCACTATGGTTTCAAGGGAGAATCTCAAGTAGGTCGATCTGATAGGGTATATTGTTAGTAATAGGGTTGCTAATCTCCATTACTAAAAATCCCTTCCCCCCCCCCCCCCCCCAAATATACCATTTATACAACAAAAACCTTTACAAAGTTTGCCATTTGTAACAATTCCTTTATTATTATACTAGTTTTAAATCAAAAAGAGGGGGGAAAGGAATTGGTAATAATGAGATTTACCAACCCCATTGCTAGCAATATACCCTATCAGGTCGACCTCCACGTGGTTCCCCCTGGAAACCATAGTGGTTCATTTTTGTTCAATTGATCACTATGAGCCAACTGACGTGTCTTCATCCTCACCTGTCACCCGTCACTGGTACCCTGCCAGTGCAGGCAGTGTTATCATTTCATCTTCACCCATAAACAACAAAAAAATCAAAAAGAGGGGTAAAAGGGAATATTAGTAGTGGGTATCAATAGCCCCACTCTTAGCAAAATACCCTGTCAAGTTGAACTCCATACTGTTGCCCCTGGAAACTATATTATTTAATTCTTGTGGAATTCATTACATTGGGCCAACTGACCTACTTTCGTTCATACCTATCATTCCTAACTGGTATCCTGCCAGTGTATACAATTATTACAGGCAGTGTTATTATCCATTGAAAAAAATAAAGGTAGATTCTGAATTATTAGCTTATTTATATCATATATATAGCTGTCTTTAGACAGCTATGCTGATATATTTACATCCAATTAAGTGATCATTAAACTTAACAAACTAAATCATTAACAAGTCAATGAGTAGAAATCAAACATGCTCTGTACACTCACACTCAAAAGTAATTATGATGGAATATAATATTATATTAAAATAAAAAAAAATAATAAAATAAACAATAATATATCTTAATCAACCACATGCCATATAAGACAAACAAATGAATCATAAAAAATCCATGAATGCTTAGTTTGTGAAATAAGCTTTCTGCCCTTCTGTATTCCTGTAGTTAGTTTTTTAAAGTTAGCAATCCTGAGGGGATTCATATATGTCTGACAGAGATTGATAGATAGTAGTATCAGGTGGGTTACATTATACTTATTACCATTCTGATTGAAAAAAAAAATCTGGTGGAAAGTAGATTCAGCCACTTATGGGCATGAACAATACAGCTACATTGCAGGAAAAGAGATTGTTAATAATGGGAACTAACAGCTGCATTGCTAGCAATATATCAACTCAATATATACCTATCAATTCAACCTCCACATGGTTGCCCCCTGGAAACCATTGTCATTACTTCTTGTTGAATTTATCAGAATGGCTTAACTTACCTATTTTTTTCATTCTCACCTATCATTACCTCACAGTTGCCCCACCATCATATACGGATAGTGCATGCAGGATTACCATTCTATTTCATAGAAAAAGTACCAACAAGTAGACACAATCTATGGTTCAATGTCTTTAGCATTCACATTCAAATCAACTTTATTTAAATAGATTTGTTTACAAACACTTTTAAATCCTTTATCTTACCTTTATTTTCTATTATCCTACTGCTAGCCTAAGAATGTTGTTATCTGCCATTCTTGGCATTTTAGTTTCTTAAATGTTCTTCTGAACATGCAAAAAACTGAACAATTACTCTTTTCAGTTTACATTTATGTTTGTTATCCATTACAGTTTACATACATTTATATTGTTTGTTATTGGAATACCATTCCATAATAAAGTGGGTTACCATCTCACTTGTTCTAACAGTATATGCTGGCCAATCACGATGGCTTCCATGTGATCACCTGAAGGTCATCCTTACAAAGGTATATTGCTAGCAGATGGACTGGTAGTCTACATTGATATCAATCCCTCCCCTCCCCTCTCATTTATAATATTAACACATTAATATGTATCCTTTGTGTCTGATGTATATTTATTTAAATATCGATATTATAATCAGATACAAACCTAGGTTTTGAACTAATTGAGTCAATTCTTCCACCTAATTCCCAACATAAATATCTAGTACATCTAATTTTGTTTGCTCTCTGTAACTGTACATTACTTTTTCCTGTATTGGCACCTGATACAACACAGACCAGTCTTGGTTGATTATTCAAACACATTGAAAGTAAATATTTTAAATTGTAACACCAAAGATATTAGCATTATTTTTATAAATTGCTTTATTTAAAATTTTCTATCTATGATGTGTAATTAAAAGTATAAAATATAAAATTTATTTATCTATACTTTTGTGCTATGTGGTTTTTTAAAGATATTGTGTTTTTATGTAATACAAAAAAAGTGAAAAGGTAAACCAGTTCATTAAATTAACACATGTAAAGAGTAGGTAGGTATTTATGACTATTAGTTGTTCTGTGTAAAGAGTGAAACTTGTGAAAATACTGTACAATGTGTAGTCATTGAGTAATCAAGTTTAACATTGTAATAAGACAATATAAGACCTCTACATATATATGATGGACATTTTGTCTGCAATTCAACCTCTGTTAACTTGCACATAACAATGTATGTGTATTGTAACATACAATTTATTTATTTACTAATTGTTACTGGGGACTTTGTCCGCGTGACCGATATATATTCAGTGCCTGGAATAAAAAGTACCCTATGTCCTTCTGTATCCCAAATAGTACGAGAATACCAAACAGTAAACAAGCTCTATTTCTCATTTATAATATTAAGTAAGATTTTTTTCCCATTGTGCATCACTTTGTGCACCCATTGACGCATAGACCTCCTTTAGTTTGTTCTACCTATCTTTGTTTTTAAGCTATTTCTAACGACAATGATCCTAGTATAGGTCTAAAAAACAATATACTTTATCAAGTCGACCTCAATACGGTTCGCCATGGAAACTGTCATGGTTAATTCTTTTCAAATTTACCTCAATGGGCTAATTGACTTGCTTTCATCCTCACCTATATCTTTAACTAGTACCCCGCATATATTGATTGTTTATCAAGGCTTACCATTCAATTTTATCGCAAAAAAAAAGAATGATTCTGCAATTGTCTTGATATAATCTCTTTGGTTAATTCTAGTGCAATTCGTCATGATGGGCTAACTGATCTGCTTTCATCGTCACCTATCATCTCACACCGGTGCCCCGCCAGCGTATACCGTTAGCGCAGACGGGGTGACCATTTCATTATCACCCATTAAAAAAAGATATAATCTCTTTCTCGGTAGCCCTTTGCTTCTTTTAACATCGTGTGGTTGCCACTCTAGTTTTTTGTTTCATTTTTCTTTTGCTTCTCTCACAATGTGACCAATTCATTTAGATTTTTCACTTTAAGTATCGCATTTTCAACTATGATCTTTATGTCACTGCCTTTTTTTTGTTTCTTTGTAACAGTCCCAAGATATTTCTCTCCATTGCTTTTTCGGCCTTTTGTTTTTTGAGTTAATGACCAAATTTGAACATCCATATGAAAAACCAGGGAAGAATACAAGTGCAGCAAACCTTGAACTTTGGCAAAGAACAAAATGTACAAATATAAAACAAAAAATACAGTTTTTTTGTTTATATTGTAAAACATGTAATGTCAGACTGTGGTGGCCACTTATCATCAGGCTAATCATATGCTTAAACTCTTAACAAATCCGTTTATTTCCAGTCACAACACCGGCACGTCACACTGGCTTGATCCACGATTAGCAAGGGTACGGAAACACTCCCTAGGTGAATGCGGAGAGGATGAACTTCCATACGGATGGGAGCGCGTCACCGATGAGAGATATGGGTCGTACTATGTGGACCATATCAACAGAAGAACGCAGTACGAGAACCCTGTGCTGCAGGCTAGGAGATTGAGGGGTAAGTTGCTTTTAAAATATGTACAGATTTTAATTAAAATTATTAGAAACCTTTAAAAATATCTATGTTCCTTTTTTTTCTCTTTATGTGTATCTGTCACTGTTTGTTTTTACTTGTATGTTGTAATTTTTGCAAATATTTGCAAAATTACCAGAGGGAAACTTTGTACAAAAGTTGATTGCTTGGGTACCTCTGTCCCATTCGTATTTCAACCGTGAAGCAGTTGTTTGCATGGCAGTGTTTCGGTTTGAAGGGTGAGATATGGTGTGAATTTACAGGGTACAGGGGAATAACACCTGAGTCCTTAGGAATGACAACGCATTGGGGGGTGGGGGGGGGGGTATTATGGGCGATAACAGTATACTCTGTTATGTCCATGGTACTGCTCATGTCTATAGGCGACGGTTACCACTTTCCATCAGGTGAGCCGTCAGCTTATTTGCCATTCTAAGTTGTATAAAAACAATTATCAGGTGGGCAAGGCAGTACCCCGCTAAATTTCTATGGCCAATCTGAAAATATATCTTTTAAGATAAAAAAAAAAAAAGAATTCTTAGAAGACATACCAAAAGATTAAAAAAAATCAATCAAATAGAACCTCTTCCTTTATTTGAAGTCGATTGAAAATCAGCCCTTAAAACAGACTTTATAGGCTGATTTCCATAATAACTTCGATATCTAATATATAAAATTCTCGTGTCGCGGTGTTTGTTACCAAACTCCTCCGAAACGGCTTTACCGATTTTCATGAAATTTTGTGTGCATATTGGGTAGGTCTGAGAATCGGCCAACATCTATTTTTTATACCCCACAATGATAAGGGTGACCCACCCTTAAATTTTTTTTTAATTTTTTTGAAAAAATTTTGTATTTTTATTTTAATATGATTTAGCATTGAAAAATACATACAAATTCAAATTTTAACGCTTTTACGATCAACCCCTGTTGTTTAATTTCAATTTTTATATGCCGCAATAGGGTTGCAAGACGATAATTGTAATACAATATATTTTTATGTATAGTTCTAGAAATAATGTATTTGGTAAAATAACGTTTACCGAGTCAGCTAGTAATATAATAAATATTTCACATTTCTTTGTAATAACATATATAACTCTAATTTACAGCGGTCAACACGCCTGACTGCGACGTGGAGGCCCTGGGTTCGATCCCCGGCCAGGTCATGATGGAAAACGATCTTTTCCTGATTGTCCTGGGTCTTGGATGTTTATCTATATATGTATCTATTATAAATATAGTATCGTTGAGTTAGTATCCCATAACACAAGTCTCGAACTTACTTTGGGGCTAGCTCAATCTGTGTGAATTGTCCGTATATATTTATTTATTTATTTACATTCAAAACTTAGTAGTATTAAGTCCGCCTTATGTACCAGATTTTTTTTTGTAATGTGGTCAATAAAGAATAAATAAATAAAGCTTCACTGCTTTCCCGTGGTGGATTTTATTTGCAAAATACTTATTATACATATAAAAAACAATTAATGTTTAGAGTACCGTAACGTCTTATAAAAGCATTGTGATTTCGATGCCCTCTCTTAACTTGATATTAAGAGTGGGTAAGCAAACGCAGTTAGCTTTGGTAATGTTTTATATATGGCAGTTAAGTTCCCTTAGTGCCTCTTACAACCCCCACGACAAAAGGAGTGGTCCATTCTATGCCGGAACCACACGGACACGGCTAATTGTATTGTATTGTAAAATCTTTATTGTACATTTATTTTGGATACATTAAAAGATTGAATGTACAATTGCGGACTTGTCCTATAAAGGGATCTCTTACAGTCAACCTTTGAGAAGCTGAAAGAAAACTGTAAAATGTACAAGGGTAATAACCGTACAGCTAAAAATAAACTGAATAATATCTAGTAAAAATTTAATATATTTAATACAATAAAAAATAACTGTATACAACTACATATGTAAATAATAATAATACATAAAAAATAAAATAATTATTTTATAAAATGCTAAAATTTACACAACATACCTTTTATAATGCCAACAATGCGTATGAGAATCGCCTATAATGCAAATTTTGAGGCCATGCAACAATATTAATTACTGTACTCAGGTTACAATATCTTATTAAGGTCAGTGCTCAGTTGTTATCTAGAGAACAGGTAATAATAATATTATTATAATATAATATTATAAGTATTTTTTTAATGGGTGATAATGGAATGGTAACCCCGCCTGTGTTATTGGGATACGCTGGCGGGGCACCAGTGAGGGATGACAGGTGAGGATGAAAAAGCAGATCAGTTAGCCCATCGTAACAAATTCCACTAGAATTAACCACGACTTTTTTCCACCATCAACGTCCAGAGTAACCCAATATATAGATATCAAATCGGTATCCATATTGCCCATGCCTAATATATATATACCTATGTATATATTTTTTTTTATGAACTTAGAATGGCAAACAAGCTGACGGCCCATGATGGAAAGTGGTAACCGTCGCCTATAGACATGAGCAGTACCATGGACAAAAAAGTTTTTTCGCCCATGACACCCCCTATTGCTTAAGAAACACGAATGGGACAGAGGTAAAGCAATCGACTTTTGTACAAAGTCTCCCTCTGGTAAATACTATGAATACTAAATAATATATATATATATATACTAAATATATATATATATATATATATATATATATCCCTTTAACAACTCGTTCTCACTACAAATATGTAAATAGACATGCCTTCTGAGATTCGCATGCAAATGATCGCAATCGTCGAAGTAAAAGTCGCGGTGAATGAACATAATTGTTGGAATTATTCATACATAATGACTAACTGCCGTGAAAGATGTACGGGCAACGCGAACGGACAGGAAATAATTATTTTCCAAGTGTGTACAAACATTTTGAACATCAATGGTTCCCAAGGTAGTTTAGATGGAAGCACTTTCTATAACTAATTGTCCTCCATGTGCCTTTTTATATAACGCTAGGCACTCGCCCCGGATTCAGTTCTATCATCATCATCATTTCAGCCGTCATCCGTCCACTGCTGGACATAAGCCTCCCCCATAGACTGCCATAAAGAACGGTCCTGAGCCACCTGCATCCACTGACTCCCTGCAACGCAGTTCTATGTTACTAAATATTTTTTTAAAATCCGTTAAGTATTTTTTTTGTATATGTCTATTGCAAACAAAAAAAAAACAATTCTTGTAAATATTCTTTATTGCACTAAAACATAGTAATAATAACATTAGAAACGATGTAAGCAAATAAGAACTTATCTCCTTTTTTATTTTTTTTTATACAACTTACAATGGCAACCAAGCTGACGGCCCACCTGATGGAAAATGGTAACCGTCGCCTATAGACATGAGCAGTACCATGGACATAACAGAGTATACTGTTTCGCCCATGATACCCCCCATGCGTTGCCATTCCTGAGGACTCGGGTGTTATTTCTCTGTACCCAGTAAATTCACGCCACATCCCACCCTTCAAACCGAAACACAGCCATGCAAACACAACTGCTTTACGGTTGAAACATACATACATAATATTTGATTTTTAGGAAGAACTTGTTTTCTATTTTGTAGAATATGATTGAAAATATTTTTTGTTTTATATAGTTTTATATTTTATGTATTTGTATAGCATTTTAAGTATTTCTTTTTATTTTATGTGTTTGCTTTTAATGAATTACTCAAGCTGTGCACATAATGTGATTGCATTATAACCTAGCCGAATCACAAATGTAATTATTACTTAAGTTTTTTACGGTTGTGATCTGTTTTATGTGGCAATAAAATAAAATAAAATAAAAAATAAATATGTATTTATTTATTTATTCATTAGTACAAATATGTGTACATAGCGAACTTAATGCTAAAAGCATTCTCTCCCAGTTTTATGTCAGAATACTCAAATGCAATAAAATAAAATAAAAAATACTAAGATTAATATAATGTAAATATATATAAATAAAAATAAAATACTTTAAAAAAAACCGTTCCCTATAGACATGTATAATAGAAATTAATAAGACAGGATAAAAACAATAAGATAGATTGATAGATAGATAATTTAAGTAAGGAACTTTCGTATAAAGTCGAAACACTTGTCGGAAAGTAAAGTAAGTTCTTAATTTCCCATTATCCAGTATTGTAAAATGATGATTATTATTTTAGCTGAAAAATTAGCAGCGGAAAATGGCGGCAACAGTCAAGCAAACGGCGCCACGCCGACGGGAGAGCTACGCGGAGAGCGATTCACTCTCACCCTCACCAAGAGTACTCAGGTAATCTAACGTAATACTATAACAAAATTTTGTTAAGATACAAATCTAAATTATGATTAAAAAAGTTTTTTTTTAATGGATGATAATAGAACGGTAATCCAGACCAGAGGAAGACTTTGTACAAAAGTCGATTGCTTGAGTCCTCTGTCCCATTCGTATTTCAACCGTGAAGCAGTTGTGTTTGCATGGCTGTGTTTCGGTTTGAAGGGTGGGATATGGCATGAATTTACTTGGTACAAAGGAATAACAACTGTGTCTTCAGGAATGGCAACGCAATTACTCAGAATGGTCCTATACTTAACAGCTATCTTGTTTGTGTTGGATAAAGCTTTATAAAATAATAAATAACAGAAAAAAGATATCGATCTTCAAATTTTATTAATAGACTAGCACTACAATAGAATGTCAATAATAAAAAAGAATAATTATTTTTACCATTGAGGTTGTTTACTCTAACAGTCTGTACAAAAAAAAACATCTCAGAGTACAGTCCTTTATCTAATTCCGACCCAAATTGAATATCTACAATCTACATTTTGCTATATTATATAATTGGACAAATTAATTAGGTAATTAAGATATATAGAATTTTCCTAAAAATAATACTGTATTTTTTATTCACAGGGTCTCGGTTTCACGTTAATTGGAGCAGAAGGTATACCCGAGACGGAAGGCTATCTTCAGATCCGCAGTATCGTTCCTCACAGTCCCGCCTGGATAGATGGTATGAATTATTATATTACAATAATAAAGCTACAGGTCTAGGTTTCTATGAGTGCACCCATTGATTCTTTGCATCAAATTTGAGGTCATTTCTTTATCTAATGAGAGGTCGTCCTATATTGTTGTTTGTGAGGTTACACTACCAGAGGAAGACTTTGTACAAAAGTCAATTGCTTGGGTACCTCTGTCCCATTCGTGTTTCTACCGTGAAGCAGCTGTGTTTGCATGGCTGTGTTTCGGTTTGAAGGGTGGGATATGGCGTGAATTTACTGGGTACAAAGGAATAACACTTGAGCCCTCAGGAATGGCAACGCATGGGGGTATTATGGGCGAAACAGTATACTCTGTTATGTGCATGGTACTGCTCATGTCTACAGGCGACGGTTACCACTTTCCATCAGGTGGACCGTCAGCTTGTTTGCCATTCTAAGTTGTATAAAAAAAAAAATCTTTCCTTGTCCTGCGTTTGCCTGTACAAGGTTGGCCCTATAGAATCTTTCTTATCTGTTAATAATTCTTCAATGTTCATTTTTTAATGGATGATAATGGAATGGTAATCCCGCCTATGCTAACTGTATGCGCTGGGGGGACACCAGTGAGGGATGATAGGTGAGAATGAAAAAAAGGCAGATCAGTTAGTCCATCGTGGTGAATACACCTCGAATTCAGCACGGTGATTTCATATTGCTAGCAAAGGTAGTCCGAATCATTAACAATCCCCTCCCCCTTTCAAATTTCATAAGGTAAGAAAACATACTAGACCCAAATGCCGACATATTTATTTTACACTTTCATCATGATAGCCTAAAGCGCCCCACAAAAAAGTCAAATCTAATTTTTTTGTGCACTCTATTTATAAATGTTCGTCACGCTATTAAACCAAATTATATATATATATATATATATATATATATATATATATATATATATATATATATATATATACCTAAAATATTACCCTGAACTCATTGGCAATCGGATATGGACAATATGTCTTGATTTAGTACTTTACATTATAATAATTATGTACAGCATCTTATTCCAGCTTTTACAAATGTATAACCGACTTGTTGTCCCCAGGCGCTCTCCGTCCCGGCGATGTGGTGGTGGGGGTCGGTTCGCGTGCGGTGCGAGGCCTCACTCAAGCTCAGGTAGCGCAGATGTTCCAGTCCATCGCACCCGGCACCGATGTCACGCTGCACCTCGTCCGGGGTGAGTCGCCTTATATTTAGTACTAGCTGCCTCGTCAGGGGTGAGTTCTCATCTCATTTTAATTCCAACTGTATCGTCGTCATCATATCAGCCTTTAACTGTCCACTGCTGAACATAATCCCCCCGTTGGGAGTTTTGCCAGTAGTTGTCACGCTTGGCAAGCGGATTGTCAACCGCAGTTAGGCTTTAGAGATATTTTAAGAGGGATGCTGCTGCCCATCTCTCGCCCTCCCTTAGTCACCTCTTACGGCACCCAAGGGAAAGGAAGGAGTGGCCCTTTGTGCCGAATCCACACGGCAAACTGTCTCAGGGATCATCAGGGATGAATTCTCATCTCATTTAATGCCAGTTGCGTCCGCAGGGATGAATTCTTACCTTGTTTTAATGCCAACTGCGTTATCAAGGATGAGTTTTTTATATTATTTTAGCACCATTTGCCTCATCAGAGTAACCTCTTATCTGATTAGTAATAGTTACTTCATCGCAGATATGAGCGTTTATCTTATGTTAGTACTAAATCTCTTAAACATGTCCAAACAGGTAATCGTTAAATTTTTTTTTAATCTAATCTAGCAGACGTACAAATCTTCCTATTTAAAAAAAAAGAAACTTTATCAGTCTTATGAACATTAAAAAAAATTTACAAATTGGTCCTACCCTATTCAAATGAGTCACTAATCCATGATCATTTATATAGACTAGTAAGTGATAATAAAAAACCATCTGGTCCTTAATATAACAATGTAGGGGGAAAGGGATTGTTAGTAATGAAGACTGAGAATCCCATTACTAGCAATATACCCAACCAGGTCGACCTCGTCGCGGTTCTCCCTGGAAACTATCATGGTTAATTCCTGATGAATTCATCATGACGGGCTAACTGGCCTGTTTTCATTCTCATCTATCACCCTTCACTGGTGCTCCGCCAGCGTATCCCGTTAGCGCAGGCGAAGTTACCATACCATTTACACCCATAAAAAAAAAACAATGTTTTGTCACATAAGTGACGTCATCTGAATATATCATGAAGGTATCTAGCCTTGTTTATAAAACACTTCTATATAGGTGTGTTATGTGAGGTACTATGCTTCGTAGTCTGTGAGTCACGGCTAACAATGAACTCTTCAACTCTGATTACGTACGTCAAGTATACGTAACATATTTACTTTCATACTCCAATGAAAACATGAAAATTTTTCACATCATAAGTCTCGTATAGGTAATTAGGTGCTGATATGGAACGCTTGGTATATGTAATCGGCGATTAATTTATTAAACAAATCGCTAACCCGAATCAGGAGTTTTACTAGATAAATAAGTATTAAAACAGGGCTTTTAAAAACGAAATTATAAGAAAAGGCCCGTTACAGTGGTTACAAATACGTTGATGGGACATCAGTGAGAGGTGATAGGTGAGAATGAAGTCAGTCCAATTGATCCTGACGATGGATTCCCCAGGAATTAACCACGATAGTTTCCAAGAGGTACCGCGTGGAAGTCAAACTGTTGGATTGCTCTTAAAATAAATTCCACTGAATCTATATTGAAATTGAGGCGTTTCGTACTCTCGAATAGCAATACTAGCGACATAATAGTTCCGTATTGTTCTGATGGTTGCATATTGGTGTAACTTGCTAATGCAAACTATTGTAAATCGACCGCAATTATATTAATTCCTAACTGTTGTTTCATGAGTACAGTATAAAATTGTAACATAAATAAAAAATCGTCTAAAAAAAATTAAATTTAATTGACAAATTCCTGCAGTATAGTAATAACTTTTTATAATTTTATATTTTTTAAGGCTATTTTAAACTTTTAGAATTTTTAAATTTTTTTTATGTAAAGAAAAATTCTATTGTAAAATTTAATTTACATTTATACTTCCATCCAGCGTGCTCAATCTCATGAATCTAAATGTAAGCAACTAGTCCGTGACACTTAATATTTCATACATAAAATTGAAAGTTGTATGGAGCGGAAATCGTTCGGCAGCCCATATGGGAGTCCGCCTCGCCTCATAATTCTGCCGTAATAGTATATAACGGATCATTACGGCGCGGTAATTTATTACCGCCAGACATTGCGTCAGATTTTATGTAATCTTACTTAGAAATACTATGTAGTACTGTTTACCTATGTTCTCTTTTCACCTTCCTCATTCATTCTCTTCTATTTTATATATTTTAAGTATGTATATATTATTGTAAGTATATGGGAATATTGTAAATATGTAGGAGATGGGCAGCAGCGTCCCTCTTAAAACATCTCTAAAGCCTGGCTACGGTTGCCAATCCGCCTACCAAACGTGGCAACTACTGGCAAAAAACCCCAAGGGAGGGTTTATGTTCAGTGGACAGTTAAAGGCTGATGTGATGATGATGATGATGAATTAGTGTTTAAATTAAATATTTTGCCACATTTTAGTAAGCCTTTTTATAAAGGCACAATAATATTTTAACAGAAAGAGATCGTACCAAGAACGAGCTGTAATCGACATTATAAGATGAATAATGGTATTAAGATGAAAAATGATGATAGGTATAGCCTATAATAAATTATTTCTGATCATTTTACTGTATTTTTGAAATATCAGGACGGTTACTAAGTACGGTGTTGTTACAAAAAAAATGTATTCGAATAAAAATTGTGTCCCATAAATAAAACCGACTTCAATTGCCAAAAAACTAGACCGATTTTGATGAAATTTCTATAATACCAATCTTTAGGATTTAAGATAAAGAAAGAATTTTCCAAGTCGGTTTTATTACAGAATGTAACTTTATAAGCATAATAAATTATTTGCAGGTTACCCTCTGTCGTTCGACTCTGAGGACCCAAACACCCGTGTGCTGAGCACCCGCGCCGTGGACGCCAACACGCCGCCCACGTCGGACGCTGTCGCCATGCAGCAGCTGACCAGGGCACTTCGAACCAGGTATCATTATTATCATCATTATTCTATTCCTTCTTTGTACACAAACTCTGAAAATCGATTTTTTTTATACAACTTAGAATGGCAAACAAGCCGACGGCCCACCTGATGGAAAGTAGTAACCGTCGCCTATAGACATGAGCAGTACCATGGACATAACAGAGTATACTGTTTCGCCCATGATACCCCCCATGTGTTGCCATTTCTGAGTACTAGACAATTGATAGATATCTCTAATTATATTTTTAAATTGTTGTAATGATATATAAGTAATTTGTCATCATCATGATCATCTTAGCCATTAACGTCCACTGCTGAACATAGGGGTCCCCCATAGACTGCCATAAAGGACGGGAAGGAATGTGTAATAGGCCAGAATTACCCCTTCCCTCTCCTAATAATGTTTTATTTAGGTCAGTCTTGATAAAATTCTATATAATATAGATTTTTTTTTAATTTAAACTAATAACAATATAACTGGTTATTTTATTCTACCATCCAATTCGGAACCAAAAATCTTTTCTATCTCTCCCTGTCTCTAGACCGATGAATTTCAAAACTTTTTATTTTTGTTTAGAAACTTAAAACTTGAAGAAATAAAATATTTTTTTATTGTCATAACTTCTATCTTTCCATCAGACTTCATTAGCATAACATTAATGACAATTTTACGTAATCCTAATTTAAACTGCGCAGATTCAACCTGGACTCGCCCAACCACGTGGAAGCCAACCCCGGCGAAGACGAGCCGGACTGCGGACAAGTGGGTCAGAGTGGACAGGGCGGGCAGGCGCAGCGGCGGCTGATGTCGCGCTCGTTCGACCTGGATGAACTGGCCACCACCGACCCTGGAACTGCTCCCCCAGGTGCTCCTCCGCTGACCACCTGCTGTCCATAGCTAATGGTATGGATACCCTTATTTTTTTTTTAATTCTACATTCTACAGTAATGTATTAAATTTTTAAATATTACTGTAAAAGCCAGTACATTCATATGTGTCTGATGTGAATATAGAATAGATTTTAGACATAATATTTAGACATAATTAGGTTTTTGTGCTCGTATTTGTTATTAGAAAAGTAGATTAAATTTGGTTTGGTGTGAACTAAAAATGTTGGTAAATCCTAAGATTTACTAGTTAAAATTTACTAAGGTATATATAATTTTACATCTAAACATAATCTAGGGGTTTACCATGAAATAAAATTCCGAATTTTCGGGCTCAATTTCGTGTTTTTGTTCGTACCAAAATCGACCCTACAAATGTTGCTTAACATTTCATTTGTCACAAATCCTACCATAAAAGTAAAAAGGAACGATACTTTAGCATTTTTAATATTTTTTAACGGTACGTATCATGTAATTTTAACATCAAATTTGTGTTTCGTTCGGATCCGAAATTTCGGAAAACATTTCATGGTAGGCCCTCTGTACTAATTTAAGGCAAATGTGAATAGACTATCTGTGGGCCCACGAGCCCATCTTAGACCACATCATCGCTTTCAATCAGATAAGATGGTGATCAATCGTAGACTACTTTCAATAATACAAAAATAAAAAATAAAATGTGTCACCACAGAGCACGGCTCCCATAACGGTGTGGCGGCGGCGGCGGCGGCGGCGGCGGCGGCGGGCTCGGCGGCGGACGGCGCGGCGCCGGCGCAGGGCGCGGGCCGCGAGCTGCGCGTGCGGCTGCGGCGCGGCGCCGCCGGCTTCGGCTTCACCATCGCCGACAGCGTGCACGGACAGAAGGTCAAGAAGGTCGGTTTGACAACATTAGTGTTTTTCTCTATTATAGCAAAGCAATAAACTTAGTTGTGACCATTTTGTTATTATAGCACACGCACAGACAGAAAAAATATATTACTTCTTATATATATTTTCCATTTTTTTGTATAGGTATATTTTTCTCTTTTTTTTTTGTGTATGTCTCTCTATGTTTGTTGTTATTTATATGCTGAAAGTAATACAAATAAATTAAATAATAAAACAAATGTTTATTTGATTTCTATGCAACCGATTCATTAAATCTGAAAATGTTACACTATAAGGTACTAAAGTGTCATGATACCTATCGATATTTTGCATAGAAACATCTTTATATATAGTTGTAAGTGCAACAATGAACATTCGTTTATTTTATTTTTTGTATCGATACTTCTAGATAGTTGCATAGATTCATTTTCCAGTTTTGTTAACATAACAGCAGTGCCCACTTTTAAATAACGTTTATGATGACTTACTTAGTAATTATTTATCTTTATTTTTCTTTTTTTTTTTTCCAAGTAAGCCGTATACATTTTATTTATATAAACGAATAAAGAACTATATAAATAATAATAAAACATATTCACGTGACAGGTATTAGATCGCAGTCGCTGTGCGGGATTGCGAGAAGGAGATCTTCTATTACAGATCGGTGACACTGATGTCAGGCACTCACCGCACCAGCATGTAGTACAGGTGGGTTTCATCATCTTGCCGCTGGTGCATCATTTGCTTGATGCTACTGTCGATTATAATCTTGTTGTTGTCTACTATCTGTTTACTACCCTGTTTACAATCTGATGTTCAGCTTGCGTAATAATAATATTAGCAAAGTCTGCAATATTATTAGTATCTCATTGAAAGGCAAATGGACATATTTTATTATTTGATTTTATTAATTATATCCGGCTCGAAGGACCATAAAATGTAGATATAATTTGTGCATTAATTTTTGATATGATTTTTTTTTTTGTTGATGTTACTTATTTTTATCTATTTATTTATCGTCATATATACAAGTGACAAGTTGTACATATAATATATAATACAATTAAAAAATAGCAAATATTCACGTATTTCTTATAATTTTCATTTAAATTCTTAACTTAGATTAAATTTTTTTGTTTTATCAATTCTTGTGCAAAATATTTTTGATGTTTTATAATATAGCATTTATAGAGATAAATATTTAAAAAGAAAAATGTGTGATTTTGTAGTTATATTTTTTGTTATTTATGTCAAACACATGTACAACATGCTTAATCCAAATCAATTACATCTATTTAAAACTAATTCCATATCAAAATATAAAAGTAATTAGAACTTGTTTCGTTCATACTCCCACAAAATTATCTTACATACTTGCTTAGATTATATAAATAGTGTCTCCATACAAATGTTTCGAGAAGAGCGGGTCAACTTTTTCATACATTTTTGCGTGAAAATTGTTATGAGTGATTCCTTTATAACTTCTATATTTATTTTGTCTTATAATTTCTGCACCTTTTTAATAGGCAAAAATTCATTTTATTTATTAAATTATTAAATATAGATACATCAAGATACATTGTGTGCGTAAGTATATAGAACATTAATAAAAAAAACAATTCAAATAATTTGAGAATTAGCTGACAAAAAGTTGTCTCGTTCATGAGGCTCGATACTCTACCTGTATAATCTAAGCAAACATGTTATTATGTTTACTTCCCCTGTTGTACGTTCCCAATGCAGGAGTGTGGGGAAAGGGATTGTTAGCAATGGAGTTTGACAGCCCCATTGCTAACAATATGCCCTATTAGGTCGACCTCCACGTGGTTCCCCCTGGAAACCATTGTGAAAAATTCTTGTTTAATTCGTCACGATGGGCTAACTGACCTGTTTCATCCTCACCTATCATCCTTCACTGGTGCCCCGCCGGTGTATACCGATAGCGCGGGTAGGGTGACCATTCCATTATCATCCATTAAAAAAAACCTAACCTACTGTTAATATGGTTATGTCAATGTCAATATATCATTGTCATACGTCCACAAAACACAGACTTTTTTATTTATGGGGAATCATGGAAAAATATCGAACTTGATATCCGGGAAAAAATATCGATTATTGATTATGGATCGTTGCAGGTGCTGAAGGAGTGTCCGTCGCTGCAGGAGACCACGCTGCGCGTGTGGCGCCGCGCCGCGCGCCCGTTCCGCGCGCGGATAGATACCGATTACAATAGTAAACTTATTATAAATATAAATAATTACAAGAAATAATCACAGTGAGAAAACAATGGGCGACCTTGTCGCTAAGAGCGATCTCTTTCAGGCAACCTTTGAATAGAGAGGAGTAATTATAAACAATTTAGTAGGAGGCACGATAAAAAATTTTGTTAGTTCTAGATACGGGAGATGTAATACATATAATAATATAAAAATTATCCCTACTCATTATTATATATATATATATATATATATATATATATATATATATATACAAATACATACATACATATACACATATACATACATGCATATAACGCCTACACAAATACATAAAAATATATAAATACTGTTCACGAAAAATATGCAAGAAATAAGTATGCTAACCAGACATATAAATATATTAAGGAGATGACAACTTGCTCAATTAAAAGTAACCAGACATTTTATATTTCGTATGGAAACTGATAAGATTTTATTTTATATTATATTATATTAGAGGGAAACTTTGTACAAAAGTCGATTGCTTGGCTACCTCTGTCCCATTCGTGTTTCAACCGTGAAGCAGTTGTGTTTCAGTTTGAAAGGTGGGATATGGCGTGAATTTACTGGGTACAGAGGAATAACACCCGAGTCCTCAGGAATGGCAACGCATGGGGGGTATCATGGGCGAAACTGTATACTCTGTTATGTCCATGGTACTGCTCACGTCTATAGGCGACGATTGCCACTTTCCATCAGGTGGGCCATCAGCTTGTTTGCCATTCTAAGTTGTATAAAAAAAACCACTACGCACTATAATGTTGACGGTATTTACAGCGCCAGCAAATAATAACAGCCAATTGGGTAGAAGCAAGACGCCAACCGCCGAGCAACTGAGGTCGCCGGGACTACAACAGGACAACATGCGCGATATAATGAACGGCATGAACTCGGGTATGTACCGATGATATTTCATTCATTCATATCAACCGTTAACCGTCTACTGTTAAACATAGGCCTCCTTCATAATTTGCCAGTAGTTGCCACGCTTAGCAGGCGAGTTGGCAACCGAAATTAGACTTTTGGTGATGACGAGGGACGCTGCTGCCTTCCTATACCTCGTCCTTCCTTAGTCGCCTCTTACGACACCTACGGATAAGAGAATATTTCATGATGGGTTTAGACATTGTACAGTGTCTTAAAAAGTTTGGGAAATTACAAGTATTAACTGATTAAACTTTTTTTTTTTTTAATTTTTACGGTACTGTTTTTATTTTAATTACAGTAGAAGCAACATATGCAGTTCCGGAACACAAAGGTCGTGAACGAGAGAGCCTTATAGACCGGCGGCGACGCAGCAGCACCCCCGGGGGCCGATTGACCCTCCCCGTAGTCACCCCGTGGACTGAATCCCAAAACGACAACCAGTGGTGCCAACCCGAGCGAGAGACATGGGTCGACAACTCGAACAACATACGAACATGGGCCGAGAGCGCGCAGACTTGGGACGAGAACGGACAGAAGTGGGATGAGGTGACGAACGGGGTGGGGTGGGACGGGAACCCGGAGAGGTGGAACGGGAACTGGGGAGAAGTGCCCACGCCGACCGTGCACGTCGATCTGAACGCAGCCTACTGTAGGAGTAACGCGAGTGTTGCTGACAGCAGTGATAATGGTGGTAAGATGTTTTAAAAATAATATAAAAAAAAAACTAGATAACACGCTATCTTTTTTATACCACGAAGGTGACAAATAAGCATACAACCCGTCTGATAATCAACGGTCACTGTAGCCTATGGACAGATCGGAAGGTGAAATGTGTTTTTTTTAATGGGTGATAATGGAATGGTAATCCCGCCTGCGCTATCAGTCTACACTGGTGGGACACCAGTAAGGGATGACAGATGAGAATGAAACAGGCCTGTTGGCCCTTAGTGATGAATTCAGAAAAAAATAATCAAGTTACTTTTCGGGTTCGACCTTTACGTGGTTCCCAATAAGGTCAACCTAAGTTTTTATTCAATATACATAAAATATTTCAAATACCCATAGTACCCCATCATTTATTACCATTCCGGAATTCTAATGAGTTGTGCCCCTATAATCAGTAATTTCTCTACCGTATCTCAAATTAAGTGATTTCTGGATACTAAAGAATATCTGTGTTCTATATCCCATCCTAATTAAATTAATATGTATGCAGGATTCCCTGAAGAAGGCCTGCAGTTACCCACGACGGCGGCGTTGGGCGGCAGCTCGCCCTCCACCCGCCGTCACCAGCCCGCCGATGCACACAATTCATCAGGTCAGTAACGGTTACATACATATAAAACTTTAGCGTGTTTTACCACAATAACACCTAATCAAGTCTAAGTTACACGCATACTCAAATACCAAATTATATGTCAGTAAAGAACATTAACGACTTATTACCGTTAGATACAAAAATAAATAAGTCTACAAAAATAACACTTGTTATTACAATCCTGTGGTAAGGATGTGTCGTCATTACAACGACTTACTGCTCGACCACAAATCCATCGACATATTCGGTACAAAAGATTTGCTCTTTAGGAAGAACTTGTTTTCTATTTTGTAGAATATATTGGAAAATATGTTTTTTTTTTATATAGTTTTATCTTTTATATATTTATATACCATTTTAAGTATTTCTTTTTATGTGTTTGCTTTTAATGAATTACTCAAGCTGTGCACATAATGTGATTGGATTATAACCTAGCCGAATCACAAATGTAATTATTACTTAAGTTTTTTACGGTTGTGATCTGTTTTATGTGGCAATAAAATAAAATAAAATAAATAAAAAAACAATACGATCTCTCACCTGTGATATGGTAACGTAACTAATGACAGATTCCAAACACATATCAGGATTTACTCGTATTTGTTTATTTATTACAAAAATCCACAGTCGTAAAAAACAACTTATATGCTAAGTCTCTTATAAATACAGTCAGAGGGAGACTTTGTACAATAGTCGTTTGCTTGGCTACCTCTGTCCCATTCGTGTTTCTACCGTGAAGTAGTTGTGTTTGCATGGCTATGTTTCGGTTTGTGAATTTACTGGGTACAGAAGAATAACGCCTGAGTCCTCAGGAATGGCAACGCATGGGGGGTATCATGGGCGAAACAGTATACTCTGTTTATGAATTTAATTAAAAAACTAAACACAGTTATGGCCCATAATAGACCATAATAATCGAGGTAACAAAATCGTTTATACATATAGGACATTTTTGGTTGCTTGAGCGCATTAATATTTTTTAACATTTTTCTTTTTTAATTTTTTTTTATCTTTTATCACCTTTTTAACCTTGTCAATTCTGTCTGTGTGTAACCAGGTCACTTGAGGAGTCACTCCCCATCAAACAACAGCGCGACCACCGACCAGTTGCTAGCTAATTCGCCGTCCGCCCGGCTCCACAGCCAATCTCCCTCGAACAACTCGTCCAACGGCAGGGTCAAGGGATCACCACTAAGGTATTATAGATAGATACTCTTTATTGTTTCCTCCGAAACATTACTGTCCACTGCTGAACGTAGCCCTCTCTGATAAGCTACTATAAAGAACGGTCCCACGCCACCTGCATACACTAACTTATTGCAATGTGTTTGATATCATTGTACCATCTAGTGAAAGTTATTATAGATATCACACAATTACAAGTAATGTTTACACTGGGATAACAATAAACGGCCTTATTGCTAAAAGCGATGCCTTTAACTCAATAGAAACCTCGATGGAAGAGACCTATTAACTTCGACAGGTTAAACAATAAAAGGTTTATTAACAATTAGAAATTGTGTCCCAAAAAAAACTGATTTTAATTGTGACAAGACTTATTATTTCGATCTAAAATGTAAACTACTTAACCGATTTTGATAAAACTTCCGTGAGACCAATCTGTAAGTATATCTTTTCAGATAAAAAAAGAATTTTCCAAATCGGTTCAGGACTGACAGAGTTATGAGGTAACAAACATAAAAAAGTACAATAGAATCTCCTTCTATTCATATAAGATTCAGGAATTAGTATTACAGTATCCGCTGACATTGATGCTCCTTTCCACTTTGGGTGTTGCTGGAAGAAAACTCTATCAGAGTTAAGCTCGCCTTTGTACTTTTGTTTACCTCTGTCTTATTCTTATAACTAGTGTGTACAATAAAGAATTAATAAAAATAAATAAATAAATAAAAATATTTATTTTTGTTTATTTATTTATTACACTCTATATGATATTAAACGCTATTTTACTTTCTGATTTTCCTTCAGCTGCTTCTACTTGATATTTTCTTGTATGTCGTAAGTTACTGATATAGTTTAATTATAATGTAAACGTGCTATAATCATAGTGTATATATTTTTTTTTTTATTGTAATTTGTCTGCTGTAAGTAATGTAAATAAATTTTCTATCTATCTATCTATCTATCTATTATAGCTGAGTATCAGCAGCGCCTTTGCCTGTTATTTGCTATAAATTCTTGTCTATAATAAAATATATGTGTAAATCTTTTTGCTCGTGTATTACAGTATATTTTATGTTAATGTCTAAACCATTTGCTAATTCAGAACCAGAGTTCGAAAAATTCCGATTTTTATAATAAATATAAAAAATCAGATATACATATGTCCCGGCTAAGAAAAAGAAGCGAATTTCATTCTATAAGGGGATTACACGCTTAAAAATGTGAAAGGAATTTGTAAAATAAAATAAGTATCAAATTATTACTACATTTATTATTTAAAAAAAAAAAAAACTTTTAGCAATTAACAAAAAAATTACTTAGTGTTTGTTTGAGAAATATTTTATTCATGAACAATTAAAAAAAACAAGTACCTATTGTTATATAATAATAATATTATTATTTTTATGAGGTTGCCATTTTGGGAAACAATCTAAATTATTCTAAATTGTAGTTTTTCGCTACGTGTTGCCAGGGTAAACATTAATCTCCAAAATTTTTAGTTCAGAAGACAGGAAAAAATCAATTGATATTTATCAAGATAAAAATAAATTTATATATATCCGCTGATATATATCGGCGAACCCTGTTCAGAACGTTATCATTTTTTATATCGACGATGTCGTTGTAACGTTATTATCGAAAATTATAAGTCTCCATTCCAGCGACATTCAGTATTTCGTGTCCAATTTTGTTTAGTGACCAACCACTTTAACATTGTATATGTAACACGTAAATACAACAACAGTATTTTTATATATTATTGGCAATACCAGGTTGCGATCAGCGTCCCCGTCGCGGCGGATGCACTCGCCGGCTTGCTACGAGGCGGAATCGCTGCCGCATCCCGCGCCGCTATACGTCGCCAACTACCCGCAGGTCGGTACTGTGCTGTGTTCGACATTATTTCACGTCTATTGTCGACATAAAAAAATGAACTAGACGAATATGTTTCATTGTGTATTGAATGCGTGACTAAAATGTAACCCCCCCCCCCCCCACCTCCCCGCCCTACACACCCAATTTTTGCCCCGATAAAGTTTACTTGACGACTCTAATCGCCAAGTTGATATTTTGGTAATAAAATTATACCTAATAAATATTTACAGCATTTTTTTTTTATTTACTTTTTTTTTGTTAAATTTGGTACCGATATCTACTCGTAGCAAGAGGGTTAAAAACGCTTCGAGTCTATTTTTTAACCCACCCCCCCCCCCCCTCTCCTTTAACAATCAAATTGCCCCCTCCTCCCTGTGGGGCGTGGACCCCACGTTGGGAAACACCGCATTATAAGATTATTTGTTTTATATGTGGCAGGTGGTGGGCGGCGGCGCGGACCCGCAGGCGGACGTGGTGGTGCGGCTGGCGCGCGGCGCCGCCGGCTTCGGGTTCCGCATCGTCGGCGGCACCGAGGACGGCTCGCGGGTCGCCGTCGGCTACGTGGTGCCGGGTACGTGTATGCCCACATTTCCTATATCATATAAAATTCTAATCGTCATCATATCAGCCTTTTTAACCGTTCACTGCTGAACATAAGCCTCCCCCCCCCCCTGGGGGGTTTTGCCAGTAGTTGCCATGCTTAGCAGGCGGATTGGCAACCGCAGTCAGGGTTCTCTCGCCTCGCACTCCCTTAGTCGTTTTTTATAACACCCACGGAAAAAAAAAGCGGTGGCCTATTCTATGCCAGAACACATACGGCTAACTTACATTAATATAAATTGTATAGCACTCAGCATTTCATACATCAAATCCATCTGTCTGACATCTTTACATCTCGACTACCAGAGGGAGACTTTGTACAAAAGTCGATTGCTTGGATACCTCTGTCCCATTCGTGTTACAACCGTGAAGCAGTTATGTTTGCATGGCTGTGTTTCGGTTTGAAGGGTGGGATATGGCGTGAATTTACTGGGTACAGAGGAATAACACCTGAGTCCTCAGGAATGGCAACGCATGGGGGTATCATGGACGAAACAGTATACTCTGTTATGTCCATGGTACTGCTCATGTCTATAGGCGACGGTTACCACTTTCCATCAGGTGGGCCGTCAGCTTGTTTGCCATTCTAAGTTGTATAAAAAAAAAAAACCCGGCGGCAAATGAGCAAGAAACCAAAATATAGAAATTAATATTTCATGTATATTTTTATATGTCAGCTGACTACTTAATGTATCTCTATTTTAAACTACGCTCCCCTAATAACCACATTGCGTCCCAACTAACACAGTGCATCCGTCAGAAAAGTCATCCCATCACCCGTATCCAATAGCGAGGACGGGGGGAAGGGATTGTTAGCAATGGAGTTTGACAGCCCCATTGCCAGGTCAACCTCCACGTGGTTCCCCCTGGAAACCATCTTGAACAATTCTCGTTGAATTCGTCGCGATGGGCTAACTGACTTGTTTCATCCTCGTCTATCATCCTTCACTGGTGCCCTATCAGCGTATACCGGTAGCGCGGGTGGGGTTACTATTTCATTATCACCTATAAAAAAAATTGCGAAGACGGGATGCCTAACACCCAAAAAAATTTATCACTATAGCTAAATCACATTTCTAAATTGCACGATAGAAGCTTACATGCCTATGGCAAAACCGATGTACATACAAGCGACGTGTTTAAATTACATAAATTGTTCATTTATGCCTAGTGTAAATATTTTTTTATACAACTTAGAATGGCAAACAAGCTGACGGCCTACCTGATGGAAAGTGCTAACCGTCACCTATAGACATGGTTGCCCCGCCAGTGTATACTGTTAGTGCAGGCGGGGTTACCATTTCATTATCACCTATTAAAAAAAAAAAAAAACATATAGACATGAGCAACACCATGGACATAACAGTAAATCCCAGTACAACTCTGATACTGCTCTGATGTAATCCTTTTGATTTCTTCTATAATACTCTTAATTTCAGGAGGTCCAGCAGCAGGATTATTACGAGCGGGTGATTTGCTGACGTCAGTGGACGGACGGCCGCTAGGAGGCGCTTCACACGCTCGCGCGGTTGCACTCGTCGCCCGCGCCGCCGCTCGTGGACACGTGCGTACACCATGCTTACATACATACGAATACATACAGTTAGCGGGTCTGTGACTTTGCTCGCGGAAACTGCGATAAACTCATATAATTTAATTTATGTAAATATTATTAAGTCGTAATCCGGCACAGCTTCATACGGGTAGATGGAATATTCGGGGGGAAAGGGATTGTTAATAATGGAGACTGAGAATCCCATTGCTAGCAATATACCCAACCAGGTCGACCTCCTCGCGGTTCTCCCTGGAAACTATCATGATATAATTCTTGATTAATTCATCATGATGGGCTAACTGGCCTGTTTTCATTCTCATCTATCACCCTTCACTGGTGCTCCGCCAGCGTATCCCGTTAGCGCAGGCATTCCATTTTCACCCATCAAAAAAAGATGGAATATTCGAAGATAATATATAAATTGCATATTGAGGTTTCTTAAGAGTCGACAGTGTCTTTATGCCTTCCTTAGTATTACGGGCGTTCATAGGCTACGGTAATTCCATTTTTTTTATACAACTTAAAATGGCAAACAAGCTGACGGCCCACCTGATGTAAAATGGTAACCGTCGCCTAAAGACATGAGCAGTACCACGGACATAACAGAGTATACTGTTTCGCCCATGATACCCCCATGCGTTGCCATTCCTGAGGACTCAGGTGTTATTCCTCTGTACCCAGTAAATTCACGCCATATCCCACCCTTCAAACCGAAACACAGCCATGCAAACACAACTGCTACACGGTTGAAACACATATGGAACAGAGGTACCCAAGCAATCGACTTTTATACAAAGTCTCCTTCTGGTAAAATTTGCAATCAGACAGGTCGTATGCTTGGTTGTCACCGTAGTAGTAAAAACCATAAAGACCTATGTTGCTCTATATATAGCTTTCTAGTAATATAGCTTTCTATAGATAAAAGAATTTGAAGATTTGAAGTGATATTTTGCCAAAATTTTGGTACTTAACTTTTTACTATTCTTAAGTTTTTATTTTTGTGAAGTGTATTTTAATATAACTTGCAACAAATAAAAAAAAATTTAAATCGGTTGAGTAGTTTTTATGAATATTAAATACAAACAAGCAATCAAATCTTTCTTTTTTATAATATTAGTATAGATAAATAAATATTATAAATCAATTTATTTCAATTGTTTAATTATCGCACAGGTAACACTAGGCGTGAGACACAACCGCGCCGACATACAACCTATGGGCCTGCCCACTGTGATGGCGCCACAGTCGCATCAACCTCTGCTTACGTAAGTTAACTTTTTTTTTAATCAACTAAAATGTCAGACAAGCAGACGGCCCACCTGATGGAAAGGTAAACAACGCCTATAGACATGAACAGTACCATGAACATAACAGAGTATACTGTTTCACCCATAATCGCCCTTATGCATTACCATTCCTGGGTACTAAGGTGTTAACCTCTGTACCCTGTCAACTACAAAACAGTAGACAAATTATATCTTGTAGTTATCGTTTTAAAATCTTTGTTACTTATGTTTCACAAATAAATATTGAATTCTAATATCCATTGAATATTTTAAAATATAGAAATAAATATGCGGCAATACTTATACTCGAATTTGAAACTTGTCCTAATATGTTTTTTTATGTATAATAACAATTGAAGGGCGGACCCAACGATGCATCAGATGACGCAAACTGCATACAATATACTGCACCCTGCACCGATGTACCCACCATCACATGGACCTATGTAAGTTTAAGATCTACCCTTAAAGAAAAAATTTCAATTTTTTATGGGTAAAAACGAAACTGTAACCTCGCAGACACTATTAGTATATATACACTGGAGAGGCGCCAGTGAGAGATAGTAGATGAGAATGAAACCAGGTCAGTTAGCCCATCTCAACGAAATCAACGAGAATTAACCACGATGGTTTCCAAGTGGAACCACGATGTTGACCTAATGGTGTATATTGCTAGCAATGGACCTCTTAGTAGGGGTGGGTAATATATAACAATAGGGGGAAGGGATTGTTAGTAATAGAGTTTGACAGCCCCATTGCTAGCAATATGCCTTATCAAGTCAATCTCCACGTGGTTCCCCCTGGAAACGATCGTGAACAATTTTCGTTTAATTCGTCACGATGAGCCTGCTCCATCCTCAACTTCTCATCTCTCAACTCCATCATCCTTCACTGGTGCCCCGCCGGTGTATACCGATAGCACGGGTGGGGTTACTATTTCATTATCACCTATAAATATATATATATATATATATATATATATATATATATATATATATATATATATATATATATAACAATACCTATATATTTTAGTTACAATATCGAATAACGAAAATATTAAAAGTCTGTTGTCCAAAAAATAATATTAGATAACAGACTGTCAACATATTCGAAAATAGATATCCGATTAATATAATATCAAATTAGGTAAACCTTTTTTCGCCATAATTGTACACAAGAACCCAATATATAGATACCGGATCGGATTTTAGCTTTTGAAGTGTTTTCTTTTACCAATTTTTTTTTTATTTGAGTAAATGTGACAAAATACTGCTATAATTAAAATAACTTTATAGATTTTAAGTTTTATGAACTCCTCAAATCAGGTGGATTTTTGCAATACATTAATTACTAGTACCGCATTCGAGTATTCTGACACTTGCCTATGGTTGACTGGGAGATAATGCTTTTAGCATTAAGTCCGCCATGTACACATATTTGTACTAATGAATAAATAAATAAAAAAAAATACAATAACTATTTTTACTCATATTATACATTATATATTTTGTATATAAATTAATAAACTTCTTTTAGTAAATATATAAGTTTCTCGCCAAAAAATTATATGAAATGCAGGCATGTGTATGGATGTAGGTACGGAGTGCAGTATGAGAGCGCGGCCGGCGGATGGGCGGGCGTGCCGTATGACGTCACAGTCACCAGGAGCGAGGGCGAGGGCTTCGGGTTCGTGGTCATCTCGTCCACCAACAAGGCGACCAGCACTATCGGTGAGTCACGCTGGGGTCGAGTCTGTGGTGTTATTCTTTAAAATTGAAATTACTATTTGATATTACAGTGAAATGATTATTTTAAGGACCAATAAGAAGTAAATTTCTAAGAGATAAATGTCCAATAAATAAATTTTATTATGTTTATATATATTGTAATTGCTAAAGGAGCGATGAGTTTATAATGGTTCATAAAACAGTAATTTGACGAAAGCAATTCAAAACATTAGGTTAAGAGGTAAGTTTAATTAATGCCGCCTTAGAATCGACCCCACTGTGTCAAGTACACAACTTGGAGACTTTTCAGAGATATCAACATTTGAGTCGATGTATGCAGACCATTCCTTATGACAGTATATATAAAGATCTATCTATCTGAGTATTGACTTAATGACTACTGATGATGATGATGATGATAAAAATTAGACAAATAACTTATACACTATGGTTTGCTAACAGTGAAGCAAAGCATTTGCAGCTGACATACAATGTTTTTATATTAAAACGGAGTCATTGTAATCATTATCTATTTAATATTTATAAACTTGTATTGAATAAATTGTATTAAATAGAAATAATAAATAGAAATAGTGAAATACATAGTTTTACCAATCATATATACACATACACAGTACAAGGAAAAGTTAAAAAACTTCCTGATATTCTATGGTAAATAGAAACTTATACATGTCTTACTTACTTACTTATTCTGTCCAAAGTATTAATATTTAACAGTTATCGCAGTGCATGAGTGCTTACAAACACAAGTAAGCATTCTATGCAAGCTATGTTGCTTGGCAGCATAACTTGATACGTTTGTAATAATTTTTTTTTTACACTTATACACATTTTCAACCTCTGTTTCAGTCTATGCATAAAACATTCAGACATACTGTCCCACATTTATATGTATACTAACCTTGCCTGCGACTTTGTCCGTCTGATAGGGATATGCTCAGTGACCAGAATAAAAAGTAGCCTGCTTTTTCTTAATCTCATATCTATCTATCCTATTTAAGAGCTGCGCTCTTGTCAGTGGAACTCTTGCCACTCACTACGATTTTCAGCGAGTCTCTTCACCTCTTGATACCACACGACACCAACTACTTCCTTGATCTGCCTGATGTAACTATGTCTCGGTCTCCCTCTTACCCTCCTTCCTTCTATCTTACCTTCTATTATAATGTTCATTAGTTCGTCGTGTCGTATCAAATGTCCCAACATTTCTTCCTTTTTTTCCATCTCATATAGTTTACTAAATTTCATATTGGTTAGTGGAGTCTTATTATTTTTTTTTTTTGTACAGGCCAACTAATCCCCAACTCGCCTGCCTCTCGGTGTGGGCTCCTACACGTCGGAGACACGATCGTGGCCATCAACCGGATACCGATCCGTAACCTGCCGCACCCTGAAGTCGTAGCGCTCATCAAACACTCGGGGACAACAGTCACCCTGACCGTCCTACCGCCAGACGGTCGCGTCGACTGAATACGAGTGATGAGTGAAAATAATAGTGATGAAGTGATGTGAATTTTTAAGCTATTAGTCTGTGCTGTAAGTGGTAAGCTGTAAATCTGTGCTATAAAAAGTGAGCTATCAATTTGTGCTGTATGAGCGAGCTGTAAGTGCTGGAGCTTCAATATCAAGTGAGGTGTCATCAAGCTATCATCATGCTGACTGAATACTGATGTCGTCAATGGAACAACTACAATTAAATGGGTGATCATGTGAAGATAATTAAGCTGTATATTAATTGCTCTAGCTTGAATTTTAATTGGTGAGTCATTGTTGTGGCACAGTTTAAAAAACAACCAGTAGTCCAATCTTTATAATGAACTCGAAATGTCCTAAACAATTGCATGACAATTTGATGTACATTGCTCTGTCTAGATGTGTCCGTTGGATAATTTGTAGGAAAGATTTCTTTAGACTGTGTATTATGGTTTATCTTTCTTATTAGGATGTTTCCCGATCAATGAGAAGAGAAAACAGTTTGGGATACCATTTGAAAATTTCATATTTGCATTTCATATATTTAATTGTTACGTCGATTTTTTGATGTACTGTCAACAAAGGGGCCAAGTATAAGTATATATATATTTTGTATACATGTCTGCTTGTTTGCTCTTTGTAAAGAGCTTTAATTAATTAAATATTTCCAAAAACTTTTGGAGAAATGTGTGTTCAGATATTTAAAACCAAGATATTTTATTATCTGTCTATATTATATTTATACACTATTATTAAATCTCAATTAAAGAAATGATATCTCATTGAAATAAAATATAAATATTTGACTATGAAAACATATGACTGAATGTATTAGTATTTAATTTTTTATACATTTTTTTTTATTGTAATCTTTTACATTTTTATACTTTTCTTGAAGAGAGCACATTATGAACTTTGATTTCCTTTTATTTTCAATTCTTTGTAACATTTTTCTTAATTTTTTTTTAATCTCAGTATATTTAATTAGCAGTAACAATATATTTAATTAATTTTTCTCATTGTTCTTGATTTGTATTAAGTTTTTAATAATTGATCTTTAATGCTTAATTATAAAGTATTTGATAATTAGTGATGGTAAAAGAAATATAGCTTTAATATTAAATATTTTAACGTGTAAGGTTGTGGTTATGTTTGCCAAATTTAAACAGCTATTCTCCGTCCATTGTCTAATTGTGTCTTGACTACCTTCAATATGTACTTAAAACTAATTGTAAGGTTTTCATACAAGTCTGTACATTTTCTTTTCACTATCAAATCAACATTTTTGGTGATGAATTAGAGAAAGATCTGGAGTAACATATTAAAATAGGTGGTAAGTGTTTTTCATTACAAATATGAATTAGAATAGATGACGTAACTACAAACTTATGGACTTTATGAGAAAAAAAAATCTAAGAATAAGGTAATAAAATAAAAACATGGTTTTATCAAAAAATATTATTTTTCCTGTAATAGAAAAATTAGAATAAATGATATAATAGAAAAAATGTCCCAATTTTAGCATAAAAATCTTGTTTTTATATAAAAGAGGGATTATAAACTATAGACAAACTCTAAAATAGGTTCAATAAAATAATGTTGATTTAAATTCAATTTCAAATCAAAATACCTATATATAAAAAATTTGGCTAGAAAAAATTTAGAGAATTGACAAAACCATATGTATATTTTTTTAAAAAATCTGAGAATAGATTTACTATCCATGAATAGCTTTTAAAGCATAGAGACCAGTAAGTTAGTAGTGACATCTATGTAGAGTTTTTATAATGAACTAAGGTACTTCTGACACCTATCTATGTTTGTTTGAAACACTTACAAATATAGGGTTTTAAAACGATTCTAATCTAAATCTTTAATAAAACCAATATTGCCTAATATCTGTTGACAACACTATAGTTAAATAACAATAATAATAAAAAATCAAGTTGATTTTTTTTATAAAATGAAGTAATTTTAAATGTTCAATATTTTTGTGCAAAAGTGTAAAGTTTATTATAAGGAAAAGGCGTCATTTTAGAATCCTATATATGCCTTATTAATGTACCTCTAAATCATGCAATAACATGCCACAAAAGGTATTAAAAAGTATACATAATCGTTATTATGTAATACATAAGTAAATAAATATTTATGATAAATAGCATAATAATATCAAACCATATTTAGCTTTAGTTAGTTAATGATAAAAACATTGCCTTAAAATATTTTAAGATTAGGACCTGTGTATTTGATGATTTTTAATGTTTGACTAAATCAAAAATATATTAAATTGTATTTCTTATTGGCTTCATTCTAATACAAAAGGTTTTCTACGATGAACTACCGAAATTTGCTGGTTATTTAATTGGGTGCCGAATGGTTAACACTAAGCTCTGAGCGGCTCTCTAATAATTTGCCTAAAAATGCCTCGTTTATAGGTGAAACACGTGTCACAAAACGTACGTGATCAAAATGGCAGTCGGAAACTGATGGCTAATGTGGAACTTCAGGTAGTAATAGTGGTGGACAATCTTCGAGTGTTGGCAGTCGCACACATACTGATGGTAGCGGAATTAAACAAAATAATTTTAAACAAATAAACAGTTTCCTCAAGATAACACGTAATTCATTAAAACGTTTACCGAAATTTGCACAAAAAAATTGTATTGTTTGAAAGAAAACAAACTTGAAGGGAACTCCAGTTATTTGATCGAAATATCTATCGTCTTCAATTACGGAATCGGTCCCTTCTAACAGTTGGTATTATTTTCTTTTTATTAATAGTTAAATAAAACATAAAAAAATAAAAAAACATAGCCGCTAATTACCGTTAAGACATAGACGCAAAAATTTGTCAATGTAACTTAACTATTTTGAAATTGAAATGTTCAGCCTACCACCATTATGTTTTTTTTAATGGGTGATAATAGAGTGGTAACCTCTCCCGCGCTATTAGTATACGCTGGCGGGGCACCAATGAGAGATCATAGGACACAATGACAACAGATCAGTTAGCTCATCATGACGAATTCCACTAGAAACAACCACGATGCTTTCTAGGGGGAACCGCGTAGTGGTCGACCTGACAGGGCGTAGTGCTAGTAACGGGTCAGTTAGACCCCATTACTATCTCTCTCTCCCCATCATTATGATATTAGCTATTATTCTTTACCTATGTTTAACACTATGTAGTTGGGGGGAAAGGGATTGTTAGTAATGGGCTCTGATTTCCCTATAACTAGCAATACACCCTATCAGGTCGACCTCCACGCGGTTCCTCCTGGAAACTATCGTGATTAATTCTAGTGGAATTCGTCACGATTGGCTAACTTGACTTGCTTTTTCATAGTCACCTATCATCCGTCACTGGTGCCTCGCTAGTGTATACCGATAGCGCAGGCGGGGTTACCATTCCATTATCACACATTAAAAAAAAATGTAAACACTATGTAGTTAAATGTTGCAAAATGCACAGGTCCTTATTATAGATAAATCAAAATATTGTTTTATTCTGCAGTCGACAAAATTAATTTATCCATTTGAAAAGACTGGAGAATTATAAGTATGTATTAGTAAATCGTTTACTTGTAAGTTTTATGATATAATTGTAATAAAATAGATACCTACCAAAATTACGCGAACGAAATTCGACATTTTAATGTAATAACTACCGGTTTAATTTACGTGTAATTAGGTTGGGAAATCTCAACTAGTTTCGATATCATTCCGGACCCTTAATCGTGAATGACACTGACGCGAACGCGAGCCTGACTGCGCATCTCGACCTAATTACATTAAAATGTGTATTTACAAAACTTTTAACAATGAAATTCGACATGTTACTCTAAACGCATTGAAATCGATTCTGCGACCCAATTTTGTTTAAGCCTATCGCGAAAATTAAAATTTTAATTTTATATCGCAGTGAAATCTTTTTTTTTTAATTTTTTTTTTATCAAATTATTGTTGAGGCTTTAGTACACCGGAATGACTATGCCAGCCTCATAGGGATTGTCTGAAAGTCAGTCTGTCAGTCCGTCAGGGACAAAACTTTATTTTAAAGACCAATATCAAGTAAATTTCTAATAAAGTCAAAATTATTGTACATTTAATTTATAAATGGTACATAAAACTGTAATTTCGCGCATCTGTCAAGGAAAATGGCGATTCAGAATCGAGTCCAATGCGTATGTACATAGCAATAATGAGGTCAATTTTAATTCGCTATTTCTCAAAATCGATTTATTCACACCAAAGTAAAATATATTTTTGGCGCCAATTTTTTTTTTATAAAGTTTCACGCTTAACCTCTGTTAACTATCTGTTCGGACGCGTAATTTCGGCTCTCACATCGCTACATCACGAGCGACCCTTGAATAAAATAATTTATTACTAATTCTGACTGAATCAATTGGTAATCTTGATATTTTATACATCGTTCAGTTTTCAAACTTTGTACGTGGGACCACCGAGCTTAATTCTTTAGTACATAAGTATTACCTTTATTATTATTACTTCTAGAATATTCTAGTGTAACAAAATGCAATAATAACGTGCCTTTTACTGTAATCATTGTCTTGCCTATTCAAGATGTTGTATAAATCTCTTATAAATATATGACAGTATATAAAAATTATGCCCAAAGATGAAAATCTAATATTTCGCAATTGTGCGTTATTTGGGTGTATATTATTTTTTGAATTTGTATAAATAATTATGAACGCATGTGAGTTCATAAGGAATAATTGACTAAGGTTGTAATTCAATAAATCCTGTTTTTATTTATTGTTCTCTTTTTTTTTATACAACTTAGAATGGCAAAAAAGTTGACGGCCCACCTGATGGAAAGTGGTAACCATCGCCTATAGACATGAGCAGTACCATGGACATAACAGAATACTGTTTCGGCCATGATACCCCCCATGCGTTGCCATTCCTGAGGACTCAGATATTATTTCTCTGTACCCAGTAAATTCACGCCATATCCCACCCTTCAAACCGAAACACAGCTGCTTCACGGTTGAAATATGAATGGGACAGAGGTACCCAAGCAATCGACTTTTGTAAAAAGTCTCCCTCCTTATTTTCTCATATTACGCCGACCCCAAATATAAATTGGGATAAGGGTAGGAAGATGATTATGGTCTCTTTATGTATCTCCTTCCACTACCCTAGATTCTAAAACCTATTTTACACAAATATATAATACGTGATTCCTAATGCCTTCATCACCCTTGAGCTGGAGTTCTTTCACTATTTAGTGAGCTTGGTACACAACCACGCTTCTCGTGCATTCCTACCTCATATATCTAGGATGTGACATGAGCTCTCTTCTTCGTTATTCCTCTTAAAATATGATATGAGCCTTTTTAAAAACGTGCCTACAAACATTTAAAAAGCGACAACGCAGAAACAATTGTTCGTGTCACCTGCTACCTTCGCTCGTGGACATTTGCAAAACTCCTTTTGTTTTGCAAATGTCCATGAGCGAAGGTAGTATGGTTCCATCAAGTGGACCGACTGTTCTTTGGCCTTCCCAATAATACAAAAAAAGTTAAACTGTACTACTTAGTCAATAATGCGCGTCTCTCACGCTAACGCACCTACTGAATTTAGCTATGTACTCTCTTTTTCAAACCCGTTTATTTACACAAACACAACTAAATTTGCCATGTGCATCACATGGTTTTTTTTTTATGCAACTTAGAATAGCAATCAAGCTGACGGCCCACCTGATGGAAAGTGGTAACCGTCGCCTATAGACATGGGCAGTACCATGGACATAACAGGGTGTACTATTTCGCCCATGATACCCCCCATGCGTTGCCATTCCTGAGGACAGTGGTGTTATTCCTCTGTACCCAGTAAATTCACGCCATATTCCATCCTTCAAATCGTAACATAGCCATGCAAACAACTGCTTTACGGTTGAAACATAAATGGGACAGAGGTACCCAAGCAAACGACTTTTGTACAAAGTCTCCCTCTGGTAAATGGTTTAACAATAACCATTAAATTTGGATCATAAAATATAATACCCAATACAAACAGCTGTTACCAGCTAAGCTAATACGCGAAACGGCACTTCGCGTAAGTATATCGTGCACAATACTCTTTCAAGACTTGTAGTGGAATGAAATCGGAAACATGTTTAATAAAGAGTAGTAAAATAAAATTCAATATATGAAAAGCAGGGCCTTACAATAAGAAGAACAATATTAATTTGTAGCAATGTTCATACTTACTACTCTAATCCATGCAATATCTATCTATTGATATAAAATACTGAATGCAACTCTTCAACGAGCCATTAAATCAATTACATAATTCTAGAATAATACACAGTAGTAATAATAATAAATAATCTTTATTTCACTCTTTGTTACAATATAGTTCGAAGTCCCTAACTCCCGAGGTAGGTATGAAAAAACCTGTGTTTCAGGAGTCAGTGCCCTCTTCCATATATTGGCTGTATTACATTTTTAATGAAACAATATGAAACAGTGAAGTAACAAATACAAAAATTACAATGGAGCCCATAATTTTAGAGAAACAATAATTTATGGGTTCAGTGAAATTGTGATAAAAATGTATGCGTGTGTGTGTGTGTGTGCACGTGCGCGTGTATGTATGAGTGTGGGTGTGTATGACATATGAATAGAATATGTATAAGTGCATTCTAAATATGTTAGCATTAAGAAGGATTTTTAAATTCTTATGGAAGTGGGAGACAATTGTTCCATATGCGATGTACTACCAGTTACAGCTAGTAATAAATGTCGAAAAAATAAAACAAAAAAATTCCAAGTACATATATTTCACACAATTTACAAAACAGAACGTGCTATCCTGATGGATGCATCTGCATTTTTACCATTAGGAGGCACGGCGTGCTCCAAGATCCAGCCAGTGTGCCTATCTACCCTAGTGAATACATCAGGTGTGCTGTCATCACAGGCGGTGAAGTAAGAGGACAGGCCTATCAGGGTCTCCCCGATGATTAGAGGCGCTCCAGAATCGCCGGTACATACGCTGGTGCCTTCAGATGCAGCGCACAACACTTCTGTCGAAGTTAATATAAATATAAATCAATAAATTCAATAGCTACGGAGTGCATAATTAGTGTCAGTGGTACAAAGATTTACGTTATTATCACTGTCATGGCCATTAAAAAGGCATATTATGTACTCTCAAACATATCTTTGTCATGTCGCATCAGCCCCGCCTGCGCTAACGGGATACGCTGGCGGAGCACCAGTGAAGGGTGATAGGTGAGAATGAAAACAGGCCAGTTAGCCCATCATGATGAATTCATCAGGAATTAACCATGATAGTTTCCAGGGGGAACCGCGAGGAGGTCGACCTGGTTGGGTATATTACTAGCAATGGGATTCTCAGTCTCCATTACTAACAATCCCTTCCCCCCCTTAAAATGGGGTTATTTTTTAATGCTCCCCCGTAGGAGTGCAACATAGTCCCGGATATTAAGTTTCAGGTTTTTTATCTGATTTTATGTCCTTCCAATTTTTCCCTCACTCTTTACTGCCATTTTTCCTTTCATTCCTCACATCCATTCCATTTTCCGTTTGTTATGTCTATTTTGTTGGTCATTTCAAGAATCCGTCAGTTTGTTCTCAGTTTGTATTGTTTCCAGTTATCGAACAACCATAGTCCCTCGGCATAGTGTTATATTTGTTTTACGGTACTGTCCACACTTCGCATATGAATCAATTTATGTTTCCAAAATCTCAGATAAATAAGTCCCTATACTGTCATTCTGTTCTTTATTTATTGTGCGTGTTATCTTTATTTCCCAGTTCTTAATTATATATTATTACATACAAAATGGGACTATTAGACCCCATTACTATCAATCTCTTTCCGCCTAAATGCTATATATTTTTTTTTTTAATGGATGATAATGGAATAGTAACCCCACCCGTGCTATCGGTATACACCGGCGGGGTACCAGTGAAGGATGATAGGTGAAGATGAAATAGATCAGTTAGCCCATTGTGACGAATTCAATAAGAATTGTTCACGATGGTTTCCAGGGGGAACCACGTGGAGGTCGACCTAATAAGGTATATTGCTAGCAATGGGGCTGTCAAACTCCATTGCTAACAATCCTTTTCCCCCCTAAATGCTATATTAGGTACAGTATTCTCTCTCATCCAGACAACCTTTGGGAAAACACAAATGTATGCAGTAAATGTCTGGATACAAGGGGGTGGTTATTATACCTCCACATCCACGAGCTTTATTAATAATAATATTGTTCAAATCGTAAATAATTAGAGCATCAATTAATTGGTGACTATATATAATAAGAAATATCTCCCCGATGAAAATACACGATTGATATAGTATTTAGTACATTTTTTTTTCGATGGATGATAATGGAATGGTTACCCCGCCTTCGCTAACAGTATACGCTGGCGGAGCACCAGTGAGGGATGATAGGTGTAATTGAAGGGCAGGTCAGCTAGCCCATGGTGATGAATACACCTGGAATTCAGCACGATGTCCAAGTGATTTTGTTGCCAACATACCTATATATCATATAAAAAGACATCTTTATTCCTGTAATCAGGCGTAACTAATATGAAATATAGACATATAGTGCAGTTTTCAGAAGCTATTATGAGGGTATAATAATCTCCGCTTCCTCTATCAATTATTTGAATGCCGTTTTTATTCTACTTTGTATGCTTTGTATTTTTTTTTTGTGCAATTTAAAATGGCAAACAAGCTGACGGCTCACCTGATGGAAAGTGGTAACCGTCACCTATAGACATGAGCAATACCATGGACATAACAGAGTATACTGTTTCACCCATGATATCACCTATGCGTTGCCATTCCTGAGGACTAAAACCTCTGTACCCTGTAAATTCACTGCCATATCCCACCTATCAAACCAAAACACAGCCATGCAAACACAACTGTTTAACGCAGAAACTCGAATAGGACAGAGATACCCAAGCAAAACTCTTGTATAAACTCTTCCTCTACCTGTTATGAGAGTCTCTGCTAATATAAGAATGTATATATATATATATATATATATATATATATATATATATATATATATATATATATATTCTAATTGACATAATAACAACTTACGGTCGTAAATAACGACGTTTTCATTTTCTTCATAAGCTGCTTCACACTGTGCTTGAGCTACCACGTTTGAGTTAATTTTCTGTAAGCTGCCAATTTGTGGCCCGTCTACCTGAAATGAACACAGAGATATTTTAAGAGGGACGTTGTTGCCCTCGCTCTCCCTTAGTCAACTCTTGCGACACCCACAGGAATAAAATAAATAGTATTCTAACTTACAAACTCAGATCCCCAGCTGACGATTTCTACAGGATATCCGTCCGGGATGAAGGTTTGCTGTGGAGGTATGTACGCGATGTTGATAGCGGCTGTAAGGGCAAGTGGGGCGGTCAGCACCACGATAGCGATATCCCCGGTTCGAGGGTTTTCAACATAGTCAGGATGTAGGATGACCTCGCGGATAGAAACCACGGTCCCGCCGACGAGGCTTGTGGAGGATCCAGCGCGGATGCTCGTGCTGTTCAGTGCTGCATCGCTATAGTTAAATATGAATAACTAGATATTGTATATGTATATATAGGTAGGTCAGGTTTTTTTGCTTATTTGGCACCTCAGTGCCGTAAAATAGGAAAGTCTGTGCCTACCCCGGAATCGACTAGTGCATACTCCAGGATCAGAAGCAGAGCTATCAACAGTGTGGAATGCTATGTCTAATATATATGCATTTTTAAGGGGCCAAGCCCCACCTCCCCTCGTGGAAAATAATCTATCAATAATTTGCAACTCACGTGAAGCAGTAAGCCGCGGTGAGTGCATGCCACGAAGAGATGAGCGAGCCGACGCACCGCTGCACGCGGAGATCCGCTGCGGGGTAATGATACTCGACGGACACCACAAACGGGTACTCGAAGATTGTAGTCGGTGTGCCGCCCACTATGCGGCTGCTGGGCGATGCTGATGCTATGGGAATATAGTAGACTAGCTTTTACCCACGAATTTGTTCGACTAACCGGCACATGTTGGGGGAGAAGGGATTGTTAATAATGCGGACTATCAGTCCCATTGCTAGCAATATGCCCCATAAGATCAACCTCCACGTGGTCCCCCCTTGAAACTATAGTTCTGAATTTTTACGATGGGCTATCTGACCTACTTCTTCATTTTTACCTATCATCCCTCACTGGTATCCCGCCTGTGTATACTGATAGCACACCCCGCCTGTGTTCATTCCATTATCATCCATTAAAAAAAATGTTTTCTCCAGTTTAGAATGATTGATATTGATTTAGCAGTTGCACAGTACATGTTAAAAATTACAGGAGAAATTTATTGAAAAACTCAGAACAGAAAAAAAAAACAGAAATAGTACGCGTATATGAGCAAAATTTACTATAACCAACGTGTGGCAACTATTCCGTACATTGTATTATTGTTTTTCTTTTCTGTTCTGGGAACAGGTGTATTTAATGGGGAGCCGGGTAGGCTGTAGAATTCACTCACCAGCAGCAATTAATGTCAAAATCAAGCAAATGATTCTAAACTCCATGACTTAACACCAATCCAGCCAATTTAACGAATACGACTGTGGTATTACAAACTATTAATGTAATAAATAAATATCACATTCTTACATTATCTTTATTATCAATAAATTGTGTGATTATTATATACTAGCTGCGCCCGCGATTTTCTTCGTGGCTTTTAAGCAATATAAGTGATAACTTTAGAATATATAGATAGAGTGTTTCCGTATGTTCCGGACGTGTGTTGACCAAATAGGCGACGTGCTGAAGAAGGGCCAAATTAACAGTACCCGTAACCGGCGAGCGTGTATGAAAAGATTGATGAATGTGGAAGAAGCGAAAGAGGTTTGTTTGAATCGAAGCATTTGGCGTTCCATTGTTTCTGTCTACCCTAATGGGAGACGGGCGTGACAGATATGTATGTATGTATGTAGTGTTTCCGTACAAATGCCTCGAGAAAAGCGGGTAAACTTTTTCATACAATTTTGCGTGACAAATAGTTATAACTGATTCCTTTATTACTTCTATATTTATTTTGTCTTATAATTTATGCACATTTTTAATGCGCATAAACTCATTTTATTCATTAAATAAATACAAATAGATACGTCAAGGTGCATTGTGTGTGTAAATATATAGAATACTAATAAAAAAAATACGAGTCAACTAATTTGACAAATTAGCTGACAAAAACTTGAGCCGTTTTAAGGCTCAAGGCTTTATTTATATAATTTAAGGACCCCTCATATTATTTTTTTTTTTTATTCTCATATACAGACATAGTGACTTACTATTTTATTATACTAGTAAGGTAACCCTTTACATGATTATAGTTAGATAAATTATTATATTATGTTTAGTAATCATTCATTCCGACTCGTTCGTTCGAGCTCTCTCGCTGCCGCCACTCAGCACGTATAACATGTCGTCTCTTTATATATAGTTTAAAATAATAAATATTCAATAATACCAAGTGCCTTTGGACTTTACATCCACTACAACCTGCATACCATAGTAAGGTATATAAATACTATACATATTACTTTAATCACGATGGTTTTAGGATTAATTACGTAATAAGATAGTGATATTTATTGGAAATCTAAATTTCGCCAAAGTGAGATCCGATGTACTTACGCATTTTTTTTATACATTTCTTATTTTACCCGTCGCCTATAGACATGATCAGTACCATGGACATAACAGAGTATACTGTTTCGCCCATGATACCCCCCCATGCGTTGCCATTCTTGAGGACTCGGGTGTTATTCCTCTGTACCCAGTAAATTCATTATTTATATCTATTATAATATTAAGTGTTTTGTTAGATTTTTATTTAGGTATTTTACTGAACTAGGCGTTATTTTGCGAAATCAACGGTTTAGTTTATTCGATTAGAATTATTTTGTTTAATTCCGACTTACCAGTTCTTTTTTTTTATGAATGATAATAAAATGGTTACTTCGCTTGCGCTAACGGTATACGCTGGCGGAGCACCAGTGAAGGGTGATAGATGAGAATGAAAACAGGCCAGTTAGCCCATCATGATGAATTCATCAGGAATTAACCATGATAGTTTCCAGGGGGAACCGCGAGGAGGCCGACCTGGTTGGGTATATTGCTAGCAATAGGATTCTCAGTCTCCATTACTAACAATCTCTTTCCCCCCATTTTTTCTGTTTCTCGAATGTAAACACATCCTTAGTATTCCCGATTGACACTGCTGTAGTGTTGCCAGATACTTCACTTCTTACCTTGCTTTTTTTGATAACATAATTGTAAATATTATAACATTTGTTTACACTTTAAACGGATATCCGAAACTTACGCAAATATTAAAACTTGCAATCGAAACGAATGTAAACATAACATCTCTAGTGATGTCTAAAACAGTTATATTTGACATTATTGCTAAATAAATGGATAAATATATTTGTTTCAGCCTACCCTAATGGGAGATAGGCGTGACAGATATGTATGTATGTATATTTGGCAATATAATTCAAAATTATTAATTAAAAACTGCGATACGATGCAAATCACAATGATTAATATCAACAATTCATCGTGTACTTAAAGATTTACTCTTATAAAAGGAATTGTTACTAACTTGGACTAGTGATTTCATTGCTAGTAAACTTGCATGTATAAAATTTATTTAAATGGGAAATCTGCTTATATTTATGGTAACCTGTTTTAGTCCTTTATTTCAACTTAGTAAAGATTTATACATTACGTACGTATCTATTTAGACAGTTGTCACTTACTCTCCACATGATAGATATGACTGATAAAAAGAAATTTAATGTAAAATATACGTAAATTTCTCATAGTGTTAATAATTTGCATGCCGACATAGAAGCAGAATGTATATGGGAAATGTAAATGTAAAACTACCTTCATTAAAGCAAAATAAATTAATTTTATTTCGCAATCTTATATTAATCTTTGAGTATAAATAAAAACAGTTTTTGTATCTTTTATCAAATTTACATCTGAATTCAGTTACTACTTATTATTAATATTACAGTCAATATGATGATGATTTTAAAGAGTTATTTTACAATAAATGTAGATTAGGGCTATTCCTATTCTCCACTAGATGTAGTGACGACCTTAAATGCATTGCAGGGAGTCAATGGATGCAGGTGGCTCAGGAGCTTTCTTTATGGCAGTCTATGGGAGGCTTATGTCCTGCAGTAGACGAATAATGGCTGAAATGATGATGATGATGATCAGGGCTATTCCTAATAAATACCTACCTGGAATTCTTTTTCTGCGCTTAATATGCTATGAATATATAAAAATACATTGTCTTATGTAAACTGTAATAATATGTAATATGTTTGTGAATATAAAACTTAGTTCTTAGTGTAAAACGTTTTAAAAAATAAAAAAATGTTTATTACAAAAAAGATTGTATAATACACTAAATACTTTTTAACTTTTAAGAAAATCATTGATTGATTGATACATAAAGTGTAAATTTTGACGTTATAAAAAATACCTACAAAATTTCTAGTATTGATTATAAAAAAAATATTAGTATTAAGAGAATTATGGGAAATCAGCATACAAGAGGCTATTTACCGGATTTTACAGGATATAACTATGCCGGTGATAGAAAAACCAAGAGTAGAAGTAAATCAATTATCTACACTGAACCACATAATAAAAAACTAAGAAAAATAGGCAAGTCAAAACCTGCCAAAGTAACTAGAAACAGTGAAAATAAAAAAAATAGATTGCTATTGAAAGGAGATATTCCAATTATATTGGGTATTTTAAATTTAGAATATAACTACCCGTTGCAAATACGTAGAAAACATAGCCACATACAACATTGTTATTCGGAACACAAACTAAGAAGACCATGCCATCGATTTTGTCAAAGAATTCAATCGTATCCTTGTGCGTCGTATTGTTTTGAATGTAACAAAAAATCTGTAAAATAACAGAGTAAATATTTTAATGAACTATACTTTTAATGATGTACTTATTTTGTTTTTGATACTCTTGTAATTCGTCAATTATTAACAATAAAATGTGGGAATTTAATTTACACTGACATTTATTATTGGTAAAATGTAATGTTGTTGCGGCAACACCGCACAGTGGCGCGCCTTCGTACGAGGTGAACGTGTTTCGCTCGTCGTGTATCATTGGAAATCAAAGTATTCATGTTTCTTTTGTAATTATTGCATTAAACCATTATTAATCCTATTTGTGACGTTTTAGTGATTATGTGTTCTTATCTTATGAGTGGTCGGAGTATATGATAAGGGTAAGTTACCATATAAACATTTTATCTTGTTAGTTTTTACAGAAGACGTCCGATTCTTGCACCGTGCGGTGATTGTGTAAAACTATATTTTATGCACTATACTGTATCTCTATGAGATTACTGTTCAATTATTTACCATCTTCGCAAACAGATATATATTTTCTGCCAGTATTAATATTAATAATGTACGCCTTCGGTACATAATGTTATTGTAATGTTTTCTTAAACGTCATTGGTGTCTAAGTTAAGTATTTTAAGTTTGTCATTCTGCACGGAAGCGCTAAGATATTCATGTTACCTAACCTATTAGAATCTTATTAGAATTCCTCCCTTTATTTGTTGTAAAACTTTAAAAACTATCTGATAAGCTTATTGTCTTATTATTATTATTTTTTTTATTATTTCGCTTTATTATCAATATTAATAGAATTAAATATCTATACTTAATTTACATTTCATTTAATAATAACAAAATTTATAATTAAAAAAATAGGGTAGGTAGTTTAAAATAAAATCTATCTATTGCCGTACTTATATAGATATATTTCTTATTTGGTAAATATTTATTAATTGGTTAAAAATGTCAATTTTAAGTTATAGCTAAGTATATATTTGAATTCTTTATATCCAATCAGAAGTCTATACTAAGATGTCTCTGTCCATATGTCTTTCTGACCTCAAGCTACTGCACTTGTGTAGTTGTTTTACTTTGAAGTGTGGGGTATGACAGTAAAATTTCATGGCAACTATGGAAGTATACCTTAGTCCTTAGAAATAACAATATATGAAGAATATCATGGCTGTCAATGTATTATGTGATGATGTAGTACTGTCTATGTTTATGACTACCATTTTCCATTAAATTAGCTATATCTTGATTGTTATTCAAAATTGTATAAAAGATGTCTGAATAGTAATTTTTTATACAATTTTGTAATACTCAGTAACTTAGTCAAGAGGTTGAGATTATTCCTTGTAAATTCATCACAATGCTTTAATAATCTAGAAGGATTTGGTAACTCTTCATTTTTATCTATAATTAAAAAAGAAAAAACATATACTTACACTTATTTTATAATTCCATTTTTTTTTTAATTGTTGACCACCTATACTGCCAGTACAAATTAAATTCTATATTTGAATCCAAGTCTGATTGGTCTTACTAGTGTAATAAAAAATAAACATTTTTTTATAATATTAAATCAGAGCAAAGGAAACAATTGGCTCGCAGCCAATGCCACCTGTAAGTGCACTTTGTTAAGAAAACAGGTGAGAAACATTTTCTAACGGACAGACAACTAATAACATTTTCCGTGTCTGTGTTTCTGTTTACTTTAAATAGTTTTATTAAAAAATATTTCATAAGATGTGAAGGAAGAATAAATGACATCATATTAATTATTGTAGTTTCTGTTAAAACATAAAGTTTACTGTCATGTAAATTACAAAGTCTGACAGTTAATATAGAAAAGTAGGTAAAATATGCTAATGACTATAGTCATTGATGGGGTAGTCATATGCAAAATAAAGTTTAAATTGCATTTAATAAAGCAACAACTAGGTTTCACAGGAATATTTTTAAAATGAGTAAGTATAAATGTATCATCATCATAATATATAAATTTAAGGCTTTGAGAAAACTGAAATATGATTTTCACAATGTCAGGTCATTATGTAATATTTTGTTTATTTGTTTAAAATTCATTGTCAGATATCATATAGAGAGAAAATTAATATATAAAGGAGATATAGAGCACAGGACAGACTTAGCCCAAAAAAGAGGTCTTCCAATTTACTACTAACAAATTATGTGAGTATTTGAAAAAAGTTTTGTTTAAAGAATACACATATGCATACAACCATTTTTTATTAGTATAATCTATATGTTAATAGACAGCTCTGTTTATTTTTATGAAAATGAAACGGTAACCCTGTCTGTGCTATTAATATATGCTGGTGGAACACCAGTAAGTAATGATAAGCGAGGTTAATGACATCAGTTGTGCTTTCATAACGAATTTAACAATTTTTTTTATACAACTTAGAATGGTAAACAAGCTGACGGCCCACCTGATGGAAAGTGGTAACTGTCGCCTATAGACATGAGCACTACCATGGATATAACAGAGTATACTGTTTCGCCCATGATACCTCCCATGCGTTGCCATTCCTGAGGACTCAGGTGTTATTTCTCTGTACCCTGTAAATTCACTGCCATATCCCACCCTTTAAATCGAAACACAGCCATGCAAACAACTGCTTCATGGTAGAAACACGAATGGGACAGAGGTACTCAAGCAATCGACTTTACTACAAAGTCTCCCTCTGGTAAATTATTATCCACTATGGTTTCACACCTGATGGTAAGCAGTTACAGTAGCATATGAACGCCTGCAGTAACAGATGCATTACACATAAGTTGCCAACCCTGATGGAACTTCTTTACCCCGTTTTTGAAGAACCCTATACTGTGGTCTTTTGGGAAAACCTTGACAAAATGGGATATGTAAATTTAGAAATAACTTTTAGACCCTATTAATAATAATTCCTTTCCCCCAAATGGCTCAGTTGGACAACATTGACATTGGCAGTCTAGGCTCCAAGATTAAATTCCAGCCTAAACTTCTTTTTAAATTCATGTTTGGACTGAATACTATTTTTACTGACTATGTAATTATATTATCCATGGTATAATCTCAAGTCATTGAAATCTCACACGCTACTTATGTGCTTTACCTATCATGTCACCCATGACTGATTGAAATCTGTCGACAGAATTCTAAATAAGGTTGCTATCTTGTTTGAAAAGTATGTTCAGTGTGACCCGAGAGGATTTTTTCTTTTCTTTTTTTTCTTATTTATCATTGCCTTTTTTTACTTTGTTTTATTATTTAAGGGTTATTTTTTATGGCATTATAATGACTTTTTTATCCAACAATTCTGTCCGCACTACCGATATACGCTGGCGGAACACAAGTGATACCAAGGTTAAATGGCCTATCATGATCAATTTCTATACGCTGGGGGGGGGGGGGAGGAGTGATTGTTAGTAAAGCGGACTACCAGTCCCATTGCTATCAATACTCTGTCAAGTCGACGTCCACGTGGTGCCCCCTGGAAACTATCGTGCTGAATTCCAGGTGTATTCATCACGATTGGCTAACCGACCTGCCCTTTCATTCTCACCTATCATTCCTCACTGGTGCTCCGCCGGTATATATAAAGTTAACGCGGGCGGGGTTACCATTCCATTATCATCCATTAAAAAAAAAAAAAAACTCTTTACGATGTCCTTCCTGGAAACCATCAAGGTTATTTTTTGGTAAATTGGTCTAGACTGGTGCCCCGCCAGCGAATACCGATAGCGCAACCGGGGTTACCATTCCATTATCATCCATTAAAAAAAAACCTAGTGAAGGTCATGCATGTTTGTTTTCGAGCCTCATTAGTTTCGCACGCCATCTATAATGTCAATGTACATTCATTAAATATTGCTGGGAACTAATAAGAAACAACGGAATTAACTTCTCGTTCTAAATTGTTTGAGCTAATATTTTCATCAGGTTTACAAAAAAAAGGAGGCCAGTCGGTCTGAATATTTTCCAGTGTTTACGAGTTGTCAATTTTTCTCACCGATTTTGTTGAGTCTTTTTCTGATTTACTGGGTTTACTCCCGTCTTATTCTCCCGTTTTAAGTGGGTGACATAAAAAAGAAGGATAAATAGTATTATTCGTGTATGTTGTTACGTAATCAATCTTCCTTAATTTTGCATCGATTTTGTTGATTCTTTTTTGCATTAGTTGGATTTTAAACTCGTGTTGGTTCCAATAATTTTGGTATGATTAGAGTCCTTGTTTCTCTTTGGGAATATACTGTGAATATTTTCATACATGGGAAGTTTTTTTTTTGATGGGTGAAAATGGTATAGTAACCCCGCCTGCGCTAACTCACTTCTCTCCAGTGAAGGATGATCGATGAGAATAAAAACAGGCCAGTTGGCCCATCATGATGAATTCATCAGGAAATAACCATGATAGTTTCCAGGGGAAACCGCGAGGAGGTCGACCTGGCTGGCTATATTGCTAGCAATGGGATTCTCAGTCTCAACAATCCCTTTCCCCCATCCATATATGGGAAGTTAAGTTCTTTAAAATTATTTTTAAACACACCTGTCGTTTGCTCTTCAAATTCAATATTATGAGGAATCAGGCTCCATCTAGGTCAACGACACACAATACCTAAACTTTGAAATTGGTTCGACCAATTTGAAAAAGTTAGTTTTCTAAATTGGCGCGACGGACTCAAACTCGGGACCTCATTTATGGAAAGCAACGCGCCCACTACTGCGACAGACTACGGCCGTCGTAAAATGTCGCCACCAAAGGCGTAATGGAAATCAGTGGCGAATTTCAAAGTAATTGCGTAACATACAAATATTCAGACATTTTTTTTTAATGGTGATAATGGAATGGTAACCCCGCCTGCGCTATTGATATACGATAGATAGATAGATAGATAATTTATTCAGATTACTTACAGCACACAAATTACAATAAAAAAAATATACACATAATACACAGCAAAAGAGACAAAAGAATAAAAATAAAAAAGCACAAATAAAAAAATAAAATAAAATATATAAACTAACAATCTCCTTTCTTACCCTTCCTACATGCGTGTGCCATAGTAACACAAAATGGTCACAGCTCAGTTTATTGCTTTGCCCTTAAAAGAGCAAAACACTGATATTCTGCTGTGGCCAAGACATCAGTGAGGGATGATAGGTGAGGATGAAACCAAGATAGATGGCCCATAATTAAATTAACGACGATGGTTTCCTGGAATAACCGATAGAAGGTTGACCTGCTATAACAGCAATAGCCTGTTAGACCCAATTATTAACAATACCTTGCCCCCCCCCCCACCCCACCCTTCCCAAAACAGAAGATTTAAGAACTTTCTATATTAGGGAAAAGGGATTGTTAGTTATGAGTTCTTACAGGGTTCTAGCAATATACTCTAACAGATAACAGGTCCACCTCCACACGGTTCCCCCTGTAAACCATCCTGGTTGATTTTCAATGAATTCAGAATGGGCCAAGTGCCTGGTTCATCCTCACCTATCATTCCTCACTGCTGCTTCGCTAGTATATAGCGATAGCGCAGTCGGAGTTACCATTCCATTATCATCTATTAAAAAAACTCCTTCAGAATAGAATAAAATATAATTAACTTTTATTGCTGTAAACATTGTTTTGGACTTGATATCGGTATCAACAGTTATACCCTATCTATCGGGCGTACAACATTTTAAGAACAAGTAATTAGCTAGCAATTACATAAATATCAAAACATTTATTGAAAATAAATATTAATTATTTTGTAATACAATTAATAAAATAAAGAATAATCAAAATCAAATTAAGAGTCAAACTTAAAATTATATAAATGCAAGGCAAGTAGGCATCATTTCGCTTACATTATTATTAAATTAATGAGTTTTACCATCAAATTATTCATTTAGATTAAAAAAAAAAACATTATTAAGAAGCCAGGCTTTGAGTTTAATTTTAAATGTTTTATTTTAATTATTATTTATTTATTATTTAATTATTATTATAAAATAATTTTAATTATTTTATACAACTTAGAATGGCAAACAAGCTGACGGCCCACCAAATGGAAAGTGGTAACTGTCGCCTTTAGACATGAGCAGTACCATGGACATAACAGAGTATACTGTTTCGCCCATGATAGTCCCCATGCGTTGCCTTTCCTGAGGACTCAGACAGAGGGACAGAGGTGCTCAAGCAAACGACTTTTGTACAAAGTGTCCCTCTGGTCTGTCTTGACATTTAACGTTTAAGAGATGATGGTTAAATACTTTAATTCCCATTACAATTGTACATTTAATTGGAAGTCGGTTGTAAAATAATATTGTTCACTCAGTCCGCTGGCCTATTAGCGTTCGACTCGTTAACGCCAGTCATAACAATGAATTAGCGAACATTGATAGAACACAATGCACCGTCCACTTAGTGCAATTAAAGGCTAGCGATTGAATTGTTGTGTTGCCACATGCTTTTTATAATGTCTGTATTACATCAAACATATGAGTGTAGGGAGAAGTGGGGGGGGGGGGAGGGAATGTTAGTAGTGCGGACTACCAGCCTCATTGCTAGCAATATACCCTGTCAGGTCGATCCCTGAAGAGGGATGCTGCTGATTAGATATTAATAATAATAAGGCTCTAAGTAATAGCCTACGAACACTAAATATCCACACTAATTAAACGTACCCAATACAAAAGACCGCTATCTTAAATACCTGCCATATTACCAGAAAACTCCTCACCTCGTCTACTATTACATCTTCCTACTCTGAAACCTCTCCTACACTTGGTTAAGGCCCGTGTCGGTGAGTAAACCTTCGTCCATGTGAAGATGAGAAAGAAAAACAAAATAATAAATGTGTTAGTTATAACAATAGTTATCTTCACCTTAACGTAATGGGCCCAGTATGTGAGTGACATGAAAACGTAAAAACTGTGATAACTTAATGGTTAACTACTAACAATAACTTGACTGCATGCGACATGGCTGAGATAATAATCTAAGTTATAACAATCTGTTTATAAAATGTTTTAATGTTTTTTTTTAATGAGTCATCCTATTTTTTTTTTTAATGAATGGTAATGGAATGCCTGGAAATTATCGTGAATAATTTATCGTTGAATTCGTCACGATGGGCTAACTGACCTGCCTTTTCATTCTCATCTATTATCCCACACTGATGCCCCGTCAGCGTATACCGTTAGCGCAGGTGGGGTGACCATTTCATGATCACACATTAGAAAAAGGTATTTATCAGTATTTGTATCGTGCGGCTTCACCCGAGTGAACCAGTATATGATGATGATGATGATATCAAGCGTACTATCCACTGCTGAACATAGGCCTCCCACATAAGGGAAGTTTTGCCGGTAATTGCCATGCCTAGCATGCGGATTGGCAGCCGCAGTTAGGCTTTGCTGATGTTTTAAGAGGGACGCTGCTGACCATGCATCGACCATATATATATATATATATATTGGACTGCATCAACCTCTGGCCAGGATTAGTGCGTCATACAATGAAATTAATGCCAAATTACCTGAAATTGATATAGTGCATGATAATTCGAATTCCTACAGGAATAAATTGCTGAAACACTTTTTACAATAATCTAATAAAAATTAACTCTAATTATCATAATATATATATTTTAATTCATTTCACTTATAATCATATTTTCTGATATTGCTCACAACTTGGGTTACATGTTTGTTTTTATTATTTACTTCATTTTCTCGCACTGTATAACTATGTTAAAGTGAATGCTGTGAATACCTGTAATAGACGTGTGCATTAATATTCTATTATATTTAATGTTTGTTATACCTATATGTTATAATGCAATATGCTGTTGGTGTTCCTTAAATAAATAAATATATATATATCCGTTCAGCAATTTTTGCGTGAAAGGTTAACGAATATTCATCCATCCCTCGTTATGAACTTTTGCATTTGTTATATTAATAAGTTTATATTTATTTATGTGTATTTATGTAAATAAAAACAATATATTAAGCAAGATGGATAGTTTGTGACATATGCGTTGTAGCTAACACATGAAATATGAAGTATCATTGTCAAGGTTGCCATTATAATACGAGATCTGTCTACATATATGTATATATATATATATATATATGTATGTATACTGTAAATAAACACCTTACGTAATATTTATTTATTTATTTTTGTCCATTTTTGTTTGTAAATATACTTAAAAACTTAAAATGTGAATACTTAATCACTAATATAATACGAGGGTCATTTGAAAAGTTCTTAGCCTAATATACTTAATGAAACCACACGATTTTGAATTTATTTTTATTTTTCAACATACTCTCCTCCGAGCTCAAAACACTTTTTCCATCGACCCGGCAAGGCTTCGATACCCGTTTTAAAAAAATCTTCGTGTAACTCGTCAAAATATATCGTAATCTAGTCCTCTCGGCAAGCATTCTCACGAGAGACCTATTTATTTACGAACTTGTTCAGGATACTGTTGCCATTCCCACGTGTTCTATGTAAAAACGAATATACATAATATACATATTACAAATGATATTTCTGTATTAACAAGGGCTCTCACTGGACATTGTAAAATAAATAAGCATATGGCCCAACTATGCCTATGCCCAAAAAGTGTTTGCAGATATTGTTACAATGAGGAAGAAACGCCGCAGCACTTGTTGTGTGGATGTAGCCCACTCATATATAAACGTTTTATCTCCTTTGGAAAGTACACTTTATATCCTTAGGTGATAAAAAATGTCGCTACAAAGACCATCTGAAAACACCTATCACGGAGACCAGGAAAATAATTCGCATGGAAATCGACCCGTTGTCTTCCAAAATCCCCATCATATTTTATTCCAAAACCATATACTTCTTAAACTAATTAAACGAGGGGGAAAGGAATTGTTAGTAAAAGAGACTGAGAATCCCATTGCTAGCAATATACCCAACCAGGTCGACCTCCTCGCGGGCGTACGTCCTTATTTCCATAGGCAAGGCTATGCCTCCTGGTATAGTGTTATTTCACATACAACCTCTTGCACTGTAATTGTATTAAATAAGTACTCTTCTAAAATTAATGCAAATCGATTAGCGTACTGGTACTATATGTACATACACGTGTCATACAATTAAAGGAGCATGTATGGCGCACACGCGGAACGCTCTCAAAAATTTATCTCGAACAATCGTATTAATAGCATAAAGTACAGCCGCCGTACGTTTGTTTAACTGATACAACTAGACATGTGTGAGCTTTGTCCCGTTTTTACGCTGTTCGCATGTTCCGTGTGGAGTCGCGGAACGAGCGGAAAAACAGACTAATATTTATTGGTATATATTTTTTTATATTACGCGAATCTCGGTAAGCGATTACTACAGCCCAACCCAAGGAAACTTGTAGCTACATTAGAAAGTCTTCAAAAAACTTCTTCTTCTTCTTTCAATTTAAATGGCTGCCACCAATTTTGATTGGCGATTCTACCAAACTTATAAAGTTACATTAGAAAGTCTTTAAAACACTTCTGTGTTGACAATACTTTTGACATAAATATCTTGAGTCAAAACTCAGCCTTCAAAATGAAACAGCATGTAATGTAAAGTAATTGAATGAGATTCGCAATGTCTTTCTTTCTTTAGTAGTTTTTAAATAAACTTCTGCTAACACAAACTTTTTTAAATATTTAAATAGTCGTTTGCTTGGGTACCTCTGTCCCATTCGTGTTTCAACTGTGAAGCAGTTGTGTTTGCATGGCTGTGTTTCGGTTTGAAGGGTGGATTTACATGGTACAGAGGAATAACATTTGAGTCCTCAAGAATGGCAACGCATGGGGGTATCATGGGCGAAACAGTTACTCTGTTATGTCCATGGTACTGCTCATGTCTTTAGGCGACGGTTACCACTTTCCGTCATGTGGGCCGTCAGCTTGTTTGCCATTCTAAGTTGTATAAAAAAAAAACTTTATAGTGCCTTAATGGATTAATCAATCGCTATGTAATTTAGTATAGGTACACTTACTATATAAGTCGGAGAAGGATATAGACTACTTTTTTATCCCAGTCACGCAGACAAAGTCGCGGGTATAAGCTAGTAGTTTATAAATATCTTCCTACACTAACATTTTTGCTTTAAAATATTGTTTAAACTATTGTTTAAACTATTGAACCTATTTGACGGAACTTAATAAAGGACCTTTATAGCATAGTCTACAGACATGGTATTGTCTATAGACTAAATAATACGAAGTGCTAATTATACGCAAAGTCGGACATTTTCCGGCTTAGTCATTTTGCTATTATGGCTAATAACGATTTTGTCTGTATTATTGAGCTATTGAAACCGCCATCTCTATGGCCTTGTAGTAGTTTATTTGCTCATCTTTACGATCATAGTTACGTTTAGCTTGCCATTACTGAGATTCCATGGTAGTGCTTTTCTATAACGTGTATTGCTATAGGATATTTTTTAAAGGATTAAATTTGATTACTTACCCCATCAGCGTTAATGATTTACCCTGGTTGGATACCAGTGGGCGATGGTAAATGAGGGTCAAGTCAGTTTTGACTTATATATTTATTATTATACTGGATTTAATAGGTTTTTCGTGGGATAAGCATGGAAGTCGATCTGACAGGATATATTACTAACAATGGGGATGCTAGTCCCCATTACTAACTATCCCCGTTATTGAACACGTATCTATTACCAGTATCTATTAGCACTAAAAAGCCAAACAAGCAAACAAACTGACGACCCACTTGATGGAAAGTGCTAACCGTCGCCTATAGACATGAGCAGTACCATGGACATAACAGAGTATCCTGTTTCGCCCATGATACCCCCATGCGTTGCCATTCCTGAGGACTCAGGTGTTATTCCTCTGTACCCAGTAAATTCATGCCATATCCCACCCTTCAAACCGAAACACAGCCATGCAAACACAACTGCTTCACGGTAGAAACACGAATGAGACCAGAGGTGACCAAGCAAACGACTTTTGTACAAAGTCTCCCTCTGGTAAATTTATCCATTACAAACATACATAAATCATATCTTTGCTTTATTTAATATTAGTATACACAATCTTTATTAAATCGTCCCTTTTTTTATTTTAGAATGTTTTTATTTATTGAGAAGAACCCTCGAGAAACTCAGCAGTTATTTTTTTTAAACCAATTTGTTTACAAGATAATTTAAAATCCCTTTTATTTTAGTATACATTTCTTAAGTAAATACTTTGAAAAGTGTGTATAAAGTAAATAAATTAAAACAAGGTATGCTACTTAATAGGCTTATACAAAAGTCCTTTTAAATTATTCCATAAAGTAGGAAACTGGATATTCAATGATATAAAAAAAGTTCTTTGTGGTTTAGAGAAAAACGGCCCCCGGCGTATCGGATTCTCTTAATTTGCTTTAAGTAACTTTCAAAACGGATATTCAATTCGTATATTTTTACGTGACTGCCCAAAAAAGGAGTGTAATATTTTCAGAGTTGATTTCTTTATTAAATCTTTATTAGCTGAATTTTGCGGTTTCGCCCGCATTAGGTATCCTATATGTTTAGTTAGGATATAATCTACCCGCGTACCAAATTTAATTCAAATCGGTTCACCAGTTTTTGCTTGAAAGAGTGACAAGTATCCATCCGTCCCTCCATCATTACAAATTTTTGCATTCATTGCAATGAATGCAAAAATTCCTTATCTCCTTACTAATATTATAAATGTGAAAGTGTGTTTGTTTGTTTATTTTTTATAGCGTCGTAACTGCTTAATGAATTACTATGAAATTTGGAATGCATGTGATGAATGGGATGGAAAAGGATATAAGCTAATTTTATCCCGTTCATTTGGACGAAGCCACAGGTGAAGGATATATTTCAGGATGAGTTTATTCTGTCACAACACTAATTGCTTGAATAGTTTTAGATATATTTTGAAAATCTTTACGTCATCCCAAGTGATTTTGGCTACAATTTAATAATAATAATAATAATATGGTACTATTTTCAAATAAGAAAAAAAAATTGTCAGGGCAGTAATGTTTTTTTTATTATAAAAGTTGAAAATGTTATGCGAGAACGTCGTCGGTTCTAAACTATTTTTCGAAATTTATATTTTTGTTTGTAGCTTTACATTTGTCACATTTCTTTTTTCTTTTGGATTTCTTCCTATTTTTGTTCCCAACTTTGTAACGACTGAATCTGCTTTCTGTGTCAAAAGTTGCTTTCTTTGTTCCCCTTATTGCTAGCATACTACACTATCATGTCGGCTTCCACGTAGCATAGTTACTCCATGGAAAACATCGTGATTAATTTCTGGTGAATACTTCATCCATCATCACTTATTAATGCCTTGCGTATACCAATAGCGCGTGCGAAGTCACCTTTTCATTCTCATTCCATTAAAAAAAAAAGTACTTTAGAACTAGTTACTTTAGTTCAGAACATTCATACAACATCTCTGGAAATAACCTAATTGTAGTAGTAAACGTTTCAAGGAATTTGTAAACTTTTCACTTCAGCTTACAGTTTTAGTAAATATTTTTATTCATTTACGAGTAACGGAGCAAAATATAGATGCACTTGCTTTAGTTGTTATGTAACTCTACTGCTGTAATAACTTTTTAACCACCGCCGAAAGTGAGGGTCTGTATTTTAGTCGACCTGGTACGGTATATTGCTGGTAATGATCATGTTAGACCCGATTACTAACAGTACCTTTATGGGGGGAAAAGGAGTGTTAGTAATGAAGACTGAGAGTTCCATTGCTAGCAATATACCCAACCAGGTCGACCTCCTCGCGGTATCTCCTGGAAACTATCATGGTTAATTCCTGATGAATTCATCATGATGGGCTAACTGGCCTGTTTTCATTTTCATCTATCACCCTTCACTGGTGCTCTGCCAGCATATCCCGTTAGCGCAGATGGGGTTACCATACCATTTTAACCCAACAAAAAAAAAGTACCTTTCCTCCCCAAAATGTAATGATAATAATTGAATGACCATTCAATTATCTATACTGACCATTCTATTATCTACGCCGCCTATGTTAGCGGTATACGCTGACAGGGCACCAGTGAAAATTGATAGATATAAACAGGCAGGTCAATTAGCTCATCGTGATGAATACACTTGGAATTTAACACGATGGATTCCAGGGGGGGGAACACGTGGAGGTCGAACTGATAAGGTATAGGCTAGCAATGGAACTGGTAGTCCGCATTACTAACAATCCCTTCCTACCTCCAAAGTCAATTGTCGAATGTATGTAAGCGCACCACTTTAGAACAACTGAACCTATTTAACTAATTGTTTTTTTTTTTCTTCTTTTTTTGTTGTTTTTGTAATTTTCTGTACAAGGTTTGTATAATAGAAATTGTTTGAAAGTGCAATACATTTATAATATATATACAATGAAAAATAGAAACTCCGTCTTTTTTGAAGTCGATTAAAAATGAGAGAGACAAAACAATATGGAAGTATTTAAAAGTATTCACAGATTAATGTTCAGTTGTTCAGTTCTATATTATGTATTGTGGAGGTAAGATTTGACCACATTTTCTTCATTAGTACGGCCATACGAAGCCGGAGCGGGTAGCTAGTTTAATATTTTAGTAAGGACTACAAGTCCTAGTCACAATTAAACTATTGGCCTTGGATGTTACAAAAGCTATTTTATTGATCGCCAACCCATTCTCTCGCATTTAACCCTTCCGAAATTGCTATTTTTAATGTTGTTATTGACAATTCTGTAAACTTTTTGCCATAAAAAGTTTATTTAGGAACTGTGAAAAAAAAAGACTAAACCGTCTTTCAAAAAAAGCGTTCACGCTCACTTTTTATCTTTATCCGAGCAATAAGTGCTTTATATTATTCTCAATTTCGTGCATAATATAGTATATATCATATATGTGTAAGTATATTTGTTATTCATATATATTTATTCGTTTATATATGTAATTTTAGTATGTATGTATATCAAAAATTAGTAGTACCGCATTCGAGTATTCTGACACTTCCCTATGGTTGACTGGGAGAGAATGCTTTTAACATTAAGTCCGCCATATATATTTGTACTAATGAATAAATAAATAAATAATGAAACTGGTTTTCATCCAATTCATTTATTTATTCTCTATTGATTTAATATTATATTCTTTATTTATATATTATTTTTATTTATTTAAACTTTATTGCACAGTAAAATTCTATGTACATTTGGTAGACTTAATACCGGACGATGTTCTCTGACAGTCAACCATAGAGTAAACCGAGAAATAAATAGGCGGTGCATTATTCAATAGAGGAAATATAGCAGGCAATATAGCATTTGAGCTCGTTACTCCATCATCGTCTTTCACTGCGTTTGTCCGTACGGGGTCGCCACTCAAGAACCTTTCTTTCCGATTAGTTGTCGGTTCGTCGAGCTATGTGACTAGCCAATTGCCACTTGAGCTTGCTTATATTTCTTAGTAATAATGAGTACCTAATTATTTTACTAATGAAATGTATGTTATTGTCTAAAATAAAATATATTTGAATTATTAGACATCAAAAACATTTATGATGTTCCATCATCATTATCATCATCATATCAGCCGTTAGCTGTCCACTGCTGATTTTTTTTGTACTACCTAGAATGGCAAACAAGCTGACGGCCCATCTAATGGAAAGTGGTAACCGTCGCCTATAGACATGAACAGTCCCACGGACATAACAGAGTATACTGTTTCGTCCATGATACCCCCCATGCGTTGCCATTCTTGAGTACTCAGGTGTTATTCCTCTGTACACTGTAAATTCACGCCATATCCCATCCTCCAAATCGAAACACAGCCATGCAAACACAACTGCTTTACGGTTGAAACACGAATGTGACAGAGGTGTCCAAGCAAACGACTTTTGTAGTCTCTTATGGTGATCCAATAAGTACTAATTTTGTTAATTGAAGTCGGTTCCAAAAGGGATAATGCCTACGGGGAATTCTACTTTATCTACACACCGGAAAGGAATGAGGTGGAAAATGGATGCTACTCTGACTTCGCTGTTTTTACAAGTAAGATCAATCCCTGTAATGGGGTCTTTATAATTTATTCAGATTCTTACGACGTATGGGTAAAATCACGAACAAATCAGTCTGTCTTGTGAATTAAATAATAATACATTTTGAATGTTGATTGTTTTATAATACAGGACATGACAATAAGAAAGAATTGTCCAAAAATGTCACGGTCACAGCAGATATTGGATTTCGCGCGAAGCCACAGTAAACAGCTAGTATATTATTACTGGGTGAGTGGAGTGTTCTACCAGTGAAAGTGAACATTTTCATAAAAAAAATGTTGTTAAACTTGTGTATATTTTAGTCGAGAACGCTCCACTAGTTTCGGGACTATCCGAGATCCTTAGTCATGAGCGGCTGTGACGCGAGCCCTAACTGACTGCGCGCCTCAGTCCGCTGAGCTCGAACTGTAAGCATTTGCGGCCAAAATAATAGGTATTTATAAAACTTACAAAAAAAAAAAGAAATATGGATATTAAAAAACAACAAAAAATTTAAAAACGAGTCAGTATTTTTTTGTGTTAAGTCAAGAAACAAAAAAATTGGAACTTTTTACTGTATAATCTTAACATAGATATGTAGGTGGAAAGGGATTGTTAGTAATAGGATCTGAGAGCCCCATTGCTAGCAATATGCCGAATCAGGTCGACCTCCACGCCGCACAGTGGGAACTCGCCTAAGAAAGCCATCTCATAAATACTTTTTACAAAACTCTGTGGATATGCATGTATAATACCTCAAATTGTAGCTAAAGAGTTACTCTATCATTATAAGTATGATTCAAATCTGTCACTATTCATACTTCATAGAACAGAGCATCTAAAGTCAAGGAATGAAAAAAATACAAAAATAATTATGTAACTTAAATTTCGTTTGGTATAATTTTATAGTATCAAAACAATAGAAGTCATATAGTGTGATACCATTTTAGAATGCTTAGAATGTGTACTTTACTATAAAATAAAAATATATTTAGTTTAGTACAATATTACTTAACCAAAGATCCATATATCGTTATATGTATTATTTTCTTTTCTCAAACATTCAGTTGGAGATTTGACAGTTGCCGAAGTTTGCCGAAGTTCTGATTTTGGTTTAATTTATTAGGAAATATAATGTAATTTGAGGGCAAAAGATTTTTTTTTGCAGTTTTACTGCGTAATATATTTAAATCTAGTATAATATCATGGTGAGAAAGTTTTTTTCTAAGTACGTATATTAAGATTTTTTTCTTTATTTGAGATTCTCTGTCTGGACACTCAAAAAGATACTTTTGTCTCAATTATTATTTTATATTTTATTTTTTGCGTTACTTTTATCAAATATATCACACAGTATTTAGTTCCCATTTCCATACAGACCTATTCTTTACCGCATAACCGCATAATGGTGAATTTTTTAAATCAAGTAATTTTGCACACGTCTATGATCATTATTAAGTATAAAATAATACATTTACATATGAAATATTACAGTTCTTTATAAGCATTTGTCATTTCTGAACAATTGTTAATTACTTATCTCTCCGAAATGAGTGAAATCTCGTGTACCGGACGTGACTTAAGTCTCTTATTGTTGAAAGTGATACAAATTATATTGATTCTATCTCAAACTATGTACGAAATAATATTACCGAATCTTCAGATGCGAATATAGCAAAAATTATCGCAAGTATTTAGAAGTCCTTCATAACTCAGTTTCGTCAACGCTATACGAAATGTGGTCGAAAGAAAAAACAGTTTTTAAACCAAAATAGCAATTGGTTTAATGTCATTTTTACTGTAAATCTAGAAAAAACTACATGCGAACCTGAACTTTCTACTTCGACAGAGAAAAGAGGAAGACCTTCTAAAAGATACGATGATTTCAGAGAGTACAAAGAAACGGAAAAACAAGGGACTGCTTGATACCTGTGGACTTGATTTCATACTGAACTCATATGTACAGGGTTTAAGGTTTAGATGAAGCATTCATCGTTGATATTTTACACTTATAACAGCATATTCAAAAGATGAAGATCTTATGTAGAATTGATCTGAACAAGGCACAGTATGAAAAAATAACAAAAATTGCTTATTGTTTCCATTATACAAGTTGATTCGTGAAGTTACAGAATCTTGACCGCCAAAATCACAAGGTGTTGATTTTGTGAAAGTGTGATACGTGATTAGAAAATGCAAGAGTCAAACAAAACTATAAACAGTTAAAGCTTCATCATGCAACTTTTTAGCCACTAACGAAGATATTCTACACGTTTATATATCATAACAAGTTTAAGAAAACCTTCCAATAAAAAATATTTAGAACTTTTTGATGAAGTAAAGGTGAGAAAGGATCTTTATAAGAGTTTTTGTTTTTTACGCAGATACTACGATCTGAGTAGCCCCATTCCTACTAGCAATATGCTATATATTTAAGAATCAGAAAAAAAAAATCATGTACATCTTTATTAATACGACCTCCCCACTGTGCGCCGTTCCCCCTGGAAACCATCGTGGTTAATTTTTGTTGAATTCGTCACAATGGGTCAATTGACCTGCTTACACCTTCACCTATCATCACTAGTGTCCCGCCAGCATATACTGATAGCACAGACGGGGTTACCAATCTATTATTATCCATTAAAAAAACATAGATACCTACTTACACTAACTGTAGAAAGGAAACAATAGCCTAAACTTACATACAACATGGAGGGCTCTCTAAAGGCGCTGGCAACGTACTGGACTATCTTCTTGAGAAGTCGACGGCGCATGAAGTCGATTGGATATATCAGTATATCTATTTTTAAGGTACATCCTGTGGAAAGAAGTTCTAAATTAGAAGTAGGCGATTAAATCGTCGATTGTAAACTATTTATCATTTAGAATTATTATAAAACAAAGATTTTTTCGCTGAACAAAAAATAGCTTTTTTTTTATTCTTTTTTTAATAAGTTAAATAGTTTTAATGTATTTAGGATTATTATAAACCTGCGTGGTTTCTGAATGCTAATGTAACATACTTTCTGTAATTAAAAAAAAAGATTTAAAAAATATTTTTTACAAAAACTTGTTTTTTGTGACTCTCTAAGTTCTAAATTCAAATATTTCTTATCTACACTTATTATTATAAAGAGGAAAGATTTGTTTTTTTTTTTTATTTTTATATTCGTTTGTAATGAAATCAAAAATTATTGAACCGATTTTCAAAATTCTTTCACCTATAGATAGTCACATTATCAGTGAATAAAATAGGCAATATACTATTTTATAAAAAAATAGAGAACCCTTCGAAAATTACAATAATCTAACCCAGGTATAAAAAAAAATGCTAATATAAAATACTAATTTATTTTTATTTCTATCAATCTGTGCGAAGCCATGACGGATCGCTAGTGTTAGATATTTACAAAAAGTCTCGTTCATCGGTCTGTGTGTTTTCACGATTGAATACACTTTTCGCCGAACAATATTTACTTGTTGTTAGATCCTTCTGTCTCCCAGACTAATGTCCTACAAAATTTTAAAAGGGTTTTAGTATTTCCATTTTTTATCTGAATTTTGTACCTAATCTGAATATGAGTTTAGATGAGACATTATAATTAATTCATACATAAGAAAGTAATATTATGAACAAATGAATGAGTATTATTTCTTGTAATTGTTTATATTTATAATAAGTTTACTGTTGTAATCTTTTGGAAGAAACAATGAAGAGTATCTATCTATCTATACTTTATTTGCATTATACAATATAGGGAATAAGCAAAACAATAAATGTAACGATACAGTTGTATAAGTACAGTGAGGCGGTCTTATTGCTGAGAGCAATCTTTTCAAGACAACCTTAAGGTAATGGACTAATTGTTGCACAAGTAATTATGGTAATATTGTATAATTACGAAAGTAACATATTAGGGAAATAAAGTTATTAACTATATACAATATATAAATTTATACATAAATGTTAAATATGTAATATTTATATATGTTTTCTTACTTCGAAAAAAGACTGAAATAAGTGGCAAGCGAATTCGTCGACGGAATCGACATCGCTAGCGAGTCCGTGAGTTGGAATGAGACCGGCTGTTGCTATTTCATTCTATCTTATGGACTTACCATGTCGTCATAGTCGTAGAATACTGATGGATCTTTATATGTAATATTTGTCAGATCCGTCGGTATTCTACGACTATGACGATCTGTTGATATCTGCATCTATGCTTACCTTAATAAGTTCATAGAAAAAAAAACTCAGCAGGCAAGACCAACTACAATTGTCAGCTTCTTAAGATTCCTTCTTAAATTATCTTTTCCCCGTAACGTCCTGAAATACAAATAGAATTACCACTCCACTATTGCCATATGTTGTAGGCAATTAATCCACGCACAAGAAAATAAACATAGTACAAAGACCAGGTTCTCCACCAGCGTTAAATCATGTTGCAGCTGACAAATAAATCACACGAGAGCCCCGAGTATCTATCTCAGTCGTTACCGTGATCCCGTCTGATGAAATGTGGAAAGTGTGTGTAAAAAAAAAATAATTTCCATTAAGCATTTATATATATTTTTTTATATTAATTCCTCTAAAAATTACAAAGAGAAGGCAGCTGTGAACAAGGATGGGCTCTATGAAAGAGATCTGATCCAGCCAATCTAATACAGTGACAGATTTAATAGCGGACAGCTATAAGCACGAGTGCATTCCGTCATTTTCAAAATGCGATAATGATTTGAAAAACTATCAAGAAGCTTTTCCCATTTGTTTCTGGTTTTGCTTGCGCCGTATTTAGTTTCTGTTCCCATTGTTATTATATTTCTTGTGAAAAATTTTAAATTTTTCGATGTTTATGTTAAAGGGTGACGCGTTAGCAAAAGTAATAAAAAACATACTTAATTTTAGGTACTTGTAATCGCGTTGCGTTAAGACTCAATAGTGTATTTAAAATATAAGAAAAAAAAACCTATTACGTATTAATATTGGTAAATCAAGTGTGTTAATATGTCTAAGGGTAGGCGAATAGTAAATCAGAGTGTATGTATGTAGAGGATAGGTAGCTATACATTTCTAGATCATGAATTATTGATTATAATATGAATTTTTATTTATATTTAATATACATAATTATAATATAAATTATTCTTTATGTCATTCTCCAGTCAATCTCAATCATAAAGACATTGATATTTCACCATATTTAATACAGTCCATATAGTTTTAATCTTTTATGTGAGTCCTAATTCTTTCAATTCTCTATTCATTTTCTGTATATATGTTAAGGCATGTTTTCACCAAGTCTGTACATTTTAATAATTCTTTTATACCGTGTTGGTCATATATTTTGTCAGTATTGAAGTAGCTGGTTATTACGAATGAAAAAAAATTATTTTATACATCCTCAGAGTAGCACTGTCTGGGGTACATTCCTGCTCAGTAAAACGTTACCTGGGGCAGAGCCGATATATCTGCCCCCCACTACGTTGCATGTTCAGTGTACTGGAATTTGTTTTAAATTATTATCATACAATAATTGTCATTCTGTTCGAAGCATGGTATTTATGAAGCTGTGCAGTTTGGATATGATACCTATCAGCAACGAATTAGTTGTTATTTTTCTGTAAACAATGACTATAAAACCAGTACCATGCCTAACATAAGACACATCATAGTTCTAAAAAGTTTAAAGTTTGAGGAGGACCATGGTACGAGAATAATTATGCGGAGTAATCCGTGATAGTATCTTTGTTAGTTTTCCAACTACAAGTAACATTGTTGCTGCAAAAATATTTTCATTCTAAGTAAACTGAATCCCCATTTCACGCTGAGGCACTCCGCGATCCAGGTCAGTTGACTTGCAAAAAGAAAATCAACACGGCCCAAAGCTTTCCCTATATATAGTCCATAGTCCCCCTTCTATGGTTGATTAGCCTTCACACAATATATTGATTAGCTTATCTGCTACAAGCCCCGTGGAAAAAAGTTAGTCTAAGATAATATTTATTGAACAATGGCCGGTTTTCTGCCGGCTTGATTAAAATCAGTGTGCCAAGTTATTAGCTCACTACACCCTTAGTGTTTCCGGTCAGTGAATACCGTGTCAGGATAGTGCGAGCGAAATTTAAAAGATTCCTTGATAGCAAATTTTGTCACATTAAAAAAAATATGATCGAACGAACTTGATTGGGAAATCAGCTATTTTAGTAAATGAAGCATTAGACGAGAAGCTGTTAAGATATGGTTTTAAAAAAATTATGTCGAAAATTTCTATATATTTGTCCGTGCGTCAATTCTAAAAAACAGTTTTTCTTTTTCGTCATTTATATTCCACGGAGCATGTATGCAAGATTTCAAATTTCCAGACGAGTAGGTGTGCGTTGCGCGTCAATAGATGAGTTGGGCATAACTCTTCAATGAGTGACCTATATTGTGTCTCTTATCATTTATCATAGTTAGTGTAGATTAAACGTCATTTAACAATCGATCATACTATATTTGATGAGCTCCAGTTTGTGAAGTAAAGAACTTGTCCGGAACGAAACAAAGTTTCGCATGTTTTAATTTATAGTTAATTACACATAATCTCCCAATATTTATTTATTTATAATATTTATTCATAGTATATTCTATTCATTTCACTAGACTGAGATTTTGTACAAAAGTCGTTTACTTGGGCATTACTCTCTCTCGTGTTTCTCTCTCTGTTTCGGTTTTAAAGTATGCTGGTGAAATTAAAGGGTATAGGGGCATAACACTTTGATCCTCAGACATGGCAATACATGAGGGGTACCATGGACACTTAATGTATTCTGTGATCTATGGTACTTATTTATTTCTAGACACATAAAAAATTATGTGGTTCATAAGTATGTCTTATTTCCAAATTGGCTTATTACTGAATACTTGTTATGTTCATTTAGGTAAAAGTTTAGACGTGACATGTATTCAAAATTTTGCTCTTTGACATTTCAATTTTGCGAAGATCCTGAGAGAAATACTAATTTAGTAGAAGCTTTTGCCAGTTTTGTGGGTATATCTATCTTTGAATTTAAAGTACATTTAAATACTATGTAAAATATTAATCAGTATATATATAGATATATATCATCAGATATATATTATATATAATACACAAATATAATAAATACGTACATCAGCATTGTAAGAGGTAATAATTTTTTAAACGAGATTTGAAAATTCCAATTCTTGGGCTATTTCTAATATCAAGAAATGATTACACTATGCTACTTGTAGATAACGTGTCGAAATATTTAAAACGTATACCAGATTTTAAGTTAGAATACAATTGTGAAAACAGTATCAAATTTGGTGTAGTAGTTTTTGCGTGATGCCGAGATAAATCGTCATAGTCGTAGAATACTGACGGATCTATATATAATATATCGTCATAGTCGTGGAATACTGACGAATCTATATATGTAATATTCGTCAGATCCGTCAGTATTCTACGACTATGACGAAATCTAAAGATTGACGGGCTTGATAAAATTTCTAATAATTTTGTTTTGACTATCTATCTATCTATTGATCCTATGATATTTTTTTTAATATATTCCATGTCTGTGCATCATCTAGTTACTGTTTTATTATAATAGTGCGATATTTTTATCAGTAACAGTTAAATCCTGCTTATAATGCCCTAAACAATATTATCTTACATTACATACTATTAAATTTAACATTTCATAATAATTAACCGTTCTCATAGGGGGGGAAAGGGATTGTTAGTAATGGAGACTGAGAATCCCATTGCTAGCAATATACCCGACCAGGTCGACCTCCTCGCGGTTCTCCCTGGAAACTGTCATGGTTAATTCCTGATGAATTCATCATGACGGGCTAACTGGCCTGTTTTCATTCTCATCTATCACCTTTCACTGGTGCTCCGCCAGCGTATTCCGTTAGCGCAGGCGGGGTTACCATACCATTTTCATCCATCAAAAAAAAAAAGTTCTCATATATAAATAGTATAAAAAAATATAATAGTACACGCAAAATGAAATCCTAGGATCAACATGTGCAAGATACAAAATCGCAAAACAATAATCTAATTCCTCCACAAACGGCCTCGGGAAAGCTTCAGATGGTTATAAGTGAAAATCGCAAGATATGTTACACTGCCGCGTTACTCGTGGTTCTAGTTTTGAGTTACTACCTCATTGACGTGAGGCGTGTGTGGTATAAACTTGTGCTGCACCTGTTCTACTTCGTGTGCGATATGTTGAAGTTGCTGATGAAGTTGGTTGAACTGTACTGAACATGTCTGAAGTGAACGATGAACTGTTACATATATAAAGGTGGGTATTATAAGAATACAAATGAAGGCAACAACGCCGCTGGTGTTGTGGGTGATCATGGGCGGCGGTAGTCACTTACCATCAGGTGAGCCGCATACTCGTTTGCCCCCTGTGTTGTAAAAAAAAGGGCAAAGCAATAAACTGAGTTGTGACCATTTTGTTTGTTACTATGACACATTTTTATGGTTTTTTTTTTTTTTAATCTCATTTTTTTGTGTATGTCTGTCTGTTTTTATTTGTGTGTTGTAATGCAAATAAATTATATATCTATCTATCTTATACATACTTTTTAAAAATATTAAAATATCGTTCCTTTAGACTTTCATAGTAGCATTTATGACAAAAGAAATATTAAGCTCCATTTACTGAGCTGATTTAGGTATGAACGAAAACACGAAATTGAGTTCGAAAACTTGGAATTTCATTTTATGGTAGACCCCCTGATTGATTACATCTGACATCGATTTTCACAATTATTTTTGCAGTCCATAGGGTTTATTTTCTTGTTGGACCCATATCAATTTTGTAACGTTTCGAACAATCATTAATCATGAACAAAACTGCTTGTTGCCAGATAAAATTAATTTGTCATAAAATAATCTGTGTTAAAACAACAACAAAAAATTGTTCTCCCTCTTTTTTTCCTTCTACACAAAGTACAAACGGATCTATTAATACTAACGTTAATGCCTGCAAGTCTATGGAGATAGAACGAGATGGCAATATGCACTCTTATTCTTTGTCATGCGCTGGCCGAATTCATTTGTACCCTTGCCTAAGAGATTTGATTGTCCCGTCTGCTATCATAGTCGTGAATATATCATTCTTTATTATTTATAATAACTAGTTGTTTCCCGTGGCGCTACCCACGTGAATCGGTATATAAAATATCCTATGTATTAAAATATGATATATAACTTACCTTCTTAATGTTTCAGCCGATTGAACTGATCGGTTATATTATAGCATTTTTATATATGATTATTTAGCTTGATATAACTTTTTTATTTATGAACCGATTGAAATAAAACAAACACTAACTATTAAGTGGAACAAACCGCAACGCATTAGTGAAAACGGCATCCAAATCGGTTAAGCCGTTTCTAAGATCAGCGTGCATAAATATACAGAGACACCGACAAAAATTCAAAAAATCATCAATTCACATTTTTTTTAAATCATATTATTTTATTTAGTAAAGCCCCTAATCATTTTCTTATATGTCTTCCATGTACAGACAGCGGTCAGTTACGATTTTATTATATGTATTGATTATAAATACCGGGAATCAGTAATGAAGTGTGCCTTCACCCACATATTGTTTATCAACACGCTTATCGCCTTCTGTCCCGCTCGTTATACATATCTCGGAATATTGAATGAAATATAGTTCCAATTATTAACATTACGACTAAGCCAGTTTATAGGATTAATGATTATTTTATTAGTCGAAATGGAATGGTAACCCCGCCTGCGCGATCGGTATACGCTGGCGGGGCACCAGTAATAGATGATAGGTGAAGATAAAGGCATGTCAGTTAACCCATCGTGAAGAATTCATGAAGGATTAACCACAATGGTTTCTAGGAGGAACCGCGTGGAGGTCGACCTGATAGGGTGTATAGTTAGCAATGGGCTATTAGAACCCATTACTTCTAAGGTTTTGCCAGTAGTTGCTACTCTTGACAGGCGGATGGACAACCCCGCCTGCGCTATCGATATACACTGGCGGGTAACCAGTGAAGGATGATGAGGACGAATTCAACAATAAATTAGTCACGATGGTTTCCAGAGGGAACCGCGTGGAGTTCGACTTGATATGGTATATTGATAGCAATGGGGACTAAGCTCCCCATTACTAATAATCCCTTCCCTCCCGCAATTAGAGTTTGAAAATGTTTAAGAGGGACCCCACAGGAATCAATATGTACTGAGTTAGTACATAACCTACCCGTATATCGAGTTTCATTAAAATCTGTTCCGTAGTTTTTGCATGAATAGTAGCAACCCATCCATTCACCCAAACTTTTGCATTTATAATATTAATATCTAATATGTGATTTATGTTTGCCGACAGGTGTTGTTGCATGGTGGGGGTAAGGAAACGGTGTCAACATGGGAGACAGCTTCCTTCATCTGGGGGACATTGTCTCCCTGTATGCAGAGGGCACTGTATCAGGATTCCTCAGTACTTTGGGGTGAGTTGTATCTCTGTGAGTAGACCAACCCACCTAGACAATGTGCAAACGAAACTGTCGGTAGAATCGCTACGGTCAAACCTCACATGAGAAAGAACGAAATAGCTTACTTTGCTATTTCTATCTCATGGGCTCTCTAACGATCTGTCAGTGGATTCGTTTGTACTTTGTTAAGTGTGACAAGTCATCTTAGGCATAGATATTTCTCTCAATACGCCCGTATTTCCTCTAAACGACTTCCAAAAGACATATACTAGACTTTAACATCTTCCAAAAGAAATTAGTTTTCAAATCATCTGAATTTTTTGATAAAATTTTAGCAATTCTTTTAGGAAAAAGAAAAATACTTGTTGCAGATTAAAATCTATATATTTATACACGCAATATTTGCGACGCAATATTTACGGTGCTTAAGAAACATCTCGTAGGGTATAGATGTGTGTGTGTTTACGATAGAAGTCGTTTTTTTTATAAAACAACATACCCGGCAAACATTGTTCTGCGATATAAATTAGGAAAAGGGACACCCTAATCACCTAGTAATATAAAAGATACCTTACGACCTATTCTCGTACCTACCAAATAATATACATAAAAATTTTCATAAAAATCGGTCGAGCCGTTTCGGAGGAGTGTGGTCACAAACACTGTGCCACAAGATTTTTATATATTAAATATATTAAAGCAATATATGTATACTACTTGTAGCTTATGTGATTTTGCCGCCAATTCTGAACCGATTTTACTAATTCTTTTTTTAAAATAATATGATTTACTCTGTGTTAGTGCCATATTAATTTTGTTACAATACAAGTAGCTGTTTTTTCGTGGAAATCAATCTTAAATTGTTTCACAGGCTGGTAGATGACAGGTGCGTAGTCTGCCCGGAGGCAGGCGACTTGACTGATCCACCCAAAAAGTTCCGAGGTAAGTGAATAGTACTTTTAGAACACAAAGAATATTTACAATATAAGAGTTTTTGTATATTTTACAAAATTGTAACTTAATAATAATTCTTAAGATTCTATTTTGAAAATGACTAATATATTACGGACGCTACGTTTACTCAGTGAGTAAGGTAGTTGCAAGTTCACAACTTGATGCATTTGTTTCACTTTACTGCCACAGAGTTTCGCATTGCGGAAAGAAATTACGCAGAACTGCAATTTTAGTTCTTGAAGGGTGGGATTATGACAGTGAATTTACAGATACAAGCAGAATGCAATTTAAACATATTAAACAATTAAAAATAAAACATCATGGGCAACTACCTTTATTTTATAAAAAAATATACATTGCAATGAGATTAAATACAACAGGGGGTCTACTATGCAATGAAATTCAGGATTTCCGAATTTGAACACAATTTCGTATTTTTATTCATACCGAAGTCGGCACAGTAAATAGAGCTTAATTTATTTGTATGACAATCCCACCGTAAAAGTCAAAAGGAGCAATATTTTAACATTTTTAATATTTGTGAAACGGTATGTATTATGTAATTTTAATATCAATTTTTGTTTCATTCGATCTCGAAATTTCGGAAAACTTTTCATGGTAGGCCCTTATGTTGTTTACAATATAAGAACAATGTCAACAGTCTTCAGGTAATTGATGGTTGCTTTCGTTTCCAGATTGCCTTTTCAAGATATGCCCTATGAACCGATACTCCGCTCAAAAGCAGTTCTGGAATACTGCGAAGCAATCGGCTAACTCTAACACCGACACCGGTCTGCTGAAGAGGTTACACGTAAGTACTCGTATACCATAAGGAAGACTTATACCAGACAGAGAGAGAGTCGTTTGCTTGGGTACCTATGTCTCATTCGTGTTTCTACCGTGAAGCAGTTGTGTTTGCATGGCTGTGTTTCGGTTTGAAGGGTGGAATATGGCAGTGAATTTACGGGGTACAGAGGAATAATACCTGAGTCCTCAGGAATGGCAACGCATGGGGGGTATCATGGGCGAAACAGTATATGATACTCTGTTATGTCCATGGTACTGCTCATGTCTATAGGTGACGGTTACCACTTTTCATCCGGTGGGCCGTAAGCTTGTTTGCCATTATAAGTAGCATAAAAAAAGGAAAAATTAGAAAAAAAAATGTTCTCTAAAGTTTTCTTTTATTATAATGCAGAAATATAAAAACATGTATCCCCTTATTCATAAAACTAAAACATGGTACAAACCTTATTTTAACTATTACAGTGTTTAGTCACTTTCATTCAAACTGAGAATTTAACACAAAAGAAAGAGACAAAACAGTTCAATAGCTAAAATAGGTGTATAAAATTGACTTTTATATGAATAAGCGGGTTAATCACTAAAGTTTTCCTTCATTATGATGACCTAGTTATTTCTCGCAGCTATGCCTGCGTGAATCAATATATAATACATACATACATATCTGTCACGCCTGTCTTCCAGAAGGATTATTCCAGGGTAGGCAGAAACAATGGAACGCCAAATGCTTCGATTCAAACAAACCTGTTTCGCTTCCTCCACATTCATCAATCTTTTCATACACGCTCGCCGGTTACGGGTACTTTTAACTTGGCCCTTCTTCAGCACGTCGCCTATTTGGTCGACATACGTCCGTCTAGGGCGGCCCCTACCGACATCTCCATTCATTCTTGCTCGATAAATCTCTTTTGTAATTCTTCTTTCATCCATCCTCTCCAAATGACCATACCAACACAACATTCCTTTTTCGATTTTTGTTACTACATCGTCTTTCAGTCCACACTTAACACACACATATAATGTATCCTATTTATTCTGTTAATATATAACCTACCCATGTACCACGTTTCATTCGAATCCATTCAGCAGTTTAAGCCTGATTTGATATTAGTTGGATGTCTTCAAAAATAACTTTTTGGAATTTGTCACTTGGTTCGTAGGCGACTGAGAAATTAAAAAGTATAAATTAATTAAACATTTAATATGTGCCGTAGATACGTGTTTCCGAGTTAATTAAATTGTACTTCGAGTCAAATGAAAGGTTAGCGAGCGAGCCCTTTGTCAAGCTGTCCAATATAAAGCGACTTAAAAGATTAGGTTTTGCCTTATGTATTGTAGCAATTATTTTATTTAATGTTATGAATATAATTAAATTCATCGTCATATTGTGATTTAAAAAACACATTCACCAAAGGGAGACTTTGTACAAAAAACTATTGATTGGGTACCTCTGTCCCATTCGTGTTTCTATCGTGAAGCAGTTGTGTTTACGCAACGCATAGGGAGTATCGTGGACGAAACAGTATACTTTGTTATGCCCATGGTACTGCTCATGTCTATAGGCGACGATTACCACTTTCCATCAGGTGGACCGTCAGCTTGTTTGCCATTTTAAGTTGTATAAAAAAAAGACTCCAATCGACTTTATTTTACTAGCCTATAGCATTAAGTCTACCTTTTGTATCACATTTTATTGGTCAATTTCCTAGTGACTTGTGATACGTGTTCTTCGAATACCCATTTCAGGCACCAGTTCTCTACAACTTTAATGTATCTATGGTATTATTTTTAGTGTTTTATTGTACTCAAAAAAAGTTGTAAGATAAAATAAATAAATAAACATTATTTATTTAATAAAGTTTAAATAAAAAAAGGGATGTACTCGTATATTCTATACATTAGAGTTGGGTAATAATATATATAGCAATATCCATATATTTTAATTAAAATATTTATATATTGGTCCAATAATAAATATATTAGAAGTCAGTTATTCGAAAAATTACATTGGATAACAGACTTTTAACATACTTGTTATATAAGGTTTTGCTGTGTGTTTGGTGGGATTGGAAGGGAATCATCCACTATGAGCTGCTCCCATATGGCCAGACGCTTAATTCTACCATCTATACCGAACAACTGGACCGCTTGAAGCAAGCGATCGACCAGAAGCGTCGAGAACTGGCCAACAGGAAGGGTGTAGTGTTTCACCAGGACCACGCCAAACCACACACTTCGTTGATGACTCGTCAGAAGCTATAGGAGCTTGGATGGGAGATGTTATCGCATCCACCATTTTGCCCGGACATAGCGCCAAGTGATTACCACCTATTCCTGTCCATGGCGAATGCCCTTGGTGGTGTAAAGTTGAACTGAAAAGAAGCTTGTGAAAAGTGGCTGTCCGAGTTCTTCGCAAATAAGGAAGGGGGGGCTTCTACGAAGGGGGTATTATGAAGTTGCCGTCTAGATGGAAACAGATTCTCGAACAAAACGGCGCACATTTGAACTAAATCCGATCACTGTAACACTTTTTATAAAGCATTGAATAAAGAGCAAAAAAGCGGACGGGAGATATTTAACCCACCCCTAATGCCTACCATTGCGCCGTGAAGGTCATTAGTCAAATTATACCAACGGCACAGTACATTGACAGCGGAATTCCGCTAATTTTATTTATAATCTGTGACCTATAATAAATCATTGCCACCATTTTAATGGCTCCATCGTACTCAACATCTGGTCGTGTATAATTTTCTCAGAGAAATCTATGCACGTGATACACAGACGTGTCTATATGAACTAGTACTCTCAGATATATCCTTTGTGAAACATCGCTTGCATCCTGACGCTCCAGACTATTCTATTATGGACACAAATTTTATCATAATCGTTCCAATAGTTTTTAAATTAAAATAAATGATTTTGTCACTATACAAAATATGTTTTTTTTTGTCTAAATATCTACTTTTATTTTCATATGCTTCGTTTGTACTATATCGGTTAAGTGGTTTTTTTTTTTCTTCTAGAGAAAATTTAATTTTTGTAAGCTTTTAATTGTAGAAAATAATTCGTTAAAATCGTTTAATTGTATAGATAGTAAGGATGGATAATATATAGCGATATCTATATAAATTAGGTTTACATATTACCAGAGGGAGACTTTGTACAAAAGTCGATTGCTTGGGTACCTCTGTTCCATTCGTGTTTCAATAGTGAAGCAGTTGTGTTTGCATGGCTATGTTTCGGTTTGAAGGGTGGGATATAGCGTGAATTTACTGGGTATAGAGGAATAACACCTGGGTCCTCAGGAATGGCAACGCATGGGGAGTATCATGGGCGAAACAGTATACTCTGTTATGTCCATGGTACTCTCATGTCTATAGGCGACGGTTATCACTTTCCATCAGGTGGGCCGTCAGCTTGTTTGCCATTCACGGCATTAAATCTCATTATCAACAATCTCTTTCCCCCCCGATGGTAAGCGATTACCGTAGCCTATGAACGCTTGTAATACCAGGAGTATTGCCAAGTTGTTGGAAACCTCTCCCCCCCCCCTTCTGAGTTGAGAAGTTGTGAATACACGTAAAAAATTCACAATTTTTTGATGTTTCACAATACTCCCATTGCTTACCTAAATGAAGGTAAAAATCGTGTCACAGTCTCTTTTGATCGCTATGTAAACAGCTTTGATCTTGCCGATTTCGTAACTGATACTGATGAAAGCGTTTCTATTAATAAGAATAACAATAATATACCTAAACAAATTTTATATTGGTAAGTGGTATTTTTTTTTTTTTCACTATTTTCATCGATCGATCGCCAATACTTGGTTTGTTGATTTGTTAAACGGTTCGAAGATTTTATAGTTTACCGTAGAACGGCGGGATATCGTACGGTTTTATCGTCACGATATAATAGTATGGAAAATTGAAAATACTTTGATATTCTCGTGCGTGTTTACAATGTTCACATGCTGAGAGGGGAGGCATTATTTGTAATGGGGTCTAATAGCCATCTCCTCAGGAATGGCAACGCATGGGGGATATCATGGGCGAAACAGTATACTCTGTTATGTCCATGGTACTGCTCATGTCTATAGACGTTGGTTACCACTTTCCATCAGGTGGGCCGTCAGCTTGTTTGCCATTCTAAGTTGTATAAAAAAATACTTGTTTTTTAATGAATGAAAATGGAATAGAAGCCGGGACTGTAAAAACGAATGTTGTAACAGTAAGGAATGATAGGCGAAGAATAATCAGGTGGACTGAATTATTAAAATAAATTAATAAATACTTTTACAGAACATATTTTCTGCTACTGTCTAATATATCAATCAGGGGAGAAAGGGATTGTTAGCAATGGAGTTTGACAGCCCCATTGTTAGCAATATGCCGTATTAGGTTGACCTCCACGTGGTTCCCCCTGGAAACCATCGTGAACAATTGTTATTGAATTCGTCACAATGGGCTAACTGACCTGCTTCATCCTCACCTATCATCCTATACTGGTGCCCCGCCGGTGTATACCGATAGCGCGGGTGGGGTTACCATTCCATTATCACCCATTAAAAAAAATATCAATCAATTATCACGGAACCATAGAGACAGTTTTTTTTTTTGCAACTGTAATGGTTCATTATTAAAATATATAGCCCCATTAAATCGGAATGCCTTATATAAATTACCGTATTGCCTTTGTAATAAGGGTGAACGGTGTGGACTGCCGCACGGTGAGCGTGGACTGTAGGGGCGTTGGTTCAGGCTGGAGTGAAACACAGGGATTACTATTCTGAAGCCTCCGGTACCGTCTGAAGAGAGTATTTTTTCTTCTTGTCCTATTTCTTCTCGAGAGTGTAGTGCGTCGCTGCTCGGAAGCGAATGCCGCTCGACGAGAGGCGGCCTATCTTTATACCCGCCCGCTCGCATGATAACGTTTCCAACTCGCGTTAGCGAATCTGCGCGAGCGGGACGGGGCGAGAAAGAACGAGACGCGTGTCTCTTCAGATCGGTACTCTATAGCGTTTATTTATTGCAATTTACAATTTCTTAATTCTATTTATTGTTACAATTTCTATTTCTATTCGTAGGTAATAATGACAACACACAAAGAAATACTTTATTTAACTTACACTATCTTAAATCTATGCAAATCTATATAAAATAACAGAATACAAAACGATTAACTAGGACTTAACAACTATAAATTACGATATATACAAATAATGTCGCGAACATAATCTCCCGCCGCAGCTCTCGTAGCTGGAGTTAACTCGTGTTCGCGTCGCTCGATGTCGATGTGGGCAGTATGATCAGCTTCTTAGTGGGTCGCCGTAGGATGCCCTTGTTCGTCCGCACGTCGACTGCTCGGATCTCGCCGTCTGGTCCAGGGTAGGTCGCCACCACCACGCCTCGCGGCCACGTGTTGCGAGGCAAGGTCCCATCAGCTATCAGGACCAGGTCGACCATTTTGATGGCTCCGTGTGTAGCTCGGGGCTCCCGCCGGTGTTGCAACTCGGGTAGGTACTCCTTCACCCACCGGTTCCAGAAGCAGTCAGCTAGCCTCTGGCTGGCACGCCACTCCTTGTGTCCCGCCGCGTCGCTCTCTGTGAAGCTGCCTGGCAGTGGGACGCGCGATGGACCGCCCAATATGAAGTGATTGGGGGTTAGGGCGCTGTCGTCGTCTGCCGATGTTGACACGTGGGTTAGCGGTCGACTATTGAGGGTGTGCTCGACCTCGACCAGCAGAGTGTGGAGGACCTCTTCCTTGGGGGCCCGCTCGTTCAACGTGGTGGCTAGTGCGGTCTTCACGCTACGCACCAACCGTTCCCACGCACCTCCCATGAAGGGTGCGCTCGGGGAATGTAGCGCCACCGGATGAAATGGACTGATGACTCTTCTTGGATGGCTTCCTCGGCTGCTTTCTTCAGTTCGACGTCAGCACCTTTGAGGTTGGTGCCTTGGTCGGACCATAATTCCGTGGGACACCCTCTGCGGCTTATGAAGCGCCGCAGGGTCATTATGGCGGAGTCCGTGCTGAGGCTGCCGGCGATTTCTAGGTGGACAGCGCGCGTCGTTAGGCAGGTGAAGAGCACTCCGTACCGCTTCTGGTGAGTGCGGCCCACTGTCACGGTCATAGGCCCGAAGTAGTCTAGGCCGGTGAACGTGAACGGTCGTTGATGATGCGCCAGCCTGCTCTGTGGATGGTTGCCCGTTGATGGCTGCGCCGGTCTTGCTCTTCGTAGGCGGCACAGCTGACACCTCTTCAGTTCACTGCGGACGGCGTGTCGTAGGCGCAACACCCACAAGTGTTGTCGCACCTCGTTCGTGGTGATCTCGAAGCCGCCGTGGTGAAGTTTCCGATGCACCCATGCGATGTATAGGCGCACCCAGGCGTGGTTTCCGTCGACGATGGGGGCTCTCGTTGCTCGGCTGACAAATCGGCGGCGGCCGCTATTCTCGATCGAAGTCGCAGAATGTCGTCGTTGTCTATGACGACCGACAGCTGTATGAGTCGACTGGGTGACGGCAGCTGTTTCCCTTGTTTCAATACTGCGATTTCGTCGCCGAACGCCTCTTGTTGTATCGCGCGAATCCATAGCCGTCGCGCGCGATCTAGGTAGTGTGTGTCTATGGGGATGAAACACACAGATGGACTATTGTTGTTCTTGATTTTCATCTTCGTCTTCTCTCTATCGACTTTCTTCGTGCGGGTCCAAGTGGGGTCGGCGCTCTCTTTCTTCTTGTTCCTCTTTCGGATGGCGGTACAGCGTTGACTGGTCGGTCGCAGGAGGTCGATGAACTGCAACACCCGTGCTGAACTGCGAACAAGTTTCAACCAATTAGAAAAACGTGACGGATCGGGTAATGCTATAGACAACTGCGTCGCGTTCTGTAGCTTGTGTACGCGTTCTTCTCCCGTTTCCGCTTGACTATCGTCGCTCGTACTATCTTCACGCGGCCACTGTTCTTCGTTTTTGTCGAATTTCCTTTCGACCAGTTGGAGACGTCGCATTGCCGATTCATAGTTGTCCGGCGGCACAGGGTCGTCCTTCTTCCACAGTAACCCCGTCTCGTATCCTCCCGCCGGTAACGGACGAGTTTTCTCTTCTAAAATGCGTAGGGCGCGACGTTCTTCTTCATTGTAAGACCTCTTCGGTGCGATCCCCAGCGATTCGAGCGCGAAATGTTGCTTCATCATTTCTTCCATCGATTGTTCCTCTTCATGTGTCGTCACTATGTGGCTGATTCTGTGCACCTGCTGTCTTGTCCTGCCGCGACTCGTACCGTGCAGTACCCATCCCAGATCGGTGAGTGATGCGACCGGCTGCGTGTCGGATCCTCTTCTGACTTCGTGGGCCAGCAGTAGGTGCCAGTTGTCTTGCCCCAGCAGTACCGTCGGTTTGCCCTCTTCGTAGACCAACTCCCTCTCTATGTCTTGTAGATGTGGACAGCCCTTGATGACGCTGTGTGGTACCGACTGCGGTGATAACTGCAGTCTGTCCATCGTCCGTGCCCCCACTGTGTATTCTTGTGAATTCCGCCCGCGGATCTTGAAGTGAACACGCGTCGATTGAGCTGCGTTGATCCGTGCCCCGGCCACACCTTCCATGTAGAATGGTGCGGGGGGACCCGTAGCACCGATTCGCTCCGCCACCGTCGTCTCGATGATGGTGCAAGTCGACCCGTCGTCCAGTAGCGCGTAGGTGTCGCACGTTCCCGTGGGACCGGTGACTCGTATCGGCAGGATCTTCAGGAACGCGATCTTGTCGTTTTACCTTGCCGATGCGGTGACTGCGGCGGACTTGTCCTCGACGACGTGTGTTGTTACTTCATTCTCCGGCTGTTGTCGCGTGGTGTGCAGCAGAGGGTGATGAGTCT